>NC_090300.1:93755000-94380000 GCF_039906515.1 Pseudorca crassidens | reverse complement strand
GATTTCACAAAATAAGTTAATCATGGTCTTCTTATCTACTGCCTCTCCCACTTAACTTGTTGGCTTAAGAGCAACTAATATGATCCACATATTTTTGATATTTATAAAGAGTCGAGGGTCCAGTTATCAGCAAACCATGGCAATGATCCTTTCCAGAACTCTCGAGAGTGAGCTACCATTTATTGAGAATCTTCCATAGAGCAAGTACTTTATATATATTACCTAATTTAATTCTCATAGCTACTTGATAACATAGGTATTATGTTACCCATTTTTCAGAAGGGAAAATATGGTAACTGACTTAAACGTGATTGAGACACAAACCTGGTTACCAGCTATGCAATGGACGCAGATTCAAGTTAAGCTCCTAATCCTGAGGAACGCATTCTTTCTTCTGTGCCCTGCTCCCTTGTGTACTATGTGGCTCTACACATTTCTGACCATATGATCTTTAGATAATTACAACTTCTTTGCCTCATTTGTAAATTGAGGATGGCGATAAAATATTGTTAATGAAAATTAAATGAGTGTGAATGTACTTTGTAGACTGACTTGCTAAATAACTATTAGAAAGCGTCATTAAATGGTACAGAATGTGACCAAGAGAAGGGTAAATTTTATTTCACTCTAGTCTACTCTCCCAGCTTAGCTTACTTCATTAATGATAGGTGAGAAATGCCTTGGTTATTAGAAATGGTATTAAAGCAGAGCCAATCCTGATCAAAGGCAGTTACTTCTATTATGCAATTAGTGCAATAATAAAAGCCTCAAATATTTATGATTCCCACCCCTCTTGCTACAAACAAGTTCTAAAACTCTCAACATTATAAGAGTGTTTGGGTTAAAACAGCAATTCCCAAACTTTTGGGTCTCAGGAACACTTTATACGCTTAAAAAATTTTGAGGACCCCACAGAGATTTTGTTTACATGAGTTTTATATTAACAGTGTATTCGAAATTAAAAGAGGAATTTAAGGTATGTATTTACTCATTTTAACATAATAAAAATCTTAATGACATGTTAACAGAAGCAACGATTTTTAGAGGGAAAACTATGTTCCAAAACAAACAAAAAATTAGTGAGAAAAATAAGCTTATTTTATATTTTTTTAAATCTCTGGCTTAATAAAAGTCAGCTGGTTGAAGAATCCAACTGTTCTGGTTGAAGCATATGAAGAAATCCAGCCTCTCATAGATAAGTAGTTAGAAAAGGGAGATGTGTTTTCATAGTCTTTTCAGATAATTGTGACTATTGTTTGATACTGTACCAAAACTCAACAAATAGAAGTTTCTTAAGGGTTAATGGTATAATCCCTATAAATGAATTTTTTATTCTGTTACATTAAAATTCATGCACCTGTCTTAAACTTTGAATGGATCTTTTACCTACACATGATTTTGCAACATCAAGCAGTGGTGATTTGAAAAGTATACGTTTACTGAACTATGCAGATTTTCCAAATGTTAACACATTTCATCACAGAATATTAAAAAAAATCATATCTGTTAACATCACCACTTATCTCATAAGAAAAGCCTTTAAGGTTCAGCTCAAGATGGGGGAGTTAGAAGATCCTGAGTTCATCTCCTCCCATGGACACACCAAAACTACAACTACGTATAGAAAAACTATCTCTGAGAACAGTCTAAAGACTAGCAGAACAGATTTTCTACAACTAAGGCTATAAAGAAAAGGCCATGTGGGGAATGGGTAAGAGGGCAGAGACATGGTCTAATCAGAGCCCACACCCCCGATAAGGCAATTAATAAGTGGGAGGGATATCACAACTGTGGAGGTCCCCACTGGGGAGTGAGGGGTCCAAGCCCCACATCATGCTCCCCAGCCCAGGGTTCTTGCACCGGGAAGACAAGCCTCCGTAATGTCTGGCTTTGAAAACCAGTGGAGCTTAGGGCCGGGAGGGCCAGAGGACTGCGGGAAACTGCAGACAATGCTTGTGTACAAACTCACTTGCTCCTGGTCCAATAGAGAGGCAACAGCTTGAAAAACACCTGAGTCGTACAAGAAGGAAATTCATTGACTAATATTAGGACATATTTTGGAGGGGCAGGGATCTGGCAGAACTTTCTCCAGTGGCAGAAGCACTTGTGCACACCTTTTTATTTTTATTTTTTTAACTCTTCTGCCACCTAGCTGGCTGGCCCAGGACTGGTGGGCACCATTTCTGTTACTTTCAGTCAACCTAGCTAACACAGTGTACCCTGCCCCAACATTCCCTTGAGGACCCACCTTGGAAGGCCCCTCAAAAGCCACTCCATGTCCACTCCATCGGGCAGGTGGCACGAGCTGGCACTGGTGCCCCTCCAAAGTGGCTCTTACCCCGTCCAACCTGGTGAGCCACCTTGGCCAGCATCAGCACCCCCTCCAAGAAGCTCCCACTTGGGGGTCACCCCAAGTGACCCACAGCACACCTACAGCAGTCACAACCAAGCTATGCAGCCAGCCAGGCCTGGGGCCAGCCCCCTCAACCAGTGTGCCCACAGCAATTGTGGCCCAACCACAATAAGAGGGTGCATGAAGCCCAAACAGGGGAACCCCGGGAAAAACTGGCTCTGGTGACCATGGGGAATTGTGCCACACATAAGGCCACTCTCTCAAGACTAGGATATGGAGCTGATCTACCTAATACATAGGAACAAACACAAAGAGTTAGGCAAAGCGAGGAGACAAAGGAATACTTTCCAAATGAAAGAACAAGACAAAACTCCAGAAAAAGAACTAAACAAAATGGAGATAAGCAATTTATCAGAAAAGAATTCAAAGTAATACTCACAAAGATGCTTACCAAACTTAGGAGAAGAAGGGGTGAACTCAGTGAGAACTTCAACAAAAATATAGACAGTATAAAAAAGAACCAATCAGAACTGAAGATTATAATGACTGAAATGAGAACACATTAAGGGAATCAACAGCAGATTAAAAGATCCCAAAGAACAGATCAGCAATCTGGAAGATGAGGTATTGGAAATCACCCGATCATAACAGCAAAAAAGAAATCTCTCTTTTTAAGAGAGATTAGTTTAAGGGACCTCTGGGACAACATCAGGCATACTAACATTTGTGCTATAGAGGTCCCAGAAGGAGGGGAGAGAGAGAGAGAGAAAGACATAGAGAGAGACAGAGAACATATAGAGGGAAAATACCTCAACATAATAAAGACCATCTATGACAAAAGCACAGCTAACATAATACTCAATGGTGAAAACTCAATGGTGAAGATGGCTCAAAGATCAGGAACAAAACAAGGATATTCGTTTTTGCCACTTTTATTCTACACAGTACTGGAAGTCCTAGACATAGCAATCAGAAAAGAAAAAGAGATAAAGACATCTAAATTGGAAAGAAAGAAATAAAACTGTCACTATTTGCAGATGATATGATACTATACATAGAAAACCCTAAAGACTCCATCAAAAAACTATTAGAACTAAAAAACGAATTCAATAAATTTGCAGGATACAAAACCAATATACAGAATCAGTTACATTTCTGTACACTAATAACAAACTATCAGAAAGAGAAATGAAGAAGACAATTCCATTTACAATTGCATCAAAATGAATAAAATACCTAGGATTAAATTTTTTTGTTTGTTTGTTTTGTGGTACTCAGGCCTCTCACTGTTGTGGTCTCTCCTGTTGCAGAGCACAGGCTCCAGACGTGCAGGCTCAGTGACCATGGCTCACAGGCCTAGCCGCTCCATGGTATGTGGGATCTTCCCTGACCAGGGCACGAACCCGTGTCCCCTGCATCGGCAGGTGGACTCTCAACCACTGCGCCACCAGGGAAGCCCCCTAGGATTAAATTTAACCAAGAAGGTGAAAGACCTGTACTTGGAAAACTATAAGACACTGATGAAAGAAACTGAAGATACAAGTAAATGGAAAGATATTCTATGTTCATAGATTGGAAGAATTAGTATTGCTAAAATATTCCTACCCAAAGCAATCTACAGATTCAATGCAACCCCTATCCAAATACATTTTTGGCATTTTTCACAAAACTAGAACAAATAACCCTAAAATTTGTGTAGAACCACAGAAGACCCAGAATAGCCAAAGTAATCATGAGAAAGAACAAAGCTGGAGGTATCATACTCCTTGATTTCAAACTATGCTACAAAGCTACAGTAATCAAAACTTTATGATACTAGTACAAAACTAGACACATAGTTCGATGGAACAGAATAGAGAGCCCAGAAATAAACCCACACTTACATGGGCGGTTAATTTACAACTAAGGAGCCAAGAACATAGAGTGGGGAAAAGACAGTCTTCAATAAATGGTGCTGGGAAAACTGGAAGTTAAATGAAAGGAATCAAAATGGACTATTTTCTCACACCATGCACAAAAATAAATTCAAAATGACTTAAAGACTTAAATATAAGACTTGAAACTATAAAACTCCTAGAAGAAAACATAGACTATATACTTTTTGACACTGGTCTCAGCAATATGCTTTTGGGTCTCTTTCCTCAGGCAAGGGAAACAAAAGTAAAAATAAACTAATGGGATCTAATCAAACTAAAAAGCTTTGGCACAGCAAAGGAAACCATCACAAAATGAAAAGACAACCTACTGAATGGGAGAAGATATTTGCAAATGATATATACAATAAAGGGTTAATATCTAAAATATACAAAGAATTCACACAACTCAATATCAACAAAACAAAAAATCTGATTTAAAAATGGGCAGAGGACCTGAATAAACATTTCCCCCCCCCAGGGAAGACATTCAAATGGCCAACAGACACATGAGAAGATGCTCAACATCACTAATCATCAGGAAAATGCAAATCAAAAGCACAATGAGATATCATTTCACACCTGTCAGAATGGATACATCAAAAAGACAACAAATAACAAGTGTTGGTGAGAATGTGGAGAAAAGGGAGCCCTCATGCACTGTTGATGGGACTGTAAATTGGAACAACCACTATGGAAACAGTATGGTGGTTCCTTAAAAACTTTAAAAAATTTTAAAACCTTATACAATCTATCAGTTCCACTTCTGGATACTTACTGGAAGAAAATAAAAACACTAATTTGAAAAGATATGTGCACCCCTATATTCATAGCATCATTATTTATAATAGCCAAGATATGGAAGCAACCTAAGTTGTCTTTCAATAGATAAATAATGAAGATGCAGTGTGTGTGTGTGTGTATGTGTGTGTATGCAATAGAATATTACTCAGCCATAAAAAATAGTGAAATTATGTCATTTGCAATAACATGGATGAGCCTAGAGGGTATTATGCTAAATAAAATAAGTCAGACAAACAAAGACAAATACCTTATTATTTCACTAATACGTGGAATCTAAAAAAAAAAAGGAACAAACACAACAATACAGAAACAGACTCATAGATACAGAGAACAAAGTGGTGGTTGCCAGAGGGGAAGGTGGTGGGAGGGTTAAGTGAAACAGGTGAAGGGGATTAAGAGGTACAAACTTCTTATTTTAGTTATAAAATAGGTAAGTCATGGGGACATGATGTACAGTATAGGGAATACAGTCAACGGTACTGAAATAACTTTGTATGACAGATGGTTACTAGATTTATTGTGGTGAGCAATTTGAAATATAAATAAATGTTGAATCACTATGTTATATACCTGAAACTAATATCATATTTCATGTCAACTATATTTCAATAAAAAAGAAAGAAAAAAGAAAAGTCTTCAAGAATTGATAGCCATCAAGCTTATGATGGTACCTAACTGTTTTCCGAAATCTAATTTTACCTAAAAGCTCCACTTTTATTATTGGCAACAAATATTGTCAGCTGTTTCCCTTGTAGTGACAGGCTCATTTTGTTCATTTTTGAGAAAATATCTGCAATATCTAAGTCTGAATAAGCATAGTTTGTCAAATGTTCTTTCAAGTAAATATGATTCTTCCTGAAAAGATTGCTAGTTCAACTCAGAACTTGCACAATCACACATCCTACTTCAGTATGAAATGGAAGTGCTTTATGCATACTTTTTGTTTTGTCACACAGAATATTAAAAAGATATATACTCGGGGTTGAGATGTAGTATAATTAATTTTTACTTTTTCATTAAAGACATTCTTAAGTAAAACTGACTTTTTTTATTTTAAACTGTTGAGTATGGACCAGCAAATACAATGATTATAACTGCAGTGTGGTGCTACTGCCTCAGCTTGTGATAAAGCTCCAGCAGTTTTAATCGTCATTGCTTTTGCACCATCAATAACAGCAGCAAAAGAATTTAAAAAGCAAACAGAATCTTAGTATTAGAATGAAATAGTTCTAACCTCTTACTTAGTTCCCCTAAAAGAGTCTTGACAATTGCTGGGGTTGCATAGACCAAAACTGAGAAGCTCTGGGTGATACATCATATTTAAAAGTTTTCTGGGGAAATGCCAATCCATTAGGGCAGCAGTCCCCAACCTTTTTTTGCACCAGGGACTGGTTTTGTGGAAGACGATTTTTCCACAGACGGGGTCGTGGGGGATGGTTCAGGTGATAATGCAAGCAATGGGAAGCAATGGGGAGCGGCAGATGAAGCTTCGCTCTCTCACCCACCACTCACCTCCTGCTGTGCGGCCTGGTTCCTAATAGGTTGTGGACCGCAGCCCAGGGATTAGGAACCCCTGAATTAGGGGGTTAAGACAAACATATCACATATTTTATAGAACTAGGACCCACTTAACATGGCTTAATTGTTCACATTTACTATTGGTCTCCTTTGAAAGCAGAGTATAATCAGTGGCCAGGACAGGCCATGAAAAAGAAACTTCGGTGATAGTAGCAAAAAAAGCAGCAAAAAATCTGGAGCATAGACCTAGTGAGAGGAGGGGAGGTTTGGATAGGTATATACCTAAAATTTAATTTGTACAAAAGCCAAAAGGTAAAGCTAAGAATAAAGGAGGAAATAAAAGGTCCTGCATCCTAAGCAGAATTATCATCTCAGATCCACTTTCATTTCACTCACCCACCAATTTCCTCATCAAAAAAGTGAGTAGAAAATTAATGCCAATAGGTAGAGAGGTAGGCAATGCCTATGAAAAAACTTGTATACAATACTACCTTCAGAGCTGAACAAAAAGGTATACTCCAGCTTAGTCTCTGAACTGAACAGTCCCCACACAGACTACATCCTAAATGGCACAGAAGATCAAACTGGGGGTTTTGTAATGAGGCCAAGTGTGATACACCCTGTCACCAGCATAAGAGTCCTACTTAGTGTCCCTGCTAGAATCCAAAACTCTTTCCTCTTCTAGATTTCCAGGTTTGTTATTTTGCCAGTTCATTTTAATTTAGCTTTGACTCTAGATTAACATCTAGAAACAGAGGTGTCCATAGGCAGAAGGATAAACGGTTTTCACTCTCGTTTTAAAGTGAGTGCCTCTGGGCATCAAAAACACATTGTTTATTTTCATTGACCTAGGAATTCTATCTTTGGGAATATATTACTAAAAATAATTCTAATTACAGACAAACAGCTAGTCACATGCTGTTCATAGCAGACAAGCAAGTTACAGGACAAGATGAAGTAACCATTGTCCATCTACTTGATGGATTCGAAGCACTCTTGTAAGTGATTGAGTATGCAAGATACAAAAAAGCTCATGACAAACTGAAATTGAAAAACCTCAAATAGATTGCCACCATGTAAAATATAGGAAAAAGATCTAACTAACAATAGCGGTTGACAGTTAAGAATAAGCCAACGGAACATTGTTCTACTTTCAATTGATCAAATGTTTGTGGATCTCCAATAAGTGGCAGGCATGGTCTAGATGACTGACAAAAATCAGTGATCAAAACAAAGACCCCTGCCCTTGTGTAGGGTACATTCTGGCAGGTGGAGACATGACAAACTTATTTATTATGTCAAGCATGTAGCGTCTTTGAAGGTATTAAATGCTATGAAAATAGAAGCACATGGAGAAAACTGGTTGAGAGCACTCAAATGTCACCTTCCCAACAAGGCCAATCCTGACTCCTCCCAGATCTATTTGATTAACCCTCATCTTTAAGTCTTTGCTGAAATAGTCAGGACAAGGGGAAATAGTCAGGGCAAGACTCTAGGGTGGGAGTGTGCATGGTATGTTCAAAACACAGCAAAGAGGTCAAAGTGACCAAGGCAGAATGAGAGAAGAGAAAGTAGAAGAGGTCAGAGAGATAATGGGGCCCAAGCATCTGACCCTTGTAGGCCATTGTACAGACTATGGCTTTTTTTTTTTTTTTTTTTTTTTGCAGTACGTGGGCCTCTCACCATTGTGGCCTCTCCCGTTGCGGAGCACAGGCTCTGGACGCGCAGGCTCAGCAGCCATGGCTTACGGGCCTAGCCGCTCCGCGGCATGTGGGATCTTCCCAGACCGGGGCACGAACCCGTGTCCCCTACATTGGCAGGTGGACTCTCAACCACTGCGCCACCAGGGAAGCCCCAGACTATGGCTTTTACTGAGTGTAAAAAAGGGGTGTGGGTTCATACTACCCGAGGCAATCTACAGATTCAATGTGATCCCTATCAAATTACCAGTGGCACTTTTCACAGAACTAGAACAAAAAAAATTTTAATTTGTATGGAAACACAAAAGACCCTGAATAGCCAAAACAATCTTGAGAAAGAAGGACACGGCTATAGGAATCATGCTCCTTGACTTCAGACTATACTACAAAGCTACAGTAATCAAAACAGTATGGTACTGGCACAAAAACAGACATATGGATTAATGAAACAGGATAGAAAGCCCAGGAAAAAACCCACACAATACGGTCAATTAATCTATGACAAAGAAGGCAAGAATATACAATGGAGAAAAGACAGTCTCTTCAAGAAGTGGTGCTGGGAAAACTGGGCAGCTACATGTAAAAGAATGAAATTAGAACATTCTCTAACACCATACACAAAAATAAACTCAAAATCGATTAAAGACTTAAATGTAATACTGGATACTATAAAACTCCTAAAGGAAAACATAGGCAGAACACACTGTGACATAAATCACAGAAGTATCTTTTTGCATCTGTCTCCTAGGGTAAAGGAAATAAAAACAAAAATAAATTAATGGGACTTAATTAAACTTAAAAGCTTTTGCACAGCAAAGGAATCCAGAAACAGAGGAAAAAGACAACTCTCAGAATGGGAGAAAATATTTGCAAACAATGCAGCCCACAAGGTATTAATTTCCAAAATATACAACAGCTCATACAGCTTAATATCAGAAAAACCAACAACGCAATCAAAAAGTGGGCAGAAGACCTAAATAGACATTTCTCCAAAGAAGACATACAGATGGCCAACAGGCACATGAAAAGATGCTCAGCTTCACAAATTATTAGAGAAATGCAAATCAAAACTACAATGAGGTATCACCTCACACCAGTCAGAACTGTCATCATCAAAAAGTCGACAAACAATTAATGCTGGAGAGGATATGCAGAAAAGGGAACCCTCCTACACTGTTGGTGGAAATGTTAACTGGTGCAGCCACTATGGAGAACAGTATGGAGGTGTCTGAAAAACTAAAAAAAGAATTACCATATGATCTGCAATCCCACTCCTGGCCATATATCTAGAGGAAACCAATGTTCATAGCAGCACTATTTACAATAGCCAAGACATGGAAACAACCTAAATGTCAATCCACAACTGAATGGGTAAAGAAGCTGTGATGTGTATGCGTATATATATATATGTGTGTGTATACATATATACACATACACACACAATGGAATATTACTCGGCCATAAGAAAGAATGAAATAATGTCATTTGAAGCAACATGGATGGACCTAGAGATTATCATATTAAGTGAAGTAAGTCAGAAAGAGAAAGACAAATATCATATGATATCACTTATATGTGGAATTTTTTAAAATGATACAAATGAACTTATTTACAAAACAAATAGTAGACTCACAGACATAGAAAACACACTTATGGTTACCAAAGGGGATAGCAGGGATGGGGGAGGGACATAAATTAGGAATTTGGGATTAACATACACACACTACTATATATAAAATAGGTAAACAAGGACCTACTGTATAGCACAGGGAACTATACTCAGTATTTTGTAATACCCTACCATGCAAAAGAATCTGAAAAAGAATACATATATATGTATAACTGAATCACTTTGCTGTACACTTGAAAGCAACACAACATTGTAAATTACCTATATTTCAATTTTAAAAATAAATTTAAATAAATTTAGATATAAAAAAGAGGTGTGGGTTCATTACTGAAAATTAGGAAAAATACCTATTTCAATGAGGTAGATGTGATGAAGAGGCATGTTTGTAGACTGTGTGGACAGCCTCTACCATCCTTTGATCTTGAAAGCTGCTCCAGTCAACTGCATGTTGCATTTTCCCTTCAAGGAGGAGACCTGGGTGGGGACTCCCAAGGTGGTACAGAGGTGATCTTTCCCAGACAAGAGCGTGTCTGTGGACAAGGTAACATCAAGGGCCTCATTTGTCCCCTAGAATTTTTAAGTGCCCACTCAGGCTCAATAACTGTTTCACCATTTCAGTGGTCTCTCTACCAGTCTATGGGATTGAGACTCATAAGTGAAGCGTCACTGAAAGTTCACTTACCATTTTCACTCCGTAGCGTTGTTTTCTGTGCTGTCAGATCATTTGCCAACTGAGTCACTTCATCTAGTTTTGCATTTTCTTCATTCAAGTGCTCTCATACAGACTACAGAGCTTCTCAGCATTACCCTATGAGTTGAGAAGGAAAGATTGGACATGGTTTATAGAGACCAGGCTGAATTAGCTGCATAAGGAAGGAGGGGAGGGGTGGTTCCTGGGACCCTTGTGCTCTCCTCTGCCCTGAAAGCCACAGCCAGCATTGGGAAACCATGTCTTCTAATTTAGGAAAGCACAATACACTCAGGGTCTGGGCCCCTCAGAGGCCCAAACTTTTCAGATTATAGGTATTAATGGAGAAATGACTCTTTGGGTATCGGGGACCCTCTCTAGAATTCATTGCTTTTCTGAAGAAGAAAACGTGTCAGTGATGAAGTACATATTCACTTCCTGACATTGTATTATATATTTAACCATCTTTCTTTCCTGCTAGAATATGTTTCATGAGGGTAGAGATTCCATCTAATCACAGATTATGCCCCCAGTGCCTTGAATCGTGTCTAGCACGTATTAGGAGCTCAGTTAACAAGGGGGTAGGCTCAGAGGGAAGGGAAAGGAAAGATGGGAAGAGATGGAGGAGGAAGGAAGGAAATCCAAAGGGCTGACCAAGAAGGATAGGAGAAAGCAGATGGATCTGAGCTGCAGGAGCACAATCACAGAAATTTAAACTGTCAAAACAACTGGACCCTCCCGATCACTAAGGCTGCAGGCTCCTGATTACCCTGTTGAGTTAACATTTCAATCCTAAACTCTAACTCTCAGAATTGTTCATGTTTGAAGAAATGGATATGCCATGTGGCCTTTGCACTTCTACCTGGTTAAGTAACCAATCTAATCATCAGACTCTTGCCACACTCTGGAAACTAATGCCAATACCATGAAGCCCAATATTTTCAGGATGAAGAGCTGCCAAATGTAAGATGGTGCTACCCTCTTTACCTAGCTATAATTTGCATTCTCATTATTAATATGGTCAGAAGTCATAAAATGACACTGGTGGTACTCTAGAACCACAGTTCCATAGATTTCACATAGCTGTTTTTGTGTTTTGCTCTTTACATGTATTAAATCACAATTCATAAAACAGCCCTATGAGACTTTGTCTCTATAAAGAAATAGTACTATGGAAAAAGTAGGAAGAGGAGGGACAACTACAACAAAGAAAGTATCACACCAATGGCATTCCAAGAAAATAGTGAAAACTGTGAAATCTGGTAGTGAGTCTAATAGTTTCCATGTTAAACTAATTTTTATGATATGGCAATGGCCAAGGACCAAAGACATTTCAAATATGACACCAGGTTTGGTCCTCTGGGAAACTTCTGAATCAGCAAATATTGGAGCTCTTCTGCTGGAGCCTATGCTCTGTTGAAGACTGTTCTCTTTAAGCTTACCCTAATGACTATTTTAAACTCTTTATGAAAGACTCCTAGATTACATCTTATATTCCGAAGGCCAAATGTAGTGCTTGACACAAAATACGCACTTAATAAATGTCTAGGACACTCAAATTACTGCAGACTTTTGTGAGAGGTTGGCCAACATACCCACCATAGTTTACTTAGAAGTCACCTTCAAGTTTTCCTTATAAATCCCAACCTCCAGACTTGTTTTGTTTTGTTTTGTTTTGTTTTGTTTTGTTTTGTTTTTGGTGGTACGCGGGCCTCTGGCCTCTCCCGTTGCAGAGCACAGGCTCCGGACGCGCAGGCTCAGCGGCCATGGCTAACGGGCCCAGCCGCTCCGCGGCATGTGGGATCCTCCCAGACTGGGGCACGAACCCGCGTCCTCTGCATCGGCAGGCGGACTCTCAACCACTGCGTCACCAAGGAAGCCCTGTTTTGTTTTTTTAACTGACTTGGGATATTATCCACTGATTAGCAAACAAGGGAAGAGGCACATCAGGTGCCTGCCCATTTGGAGGCTGACAAGGAATAGTTCTATTCTCAGATGTTCCATAGCACACCCACGCTTAGTGGTGGTTATGAAACCAGACCTGGCAAAGATTCAATGATCAGCTCCCTCTACAATGCCATCAGCATCACGTAGTTTAGAGCACTGATGGCAAATGCCAGCCACACTCAATTATCCACATTCTCCACTTGCTACTAGAAGCTATAGTAGTGACACAGGTAACAGTTTTTAGATAGTCTGTACTTTCTAATATTTCAAAGGTTGAATATGTTTGCTCCCACTTCTGAAAGTCATTTGATAGTCAAAGTTGGCACACTTGCTGTTTTCCTCACAATATTCCTCAAGAACTCAGATTGCCTCTGTTTTATAGATGAGAAAACAGAGTTAGAGAGGCTAAATACCTTGCCCAAATTCACACAGCTAGTATGCATTGGGTTTAGGATTTGAACTGATAATTGCCTGTGCAGATGCAAAAAAAAAAAAAAAAAAAAAAAGTTAGGCACTAGATACCTAAGCATCCATTGTATGATATAACAACAAAGGAAATGTTAAGGATGAATTGACTTAACGTCCTAGTTGGCTCAAACTGTCATGAATCCTGGGTCCCAGAAGAAACTGGATAAAAATATGATGACTCTGTGAACCATCTTTATTTTATGTTCTCTCCAATAATAAATGACACATGAACTGGGGCCAAGAGGAACACAGCCAGATGGGAGAAATGCCAATTCTGCTTGTGGTCATGAGTGTGCTCTGCTACACGCCTGTTTGCTGAGGGTAAAAGAATACAGATCTCTATAAGACAACTTAGTCAGTTTTGTGGATATGGCAAGCAAAGGAGCCAGAGAATCTCCAGTTTTCAAGAGAAGCTGGCTGTGCACATCTGCAGAGTAGGCAGCCACTGGGCACACAGGAAAGACACTTGCCCTTAGGCACCGCTTCAGGTCGTAGTTATCCATGGGCATTGTTTACACTGGTATAGTATTTTCAATTGGAAAAGTATTTTCATAAGCAGGGTCTGCAAAAGACAATGAGGTTGTTCATCTAAAGGTGGCCTGTACAGAGGTATAACATTCAAAGGGGTGGTACCTTCAAAAGAACTTCAAGTTTAAGCCTAAAGATAGACACTAAATTTTGATACCAAGAAGGAAAAGGTTAATGAAATAATGCACACTCATCCTAAAGCTGGCTCTTAAAATGATGCATAAAAATGCTGCCTCCTAGAAATTCAGGAACCAATGGGAATTCAAAATGATCAAGATAATTGTGAGATTGCCTATAACTTCTAAATTTCCCTGGGCCTCTCTGTCAGCCGAATATACTTTCAAAAATGCTTCAGTTTCCACCGTACCACGGAGTATTGGCATTTCTGGCATTATAAGTCAAGAAAAGATGAAGTAAAAAAAAAAAAAAAAAAAAGAAAAGATGAAGTAAACAATACAAGATAAAGTTCAGCATAATGGATATGCCTATGAGGGTGAACAGAATCACTTTATCCCACCAACAAATATGTAAGGCAGAATGAAGTCACCCACAGATATACACAGGATTTGGAGCTGAGGCCCAGCTCTGCCATATAATTTTTGTGACCCTGGACAAATTGTTAAACCCATGAGCCACAGAATTCCCAAGAGACATATGTAACAGATTAATGCTAGTAACTGAGTGTACAGATTATGGAAAGCATGTAGTAAACATGAGTAAAATAAGACCTAGCTTCTGCCTTAGAGATGTCTTCTATTGAAGCAAAGTGAAAAGACCATACAATGCAGCAGTAAAGGGGGACACCAAAAGTGCTACAAGAATTAAGAAACAGATAAAATTTTAATATGAAAAGTTGAACTTGAGCATTCCAGGGGGACAGTTTAGTTGGAAAAGGCATATTGGTGGGAAAGTGGATATTTGGCTGAAATAGAGGGTCCAGGAAACAAAGTACCAGAATCTAAAATATTCAGAGAAAGTGGAGTCAGATCACAAGCCATAGGGTACCTTGAAGGGCACAAGTTTGGAGTTCACTTTGAAGCAGGGACATGATTCAATAAAGCCATCTCTCAAAATATCCATACAGATACTATTTAAAATAGAGGGGAAAAAAAAAGACTAAAAGCAAAAAAACATAATTTAGAAAACCACTGCAATAGTCCAGTTAAAAGATAATGAAAGTCATACATGTGAGTGGGAATGGAATAAAAAATTGCAAGACAGTGCAAAATTGACCTGCTGTAATAATTGACTGGAAAGCCAAGAACAGAGAGGAAACAAATAATCAATTCTAGGCTTAGAGTCTGGGTGACGGAAGAAACAGGGTGCTGCTGGTAACAAAAATGTCCATAGGAAATGTGTCAGCTTCAGGAGAAGGGGATAAGTTTGGTTTTAGACATGCTAATTTGAGGAAAGGGAGACATTACTGAATTTTGAAAGAACCAATTAAGAAAATTCTTTTAAGAGAGACCTTCAAGATGGTGGAGGAGTACGACGTGGAGATCACCTTCCTCCCCACAAATACATTACAAATACATCTACATGTGGAACAACCCCTACAGAACACCTACTGAACGCTGGCAGAAAACCTCAGACCTCCCAAAAGGCAAGAAACTCCCCACGTACCTGGGTAGGGCAAAAGAAAAAAGAAAAAACAGAGACAAAAGAATAGGGACGGGACCTGCACCAGTGGAGGGAGCTGTGAAGGAGGAGAGGTTTCCCCACACTATGAAGCCCCTTCGCGGGCGGAGACTGCGGGTGGCGGAGGCGGGAAGCTTCGGGGCCGCGGAGGAGAGCACAGCAACAGGGGTGCGGAGGGCAAAGCGGGGGGATTCCCGCACAGAGGATCAGTGCCGACCAGCACTCACCAGCCTGAGAGGCTTGTCTGCTCACCTGCCGGGGCGGGCGGGGCTGGGAGCTGAGGCTCGGGCTTCGGTCGGAGCGCCGGGAGAGGACTGGGGTTGGCAGCGTGAACAGAGCCTGAAGGGGTTAGTGCGCCACGGCTAGCCGGGAGTGTGTCCGGGAAAAAGTCTGGACCTGCTGAAGAGGCAAGAGACTTTTTCTTGCCTCTTTGTTTCCTGGTGCGCGAGGAGAGGGGATTAGGAGCTCCGCTTAAAGGAGCTCCAGAGATGGGCGCGAGCCTCGGCTATCAGCGCGGAGCCCAGATACGGGCAAGAAATGCTAAGGCTGCTGCTGCTGCCACCAAGAAGCCTGTGTGCGAGCACAGGTCACTATCCACACCTCCCCTCCCAGGATCCTAGGCAGCCCACCACTGCCAGGGTCCCGTGATCCAGGGACAACTTCCCTGGGAGAACACACGGTGCCTCAGGCTGGTGCAACGTCACGCTGGCCTCTGCCGCCGCAGGCTCGCCCCGCACTCCGTGCCCCTCCCTCCCCCCGGCCTGAGTGAGCCAGAGCCCCCGAATCAGCAGCTCCGTTAACCCCGTCCTGTCTGAGGGAAGAAAACACGCCCTCAGGCGACCTACATGCAGAGGCCGGGCCAATCCAAAGCTGAACCCCAGGAGCTGTAACAAAGAAGAGAAAGGGAAATCTCTCCCAGCAGCCTCAGGAGCAGCGGATTAAATCTCCACAATCAGCTCGTGCCCTGCATTTGTGGAATACCTGAATAGACAACGAATCATCCCAAAACTGAGGCAGTGGACTTTGGGAGCAACTGTAGACGTGGGGTTTGCTGTATGCAACTGACTGGTTTCTTGTTTTATGTTTATCTTAGTTTAGTATTTAGAGTTTATTATCATTGGTAAATTTGTTTATCGATTTGGTTACTCTCTTCCTTTTTTTAAAAATATATAGATATATATATTTTTTTCCTTTTTCTCTTTTTGTGAGTGTCTATGTGTATGCTTCCTTGTGTGATTTTGTCTGTATAGCTTTGCTTTTAACATTTGTCTTAGGGTTCTGCCTGTCCTTTTTTTTTTTTAATAAAGTTTTTAGCACTTGTTATCATTGGTGGATTTGTTTTTTGGTTTTCCTGCTCTCTTCCATCTTTCTTTTTTTAAAAAAAAACTTTAATTTTTTATTTTTAATACTTTTTTTAGGTTTTATTTTAATAACTGTAATTCTTTTTATTTATATTTTTTCTTTCTTTCTTTCTATCTTTTTTCCCTTTTCTTCTGAGCCATGTGGCTGAGAGGATCCTGGTGCTCTGGCCTAGTGCCAGGCCTGTGCCTCTGACGTGGTAGAGCTGAGTTCAGGACATTGGTCCACCAGAGACCTCCTGGCTCCACGTAATATCAAACGGCGAAAGCTCTCCCAGAGACCTCCACCTCAACACTAAGACCCAGCTCCACTCAACAACCAGCAAGCTACAGTGCTGGACACCCTATGCCAAACAACTAGCAAGACAGGAATACAACCTGACCCATTAGCAGAGAGGCTCCCTGAAATCATAATAAGGTCACAGAAACTCCAAAACACACCACCGGACGTAGTCCTGCACAATAGAAAGACAAGACCCAGCGTCATCCACCAGAACACAGGCACCAGTCCCCTCCACCAGGAAGCCTACACAACCCACTGAATCAAACTTACCCACAGGGGGCAGACACCAAAAACAATGGGAACTACGAACCTGCAGTCTGTGAAAAGGAGACACCAAACACAGTAAGTTAAGCAAAATGAGAAGAAAGAGAAACACAGAGCAGATGAAGGAGCAAGGTAAAAACCCACCAGACCAAACAAATGAAGAGGAAATAGCAGTCTACCTGAAAAAGAATTCAGAGTAGTCATAGTAAAGATGATCTAAAATCTTGGATATAGAATGGACAGAGAGAATGAAACGTTTAACAAGGACCTAGAAGATGATGAACAACAAACAATGATGAACAACACAATAAAGGAAATTAAAAATTCTCTAGAAGGAATCAATAGCAGAATAACTGAGGCAGAAGAATGGATAAGTGACCTGGAAGATAAGATAGTGGAAATAACTACTGAAGAGCAGAATAAAGAAAAAAGAATGAAAAGAATTCAGAACAGTCTTAGAGACCTCTGGGACATTAAATGCACCAACATTCGAATTATAGGGGTCCCAGAAGAAGAGAAAAAGAAAGGGACTGAGAAAATATTTAAAAAGGTTAGAGTTGAAAACTTCCCTAATATGGTAAAGGAAATACTCAATCAAGTCCAGGAAGCACAGAGAGTCCCATACAGGATAAATCCAAGGAGAAACATGCCAAGACACATAGTAATCAAACTATCAAAAATTAAATACAAAGAAAAAATATTAAAAGCAGCAAGGGAAAAGCAACAAATAACATACAAGGGAATCCCCAAAAGGCTAAGAGCTGATCTTTCAGCATAAACTCTGCAAGCCAGAAGGGAGGGGCAGGACATATTTAAAGTGATGAAAGGGAAAAAACTACAACAAAGAAAGATTACTCTACCCAGCAAGGATCTCATTCAGATTTAACAGAGAAATTAAAACCTTTACAGACAAAGGAAAGTTAAGAGAATTCAGCACCACCAAACCAGCTTTAAAACAAATGCTAAGGGAACTTATCTAGGTGGGGAAACATAAGAGAAGAAAAAGACTTACAAACCCAAAATAAATAAGAAAATGGTAATAGGAAAATACATATCAATAATTACCTTAAATGTAAATGGATTGAATGCCCCAACCAAAAGACACAGACTAGCAGAATGGATACAAAAATGAGGCCCATATATATGCTCTCTACAAGAGACACACTTCAGACCTATGTACACATACAGACTAAAACTCAGGGGATGGAAAAAGATACTCCATGCAAATGGAAATCAAAATAAAGCTGGAGTAGCAATTCTCATATCAGACAAAACAGACTTTAAAACAAAGACTATTACAAGAGACAAAGAAGGACACTACATAATAATCAATGGAACAATCCAAGAAGAAGAAAAACAATTGTAAATATTTATTCACCCAACACAGGAGCATCTCAATACATAAGGCAAATGCTAACAGCCATGAAAGGGGAAATCGACAGTAACACAATCATAGTAGGGGACTTTCACACCACACTTTCACCAATGGACAGATCATCCAAAATGAAAATAAATAAGGAAACACAAGCTTGAAATGATACATTAAACAAGATGGACATAATTGATAGTTAAAGGACATTCCATCCAAAACCACAGAAGGCACTTTCTTCTCAAGTGCTCATGGAACATTCTCCAGGATAGATCATATCTTGTGTCACAAATCAAGCGTTGGTAAATTTAAGAAAATTGAAATCGTATCAAGTATCTTTTCTGACCAGAATGCTATGAGACTAGATATCAATTACATGAAAAAATATGTAAAAATTACAAACACATGGAGGCTAAACAATACACTACTTAATAACCAAGAGATCACTGAAGAAATCAAAGAGGAAATCAAAAAATACTTAGAAACAAATGACAATGAAAACATGACGACCCAAAACCTATGGGATGCAGCAAAAGTAGCTGTAAGAGAGAAGTTTATAGCAGTACAATCCTACCTCAAGAAACAAGAAACATCTCAAATAAACAACCTAACCTTACACCTAAAGCAATTAGAGAAACAGGAACCAAGAAACCCCGAAGTTGGCAGAAGGAAGGAAATCATAAAGTTCAGGTCAGAAATAAATGAAAAAGAAATGAAGGAAATGATAGCAAAGATCAATAAAACTAAAACTGGCTCTTTGAGAAGATAAACAAAATTGGCAAACCATTAGCCAAACTCAACAAGAAAAAAAGGGAGAAGACTCAAATCGACAGAATTAGAAATAAAACAGGAGAAGTAACAACTGACACTGCAGAAAAACAAAGAATCATGAGAGATTACTACAAGCATCTATATGCCAACAAAATGGATAACCTGGAAGAAATGGACAAATTCTTAGGAAAGCACAATCTTCCGAGACTGAATTAGGAAGAAATAGAAAATATAAACAGACCAATCACAAGGACTGAAATTGAGACTGTGATTAAAAATCTTCCAACAAACAAAATTCCAGGACCAGATGGCTTCACAGGCAAATTCTATCAAACATTTAGAGAAGAGCTAAAACCTAACCTTCTCAAACTCTTCCAAAATATAGCAGAGGGAGGAACACCCCGAAACTCATTCTACGAGGCCACCATAACCCTGATACCAAACCAGACAAAAATGTCACAAAGAAAGAAAACTACAGGCCAATATCACTGATGAACACAGATGCAAAAATCCTCAACAAAATACTAGCAAACAGAATCCAACAGAGCATTAAAAGGATCATACACTATGATCAAGTGGGGTTTATCCTAGGGATGCAAGGATTCTTCAATATACGCAAATCAATCAACGTGATAAACCATATTAACAAATTGAAGGATAAAAACCATATGATAATCTCAATAGATGCAGAGAAAGCTTTCAACAAAATTCAACACCCATTTATTATAAAAACCCTCCAGAAAGTAGGCATAGAGGGAACTTACTTCAACATAATAAAGGCCATATATGACAAACCCACAGCAAACATCGTTCTCAATGGTGAAAAACTGAAAACATTTCGTCTAAGATCAGGAACAAGACAAGGTTGTCCACTCTCACCACTATTATTCAAAATAGTTATGAAAGCTTTAGCCACAGCAATCAGAGAAGAAAAAGAAATAAAAGGAATCCAAATCGGAAAAGAAGAAGTAAAGCTGTCACTAGTTACAGAAGAAATACTATACATAGAGAATCCTAAAGATACTATGAGAAAACTACTAGAGCTAATCAATGAATTTGGTAAAGTAGCAGAATACAAAATTAATGCACAGAAATTCTTGCATTCCTATACACTAATGATGAAAAATCTGAAAGAGAAATTAAGGAATCACTCCCATTTACCACTGCAACAAAAAGAATAAAATACCTAGGAATAAACGTACCTAAGGAGACAAAAGACCTGTATGCAGAAAACTATAAGACCCTAATGAAAGAAATTAAAGATGATACAAACAGATGGAGAGATATACCATGTTCTTGGATTGGAAGAATCAACATTGTAAAAATGATATACTACCCAAAGCAATCTACAGATTCAATGCAATCCCTGTCAAAGTACCAATGAAATTTTTCACAGAAGTAGAACAAAAAATTTCACAGCTTGCATGGAAACACAAAAGACCCCGAATAGCCAAAGCAATCTTGAGAAAGAAAACCAGAGCTGGAGTAATAGACTCCCTGACTTCAGACTTTACTACAAAGCTACAGTAATCAAGACCATATGGTACTGGCACAGAAACAGAAATACAGATCAATGGAACAGGATAGAAAGCCCAGAGATAAACCCATGCACATATGGTCACCTTATTTTTGATAAAGGAGGCAAGAATATACAATGGAGAAAAGATAGCCTCTTCAATAAGTGGTGCTGGGAAAACTGGACAGCTACACATAAAAGAATGAAATTAGAACACTCCCTAACACCATACACAAAAATAAACTCAAAATGCATTAAAGACCTAAATGTAAGGCCAGACACTATAAAAACTCTTAGAGGAAAACAGAGGCAGAACACTCTATGACATAAATCAAAGCAAGGTCCTTTTTGACCCATCTCCTAGAGAAATAGAAATAAAAATAAACAACTGGGACCTAATGAAACTTAAAAGCTTTTGCACAGCAAAGGAAACAATAAACAAGACAAAAAGACCACCCTCAGAATGGGAGAAAATATTTTCAAATGAAGCAACTGACAAAGGATTAATCTCCAAAATATACAAGCAGCTCATGCAACTCAATATCAAAAAAACAAACAACTTAATCCAAAAATGGGCAGAAAAACTAAATAGACATTTCTCCAAAAAGATATACAGATGGCCAACAAACACATGAAAGGATGCTCAACATCACTAATCATTAAAGAATGCAAATCAAAACCACAATAAGGTATCACCTCACTCTGGTCTGAATGGCCATCAATAAAAAACCTAGAAACAATAAATGCTGGAGAGGATGAGGAGAAAAGGGAAGCCTCTTGCACTGTTGGTGGGAATGTAAATTGATACAGCCACTACGGAGAACAGTGTGGAGGTTCCTTACAAAACTAAAAATAGAACTACCATATGACCCAGCAATCCCACTACTGGGCATATACCCTGAGAAAACCATAATTCAAAAAGAATCATGTACCACAATGTTCATTGCAGCTCTAGTTACAATAGCCAGGACATGGAAGCAAACTAAGTGTCCATCGACAGATGAGTTGAGAAAAGATATGTGGCACATATATACGATGGAATATTACTCAGCCATAAAAAGAAACGAAATTGAGTTATTTGTAGTGAGGTGGAAGGACTTAGAGACTGTCATACACAGTGAAGTAAGTGAGAAAGAGAAAAATAAATACCGTATGCTAACACACATATATATGGAATCTAAATAAATAAATAAATGGTTCTGAAGACCCTAGGGGCAGGACAGGAATAAAGACGCAGATGTAGAAAATGGACTTGAGGACATGGGGAGGGGGAAGGGTAAGCTGGGACGAAGTGAGAGAGTGGCATACATTTATATGTACTACCAAATGTAAAACAGATAGCTAGTGAGAAGCAGCCGCATAGCACAGGGATATCAGCTCGGTGCTCTGTGACCACCTAGAGGGGTGGGATAGGGAGGGTGGGAGGGAGACGCAAGAGGGAGGAGATATGGGGATATATGTATATGTATAATTGATTCACTTTGTTATAAAGCAGAAACTAACACATCATTGTAAAGCAATTACACTCCAATAAAGATGTTAAAAAAAAAGAAAATACTTTAAATATAATCAGAGGAAATAAAAGAAATTGCAGGGGTTAAAGGAGTAGGATGTAGTGAGGTATATACCTACTTGTGGGAACTAGTTCCCAAAGATGGCCCCCCAGGGAGCCACAGTCTCTAGTATTTGCAGCCATGTGTAGACCTTACCCCTGTGACTCATCACTGTTGGGAGTCACACAGAATCACTCCACTGTATTGTAAGCCTTCCTCACAAGAGTTTTTGCACCTTTGGTCTCTTGGAATATTTGCTTTTAGTGCCCTGAATTGCCATGTAAGAAGTCCAACTCCCCTATGCCTGCCATGCTATGAGGAAACCCAAGTTAGCTACATGGAGAGGTCACACAAAAAGAGAGATTTCCAACCAGCCCCCAACTGTCTAGCTATCCCAGCCCAGGAGCCAGACACACAAATGAGTAAACCTTCGGATGATTCCAGTCTCAACCGCTATCTGCGATAAGCCTGTCAACCTCCAGAACCAAGAGAGAGAATAATAAATTATTGTTTTAACTCTAAGTGATTTGTTACATATCAGTAGATAAACAGAACATTACTTTTTGGTCAAGGAGTCAGATTAAGACAGATATGGACAGACTTTGCTTTTTTCTCAAAATACCATTCTTAGTGTGGAAAAGCCTTTTGTTTTTGGCAGTGGGTGAATAATGCCCATGTGGAAGAATATTTTATTCTTTGGAACAAGAAGGAAATAAATGGATGAGTGAATAGCTTATAAGGTGAAGAGAGAAGTTATAATTAATGGTCTTAATCTTATCAGTAAGATGTTAACATTTATTAAAAGGAAGGATTCAGAAAGGCAGCATTTATTAAAAGGAAGGATTTAGAAAGGCAGGGTTAGAAGTCTGTTTTTCTTCTAAAATAAAACAAAGTGAGTTAGAAGAACAAAGAACTTCTGAGCAGCAATGAAATTCTATAGGAAGTTGGAAAGTATAAAATTCACACCTAATTAGTATGGATTTATGGTGAACCTATCAACAGTTTTATGATTTTATGACTTCCTACTAAAATGTACAGAAACAGAAGAGTTCCTGAGGATGAATGAGAGGCAAAGAGTATGAAGAGAGAGAGGTCTTCCAGGGCTCACTTGGGCTGACAAAAGAAGATGAAGCCTACAAGGGCAAGGAGTGAGAATATTTTCATTGTTGAGGACAGAATCGATACAAAATGCAGAATACAGAAGAGACAGAGGAAGAGAGGTCCTAAGTCCTCACTAGATTTATATTCTAAGATAATTGGAGGTGGGTTGGCAGGGACAGTGGAAAGAAAGAGAAGGAAAAGCAGGGTAGTTGTGTTTCTACTCAACGTGGTCTTTAAAGGAAATTAATGCTAAACGTTTCAGGAGTCAC
The DNA here is from genome assembly GCF_039906515.1 of Pseudorca crassidens. Taxonomy (NCBI): domain Eukaryota; kingdom Metazoa; phylum Chordata; class Mammalia; order Artiodactyla; family Delphinidae; genus Pseudorca; species Pseudorca crassidens. The sequence continues at coordinate 94,356,329 of NC_090300.1, read as the reverse complement.
TCAGTAGCTGAAGAAATTCTACATTTTTCTGACCACCGTCCATAAAGATCAAGCTTTATTGTTGGTTCGCCTTTCCCGGGTGACTATAAATTCTGCTCACAAGGACAATTTGGCACCAGCTACTTGCTCTGTGTGACCTCAAGCAAGGCTCCTCTCAACTGCCAGGAGGTAAGGCAGCTCTCACCTGTGATCTGATACTAGTCATTCAAGATGAGAGCTGGCAGTGTAGAGATTAATGGGCTCAGTGAAGAAGGAACATGTGATAAAGTTTCTCCTAGTGTTGGCTCGTTAAAGAGATGCCAGAGGACATGAAGGAGAAAAAGTTCTCTCCTCCCCGCAAAGCTATTTGTGCCGCCATTTGTTCAGAAGGACTCAAAGTACCTGAGCCCCACCGTGGAGTGCTCCCAACTCAAAGCCATCCTTCAAGAGAGAAGCACCACTCATGAGCTAGTGGTTTCACTTGTCCAGTCTACTTACTACATCATCACTAGAGAGACTCACAAGGAACATGGACTGGAATTCCAATGAAACCAGAAGCCACTGTCAGGCTACCTTCAGGGGATGGTCATGTGACTTTAACAATCACTGAGATTAGACCTGATCCAGCCAATCTGAAGATTTCTAGCCTCCACTGGCAAATACTCTGAGTCATCAATTTGCTTTAACTTTCTTTTCCTTCCCCTCCTCTGCCTACTTCCATGTCCTAAATCCTCAAGGAGGGCTTGGCAATGTTCCTTACCTTAGCTCTGGTCATCTGCTCAACATGGGTCAGGACATCATTCACTTTGAGCTGCAGGTCACTCTTGTCTTTTTCCAGTGTCTGCTCGACCTGTTGTAGATTTTCTACCTGGCTCTCCAGCTCAGCCAGGCTGTCTCCGTGCCTCTTCTTCAAAGAGGCAGAGGTTGCCTCAAAGTGCAGTGTGGACTCTTCCATGTCTCAGCGGAGCTTCTGGAATTTTGTTTCTTGTTTCTTAGTTATTTCCAGTTGAGCCAAACTGGCCCCTGCTGTCTCCTCCAGCCCCTCATTCAGGTCTTCCAGCTCTCGGTGAGGTCAGTTCTCTCCCTTTCTACCTTGGCTCGAGTGGTCCTTTAAGCTTCCAGTTCGTCTTTCAAAACCTGTATCTGAGCCTGTAGCAATAAATAATTTTGATTTTACTAAGCACTTGTAGCATATTTTATATTCAAGAGCTCTACTGTATTTTTTTTTATTTTTCACAACTAACACTTTTGGTTCTCATTTTATAGTTAAAGAAGATAGAATACAGAGAAATTAAATGATTTGATCCAAACCAATACCAAGAGCAGGATTAAAATTTGTAATTCCTCTCAATTTCCCAGGCTTTGGTGATAAGCAACCTCATTATACTATATACATGAAGAGGAAATTTTAATAAAGAGCACTTTCCAAAGGAATAGAAAATATTTTTCATATAACAAGGAATCATTTTAAAGAGAGCTTATTAAAAAAATAACATGATGAATGTTATATACAATACCTCATTTATCTGGAATTTGCTTACCTGACAACCTCAACTATTGGAAACTTGGGCAAAAATCTGATTAATAGACTAAATATTTTGAGTTCAAGCAGCTAACTCACAAGCATCAATTTAATTTTACACACAATTCTGACAAACCTGGTTACTTGGTTTCTTAGTGTGTAGGTGATTTAAGGTAGCAGGAAAATTGAAATAAAAAATAATTTTATTTTGGTGGAGGAATGAGACTACTAAATTGGATAGTAATCTGATATCATTAGAAGCAGAATTATAAGACAAAGAAAAGAAGTGATAAGAACTCTCAGAGCCCAAAAGTCTTTCAGTGTAACGGCAAAGAGCTCGACAAATCTTGATAGCATCATTGTGGGACAGTACAGTAAAACCAAGGATGGTGGGCTTCCCTGGTGGCACAGTGGTTGAGAATTTGCCTGCCAATGAAGGGGACATGGGTTCGAGCCCTGGTCTGGGAAGATCCCACATACCGCAGAGCAACTAGGCCCGTGAACCACAACTACTGAGCCTGCGCGTCTGGAGCTTGTGCTCCGCAACAAAAGAGGCCACGACAGTGAGAGGCCCGCGCACCATGATGAAGAGTGGCCCCTGCTCGCCGCAACTAAAGAAAGCCCTCACACAGAAACAAAGACCCAGCACAGCCAAAAATAAATTAATTAATAAAATAAAATTTAAAAAAAAACAAGGATGGTCATTAACATCACCTTAAATAATTAGGCATAGGTTAGAGTATAGGGAAAAAAGGATAACTTCTATTTTAGAATATTAAAAATTTCATTAAATGAGTATGATTGCTGAGAGGAAGCTAATTTCTAGACCAGCCCATTAAGTAAGTCTATCTAATCTGTAGATGAGTTATGACAGAGAAGGTGCCAAAAAATGTATGATTTCCACATCCAGGTAATCGTGATCCCCTTCTAATTAGTTATCTTGGGATCCAATACCTTTATTTATAACAATACTGTCACTGAACCAAACATTTCTGAAACATTTCTTTAGAAATAACTTTAGTGCTACAGTAATCAAGACAATATGGTACTGGCACAAAAACAGAAACATAGATCAATAGAACAAGATAGAAAGCCCAGAGATAAACCCACGCACCTATGGTCAACTAATCTATGAAAAAGGAGGCAAAGATATACAATGGAGAAAAGACAGTCTCTTCAATAAGTGGTGCTGGGAAAACTGGACAGCTACATGTAAAAGAATGAAATTAGAACACTCCCTAACACCATACACAAAAATAAACTCTGAATGGACTCGAGATCTAAATGTAAGACTGGACACTATAAAACTCTTGGAGGAAAACATAGGCAGAACACTCTTTGACATAAATCACAGCAAGATCTTTTTTGATCCACCTCCTAGAGTAATGGACATAAACACAAAAATAAACAGGTGGGACCTAATGACACTTAAAAGCTTTTGCACAGCAAAGGAAACCATAAACAAGACCAAAAGACAACCCTCAGAATGGGAGAAAATATTTGCAAATGAATCATCAGACAGAGGATTAATCTTCAAAATATATAAACAGCTCATGCAGCTCAATATTAAAAAAACAAACAACCCAATCCAAAAATGGGCAGAAGACCTAAATAGACATTTCTCCAAAGAAGACATACAGATGGCCAAGAAGCACATGAAAAGCTGCTCAACATCACTAATTATTAGAGAAATGCAAATCAAAACTACAATGAGATATCACCTCATACCACTTAGAATGGGCATCAACAGAAAATCTACAAACAACAAATGCTGGAGAGGGTGTGGAGAAAAGGGAACCCTCTTGCACTGTTGGTGGGAATGTAAATTGATACAGCCACTATGGAGAACAGTATGGAGTTTCCTTAAAAAAACTAAAAATAGAATTACCGTATGATCCAGCAATCCCACTGCTGGGCATATACCCAGAGAAAACCATAATTCAAAAAGACACATGCACCCTAATGTTCATTGCAGCACTATTTACAATAGCCAGGTCATGGAAGCAATCTAAGTGCCCATTGACAGACAAATGGATAAAGAAGATGTGGTACATATATACAAAGGAATATTACTCAGCCATAAAAAGGAATGAAATTGAGTTGAATGAAATTTGTTGAGACGTGGATGGATCTAAAGACTGTCATACAGAGTGAAGTAAGTCAGAAAGAGAAAAACAAATATCGTATATTAATGCATGTATGTGGAACCTAGAAAAATGGTACAAATAAACCAGTTTGCAGGGCAGAAGTTGAGACACAGGTGTAGAGAACAAACGTACGTATGGACACCAAGGGGGGAAAGCAGCGGGGGGGTGGGGATGGTGGTGTGATGAATTGGGCATTTGGGATTGACATGTATACACTCATGTGTATAAAACTGATGACTAATAAGAATCTGCAGTATAAAAAAACAAACAAAAAACAACTAATACTAAACTTTCTTTGGGTTATTTGTATGGAAATATGTTAATATAAATGTTTCAGACATTAAAAATAAAAAGAAATAACCTTTAGATAGTATTTTTTAAATCATCAGGGTAAGAAAATTTGTATTTTGGATAAATTGAACATTTTTTGGATAAAGTATCATTTGAAGAGAAGTCTGGTGAATATGATAGGCAGTCACTTGGAGATTAATATTGTCTGAAAGCTTACCCATAAAGTAGTGAGACTGGTCTAATTTGGCTCAAAATATCTCAGAAGGTAATAATCAGAAAAAAGTTCCAAAATTATTTTGAATAATAGTTACATTAGTGAGATAACTACTTACCTTCAAAGGAAAAAAATCCATCTGCATGTATACATGAGGAGTTAAACGTATCCATGCTTTAAATTACTTTATAATGTGGTCATATAGTATAAAACAGTTGCCTGGTCTCAAACTTATAAATAGCTGCCCATTATCAAATAATGTTTTGAGGCTACAAGTAGCTACAAGACAGATTTTCAGCATAATTGCCTTCTAAGCACAAAAACTAATCATCATAAAAAATTAAATTGGTAGCATTGAATGCTTACCATGGGTCAGGCACTGAGCTTACCACTTAAATGTACTGTTGCATTTAATTTTAGCTCAAAGGTTGTCAGGAGGATTAATGAGTAAAAATGTAGATGTCCAGGGTTTTAGCACAATACTTAGTTTATGTCAAACGTTCAACAAATTAGCTACTTGTTTTTTTATTACCTTCGTGATTAGGAAATCTAAGCTTAAACAGTAATGTTCTCCAGAGTCACGTATCTATAGAATGCCAGGTTACCTTCTCAACCACTGCTCTTTTCTGCCTCATCTATAGTTGGCTAGAGCTATGGGTACCTTTGCAGAGCGTTTGTCACTGAAGTCAATCATCACCCATGGATCTAACTACAGGTGCACACAGGTATTTGATAAATGATTCCCTGGAGCCCTTTAACCATCTTCTGAAGCTGAGCCACCAGGCCTTTCTCATTCTCCACCTTTGAGCTCATCTGATTCATTTCTGATTCTTTCCTGTTAGGGAAAAGAGGTATCAAGTGGAATTGCTCAGCGTAATAACATTTTGTTTAAATATTCTTTAAATTATAGTAATAACACATGAAGTCATTCACTGTAAAAAATTCAACTATTACATCTATAGCTGAAGTCTTCTTGGCTATTATACCCAATCTCTCTTCCTTGCCTAGAGGTAACCACCATAATCAATTCGGTGTGAATCCTCCAGACATTTTTCTGAGGATTGACATATGTTTGTGCTTATATATCAGTAGAAATAGTTTCATTTTCTTTACTGTGAAAGGTATAATACTGTATACATTTGAATTTATAATTCTACAACATTTTTAACCCAATAATACATGGAGATTTTTCCATGTTGGCCTACACATAGATTACTTCACTTAAAAATTAACTGTGACATACTAGTTTATGATTTAGATATCATGTGGTTATTTATCCATTTCCCTATTAATAAACATTGAGGTTTTCCCCCAAATTTTACTTTTACAAATAATGCTGTTCATATACATGCACCCTTGTGTACATGTGAGTGTCTCTACAGAGTGGATATTGAGCAGGGAATTGGTGCGTCGGGTATAGGTATGTGTTTAAAAACTTATAACCTTGCCCTTTGGCCTCCAATAGCAGTGTGAGGTTATTTCTCTACATTTACACTTAACATTAGCACACTTCTAAATTTTTCCTAATCTAACAGATTAGTATGTCATTGTTTTATAATGAATGTCCTTGTTTACTAGTGAGGACAGCATGTTATCAACTATGAGGATTTTAAAATGGGCAATAAAACAAATGAACCGTGTCCGTTGCCCATTTTTCTGTTAGGTTGTTCATCTAATTATTGAATTATAGATTTTCCTTTAATACTCTTGATCTTTATTTTTTGATATCTGCTGTAGATATTTCTCCCACTTTCTAATTTGCCCCAGTTTTATTTATGTTGGCTTTTGCCACATAAATGTTTAAAATGTCGAGGTATCAACATCAAATTTATCAATATATTCCTTTTATGCCTTTGGATTTTTGTGACTCATTCAGTCTGACCTGCCAGTTTCCTAAGACTTACCACCTATATTGTCTTTTAATGGTTTTGTTTTTTAATGGTTTTTGCTGTTTTTTTTTAATTGAAGAACATTTAATAGGAGATCTACCCTCTCAACAAATATTTAAGTATACAATTTTATTAACTATAGGCACAACATTGTATGTCACTCTAGAACTTAATCATCTCTAGAACTTAATCATCTTGCACGATGGAAGCTTTATGCCCATTGAAGAGCAACTCCACATTTCCCCCTGCCTCCAAGCCCCTGGATGCCACCATTCTACTCTGTTTCTATGAGTTTGACTGTTTGGGATGCCTCATATAAGTGGAATCATGCACTATTTGTCCTTCTGTGACCGACTTATTGCATTTAGCATAATGTCCTCCAGGTTCATCCATGTTGTTGCATACGGCAGGATTTCCTTTAAAAAGAGGCTGAATAATGTTCCATTAAATGTATACACCACATTTTCTTTACCCATCCATCCATCAGTGGGCATTTAGGTTGTTTCCATATCTTGGCTATGGTGAATAATGCTGCATTTTCTAATGATTTTAAAGCTTGATTTTTGCATTTAATTCTTTAATGAAACTGGATTTTGTGTTTGTGTGAATAGCGTGAGGAAGAAATTTAACTTTTATCTCAGAAGATGAAGAGCTTATAATCTGTGTTATTTATTAAGTAATCTATCCTGTCATCACCATTTTAAAATGCCACATTTTCATGTATTGTCTCCATATATACATAGGTCCATTTAGAGAAAATGCTGTATAATAAATTTATCATTTCCTGAAAACATGGGTTTCTGAAATGCCAGAGCTCTTTGACCTGTGGCCTACAAGGACATAGAGTATCATTTTCACTTTGCTGAGCTGAAACACAATCTTCAAAATTGAATGCTTAGGGAACTCTATCATCATTTTACCTTTCACTGTTCCGTTACATTCATAGGGTTACTTATTTCATCTTTTCCTACCTATCAGGTCGGAAACACCTATCAAGTTCAGTAACTTATTGGCAGGCTATTAATCAAGTCTGACCACAAGCATGTGTAATGGAAACTCATGTACACAGACAGGAAAACCAGAAGCTCATAGTTGCTCACTTGACTTTCTTCTTCACTGTGGGCTCCAATAACCAGTGGGCTCCCAGCTTTAACCTGGCCTTATCTCACTCTTAGATCTCACTGTTTCCCTCTCTTATTTGATCTATTCCAAATAACTGGAAAATCCCTAATCGTTAGAAGAAAGTCTAGCTGGGGACTCCCCTGGCAGTCCAGTGGTTAAGACTACGGGTTCCCACTTCAGGGGGCATAGGTTCAATCCCTGGTCAGAAAACTGAGATACTGCATGCTGCATAGCTCAGCCAAAATTTTTTTAAAATATGGAGAAGAAGAAGAAAGTCTAGCTGAACAGAGGAAGACAAAAGGGACAAGGTGAGAAAATCCATTTCACTGAATGATGAAACTAAACTGAGAGGGCCGTCTTGCCCTGAGCTCCTTGGGAATCCATGTGAACTGAAGGTCTACTGATTTTGATCATGTTATGTTTTGCTTTCAATTTTAAGGTTTAATACTTATACGGTAAATTATTTGACCAAAAAAAGTTAGATAAATGTTAATGAGGTTATATCTGGCAAATAAGTTTTGTTTTGTTTTTTTTTAAATGATCAGATGTTATATGGGACTTCATATTAGGATTTATTTTCTTTTTTTTTTTTTTTTTACTTTAGGCCATTGGTCTCATCATGAGTAAAAGAAGTGAGCGATTTTTATTTTGACTTGTAACTTCAAATTCCAATAATTCGCATCTCCTGTGCCTTACACCTTTCATTCGCATCTACTGGTCAGCCTTCTCAGTTACTTTCTTGTAGGTTATTACATAATTATAAAAAGAAAGTTCACATAAAGTCTAGCAAAAGAAAAAAAAATCAATTTCCTAGGCTTGTTATCCTTCTTTCCTCCCCTTCAGGTCTTAAGACATCTGGCCCTAGGGTCATGAGGATAAATGACATGAGAGAGCTGTTTCCTCCGATAAAAGGTCTCCCAGAATCTCGAGTCAACAGAAAGGTGACTCACCTCCTCAGCTTTCCTGCTAGCTGCAGCTGCCTGCTCTCCAGGTCCTCCATGCTTTCCCGGTTCAGCTTTACCTCGCCCTCCAGTTTGCACTCTTCCTTTTCCCAGTTCATTCTCGCTTTGCTCTCCTGTTCAAGGGCACCCTCAAGCTGACAGAAGGAGACATTATTGAGCCCAATAAATAAGTAAAGTTTATACTTTACTAGATGTGTTCATTAACCACTTACCTTCTGGAAAAAGAAAGAAAAATACAAGCAGAGTCTGTAAATGATGCCCAGTTATGTAGATATTTTAAAATAAATATTGTACACATCAATAGGACAACAAAAGAATCTAGAAATCATGGTGATGAAGGAAAACTTTAAAGATTAAGGAATACGTGTTCTAGCCTACAGAAGAAGCCAATAATAGATGTCTAGTGAGTCCTTGTTTGATTGCTTTCCAGTGATGGGAAGCTCACTTCTTCACATGGCAGCTCACTTCATGGGTAGATAAGTCCATTTACTCAGGAGCACTTCTTCATAAGAAGCCAAAGTAGTCTCTGTAAGTTCATCCCACCGGCCTAAGCTCTGCTCCCTGGAGCAGCACAAGCAAATCTGTCTCCACATGATCATTCACGAATATTAGGCAGCTGTCCTGAGTCTTCCAACTCAGTATCACTGACCCTTTCAAACGCATCTCACATGGCGTGATTTCCACACCCTCCTTTACCACCTTGGTACCCTCTATGGTCCATAACATTGTGTCATATTCTGGTACCTCCAACAAGGTGATCAGAACATTCAAGTTCTGTCTGTAGTGTTGCCAACCATGATGTTGAGGTTAGCTTAGCGGGAGGCTAAATAACAGTTACAATATGGCTAGTTTTCAGTGATATATTTACTTTGCCACAATAGAAGCTATTTCCTGTGACTAGCAAAAGATATAAAATTCGAATAGGGGAGAAGGGAGAATTTCTGGAGGGCATATGCAAAAACCTGAAGATAAATGAACTCTGCGAGAGAACAAGTGTGTGTGTTGTTTGCACACAACCAATAAATCCCCATATTGAGGCTTTGTGAGATATGTATCAGTGGAAATAGGAAGAGAAGTCAGACGACTAATAGGTAATAGAGGAAACTGATAGAAAGGCATGAGGAAAAAGAAGCAGATAATAAAAAAAAAAAACCCTAACCACCCTTGTCAGCAATTTAATAAAAGCTAAGCTTTGGGGACTAATAAAACAGTGAATGCACACAGTGTCAGCTGGGAGGAAACAGGAAGAGTGATGAACCTAACCACTGAGACTCGTCTGAAGCATCTTTATTTCACAAGGTATTTGGAGGCAGAACAGGGGCACCATCTCCAGAATCTTACAAGTGTTTTCCAATAGTGTTGGTAGAACACAGCTTGTGACTTACATATCTTTTTACTTTAATAAACCTCAGTGCATGGCTGGAGACACAACAGGGCCTTAAAGCAATCCTTCAGTACTAGTGTCAGATAAAGCGCCAACATATCTGCGGGGCAAAACACCAGGTTCTGTCGGGAACAGTCAGTCAGATTGATACCCCTTCACGATTCATCTCAGTGTTCTCCCACTGCCCAGGGTTGTGTGAAAGTTGCATATAAAAACAGACAGATTACATGCTGGGGCCCTTCTTCTACTGTAGTGGCTCACCTCTTATTTCTAAATAATGAGGGAAACTAACCATGCTACTAAGTTTTCCTGAAAATGTCAAGATAAATGAACTAAGTAAAAAGTGGAGGTTTGTACAGATGTAGACACACAGCTAACTAGCAAGACATATCACTACTGACCTCGTTCGCTGGCTGCTCTAGTGTCAGCTTGGTTTTGCTCAGGGTGAGGGTTTTCTCCTCTTCCGCGTGCAGGTCCTCCAGGGTCTGCTGGCAGGCCTCCCGCGCACCCTGGCTGCTCGCTGAAGTTTGCTGACGTCCTCACTGAGAGACTCCACCTCCTCAGTCAGATTCTTAACCTGTGGGGAGAAGACGACAACAGTTCCTTGAGAGCCACTTATGGAAGGTGGGGTATAAACACTAAGGGCCATCTCCTCTCTTTTCTAGGACCAAAAATCTCATGCGGTATCCACTGTTATAAAGAACTAAATTTAGCCAAATTCCTGATGGACTTTTTAAAACTCTAAATTCACTTTTTCTTTTACACACAGACACAAATGATCTGTTAGCTCTCCTGGTCGGGGAATGGGGTATTCTGGTTAATCAAATATTATCAGCATAGTGGCTTCCCTGGTGGCGCAGTGGTTGAGAATCCGCCTGCCAATGCAGGGGACAAGGTTTCAAGCCCTGGCCTGGGAAGATCCCACATGCCGCGGAGCAACTAGGCCCGTGAGCCACAACTACTGAGCACGCGCGTCTGGAGCCCATGCTCTGCAACAAGAGAGGCCCACGCACCGCGATGAAGACTGGCCCCCGCTCGCCGCAACTAGAGAAAACCCTCGCACAGAAACGAAGACCCAACACAGCCAAAAATTAATTAATTAAAAAAATATATATATATTAATATATATATATTATATATATATAATATATATATATATTATAATATATATATATATTATATATATATATAATATATATAATATATATATATATATATATTATATATATATTACATGCCCCAGCATGTAATACCAACACTATATATATATATTATATATATATATATATAATATAATATAATATATATATATTATATATATATATAAAATAATATATATATATATAATATATATATATATAATATATATTATATTATATATATATATATAATATATATTATATATTATATATATATATTATATATATAATATATATATATATATTATATAATAATATATATATATTATATATATATAATATATATATATATATATATTATCAGCATAGGTCAGTGGATGGCCAGTATTCAGAGTGCCGTATTATTTGTATAACAAGAACACCACTAAAGGTAATTTAGCTTTCTTTAGAGTATTCAGGGCAATATTAATCTTGTGCCTCAAATCCTAAGAAAGTGGCAGTTAAAGAGAGTTCCAGCTGATAAAATAGGCAAAGGTGTAAGCCATTTATATCAGGTCCAAGTGCTTTTTATGAAAGGGAACTGATGTACAAGAGTTGCTATTTAATCATATGCCAAAATTACGATATTATTCTGGAGACTTTTTTTTTTTATCAAAGGTTTGATACAGACCCCTCAGCTGACTTCAGTCTATACACAGATGCACAAGATAAAAACCTCAGTTAAAATGAACAAAACATTAAGGTCCTTAGCTGGAATTAAAATGACATCTCAAGGTCAAGCTCCAAATCAACGACAGAGGTGGGAATTCAGACGTGTCCCAAATCACCTTTCAATAAACTGCATCCTGTTCCCTCTCCTTCCAAAAGAGGATACTTAGAGAGGCCCAATGAAACCATTTTGCTCTTTCTATCAGATTTCACATGCAATTAGATTGGAACAAATGAAAACATTTCATTTGGGAGATTAAGTGGGGTTCCATAAATTCAAGTTGGAACTTTGAATTAGGATGGCACAGTTCACCAGATCCTTCATTTGATGCCAGTTCTGACTCCCAGTGCTGTAAAGTTGCGGACCACTGTGTTAATTAATATAAACAGAGCAAGTCTGGTCCTGGAGCCCGATTGAGAGTGTGGAATTCAGGCATCTAGGCCTTCCTGACATTATAGAAAAAGTACCTTGTACTCTGAAGCACGCTTCTCCTTCTGTGACTTTGCCAATAGTGTCTCCAGGTCATCGATTTCTTTCTTCTTGGACGCGGAACATTCATCTTCGACTCTCCGCCCTCCGGCAGTCAGCTGGGAATTTACCTCCTCTTTTTCCTCCCCCCAACCCCCAACGCAGGCAGCGCCTGGACGCTGGCCTCCAGCTGGATCTTGGATTTAATCAGCGACTCGCGCTGCTCTTCAGCATTTGCCAGGGTCTCTCGTTCCCGCCATGATGAGGAGAAAATTGTTGCCAACAGCTGGAAGTAATTTAACAGCCAGGCGAAATGCTGCTTAACACACAGCAGAGAGATAATTGCCTGTCCTCTGCCCGGCACTTTCACCTACCTTTCCTAAGCAGTTGAAATAATATTCCCAGTTCCCTGACCCTATGGTTGAGAAGTGGAGGAGTTGCTTGTGTTTGGAGGCGCTTTTGATCTTTCAGGCCATTCAGTAGATTAGATTACCTCTTCTAAAGCACTTAATAGAATCCTGGTGGGCTAAAGGAGCTAATGTCCCTCCAAAAATCAGTGGTGTGCTGATTAAATCACAGCTACTGGAAGCATCCCTGCAGGCATATAGTTTGAGGGCGGTACCTGCTCAGAATATGGTCTTTTAAGAAAGTGGTGTTCCCTCAGACAATAGAATATTTATAATATTATTATAAGGACCCTGATGCACTTATTTAATATATAAGCATCTTCTAATAAATAGAGCTGGGCTGTATTTTTTTTATTCATAAGCTGAATTTACAATTCATGAGGTTCCTTGAATATCACTAACTAGACTTTACTATTATTTCCAACTAAAATATTTTTCTTGAAGGTTCTGCCAGCAGTAAATTCCCCAAGTTATAACCATAGAGTGTGCAATCCTCCTTCCTCTTATTTTTTCAAACATACTGCTGCCAACTCTCACTGTGTGGCCCACTCTTTCTGTGTTATGGTCCAAGTCAAAAAAGAAGGGGCCGATTGCTTTTTGCTACAAAAGCACCTGTGTAACTTTGAACTCCTTTCACTTGTCTCCATTTAGAGGCTAAATAAAACCTCTTTTCTGTGAGCAAGTTCTTAATTACTAGAGGTCTCGTTGTGACATAACTTCACACATATCTCCATATTTCATCTTTAGACCTCATCCATCCTCTGCAATTTGGGCAATCTATTACCTAACTATTTGCTTGGCTTACGTTGTTTCATCTACTTAGATCAAGAGCAGAGAAGGGCAAAAATCCAGGCTATTGGATCCTGGCTAACTCTCAGCCTGTCTGCCCAACAAATGGGGCTCAAAGAGGCACAGATGGGGGAGGTATAAAATAGTGAATCCCCAACATCATTGAAGACCCAAGAGAAGGACTAAACTAAAAACAAACAAAAATGTTAAGGATCCATGCATATCAGAGAAGCTTCCAATGCTTGAGCAATAATGGGGATATTTGATCTTAGCTCATCCCAGGTTGACAGGCAGAATAGCTCTTTGCTCTCTTCCATTCAGCACTTGTACAGGACCTGTCACCATCACCAAATGAAGCCAACAATCCAATCGACCATCATCGATCCTCTCATTTAACATGATGGCAGGTTTGGGGCCAGCTGAGCAGTGGTGTGACAGCTTAACAGTAGGGACATCCTTTCCCCAGTGGCAGTTATTTTCTCATGTACTCACAGTGTTAATTGAAATGGGTTCACTCAGTGCTTCCGGTATTTTGAGTTAGTGAATAATTTGAAAAGAATCCTTGTTTCCTTGATTCCTACTGTATGGAGGTGTGTTTCTTAAAAATCAATGAGATAAAAAAAAATCAATAAGATAAAATATTTCATAGCCAGGTCAGCTTTTTAAATCAGTTACAATTTGAACTCATCTCAGCCTTCCAGGACTTGCCCTGCAATTGGCTTCATGTGTCTCCTATGCTCCCCACAATGATCTTTATTCATGTATCCCAGACTTTTACCCACCTTTCCCTTCACAAGTTGGGTGTATTTCTATCCCCACATCAGCCCAGGTAGTACTGGCCACTCTTTTTGTTGAGAGGAAGAATGATGAAAACTAGGAGGCCAGGTCTCATCCTAGGCTCCCTGTGTCCTAAGCCAGACAAAATATGATATTACAAACCGTGATTCTCACAATATGGATCTTAATGTAGGTTTGGAGCGGGGCCTAGAAATCTGTATTTCTAACAAGCATCCCAGGTGAGGCTGATACACACTAAAGTTCTTGAACCACTGCTATATTAAATATGTATCAGAAATGTGGGTCTGAATGTAAACTCTCGTAAAATACGGCCTATTGGAACACTGATGGGTAGCAGAGTCCCAAAAGAAACGAATAACTTCGGTCAGCCTAAAACTACTAAATTTTCTGTTTTCCGTAAGTCCAAAAAGCAGGAAAAAATACAATATGTTTATATAATGTATTTGAACCCAGTATTATTTAACTTAGCACTGTGCTAAGTGCAGTGGAGAGTACAATAAAGGTGGATAAAATTTCATACCTGCCTTTGGGATGTAACAGTAGTCCTGGTAGCTAGAGAAGAGGAATAAAAAATGGAGTGAATAAGGGCACATCGGCATCAGATTAGAGATGGAGGCTCAGATGCCTGGGCCAAGGGTTTGGATCCTATAATGCACATATTGCAGGATCTGAAGCTTGTTCATCAGGGAAGCAACATATTTGTTCAAGACAATGGTTCTCAATCCTGGCTGGATATCAGAATCACCCATACAGATGATTTGGACCCACACAAGACCCACTTAGTCAAAGTATCTGAGAGTGGAGTCTAGGCACCTTTCTTTTTATTTGTTAATGCTTCACAAATAACTTTGATGCAAAGTCAAGGTTGAAAACTGCTGTTTTAAGAACTCACCTCATTGTGATATTGACTTGGACTGGGAAAGGGCAAGTAGGGAGATCTAAATCAGGAAAACCAGTTAGGGGCATACTGCAATAATCCTGAAGATCTCAGTAAAGCTTTTCTCAGGACCTATTAAGATCCTATCTTTTTTTTTTTTTAACACCTTTATTGGAGTATAATTGCTTTACAATGGTGTGTTAGTTTCTGCTTTATAACAAAGTGAATCAGTTATACATATACATATGTTCCCATATCTCTTCCCTCTTGTGTCTCCTCCCTCCCACCCCTCTAGGTGGTCACAAAGCACCGAGCTGATCTCCCTGTACTATGCGGCTACTTCCCCCTAGCTATCTATTTTATGTTTGGTAGTGTATGTATGTCCATGCCACTCTCTCACTTTGTCACAGCTTACCCTTCCCCCTCTCCATATCTTCAAGTCCATTCTCTAGTAGGTCTGTGTCTTTATTCCCATCTTACCCCTAAGTTCTTCAGGACCTTTTTTTTTTCCTTAGATTCCATATATATGTGTTAGCATACGGTATTTGTTTTCCTCTTTCTGACTTATTTCACTGTGTATGACAGACTCTAGGTCCATCCACCTCACTACAAATAACTCAATTTTGTTTCTTTTTATGGCTGAGTAATATTCCATTGTATATATGTGCCACATCTTCTTCATCCATTCATCCGATGATGGGCACTTAGGTTGTTTCTATCTCTGGGCTATTGTAAATAGAGCTGCAATGAACATTTTGGTACATGACTGTTTTTGAATTATGGTTTTCTCAGGGTATATGCCCAGTAGTGGGATTGCTGGGTCGTATGGTAGATCTATTTGTAGATTTTTAAGGAACCTCCATACTGTTCTCCACAGTAGCTTTATCAATTTACATTCCCACAGCAGTGCAAGAGTGTTCCCTTTTCTCCACACCCTCTCCAGCATTTATTGTTTCTAGATTTTTTGATGATGGCCATTCTGACAGGTGTGAGATGATACCTCATTGTAGTTTTGATTTGCATTTCTCTAATGATTAATGATGTTGAGGATTCTTTCATGTGTTTGTTGGCAATCTGTATATCTTCTTTGGAGAAATGTCTATTTAGGTCTTCTGCCCATTTTTGGATTGGGTTGTTATTTGTTATTGAGCTGCATGAGCTGCTTGTACATTTTGGAGATTAATCCTTTGTCAGTTGCTTCATTTGCAAATATTTTCTCCCATTCTGAGGGTTGTCTTTTGGTCTTGTTTATGGTTTCCTTTGCTGTGTAAAAGCTTTTAAGTTCCATTAGGTCCCATTTGTTTATTTTTGTTTTTATTTCCATTTCTCTAGGAGGTGGGTCAAAAAGGATCTTGCTGTGATTTATGTCACAGAGTGTTCTACCTATGTTTTCCTCTAAGAGTTTGATAGTTTCTGGCCTTACATTTAGATCTTTAATCCACTTTGAGCTTATTTTTGTGTATGGTGTTAGGGAGTGATCTAATCTCATACTTTACATGTACCTGTCGAATTTTCCCAGCACCACTTATTGAAGAGGCTGTCTTTTCTCCACTGTATATTCTTGCCTCCTTTATCAAAGATAAGGTGACCATATGTGCATGGGTTTATCTCTGGGCTTTCTATCCTGTTCCATTGATCTATCTTTCTGTTTTTGTGCAGGTACCATACTGTCTTGATTACTGTAGCTTTGTAGTATAGTCTGAAGTCAGGGAGCCTGATTCCTCCAGCTCCATTTTTCATTCTCAAGATTGCTTTGTCTATTCAGGGTCTTTTGTGTTTCCATACAAATTGTGAAATCTTTTGTTAGAGTTCTGTGAAAAATACCAGTGGTAGTTTGATAGGGATTACATTGAGTCTGTAGATTGCTTTGGGTAGTAGGGTCATTTTCACAATGTTGATTCTTCCAATCCAAGAACATGGTATAACTCTCCATCTATTTGTATCATCTTTAATTTCTTTCATCAGTGTCTTATAATTTTCTGAATACAGGTCTTTTGTCTCCTTAGGTAGATTTAGTCCTAGATATTTTATTCTTTTTGTTGCAATGGTAAATGGGAGTGTTTTCTTAATTTCAATACAATCTTACCTTAAGAAACAGGAAACATCTCAAATAAACAACCTAACCTTGCACCTAAAGCAATTAGAGAAAGAAGAACCAAAAAATCCAAAGTTAGCAGAAGGAAAGAAATCATAAAGATCAGATCAGAAATAAGTGAAAAAGAAATGAAGGAAACAATAGCAAAGATCAATAAAACTAAAAGCTGGTTCTTTGAGAAGATAAACAAAATTGATAAACCATTAGCCAAACTCATCAAGAAAAAAAGGGAGAAGACTCAAATCAAGAGAATTAGAAATGAAAAAGGAGAAGTAACAACTGACACTGCAGAAATACAAAAGCTCATGAGAGAGTACTACAAGCAACTCTATGCCAATAAAATGGACAACCTGGAAGAAATGGACAAATTCTTAGAAATGCACAACCTGCCAAGACTGAACCAGGAAGAAATAGAAAATATGAACAGACCAATCACAAGCACTGATGTTGCGACTGTGATTTAAAATCTTCCAAAAAACAAAAGCCCAGGACCAGATGGCTTCACAGGCAAATTCTATCAAACATTTAGAGAAGAGCTAACACCCATCCTTCTCAAACTCTTCCAAAACATAGCAGAGGGAGGAACACTCCCACACTCATCCTACGAGGCCACCATCACCCTGATACCAAAACCAGACAAAGATGTCACAAAGAAAGAAAACTACAGGCCAATATCACTGATGAACATAGATGCAAAAATTCTCAACAAAATAGTAGCAAACAGAATCCAACAGCCCATTAAAAGGATCATACACCATGATCAAGTGGGGTTTATTCCAGGAATGCAAGGATTCTTCAATATATGCAAATCAATCAACGTGATACACCATATTAACAAATTGAAGGATAAAAACCATATGATCGAGCTTCCCTGGTGGCGCAGTGGTTGAGGGTCTGCCTGCCGATGCAGGGGACACGGGTTCGTGCCCCGGTCTGGGAAGATCCCACATGCCGCGGAGCGGCTGGGCCCGTGAGCCATGGCCGCTGAGCCTGTGCGTCCAGAGCCTGTGCTCCGCAACGGGAGAGGCCACAGCAGTGAGAGGCCCGTGTACCGCAAACAAACAAACAAACAAACAAACAAACAAAAAAACCATATGATCATTTCAATAGATGCAGAGAAAGCTTTCAACAAAATTCAATACCCATTTATGATAAAAACCCTGCAGAAAGTAGGCATAGAGGGAACTTACCTCAACATAATAAATGCCATATATGACAAACCCACAGCAAACATCGTCCTTAATGGTGAAAAACTGAAACCATTTCCACTAAGATCAGGATCAAGACAAGGTTGCCCACTCTCACCACTCTTATTCAATATAGTTTTGGAAGTTTTAGCCACAGCAATCAGAGAAGAAAAAGAAATAAAAGGAATCCAAATCGGAAAAGAAGAAGTAAAGCTGTCACTGTTTGCAGATGACATGATACTACACATAGAGAATCCCAAAGATGCTACCAGAAAACTACTAGAGCTAAGCAATGAATTTGGTAAAGTAGCAGGATACAAAATTAATGCACAGAAATCTCTGGCATTCCTATACACTAATGATGAAAAATCTGAAAATGAAATTAAGAAAGAGCCTGTCTTTTGATTTGCTAATGGGTTACGTGCTAACTACAGAATTTGAATTAAGATCCAGAGCTTCCTGACTCCCATGATAGATTTCCATCTGTTTATATAGTTAAAACCCATCTAAAAGTTTGTCCCTTTTTCAAAGACATACTGTCAATGAAATCACTTCACTGTAAAGGGTGTCTCTCTAAGTGTTTCCACTGTCTGTGTTGGATGAAATTCTACAGTATTTGCATAGCACGTGCCTCTATTTTTTTTCAAGTCAATACTGCCTGCAAAACAAGGGAATCTAATTAGAAACTTGATTTGAAGAAGAAATGGTGGGGCTAGTCACAGCCTGCAGCTGAAGAAGCAAGTCATTCTTTTCCTGGTGTAGGGAGATTTGCTTGGCTTTCAGCTCCTCCCTCGGAGATTCTGATTTCGCCAACGCTTTTTGCAGCTGCACACACTCTTCCTTCAGTCCAGCTACCTCCTTTCCCATTCCAGCAGATCTAACAAAAGGCTTGATCTTGAAGAAGAGCCTCATCCACGGCCAGCCCTTCACAGCCATGAAAGCTCTTACGTTCCACTGGATCAAAAGAAGTGCATCCCTAAGTTGAGGGGGAAAAAAAGAAAAGAAAAGAAAGTTAACCTAGACTATTTAAAAGAGTTACTTTCCGGATTTCCCTGGTGTTGGGTGGTTAAGAATCTGCCTGCCAATTCAGGGGACACAGATTCGATCCCTGGTCCAGGAAGATCCCACATGCTGCGGAGCAACTAAGCCCGTGCACCACAACTACTGAGCGTCCGAGCCACGTGTTGCAACTACCGAACCCGTGTGCTGCAACTACTGAAGCCCACATTCATAGAGCTCGTGCTCTGCAACAAGAGAAGCCATTGCAATGAGAAGCCCGTGCACTGTAATGAAGCGTAGCCCCCACTTGCTGCAACTAGAGAAAGCCCACACGCAGCAACGAAGACCCAACGCAGCCAAAAATAAATAAAATTTAAAAAAATAAAAAAATTTAAAAGTAAAAGAGTTATTTTCCAAATTAAGATCCCTAATAAGCACATCTTTTTAGGAGTCATTATAAATCCTCATTAGTCTTCAAAGCACTTCTACATCCAAGCTCTCATCTGATTCTATCAAAAACCCTTTGAGGGACTTCTGGGGCTAACAATGTTGTGGACTATTTGTCCTGAAAATGTTTCCACTACAAACATCCTTTAAATGAGAGCTGACCCTTAAAGAGGGTAAGAACTATAGAGGGCGCTAAAAAAAAAAGCAGAGCGAAGAGTGAATGCTTGTACAGTTTGACCATCCTTATGGAAGGAGGAAGCCAGGCTTGGTATTGTAGGGTTTGTATTTTTATATCCTCGTGGATAAAGAGACAGGCTGTGATTTTCAAAGAATTTCACCCTTCATGAAAAGGAGGATTTAAAAATTCACCCACTGGCACAGAGAGAAGTCAAAGAGAAGCACATCTGATTTGGTCTGGGCTCAGGGTGAAGAAAAAAGATCCTATGCTAAGAATGTTTTTTATATACTATGAACCAGCACCACCGGCGTGTTTGAGATTTAAATTATACTACCTGATTAGTGTAGAAATACACAAGAAATTAGCATAATCATTTTTTTACACTGGTAATAAATACCCTTTGGGCCCTTGGGGGAAAAATACAAAAGTGCACTGAAGAAAATACCCTAAAATCAAGCACTAGAGATTTTCTTAAAGTCCCCTTGAAGATGAGCTTACAGTTCAAAATTACAAAACACATATAGAGGGGCTTCCCTGGTGGCACAGTGGTTGAGAGTCCGCCTGCCGATGCAAGGGACACAGGTTCGTGCCCCGGTCTGGGAGGATCCCACATGCCGTGAAGTGGCTGGGCCCGTGAGCCATGGCCGCTGGGCCTGTGCATCCGGAGCCTGTGCTCCGCAACGGGAGAGGCCACAACAGTGAGAGGCCCGCGTACTGAAAAAAAAAAAAAAGAAAGGAATTAATCTAAACTGATTCAAGAAGAAAAAAATCTCAATAGGCTT
This sequence comes from Pseudorca crassidens, assembly GCF_039906515.1. Classification (NCBI taxonomy): domain Eukaryota; kingdom Metazoa; phylum Chordata; class Mammalia; order Artiodactyla; family Delphinidae; genus Pseudorca; species Pseudorca crassidens. The sequence continues at coordinate 94,335,944 of NC_090300.1, read as the reverse complement.
ATATCTATTAAATAAATTAAATCAAAATTGTAAAATCTTTCATGAAAGAAACACCAGATCTAGATGGTTTTATAGGCAAATTTTACCAAGCACTCAAAGACAGATAATCAAAATAAATTGTTTCATGTTTTGAAAAGAGAAAATATTGCCTAACTCTTTTATGAGGTTAAGGTAACCTTGATTCAAAGTCAGATAACAGCAGAAGAAACAATTACAGGCCAAACTTATTCATGAACATTGAGGCAAAAATACTATAATACTATAAACCATCCCACAATGTATGAAAAATATCATATTTTATAAACAAAGTGGGTTTAACTTTTTTTAATCTATTAATTTAATTCAACACATTTATGGGTTAGATGCAAAAGAAGAATTTAACCCTTTCTTGGTAAACGTGCTTAACAAAATAAGATGGAACGAATGTCCTCTATACAATAAATCATATCTACCAAAAAAAAATCTACAGAAAACATGATATTAAGAGGAAAGCGATATCTTTCCCCAAAGTCAGAAATATGACTAAGTCTGGCAAAAGTTTTTGAAGTTGAAATACCACAAGTTGGTGAGAATATAGAGCCATGTGACTTTCATATACTTCTGGTAAAGAGCAAAACAGAAAGCATTTTGGCAACATCTCATAAAGTTGGAGTTGTGTATAGCCTAAAACCTAATAATTCATACCTTAGAGAAATGCCACTCAAAGTGTGGGCCTCAGTCAGCTGCTACCTAGGTACTATCAGCCAATGGACCAGCATTTTGAGTAACATTGCCCTCAAGAAACTCTTGCATATATGCAGGGGAAGACATTTACAAAAACGTCACTGCAGAACTGTTTGTAATAGCAAAAACTTTTAAATAACTTAAGTTTACTTGAGCTGGGAATGGATAAATAAATTGTGGTATATTCATATGATGGAATACTATATACGAGTTAAGATCAAAAATCTAACCTTAGATTTATCAACATTAATAAATTTAAAAGCTAGTACTGAATGTAAAGAACAAATTTTAAGATAATACACAGAGCATATTTATGTGAAGACTAAAAACATGCAAAATCATGTAACTTTTTAAGGACACCTGCATATCTCCACAGAACTTGGATCAAGGGAGAAATATGCAAGGGGCTTCAACTGAGTCTGTTAGTTTATTTTTTAAATATATTGTGAGTAACTACAGAAGAATGTTAAACTTTATATGCTTTATATATGAAATATGAATGAAACAGAGGGATAAAAACGAATTCAGGATCTCAGGAGCTAGGAATAGGATCTGGATCAAGGGAGAAATACACAAAGGTTTCAACTTTTTTAATTATTTATTTTTAAGAGAAAATGTTAGGAACTGATGTACTTTGATGATAGTTCCATGAGTATGCATTATAATATTTTCTGTATTTTTTGTATTTTAAATATTATATAATAATTCCTTTAAAGTCATTCTATGATTTAGAGAGAATGGATAGTAAAGACCTCATTTTAGAGATGAAGGAAGTGAACTTGAGAAATTAAGAGTCTTACCCAAGTTTACAAAACTGGTCATAGAAGGCATATCTCCTGAACCCCAAACTCTCATAAACTCCCACACCACATTGGGCACTGTATGGAGGTCACAGAAGACTCTTAGTAAATGTCTCTCTAATATCGTTGACATCACTATGTAATAATATTTTTCTTCTTCGGGGAAACAGAGGGAATTAACAGACTGTCAAGTAAGCAAATTATACCAAGACCTGTGGACCTCTCTCCAGAAGGTAAACTGTGGTATGGTAAAAAGTAAATACGACAACCACAGAATCCCTTACTCATAGTCCCTCTATTTGGAGATTTTGTTAGCTTGCTTTCCATGATTCTATTAAAGGTTTTCTTCTATTAAACAAAATCTATGCCTCAGTGTCCAGAGGTGATGATAAATGTCTCTAGTGAACCTGCCTGAAATGAAGTAACAGAGTTATGGTTACATGTCACCAAGAGTAAGTTTCTGACCCAGGGGAGGCTGTAAAGTGATCAGAACACCTACCTACTTTGCAGCAAACTTCCCCACAGAGCTGGCTGTGAGATGTATGCAAACACTTCTAGGTCTGCTTCTGTTTTGAATTATGAGTCACACTGCTCTCAGAGATCCAGACTTGGCCAATTATAAAGAATCCCTCCAAAAGGAAGACTGGAAGCAGTGCAAGAAATATCTGAATTATGCTTATTCTTAGTTAGATAGGGTAATAGAAGCCCTTTGTGCTCTGTTTGGTGTTCCATAATTTTAAAAATTTCAAGTTAAGTCCCAGACTAAGCAGAGGTGGCAGAGCTCTTTACCCTGACCTATTGTAAGGCAATGAGCTAAAGTCACATTGACTGAGGCACACCATTACTCTAGCAGTGGGGACGCAGGGTGGGGATATCATACCTCTCTCCCAGAATCCTCTGGAATTTGATTTGCATCAATTTTCCCCGTACCCTGGCTTGGAACAATGTAAAGACTTTAGATGGTCTCTCATCTCTCATTGCTTTCAGTTGGCCCAGAAAGCCGGCTTTTAAAAACACCTAAAAGAAATGTCAGATGTTACTTCTACTCATAGTGGGCATTCAGTAAATGCCTGTTGAATGGCCCTGTGAGCGATTGATGTATTTGTTTATCAGTTCTACTACTTGTTAATATTTCTTAATGTGTAAAATGTAAATTCTAGAAAGTTTGGTTTTATAAACCTAAAGTTTGCCACACACACACAAAAAAACAACTTTATTTAATCCTGTGGTTATATTGGTTCCTTAAGAACTTAGACTATCCTCCTCCTGATCTATTAGTAATGTCTAGGTTGTCTAGGGAACTTGGTTTACGTTTTAAGATAGGCCCAGGCAGGGGTCTGCACAGTTTTTCTGTAAAGGGCCAGATAGTAAATACTTTTAGGCTTTACAGGCCACACACAGTCTCTGTAGAACCTCCACTCCCACCCCCATCGCCCTCCTCCTCCACCTCCTCTCTTTCTTCTATTTCTTCTTCTTCCTCCTCTTTAAAAATAACCCTTAGAAAATGTCAAACTATATTCATCTAGGGGGGCCATATAAAAAATAGGCCATGGATATGACCCTTAGGCCATAACTTGCTGACCTCTGCTCTAGAGAAAGTCACTTTTGTCTTAGACAATAAAAAATACACATAAATATTTTTTCAAGAATCATTAGTAATGGCCAAGATGAGGTGAGTGAGGTACCTAAAGCACAAATTTTAAGGAAGCACTCACTTTCAGGGTTGTACAAGTCAGTACTTATACAACCTGAAGAGTGAGTGCTGCCTTAAATTTTGTGCCTTAGGAGGCTGTCTCAACTCATGCTAGTCCTGCCCTAGATGAGTAGTATACAGCAAAAATAACTAAACATACAAGGAAGCAAGGCACCAGGAGTGAAAATCAGCAGAAACAGACTCTCAGGTATTCAAAATGTGGGAGTTGAGTAATATTTTATAATCATGTCCAACAGAGTTCTTTTTTTAAGCTCTTCATCCCAGACCCTCCAATTCTCCTTCAAATAATTTGGCCTTTATATGGATGTCATTAGAAACAACCTGATATTGACTAATGGATAAAACCAAATCTGTTAGTCAGAAGTTTCCCAAAATATGTGGATCATGTTAAGATCTTCAAGATGAAGCAGAATTTAGTGAATCACATTTAAGGAAATTAATTTTGGATTAATTTTTTGGATGGTAGGGTTGACCTTAACATTTTTTTTTTTTTCCTGCGGTACATGGGCCTCTCACTGCTGTGGCCTCTCCCGTTGCGGAGCACAGGCTCCGGACGCGCAGGGTCAGTGGCCATGGCTCACGGGCCCAGGCGCTCCGTGGCATGTGGGATCCTCCCGGACCAGGGCACGAACCCGCATCCCCTGCATCAGCAGGCGGACTCTCAACCACTGCGCCACCAGGGAAGCCCGACCTTAACATTTTTAGACAGTCTTTCAGAATTAATTTCCTGAAAGTGTACTTGTGGATGAATCAGTTCACATGCAGACAAGCAGTTATCTCCAGTAAGTTGGTTCAATTTTGTCTAGCTCTGATGTGTATACACATTTTCTAGCACACTAAAGTTGATTCAGTATTTTATATCTTGGCACAAACTTGCTTAGATGAATAATTATAAAAATGTAAATGTAGTCAAGACTGAGGTTCAAAAAACATTGAATTTTGAATTCGCTCTCTCAAATAGTGCTGAAGTTTTCAGTTTCACCGGAGCTCTGTTTGTATTAGTTGTGGTCACAAGAGCTGTAGAATGCCTTATAATTGCACTTTCATGGGTATTTTAAGATACACAGACTTTCCTCCCACTCTTCTCCAAAAGCATTCTTTGTAGTTCTCTGGTTACCTTAGTGATTCCAAAGTGGTACTGTGTATGGTCTATCTCCAAGGAGCCAAGTAATTCTTCAGCTGCTTTTCTGCTGCTCACAAACTTGCTCTTTGGAAAGGCCCTTTGGTTCAGAATGTAGTACCTAATTTAAAATAAATAAAGAATAAATCCTGAGGTTGAGGTGCAAATAAAGAAAAATCTGGACAAGTGAGACAAAAGGAGGTATATATAGACTTCCACCCCTCCTACCAATATGTTCAATTTTCACAAAACTCTTGGCAGTAATAATGAGGATACAAGCAATAATTCCTTACTTTGGAATAATAGTTTGTACTTTTCATAGTGCTGTAGAGACCACCTCACTTGATTCTTGGCTCAATTAGGGAGGGAGGGAGGGAGAGATTAGGAGAAAAAGAAAGAAAGAGGCAGGCTTAAGTACATCTCTATCGTGCAGATAAGGAAACTGAAAAGCAGAGACGTTAAAGGTCTTTTCCAAGATTCCCTCACCCTAATGGTGAATTGGTGGAAAGCTAGAAATATACTTCTTAATTCTGACACAGGTACTCTTTCTACTCTACTCTACTTTGCTCACATTTGCTTGATCACCTATAATTTACACATTTAGAATTTGGGAAATAGAAAGCAAAGGTGCCTCTTCTGCCTTCTGCTGCACTCCCTGCTGGCTTCCTTCCTCTCACAGGATTGCTAGTAAAGCAACAGCCTGCTTGGATGGCAGCTACGATTAAGTACATACAACATTTCAGAGACTCAATTCAGCTTCCATATCGTTCTTCTCTATATATTTCTTCTATATGTGGGTCTATTATCCAGTAATAGAGATTTAAGGATATTACATCTACATAGATGTTGGATTTAAGGGGAAATAATAATGGAACTCTGTCATCATATATCTCACCGCCACCAAAACACATCGATCTGTAGTCTGGAGGATATCAACCAAACAAACAATGCATGCCTAAACACTCCAAGAGAAGAAAACGAAATGGACTGCCCCAGGCTTCTTGGATCCTGGGGTGTATGTTTACCTTTGTTTAAAATCAGCATACAGCGGTCGGTTTGGAAAACCTTCACTGCATATCCTGATCCCTTCCAAGACACCATTACAGCGCAGCTGCTGTAGAACCAAATAAGCATCCATTACATCTGAAGAAAAACGGTCACAATGAGTCCATGTCTAAAAAAATGCTTACCCTAGATTTTGTCCTAATTGCTGCATCTGAGGTTAAAAGAGTTTGAATCTAGTGTTCTCTACGTCATAGGTAAGAGGATTCACTCACTCCCAGCCTCATGGCACTCAAAGTACCCATCCTATTAGGTAGGAGTCTCCGAATAGGATTTACCTGGAATGAAACCTTTAGTTCACAGTTAGTCAAGATTTTATAAGCAAATACTCCTAGAAGATGAAAAAAATACATTTTTGCTAGAATGCAAATGACTGGCATTATACTCATTTGCCAGCCAAAAACCAGCTAAAGAGGGGATAAAACACAAAAGAGAACTGGCATCTCCAAGTAAGAAGGGGAGGGATTACAAGAAGGGGGAATACAATGAAAGGGGAAGGTGAGAACAGCCACAACATTGTGTTTACTGTTCTGTATTAGGAAAGAATGGGCCACATCCCGGCCTACGTTCTCTCCTGATTATCTTGAGAAAGCCTAAGTTGTATTCGATAGTATAAGCATTCTCCTAGTACCCCTTTGTTCCTGAGATGGAGCCCACTAGAACTGCAGCTGCAATCTCTGATAGGAGCCTTAGAAAAGCCAACCAATGAGCCACTGTATCTGGCTCTCAGCAAGGCTTCTGGAAGAAGCCAAGCAGCACTCTCCTAACAAAGACCTGCTAGAGTGTTATAAGGAAAATGGAATGAGATGATTCTCTGCTTATGCCCGGGGTCACAGAAATAAACTCCAAGCCATATATTCATAGTCCTGCACTCCCATCCCTTTCATAGACAGAAACAGATCATCTGTAAGAAGGAGCAGAAGTGGAGTTCTATGACACAATAGGGTCAAGCATGCTCATTCCCTTTAAGGACATATGAAGAACTGTTTTGATTAGATCATGAAGCTTTCCTTATGACTTTCTCTTAAGACTTAGAAAAAAAAAAAAAACCTGCTGAAATCAGAGCTGATTCGATGGGAGTCAACTCTAATAGGTAACAGAATTGCTCCAAAATAGAGGTAGCTAATTAGATTCCTTGCTAGATGGAAGCAGTGTCCCTGGATGCATTCAGAAACCCAGCTGATAAGAAACAATGAGGCAAAAACATACAGTGTGAATGCACATGAAGGGTTTGCATTGCAAAAACTCAAACTGCAGCATCATTGTTTAGCATCACACTTTCCCAGAATAGGTCACAGGCTGTCAAGATGGGAGTCTTAATTACAGGAGGTTAATAAAAATGCAAGGTACTACAGAACCTCAGAAATCAGAATCAACAACATCTGGCTACATATTCCAAGGGTGATTAGTGCTCTGAAGACATAAGTGCTTGTCACATATACAACTTTGAGGCTGACAGCCTCCAACCAAGCTCCACAGAAGCCTGTAATTCCAAACAGAAGCCTGGGAATCTTCAAATCCAAGATGTAAGGAAAGTGATCCATGTAATTAATATCTGTAAAAACTTTGTTTTGTTAATTAAAAACATAAATAATTCACAACCACCTATCTATCTCATCACCACCCTAGCACCATCCATTCATCAACAAGTATTCACTACAAAAGCCAAGAAATGGAAACATTCTAAGTGTCCACTGATGGATGAATGGATAAAAAAGTTGTGGTATATGTGTATAATGGAATATTATTCAGCCATATAAAAGGAGGAAATCCTGCCATGTGTGATAACACAGAAGGACCTCGAGGGCATTATGCTAAGGGAAATAAGCCAGACAGAGAAAGACAAATACCATACAATCTCATTTATGGTTCTAGATATTTTCACCATAAGCTTCTTTGTCAAAAGCATTTTTGCTACAAATGTTTTCACTGCATAACTAATTGGCCATGCAGCAATTTTGCCATAAAAGATAAAATAACTGGTTGACAGTTTGGTTTCAACTGGTTGACAATTTGGTTTCATTTCTCCATTGACACAATACTCCCATTTTCTATACATGAATCTGAAAGAGGCTGAGGGCCTCAGAGGTGCAGAGTTGAACCCACATTTTCCATAGAACTTGGAACATCTACCAACAGACATGTGACAATATGCCAAGTACAAACAACAGTGTGGAAGGCTTTCATAACACAACACAAAGCTGTTACAAACATGTATCCTAGTATTTGGAAACCGATACCTCTCTCAATGAGGGAAGAAATTTTAGCAAAAAAGAAAATACGTGATGCAGAACGAGGAGATGAATCAACAAGCCAAAAAATGTATAATGAACTATGAACAAAGACTTGGAAGATAAATGCTTAGGTTCAACCCACAAAGTAAAATCAGATATTTGTACCATATTGTCGTGAATCTACACACATTTTAAATTTATTCAAATATTTTATATTTCACAATAGTCTTTTTAATTTTGTTATTCATTTTTCATGTTTCATTATGTCCTTTTTAATGTCCCTCTTTTATTTTTTGTTATTTTATCTTTTATGACAAAATTGCCTTACCGCCAATTAGTTATGTGGGGAAAACGTTTGCAGCAAAAATGCTTGGGGCAAAGATGTTAATAGCAAAGAAGCTTATGGTGAAAATGCCAGACACACTCACTTAAATGTGGAATCTTCAAAAACCAAACAAACTCATAGAAAAAGAGATTCGATTTGTGGTTACCAGAGGTGGGGTGGAGGAGTGGAACTTGGATGAAGATGGTCAAAAGATACAAACCTCCATTTTTAAGATAAACAAGTAGAAGGGATGTAATGTGCAACATGATGACTATAGTTAACACTGCAGTATGGTATGTTGAAAGTTATTAAGAGAGTAAATACTAAGAGTTCTCATCACAAGGAAACTTTTTTTTTTCTCTTTCTTTTTTTTGTATCTATAAGAGGCGATGGATGTCAACTAAACTTATAATCATTTCATGATGTATGTAAGGCAAACCATTATGCTGTATACCTTAAACGTATAGAGTGCTGCGTGCCAATTATATCTCAATAAAATTGGAAGAAAAATAAAATACTTCTTAAAAAGTATCTACTGCCCAGAAGTACATAACTAAAGAGACAGGTAGTTTTAAGGAGAGGGAAGATATTACTATTATGAAGGAAGACTAGAGGGAGTTCTCAACAATTAGAAATGGATTTAGAAACTCTCTTTATGGTCAATTTAGATAATTTAGAACAAATGATTTCCTTTATGCTTAAATATCTACTTTAATCCCCAAATTGATTATTCAATCCCTTCTTATTATACTTTGCCCTTGTAGACAATGGCACAGAAGCTCATCCACATTTTAGCGTGAAATTCAAGGAGGAGTTTAAATGATAATGTCAAGCATTCTAATGTTATCCAATTGAGTCTGCTTTGTGAAATCCTTCTGTATGTCCACTTGAATCTCAATTCAAAGGCAATCTTGAGGAGGTTTAAAAAACTCACTTTTAACTTATTTTAGCTTTTCTATCTGAAAATCTACCCTTATATAAAACAAACTGGTAAATATTTCATTAAAACATTCAACATAGCTTAAATCAAATGAATTTCCTAGTGTGGATTACAAAGAAATCTATTTACCTGACATTTTGTTCACATTGGGATTTATGCATCTCAAAAATGAGGTGCTGTTGATTTCAGGTTAGTCATCAACTTATTTAGGTTTTCCTAAAACAGAGATCATAACCAACACAAAATCACTTTGCAAATCATTAAAAACACCAATCTATGCCACAAAAGTCTCCATGTTGACCAACTTAGTCTTAAAGCCAGATGCATAGCAACAATAAAATAATGAATTCAACATTCTTCCCTGCTTACCAAAATACATTATTTCCTTCCCTTGACAAGTCAATATTTATCTGACTGACATAGTTCTGTTGTGTATCATATCTACCTGTTTTAAATTTGGTAGCAATACTTTATGAATGGGCAATAAAATGGCTTGAAGAAAGAAACTGTTTCTCAAGTTTCCTGCCTGGAAAATTTTTATCTTAGCTCAGTTTCTCTGGAAGCAGAATCTGAGATGGAGATTCTCATTCAAGAGATTTATTTGGAGAAGGAGGGAAGTACAGTAGGGCAGGGGGAGAAAAAAGCAGTGGTATGGACTCAGTTTAGTCTGAGTCCTGCAGAAGCTCTGAGCAAAAATGCACCAATTATACTACAGTTGGTACCTCCTTGAGACAAGGGAGGGGCCAGAATCTGAAGAGGAGAGTAAGGAGACAGATTAGCTTCCCATTCGACCAAGGGCAATTCTGGCAACTGTGAATTATTATGAGCTAATATTTTCATAAGTGGTAAGATGGGCTGATAAAGAGGATCTAAGTAGGACACTGACAGTGTCCACGAAAGTCCATTAATATCAAGATAATCTTTAACTTTTCCAACTTGGTTAACTTCAGATACTTTATCCTTATTTGAAGATGTAAAATTTCAAATAAGTAATAACATATGCAGATTGTGAGGTAGTTAATATATGAATAGATGCAATTAAAAATTACTTTATGCAGAGATGCAACCATTTGGAATGAAGCTCCTTTCTTGCCTTTCTTCTCCCCAAACTGTAGAGCTAAAAAAAGAAGAAGAAAAGCACTAAAAAGGCCCTTTTCTGTCACATTACCATACCCTGCTGATGAAAGCATAAATGTGTCAAAGTTCTAGAAGCAATATGGCTATGTCTACCAAAAGCTTTAAAAATATTCATGTCTCAACACAAAAGTCTATTTCTGGTGCTTTTCCTTAAGGAAATAGGCAACTGTGCACAGATACTCATTGCAGCATTGTTTAGTCATTAAAAAAAAAATAAGCAAAAAATTTAAATGGTAACAAATGTCTACCAACAGGAGATTGGTTACTTAAATTATGAAAGAGTATGCGTACAATGAAACACTGCAATCTTTTAAAATGATGATGCAGATCCATAGAACTGGCATGGGAAGATTGCTCGGATTTATTTTGAGAGAAAAATTAGGCTACAAAATAGTTTGTATATTATGATACTGAGTGTGTATACATGTTTTTAAGTGTGATTGGATTACGGGTGACTATATACATAAAAAATGTTGGGTAGAGTATACACTAAAATATTAGCAATTGTGATCTCTCTATGTGAGATCAAAGGTAACTTTTATGTTCCTCTTTTTAGTTTTTCTGTATTGTCTGTGTTTGGGGCAACACTCATGCATTACTTCTGCAATTTATAAAAACAATCTATTCCCACTTTCTTGAAGCAAAGGAATCTATGCTAAGCCAAACTGTTTTACAAACATTTGTGTAGCACTAACTCATGAAGGTACAAAAGCATAACAACAAAATCCATAGGCAATCTGGAAAAAAAGGGCCAGCTGTCAATATGAAAAACTGATAAAATACTCTCTAGCTTGAGTAGCAACTGTGCTGAGGCAGATGTCATGAAGTTTAATCACTGATGTCCTATTGACATGCCCCAAGCCTTCCAAGTGAATCACTTGACTTCTTTGTACTTCCCCATGGAAAGGGGATACTACTACTTTCCTTTAATTTTTTAAAAGAATTGTAACTGGTTTACAGTACTTGGATTCTCCAGAAGAAAGTATGGTTATTATGAGTAATTTAATTGGGATGAGTCAGATATTTGGAGGCAAGTCCTTTTTCAGGGGGTCCTTAAAAAATAATGAAAAAGGACATTCTGGACAATTCTCTTAGTTCAAAAGAACACAGCACACCCGGAAGAGTCAGAAGATAATTTCCTCTCTCATTCTCTGCCCAAACCACTCTCTGATTTCTTATGACCAGAGAATTACTCATCTGGGAGCCATACACTTATGTGGCCACTGTTTATCAGACTTCTCAGAGGTACTTCAGAAGCTATTAGAATCAAGCAAACGCACTACCTGCAGATTTTCAGGGTCCATACACAATAGATTCCATTTCTCAAGCTCCTCTTGAGGCGGGCCAACAGGATTTCAGGCATGCTTCTGAATTATGTCATCACGTGCTAATGCGGCTGGGAAGTGCTAAATTCTCTCCATTCCCTGGCCATGCCATCAGGAGTCCCAAAGCAGGCAACAGGGGACAGGAGTGAGCTTGAAGCTGGGTGTAAGACAAGAGGGTGAGAATGTCAGAAAGTAAGAGGACACATCCCACTTAAAGAACAGCTAGTACAGTTTGCCCCATTGCTACAAGGGCATCTGAAATCAGACTGGCCAGATTTTCTATTTTCCCATAATTTCCATTTTTCAAAAGAAAAAGGAAACCCAAATGTGTACGTGAGAACTTCCAATTTTTTTTTTTTTAATCAGTGTGGACCAAACGTGTTTGAAGACCAGTTCTGCTCAGGAGATGCCAATCTGGCAGCTATGAACTGTGACAACTGTGTCCCTCTGCTGCTGGCAGTAGTCCAGACGTGAGGGTAATGGCAGCAACCTGGCCTCTGTGTCCTCCAAGGCTTTGTATCACGGTGCAGAAGTCTGAATTGGATCCTGAATCCAGGTAGCCTGTCCATCTCTCTGTTTTGTTTTTTTCCAGAAGACAGTGAGAGTGGAATAGGCACGAGGCTAGTAAGCACAAGTCCTGTTTCCTACCTTGCCTTTGCCATTTAGTAGTGTTAAATTAATGAAGCAAGGAAGCCATCAGACTGAGGTGGCTCTAATGCTGTGTGGCAGCCTATGTAAGCAAACAAAATCCAAGTCTGTTAATGCCCCAAGGTTACCAAATCAAAATGCTAAGGACAACCAATCGCAAACAGCCAACTGGGCTTTAGATACAGCTAATCAATAATTTCTTTACTTTGCTTCTATCTTTTTTCTATAAAAGTCTCTCCCTGAGCTCCTGTGGGTGGAATGCTGTTAACCACTTCTGATTTGGTGCTGCCCAATTTCAATTGCTTTTTCCTCAAATAAACTCTTAAAAATTTTAATATGCCTGAGTTTATCTTTCAACAGTAGATTTGTGAAACTTTAATTCTGTACTTGCTCCTATAAGATAGGGAGAGATTTCCCTTTACATGAATCTAAAAGGGCTAGGACAAGGATTGAGTAAGATAATGAATCTAAAAGTACTTTGTAAATTACAGACTACTAAACAAGATTGGTTGTTAGTTGGTCAGCAAGTATTTATGGAGTGCCTGCTAAACAGGCATCTGCTACATGCTTGAGGATACACTTGAACAAGTGAGACATAATCTCTGCTCTCATGAAGCTTACAAAAACCCCATTACTATAATATAAAAGCACTGTGAAAGAGAATTCCAAGATACTTGGGGGATATGTATTAAAGGAGCTTGTTATCTCTCCCAAATCACTTATCAAAACATGGTTTTCTGCTGTCTCTTCAGCTTGGTTAAGTAGAAGATAAAAGCAGGCTGGAGCAGTCTCCTTGAAATCTATCCACCTTAGAGCACCATTTCCCCGAAAAACCACCAGCCAGAGGACGGAAAGGCTAATAAGAGGGGATGACGCAGACCACGGGGATCAAACACAGATATCACAGGAAAGAAGCCAGGATTTTATAAGTGCTGAGGCAGACATGGGTTCCATTCGGAGGCTGAAAAATTGAGGAAGATTTTTCAACTCACCAGTGTTGGTACTGATGTAATTTTCAAAGAGTTTTGCCAGGAGTCTGTTGGACGACTTCTGAAATATAGCCACCACTGTTTCATTAAGAAAGGCTTTGTTCTTGTCAAGCCAGCCACTGACGTTATAAGGCACCTTTGGAAAGGCATGCAGTTCAGGTAACAAAAGAGGTGAATGCGTAAGTTACTTAGAAAATTGTGTATTCCTTTTAAAAAAATCATAAATTGTGTGGGTCCTTTAATTTTAAATCAGTTTGATGTAACAGTACTGAATAAATACTCCAGAAATCTATGTGCAACCCAAAGAGATGCTCAGGCTTTACCATTTACATTGTGGAAAGAAAGGACGAGAAGGGGAGGGAGGGAGAGGGAGAAAGAATCAGGGAGGGAAAGAAACACCAAGGAGAGGGAGGAAGAAAGAGATGGCGTTTCCAGGAGAAACAATTCACATCAGCCCTCCTTCATAGGCAAGAACAGATGCAATAAAACAACTGTCTCTGACACAGAGTGAGCATTCCAAAAACATTATCAATGATATTTTACTATAAATATCATTATAATTAATATTCAAGGATATCAAAGAAGAGATTTACAAACACATCTAGGTACAACTGGCAGGTCATTTTTAGGTCAAAGTATTATTTTATCCTTCGTCAGTTCTCTTTTTGTGCCATTCAGAATTACTGACCAGAAGCATAAAAGCAGAAAGAAGGGGCATGTGCACGCACACATACACACACACACACTCCAGTGGGGAAATGAGGAGAGGGAGTGAGGGTTATTAGGAATCTTTGTTGGTCATAGTTTGGAGACCATTACTTCACAGTACTCTTTATGAGAGAAGGGAAAAAAAATCTTCAATAAAAAGATCAATTGAAATCACTCGTTCACACAATGTTAAGTTGAAAGGAAGGACAAGTAAGGAAAAGCCCATGTCTTTGATGGTCTCCATAACTTTCTGAAGCTGTCTTACTTTGAGTTGGGGTGACAGAGTCGATTTTGAGATTTTTGACCTCTGTTTTTATAGTATGGGTGTTTCATATCCTAAGTGCTAAAAGGCTACACCAACGTTTTTCGGGGACCTGAGATTTATTTTGTTCATCTCTTTAATCTAAACTTTACTTATATATTATCTAAGGATTTGGGCTGAGTACATTTGAAACAGAGGCAGGAAAATTCAGGGCTGAGGGTCTAGAGGTAACTTACCACTCCTGCACAATGGACAAGGTCAAAGTGAGCTTCATCTTTCTTCTTATTGTCAGGCTTGGGCTTCTGGAAATGAACTGGCTTTCCAAAATGGTTGTCAGAAAGTTTGGTCTTGAAAGTCACATCTGCAGCCTGATGAAACATACATTCCTCTTCAAGGATGGAAAAGATGCCCATTGGCTGTTGGAGATACAGATGAACAGCAGCTGAAAAAAACACCAGTAAGCAGTATTTTCAGTAGAGGGTCAATGTAAATTCTTTCCTATGAACCTAATTAGTTGACAAGGAGAAACGAGCTTCACTACATATAATTAGCCAATCATCCATTCAACAAATATTTATTAAATACCTACTAGGTACCAGGCACCAGCAGGAGCTGGGGATGAAGCCATGAGCCACATTCACAAAGTGTCTGTCCTCAGGGTACTTACATTCTAGTGGAGCAGACAGACAATAAACAAGTAAACACTAAATAAATAACTTAGTTTCCCATAAAGGCTCTGAAGAAATCATGCAAAGTAAAGAGAGAGGATGACTGGGGCTATGTGAGAGCTATTTTAGTAGGAGAGTCCAGTAAAACCCTCTGACCTGAATGAGAAGAGCAAATCCTGAGAAGACCTGTGCACAATTGTACTGGGCAGAAAAATGAAGAGCACAAAGGTCCTGAGGCAGGAGCACCCTTGGCAAATTTCAGGTCCTACCAGAGGCAAGTGTGGACAGAGCAGAGCTAGTCGGAGAGAGTGCGTGGAAGGAGAGATGCAGTACTGGATCCCAAAGGCTTTACAGGCCATGGTAAGACATTTGGATTTTACTTTAAGTGTAATGGGAGGCCTTTGGAGATTTTTTAAGTGATGTGATTTAATTAATACTTGAAAAGGATTATTTGTTTAGGAAGGGGTTGGCAAAGTAAAGCCTATGGGCTAATCCTGCCTATGGTCTGTATTGGAAAGCCGGTGAGCTAATAATGGTTTTTACATGTTTAAAGGGTTGTTTAAAAAAGCAACCAAGAAAGGATATGTGATAGAAAACTGATGACAGCATCAGAAAGCTTTTTCTCTAAAGGGCCATATAGTAAAGCTCTTAGACTTTGTGGGCCACAGAGTCT
Source organism: Pseudorca crassidens (assembly GCF_039906515.1). NCBI lineage: Eukaryota > Metazoa > Chordata > Mammalia > Artiodactyla > Delphinidae > Pseudorca > Pseudorca crassidens. The sequence goes on along the minus strand of NC_090300.1, from coordinate 94,320,616 downwards.
CTGCTGCTCCTTTGCCATCAACTCAGTCATTTCAGTCCTGAAAGCACTAATTGACGATATGTAAATAAAACAGGTGTGACAATGTTGCATTCGAAGTTTATTTACAAAAATAGGCTATTTTTACAAAAATAGGCTGACTTTACAAAAATAGGCTGACTTTGGCCCACAGGGTCATAGTTTGCTGAACGCTGATCTAGTTGATTGATAGTGTTGGAGACTGTGAGAGGTCACTGAAACGTGATGCTGGTGGAGAGTAGAGCTGAGTCATAGCTTGCTGATGGATAGAACGTGGGGTGTAGTAGAAAGAGGAAGGATGACCAGGTTTTGGTTTGAGCAAATGGGTAGTGGATGCTGCCATTAACCAATATAGGGTATATACACATGGGGAAAAACAGGTATGGGTGGGGGGGAAAGATGAAGGATTCCTACATTTGCAAATCTATTTGTGGATTTGTATGTTCATTTATCTACTCCACAAACATTTTTGAAATGCCTTCTATGAACAAATCACTCTACCAAACACTTTGGGTTATAACAGAAGAATCAGACATGGGCTCTGGCTGCAGAGCATCTAACTGAGAAGACAAGACATGCACATAATATGTAGACTACAAAGCAAACAGAAAATGTCATGAGAGTTCCAAGATAGAACCATGACCCCTTGGTCCAACAACATAGATTTCATGATTCTCTACCAATCCTTTGTACCTAAGAACCACAAATGCTCAGGTTTGGGAGAGACATAGGTCTGGCCCAACCCACCAAAAAGCTCCTTGAATTCCATTTACAATTTCTCTCTAAAAAGTAGGTTAGCCTATGCTTGAATATTTTCATGGAGAAGGAACACACCAACTCCGAGTCAAGGCTCTGGCTGGGTGATATATGAAAAGAAAATTTGTTTGTGGTTTAGAATTCTTTGTTCAAAATTATGCCACTGGAGCATACGAATGGGTCTAATTTGGATTATTACATTCTTGAAGAACATGTTTTTTATCCACCTGAGTCTATCATTCTAATATATGGACTATGGTTTTCTACCTCTTTTGTCTAGTCTCATAGGCTTAGAATCTGCACTTTATAGAAAATGTATTGAATGACATTCCATCAATAACTCTTGTACTGAAGGGCTCTGGCACATCTTCTTTCCTCCCAAGCATCCAGGTGGGGGATGATGCACTGAGTAAATATGCAAAGTCTTGCTCCTGGCGGCACTGACCTTGCAAGTTCTTGGCAAAGTGAGAAATGTGGAGGAGAACAAGCAGGAGGAAGGAGAACCTGATAAAACTAAACAATTGAGTCACCAGTACAGGGTCTTAGAGGTGTGGACTCCATCTTGTAGTGCATATTTTCCTACCACAGAAATAGTCAACCTTCAGTGAACACTAGAATGAATCATTTAAAAATGTAAGCATCTCCTGGGATGGTGCCTGTTAACAAGAGGGATGTGGCAAAGCCTCACAGGGAGAAGCAGCCCCCATCTCCAGCAGAGCCACCTTCCATACATGAGGACCATCGTGTCCCTGGGACACCAATGAAGCCATCTTCTGTTTGGAGATGAATGGATGTTTTATGCAAAGCAAGTAGATGTCACAGCTCAAAACGTAACAATTAAACCACTGAGGAGGGAAAAAACGCTATTTCTTCAGGGTCTTCTCTATTTCTCCAATGCTTAGGAAGTATAAAACCCCTAATAAATTTGAGGGCTTCTAGCAAATTAATTTCCAAATAGGTCAGGAAAAAAAGTAATTGTGTTCTGTCCCGTAGCATCAATTGTCTTCTAGCACACAGTATATGGTCTAAGTCAGTTGCCCTGACTCTGAACATTAATGCTGTAACCTCTCCTTCTTCAAATCTTATCAATTCTGCCTTCCTCTCTTTTTACATCTGTTACTTTCTTATTATTTCCATGTCTGCTGTCCTGATTCAGGGCCTCTATTTCTCACCTGCTGTAATAGATTCTTAATTGCCCTAACTCTAGCTTTCCTCCCATCCTAGACCCCATACAAAAACCCACCAGATTAAACCCAAGCATCTATGACTGCCCCATTGCCCAATGTGGAAACTTCTCTGGCTCCCCATTGCCTAAAAAACTGGCAAAATTCATTAAGATCCCTTCACAGCCTGACCCTCCTTTTTTACTTCTAGATACTTCCGTTTGTATACTCCGAGCTCTAAGCAGATTTTGAAATGTGTCCATTGCTTTCCTGTCTCTAAGGCTTTGCTCTTGCCTGTCCCTTCACATGCTCACTATCTTCCTCTTTTCACCTGCTGAAATCATATCCATTTCTTCAGACCCAGTTGAAAATTTACCCCCCTTCCCAGCAGGCCTTCCTAGATTCCTGCAGGCAGAGGTAACCTCTGCTCTTCTGAGCGCTGTGGGCCTTTGTCTGTGCCTTTACTGCATTTATCCTGACACATATTTCTACATTTATTAGACTTACAAATATCCTATTTGACTGCATACATCCTAAGGGCAAGGGCTATTTTTAACAAATGCTTAAGTTTTCCACAGCATTTCATTCAAAGTTTTATAAATAGTAATGTAGTATTAGGCCTAAAATTAAGGTCCAATATTTTGTGGGCTTTGACATCAGGGGAACACCAGGAAAGCCTCAAATGACCTGATCAGGGGTTCCCTTCCCCATGTACTACAGTGGGTTAGGTCATACAGCCATGCAACATTCTTTATCATGGGAACAGGCACAGAGCCTGCTTCTTCTTTTTTTTAAAAATTTTATTTATTTATTTATTTTTGGCTGCATTGGATCTTTGTTGCTGCACACGGGCTTTCTCTAGTTGCAGCGAGCGGGGGCTACTCTTCGCCATGGTGCACTGGCTTCTCATTGCAGTGGCTTCTCTTGTTGCGGAGCACGGGCTCTAGGCATGCAGGCTTCAGTAGTTGTAGCACACGGGCTCAGTAGTTGTGTCTCATGGGCTCTAGAGCGCAGGCTCAGTAGTTGTGGTGCACGGGCTTAGTTGCTCTGCGGGCAAGTGGGATCTTCCCGGACCAGGGCTCCAACCCGTGTCCCCTGCATTGGCAGGTGGATTCTTAACCACTGCGCCAACAGGGAAGTCCCGAGCCTGCTTATTCTTGAGCAAGTGATTTCAGTTACCTGCAAGCCCATATTCAAACAAGACAATCACATCCTCCAGTGGGAATCAGTGTCACCTCACCCTATTATTACTACAAAGCCCGGCTCCCACAGCTCTCGCTTTTTCATTCTGCTCCCAAGTGTAACTTCCATGTGACCTCACATTGCAGGCAGTGTCCTCCTCCCCCAGGCTGTGAGTATATGTGACTTATAAGCTGCTGTCAATCTCATCTGTCCAGTGTCAGGGGTCATATGTTCAGCCATTCCCATAACCCTAGGATACGAATTCCTCTCTCACCAGTGGAGTGAGGAGGAAGTGATCAAAACAAGTAGTTGCTAAATACATTTACTTGTTAAACTTTGGAAACTAGTAAAATTTTGGTCTTAAGACATCTTTGCAATTATATCCTCAGTACCTTGAGTGCCAGGATGATGTCTCTGGTTTGTGTTTCTCACAACCCTTAGCAGAGTAGGCCCTGAGGTGAGTAAAATCTAGGTCCTCAGCAAATTTCTGTTAAGGAATTGATTGATAAGTGAACACTAAGACATACAGGTTCAAGCTTTGGGACCTGGGCTGCTTTGCTGTGGGCAATAGTTAGGCAGAAAGTAAGAGTTGTGAGCCAAAAAACACAATGTTATATGTTTAAAGAAAATATTCATGTGCATACAAGGGATAACTAACTAGATATTAATGTGATTCACTTTATAATAAAAACACCAGAATTAGCATATCCAAAGAACTCTACTTGGGAGACAACAACAGTCATTGCCAGGATGCTACCAGGATTTAAATATTTTAGAAACTTCTATGGGATATCTGACACCTTTGACTATTGGCATGTGGAAACATCCTGTTGTCTGACCATGGATCATTGCATAGAAACAATCACAAGTTATTTGGGTCAAGTCAGACAAATAAGGTGAAAAATGTGACAAAGTTGGTAATACAGTTTGGACTCAAAAACAGTTAAGATGATCAGTATTAAAGTTAATTTTCTCTCAAAGATAGTAACAATCTAACAATTTATCCCAATCCCTGTCCCATGAGGGACTTTTTCCAAAAGGGCTGAATTGTTGGAAGAAGGACGTAGCCTCTCAAGGTGACTCATTGAAGGGGCAACAGTTTTTAAATATATAATTTTGGATGTATTTGTTTTAAAAAATAATAAAAAGTATCTCTTTACCAATACCTAATGTAAAACCATAAATGTAATCAATGTTAATACTTTGATATGTAAATTATTGATGCTCAAGTTCTAAACAAACTAGAACATTTCAAGTAATCAGATAAGTGTGAGCTAATCCTGTAATAGATCTGTTCACTGCATATGTATAGAAGATTACTGTATGTTTGAAGACCAAATTAACAAAGTTGGTATGAAAATACTTTTTTTTAGTTTGATATAAACTTTTCTGTACAGGTAAAAACACAAAACTTACATGTATGAAAATCTCTCTTTTCCTGATATACACACACACAGATGCATTCTATAAGACATATTACATGTACTGATGTATTTTAGTTCCTTTGAAAACTTCCCATGATGCATTCTGTTTCAAGGAGTGAGTTTGATCATTAATATTTCCTACAAATTTCCTTCACGTACCTGAGCAAACACAACGATCTTTTCAAAATATAGAATCGTTTCAAGAAACATTTTGGTATTCTGCATTTGCCTGATCTGACCACCTTTGAAATCATTCACAGGAAACCAAAGACTTATCTTTTCCTTCTATCATCTGCTCAGTTTTGTTTCTTTTTTCTCATTTTATCATATCAGTAGAAAGTACAACAGGAAATTACATCTAGGTTGCTAGTGTCTTATTTAGAATAACCTTGTCATAAATAAGATAACAGGCTTCAGATCAACTACAAATCAGTAGCATTCACAGGGCTATTAGGATCTGAATAATGTCTGCATCCCACCTTCCTGCCTGAACACAGTATCTTGTCATAATCAGAGTAAGTAGATATTATAGGTGACAATTGCCCAAAGTTAAATCTGCCCCTAGAAGGGGCTCCAGTTCTATTGTTTCATTTCTAATTAGGAAACTATAGCTTTAATAATGCCACCAAATATTTACCAGATCATGGTTAGGTCATTATTATCATTATTTTTAATCAGCTCACAAGCTGGTTCATTATCATTATTTTTTTAATCAGCGTGTCCTCCCCCCAGGAAGTTCACTGGTTATAAAACAAGAAAAATCAATGTGATGTCCACTCCTGTTAGGAATAATGGTTACTATCAAGGAAGATTTAGTTTCATCTAAGTCTAACATATAAAATGGGTGGGACAGTGATTGATACAATCTGGACCCCACAAAGGACAGTGAAAGGTCAGTCACCCTTGCCCCTTCCTGACAGGGTTGCTGAGAATCAGTTGTGACAGCATAGCATAGCTTCCTAGACCTGTGTCCAGAATTCACTGCAATCCATGGCTATAGCAAGACACAAGGGCATGTTGCTGCTCACACCCCACCATGGTTGCTCCCTTGGACAAAGCCACAGGAAAAACCATACTGAATTTCCCCAGAAAATCTGGTTTATCTTTTCCAGAACACATGGAAATAGTTCAAAGTAGAAGAACATCATCGAATTCAGAAACCATACACTGCAGCTAATTTACTAATAAGCCATGAAGTATTGTCATAAATTACTTAAACTAACTGGTACTTGTCCAATTAAATGAACAAACTACATCCTTCAAGGCAGAGGCCTTGAGGATTTATGGCAATGATTTGTTTGCATGCTAATTTGCCAAATTTCGTTAAGCTGCTCTGGGTCTACTCACGCACCTTATGTTAATCAGCCAGGCCCTACAGGGTTCATCTTTTCAGCTCTGTGTTTTTCCAGTCAAGAACAGGACCCTTTTTCATCTCAACAAGCTTCCTCACCTATTAACAGTGGAGGTCATGCGTAAGCAGCAAATGTGTAGCGACAGTGTGAGTTAGAGATGATGGAGTAGGTAACTGACGTGAGAGTTTAGTTACGATGCCACGGTGCTGCACAAAAAAGAACATTAAGAGAAAATGTGCAGAGCTCTCCTGCCCTATTTCCCATCCCCTTCACAGAGCCTGGGTCCTGACATGGATCAACATGGCAGGCAGGGACAAGTCTCCTTAAACGAAGACGGATGAGGAGAAAAACATGCATCACCTTCTCAATGAGATCTTTGCAGGCTTGCAAGTCCAGGACAAACTCAATGGACACCCAGTCAATGCCTTGTCTCCTCTTTTCCTCTTGCTTCAAAACCAGCATGTGCTGACTGAAGAACTGTTGTAAATTTTCAATGGTAAAATTAATGCAAATTTCTTCAAGGCTGTTATACTTCAAGGCTGTGATTAGGTAGGAAGAAGAGATAAAAATAAAATTGAGAAAATGGTTATTATTGAAGGTGATGGTTAATTAACTTGATTGTGGTGATTATTTCACAGTGTATATGTGCACCAAATCATTAAGTTGTGCTACTTAAATATATACATTTTTTAGTTGTCAAATATAACTCAATAAAAAAATGAAATAAAATTGAGGTCCACTTGCAAAAATGTAAAGAGAAAACCATAACCACTATCATATGTTGGCAAGTAGACCCAATAAGTAAAAATAGCACAATTAAATTCTTACCTCCTTCATCTATACCTGCAAACTAAAGATTATGACAGTCAAATAACACTTAATGATACTACAATTCAAAATCATAAAAGATGTCTTTATTTACCTCTATTTAAGGCTGAATTAATTTCTTAGCACTATTAATTATAATAATAGTTATTGTTATTTGCTACTATTAATAATAGCTTTTTCCAACCAAAGTAACTCTTCAGGTTTGCACAGAATGAATCTCACCATGCTTTGACTAAATTTTCTGAAATTCAATTCACATAGTCTAATCTCCTTGTAAATATACATTGACTTCATTCTTACTAAATATACTTACATTAAGCATCTCAAAACCAACGATGTCAAGAATGCCAATGAAGATTAGCTTCAAGATGGCGAACAAGTAAGACATGGAGATCACCTTCCTCCCCACAAATACATCAGAAATACATCTACACGTGGAACAACTCCTACAGAACACCTACTGAACGCTGGCAGAAGACCTCAGACCTCCCAAAAGGTAAGAAACTCCCCACGTACCTGGGTAGGGCAAAAGAAAAAAGGGAAAACAGAGACAAAAGAATAGGGATGGGACCTGCACCAGTGGGAGGGAACTGTGAAGGAGGAAAGGTTTCCACACACTAGGAAGCCCCTTCACTGGTGGGGACATGAGGTGGCAGGGGTGAAGCTTCAGAGCCACGGAGGAGAGTGCAGCAACAGGGGTGCAGAGGGCAAAGCGGAGAGATTCCCGCACAGAGGATCGGTGCCAACCAGCACTCACCAGCTCGAGAGGCTTGTCTGCTCACCCACCGGGGCGGGCAGGGGCTGCGAGTTGAGGCTCGGGCTTCGGTCGGAGCGCAGGGAGAGGACTGGGGTTGGCTGCGTGAACAAAGCCTGAAGGAGGCTAGTGCGCCACAGCTAGCTGGGAGGGAGTCCGGGAAACTCTGGAGGTGCCGAAGAGGCAAGAGACTTTTTCTTCCCTCTTTGTTTCCTGGTGCGCGAAGAGAGGAGATTCAGAGCACCGCCTAAATGAGCTCCAGAGACGGGTGCGAGCCGCGGCTATCAGCACGGACCCCAGAGACGGGAGCCTGTGCAGCCTGCCACTGCCAGGGTCCCGTGATCCAGGGACAACTTCCCCGGGAGAACGCACGGGGAACCTCAGGCTTGTGCAACGTCACGCTGGCCTCTGCCGCCGCAGGCTCGCCCCGCACTCCGTGCCCCTCCCTCCCCCTGCCCTGAATGAGCCAGAGCCCCCGCATCAGCGGCTCCTTTAACCCCGTCCTGTCTGAGCGAACAACAGACGCCTTCGGTGACCTACCACAGAGGTGGGTCCAAATCCAAAGCTGAACCCCGGGAGCTGTGCGAACAAAGAAAAGAGAGGGAAATTTCTCCCAGCAGCCTCAGGAGCAGCGGATTAAATCTCCACAATCAACTTGATGCACCCTGCATCTGTGGAATACCCTAATAGACAACGAATCAACCCAAATTGAGGAGGTGGAGTTTGGGAGCAATGATATATATATATTTTTTCCCTTTTTCTCTTTTTGTGAGTGTGTATGTGTATGCTTCTGTGTGTGATTTTGTCTGTATAGCTTTGCTTTTACCATGTGTCCTAGGGTTCTGTCCATCAAATTTTTCTTTCTTTTTTTTTAAGTATAGTTTTTAGCGCTTGTAATTGGTGGATTTGTTTTTTGCTTTGGTTGCTCTCTTCTTTCTTTCTTATTTTTTATTACTTTTTAAATTTTTTTATATTTAATAATTATTTTTTATTTTAATAACTTTGTTTTATTTTTCTCATTCTTTCCTTCTGTTTTCTCCCTTTTATTCTGAGCTGTGTGGATGACAGCATCTTGGTGCTCTGGCTAGGTGTCAGATTTGTGCCTCTGAGGTGGGAGAGCCAAGTTCAGGACATTCGTCCACCAGAGACCTCCCAGCTCCACGTAATATCAAAGGGTGAAAATCTCCCACAGATCTCATTTTCAACATCAAGACCCAGCTCCACTCAATGAACAGCAAGCTACAGTGCTGGACATCCTATGAAAAACAACTAGCAAGACAGGAACACAAGCCACCCATTAGCAGAGAGCCTCCCTAAAATAATATTAAGGTCACAGACACCACAAAACACACCACCAGACGCAGACCTGCCAACCAGAAAGACAAGATCCAGTCTCATCTATCAGAAAAAAGGCACTAGACCCCTCCACCAGGAAGCCTACATAATCCACTGAACCAACCTTAGCCACTGGGGGCAGACACCAAAAACAACAGGAACTACAAACCTTCAGCCTGCGAAAAGTAGACCCCAAACACAGTAAGTGAAGCAAAATGTGAATACAAAGAAACACAAAGCAGATGAAGGAGCTAGGTAAAAACCCACCAGACCGAACAAATGAAGAGGAAATAGGCAGTCTACCTGAAAAAGAATTCAGAGTAATGATAGTGGAGATAATCCAAAATCTTGGAAATAGAATGGAGAATATACAAGAAACTTTTAACAAGGACCTAGAAGAACGAAAGAGCAAACAAACAATGATGAACAACACAATAAATGAACTTAAAACTTCTCTAGAAGGAATCAGTAGCAGAAAAACTGAGGCAGAAGAATGGATAAGTGACCTGGAAGACAAAATAGTGGAAATAACTGCTGCAGAGCAGAATGAAGAAAAAAGAATGAAGATAATAGAGGACAGTCTCACAGACCTCTGGGACAACATAAAACGCACCAGTATTCGAATTATAGGGGTCCCAGAAGAAGAAGAGAAAAAGAAAGGGACTGAGAAAATATTTGAAGAGATTATAGTTGAAAGCTTCCCTAACATGGGAAAGGAAGTAATTAGTCAAGTCCAGGAAGAGCAGAGAGTCCCATACAGGATAAAACCAAGGAGAAACACGCCAAGACACATATTAATCAAACTACTGAAAATTAAATACAAAGAAAAAATATTAAAAGCAGCAAGGGACAAACAACAAATACCATACAAGAAATCCCCATAAGGTTAACAGCTGATCTTAGAGCAGAAACTCTGCAGGCCAGAAGGCAGGGGCAGGACATATTTAAAATGATGAAAGGGAAAAAACTACAACCAAGATTACTCTACCCAGCAAGGATCTCATTCAGATTTGATGGAGAAATTAAAACCTTTACAGACAAGCAAAAGCTAAGAGAATTCAGCACCACCAAAGAAGCTTTACAACAAATTCTAAAAGAACTTCTCTAGGCAGGAAACACAAGAAAAGGAAAAGACCTACAATAACAAACTCAAAACAATTAAGAAAATGGTAATAGGAACATACATATCGATAATTACCTTAAATGTAAATGGATTAAATGCTCCTACCAAAAGACATAGACTGGCTGAATGGATACAAAAACAAGGCCCATACATAGGCTGTCTACACGAGACCCATGTCAGACCTAGGGACACATACAAACTAAAAGTGAGGGGATGGAAAAAGATATTCCATGCAAATGGAAATCAAAAGAAAGCTGGAGTAGCAATCATATCAGACAAAATAGACTTTAACACAAAGACTATTACAAGAGACAAAGAAGGACACTAAATAATGATCAAGGGACCAATTGGAGAAGAAGATATAACAATTGTAAATATTTATGAACCCAACAAAGGAGCACCACAATATATAAGGCAAATGCTAACAGCCAAAAAAGGGGAAAATGACAGTAACACAATCATAGTAGGGGACTTTAACACCCCACTTTCACCAATGGACAGATCAACCAAAAAGAAAATAAATAAGCAAACACAAGCTTTAAATGATACATTAAACAAGATGGACTTAATTGATATTTATAGGACATTCCATCTAAAAACAACAGAATACACTTTCTTCTCAAGTGCTCATGGAACATTCTCCAGGATAGACCATATCTTGGGTCACAAATCAAGCCTTGGTAAACTTAAGAAAATTGAAATCATATCAAGTATCTTTTCTGACCACAACACTATGAAACCAGATATCAATTACAGGAAAAAATCGGTAAAAAATACAAATACATGGAGGGTAAACAATACACTACTTAATAACCAAGAGATCACTGAAGAAATCAAAGAGGAAATAAAAAAATACTTATAAACAAATGACAATGAAACCACAACAATCCAAAACCTGTGGGATGCAGCAAAGGCAGTTCTAAGATGGAAGTTTATGGCAATAGAGTCCTACCTTAAGAAACAGGAGGAATCTCAAATAAACAACCTAAACTTACACCTAAAGCAATTAGAGAAAGAGGAACCAAAAAACCCTGAAGTTGGCAGAGGGAAGGAAGTCATAAAGATCAGATCAGAAATAACTGAAAGAGAAACAAGGGAAACAATGGCAAAGATCAGTAAAACTAAAAGCTGGTTCTTTGTGAAGATAAAATTGATAAACCATTGGTCAGATTCCTCAAGAAAAAAAGGAAGAAGGCTCAAATCACCAGAATTAGAAATAAAAAAGGAGAAGTAACAACTGACACTGCAGAAATACAAAGGATCATGAGACATTACTACAAGCAACTCTATGCCAAAAAAATGGATGACCTAAAAGACATGGACAAATTCTTAGAAAAGCACAACCATCTGAGACTGAACAAGGAAGAAATAGAAACTATAAACACACCAATCACAAGGACTGAAATTGAGACTGTGATTAAAAATCTTCCAACAGATAAAAACCCAGGACCAGATGGCTTCACAGGCAAATTCTATCAAACATTTAGAGAAGAGCTAACACCTATCCTTCTCAAACTCTTCCAAAATATAGCAGAGGGAGAAACAAACCCCAAACTCATTCTACAAGGCCACCATCACCCTGATAACAAAACCAGACAAAGATGTCACAAACAAGAAAACTACAGGCCAATATCACTGATGAACATAGAAGCAAAAATCCTCAACAAAATACTAGCAAACAGAATCCAACAGCACATTAAAAGGATCATACACCATGATCAAGTGCAGTTTATCCCAGGAATGCAAGGAGTCTTCAATATATGCAAATCAATCAGTGTGATAAACCACATTAAAAATTGAAGAATAAAAACCATATGATCATCTCAATAGATGCAGAAAAAGCCTTCAAAATCTTCAACACCCATTTATGATAAAAATCCTCCAGAAAGTAGGCAAAGAGGGAACTTGACTTACCTCAACATAATAAATGCCATATATGACAAATCCACAGCCAACATTATTCTCAATGGTGAAAAACTGAAACCATTTCCTCTAAGATCAGCAACAAGACAAGGTTGTCCATTCTCACCACTATTATTCAACATTGTTTTGGAAGTTTTAGCCACAGCAATCAGAGAAGAAAAAGAAACAAAAGGAATCCAAATCAGAAAAGAAGAAGTAAAGCTGTCACTGTTTGCAGATGACATGACACTATAAATACAGAATCCTAAAGATGCTACCACAAAACTACTAGAGCTAATAAATGAATTTGGTAAAGTAGCAGGATATAAAATTAATGCACAAAAATCTCTTGCATTCCTATATATTAATGATGAAAAATCTGAAAGAGAAATTAAGGAAACACTCCCATTTACCACTGCAACAAAAAGAATAAAGTACCTAGGAATAAACCTGCCTAAGGAGAAAATGCCTCCTTAAGCATTACAATAGGCATGACATGGAAGCAACCTAAGTGTCTATCAACAGATGAATAGATAAAGAAGATGTGAACATATATACAATGGAATATTACTCAGCCATAAAAAGAAATGAAATTGAGTTATTTGTAGTGAAGTGGATGGACCTAGAGTCTGTCATACAGAGTGAATTAAGTCAGAAAGAGAAAAATGTATATATATATATATATATATATATTCCATATATATACGGAATCTATAAAAAAAAGATGATCATGAAGAACCTAGGGGCAGGATGGAAATAAAGATGCAGACCTACTAGAGAATGGAATATCTTTTTCCATCCCCTCACTTTTGGTCTGCATGTGTCCCTAGGTCTGAATTGGGTCTCGTGTAGACAGCCTATGTACGGATCTTGTTTTTGTATCCATTCAGCTAGTCTATGTCTTTTGGTGGGAGCATTTAATCTATTTACATTTAAGGTAATCATCGATATGTATGTTCCTATTACCATTTTCTTAATTGTTTTGAGTTTGTTATTGTAGGTCTTTTCCTTCTCTTGTGTTTCCTGCCTAGAGAAGTTCTTTTAGAATTTGTTGTAAAGCTTCTTTGGTGGTGCTGAATTCTCTTAGCCTTTGCTTGTCTATAAAGGTTTTAATTTCTCCATCAAATCTGAATGAGATCCTTGCTGGGTAGAGTAATCTTGGTTATAAGTTTTTCCCTTTCACCACTTTAAATATGTCTTGCCACTCCCTTTTGGTTTGCAGAGTTTCTGCTCTAAGATCAGCTGTTAACCTTATGGGGATTCCCTTGTATATTATTTGTTGTTTTCCCTTGCTGCTTTTAATATTTTTTCTTTGTATTTAATTTTCAGTAGTTTGATTAATATGTGTCTTGACATGTTTCTCCTTGGATTTCTCCTGTATGGGACTCTCTGCACTTCCTGGAATTGATTGACTATTTCCTTTCCCATATTAGGGAAGTTTTCAACTATAATATCTTCAAACATTTTCTCAGTATATTTCTTTTTCCCTTCTTCTTCTGGGACCCCTATAATTCGAATGTTGGTGTGTTTAATGTTGTCGCAGTGGTGTCCAAGACTGTCCTCAATTCTTTTCATTCCCTTTTCTTTATTCTGCTCTACAGTAATTATTTCCACTATTTTATCTTCCTGGTCACTTATCCATTCTTCTGCCTCGGTTATTCTGCTATTGATTCTTTCTAGAGAATTTTTAACTTCATTTATTCAATAATGTTCATCATTGTTTGTTTGCTCTTTAGTTCTTCTAAGTCCTTGTTAAACGTTTCTCGTTTTTTCTCCATTCTATTTCCAAGATTTTGGATCATCTTTACTATCACTACTCTGAATTCTTTTTCAGGTAGACTGCCTATTTCCTCTTCATTTGTTTGGTCTGGTGGGTTTTTACCTTGCTCCTTTATCTCCTGTGTGTTTCTCTGTCTTCTCATTTTGCTTAACTTACTGTGTTTGCAGTCTCCTTTTCACAGGCTGCAGTTTCATAGTTCTAGTTGTTTTTGGTGTCTGCCCCCAGTGGCTAAGGTTTGTTCAGTGGGTTGTGTAGGCTCCCTGGTCGAGGGGACTAGTGCCTGTCTTCTGGTGGATGAGGCTAGATTTTGTCTTTCTGGTGGGCAGCACCACGTCTGGCTGTGTGTTTCAGGGTGGCTGTGACCTTATGATTTTAGGCAGCCTCTCTCCTAAGGGGTGGGGTTGTGTTCCTGTCTTTCTCATTGTTTTGCATAGGGTGTCCAGCACTGTAGCTTGCTGGTTGTTGAGTGGAGCTAGGTCTTAGTGTTGAGATGGAGATCTCTGGGAGAGCTTTCGCCATTTGATATTACATGGAGCTGAGAGGTCTCTGGTGGACCAATGTCCTGAACTCAGCTCTCCCACCTCAGAGGCACAGGCCTGACACCCAGCTGGGGAACTAAGACCCTGTCAGCCACATGGCTTTTGGAAAGTCTGATGTCTTCTGCCAGCGTTCATTAGGTGTTCTGTAGGAGTTGTTCCACATGTAGATGTATTTCTGATGTAATTTTGGAGAGGAAGGTGATCTCCACGTCTTAATCCTCCACCATCTTGAGGGTCTCCCCCCATCCCAGACCTATAAACCAGAATTTTTACTCTAACACAATCCCCTCTGACTCCTACACACCATAAAGTTTGAAAAATACTGGTAGAGTATGTTAGGAATCTCGAATCCCCAGCCCTCGTCCTTCTGCTGCTGTTGCTAATAAATTGTATAACCTTTGGCAAGTGACCTAACCTCCCTGGGCTGCAATCTCTTCACCTGAATTATGCTCTTAAAGATTCTTTCCAGCCTCAGCTTCCACCTTCTTTATTATATTAATTCCCAGGGCCGTTCTCAACTCTGTGCAGGGAGAATGGCAATTTAGTGCATCATTCTGACTCAGATTCTCCTACTATAAAACTCAGGCTGCATTTCCCCTCCCTGGAGGTGTGTGGCAAAAGCTCTCTCATAACCTACTAGGGAGAGCTCCAACCTCTGTGCCTGCTGCTGCTGTACAGATGCAGATCCTGTTGCCGTGATGCAAAGGCACTGCTGTAGTAGCAGGTTTCTGATAGACTCCAAGTAGGAGTGACTTTCAGCTGGACAGTCTCCAAGCCTGGAAGCAGAATGTGCTCCAACGACTTAACATTTAAAATAGGCCTATTGCATCCATCCTTTAGCTGCCCAGGAGAGTGAACACAGCAGGAGCCAGTTTGTGTCTGGTAGTGATTTAGTTATGAGTCACTCACTCCCTGATCAGTTATCTTGAGTCATTTCCACAGTAATCCATAAGCCGATGGCATCACAGTTTTTTATTATTGGCGTCAAGAGCACACCCGCACAAATAAAGCACCAGGAATGATTTTTATCCTCCGGAGCACCGAGGAATCACTCTCTGTCTATAGCAGTCACTTTGAAAGTTAAAAAGAACATGACTAACTTGCTCACTCCCTTTTAATTCCCTAAATACTTGAGAAGTAGGAGTGGGAGAGAAACTGGCCATGGGTGGGGAGTAGCAAAAAACAGGAAGAAAGCCTGAAGTTGTAGCAGAGGAAGCAATGGATGGTATGATATGTGCTGAATCAATTAATAAAACTGATAATCCAATATACTGCTCACCAATTAATCATTTTCATCACTTTCTGTCCAATGAAGGACGACAGAGGCAGGAAAATCTACATGCCCACTTTTCAGGGACTAAATGGACCTATGTCTGAGCTCTTTTCAAAATAACCTCACAGAAGACTTTGATTACTTGGGGTTCGAGAGTATATGACAGAAAAAAACAAAACTGAAAAGAAGTGGAGTCAAATAGCCATATTTTTAACCACCTTGATCCCTCACTTTCTCATCTGTAAAATAACAATATTAAAATATTCTTGTCTCATGGTTGTTGGGAGAGGTTCAATGAGACAGTGGATGTAAATATACATAGCACAACATTTGACACTTAGCATCCAGTAAATATTAGTTCCCCCTTTCCCATCCCTTTTCCACTTTTATCACTTCCTCACCCTCAATCCAGTATTTATTACCCATGTTACCTTGAGCAGTTAATCGTTCTAAGGTTCACTGTCTTTAACTATAAAATGGAAATGTAAATAAGATCAATTTTGCAGGCTTGCTGTTAGATTAAATAAGCTATCCATACAAAGCACATAGCATAGCACCCATAGTGAACATTCAATGCCTCTTATTATTATTGTTTGATCATTATTAATCTTTTTAAAGTAAAATAACTTATTTCTGATCAGCACAGTCAGAACTCTCCTGGAGTCATAAAATACTAGGCCTGAAGAACCTTACTTCCTGATAATCACGTATAGTGTCTCTCAACTCGGGATGGTGCCTCCCCCTAAGGGTGGGGGGCATTTGGAAACAGGGTGGGCATTTTTCCATTGTTATAGTGACTGAGAGTATTACTGGTATTTAGCACCTTGGAGCAGGAATGCAAAGCCTCCTACAATGTGTGGACATGCTCATACACAAAGAATTATCCCCTTTAGATGCCAATCACCCCACCACTAAGACACACAGAAGAATTTAACTTCTTCATGGGTGCTCAGAGAGATGGAGTATTTGACCAAAGTCCAAGAGTTAGTTAGCATTAGAGCTAGAACTAAATTTTGTATAGCGTGTTAACACTGCAAGAATTTTTGCCATCTTTTGCAATTGTCATCAACAGCATATACATCTCTATTCTTAGCCATGACAATTGTCTCTATAAAGTCAGTACAATTCCTAAGAAAAGAAAAGCCTTACAGTGTGCTTTCTTGCTTTGTCTCCAGGAGATGGAAGAAGAGAGAGAGAGAAATAGAGAGAGTGCATGAGCAAGAGGGAGAGTTGGGGAGGGAGGGAGAGGATGGAGGATGAGGGTTTCTTTTCTTTTACTGTTGAATAATAATATATTAGCTTGCTTCACTGATTCCATTATAGTAGAGGCTGGGGTAGTAACTCAGTCCCTGAGAACACAATATTAAAGAGACGAAGGTTTGATTTCAGTCCTCCTATGGGTTCATTAGTTTTACACAGAGCAAGTCCTCTTCTATAATCATAGCATGTCATGCAGGCATGTGGTGGCGAATGTCTTAAAAGGCAAGAAGCTGCCAAACACCTATAACCTCACTACCAAGAAATAGCTTAGCTACTTGTCCTGCTGAGTATGGTTCAACATCAGCTCAATATTTTATTTTAACATTTATGGCTGTGATTAGATGGCCACTGTCTTGAAAGAGTGTGGGTGAGGGGCTGGTGAGCACAGGGAGCTTCCAGGGGCTGAGTGAAGAGGTGTCTCTGATGTCCGTGAAGAACAGTCAGGGATCAGTGTCTTTCAAGGATGTAACTGTAGACTTTGGCAGGGAGGAGTGCCAACTGTTGAACCTTGCTCAGAAAAGTCTGTACAGGGATGTAATGCTGGAAAATGATTTCAATTTGATCTCAATGGTGTGTCAAGTTCCCAAACCAGAAGTCATTTTCAGCTTGGTGAAATATCAAGCCAGAGCTGTCTAGAATACATAGGAAGTACAGAATGGCTAACATACACCTCTGCAAAAAAGAAACATAGGCAGACCTTGAAGACAGCAGAGGAATAAGACGTGGAGATCACCTTCCTCCCCACAAATACATCAAAAATACATCTACATGTGGAACAACTCCTACAGAACACCTACTGAATGCTGGCAGAAGACCTCAGACTTCCCAAAAGGCAAGAAAATCCCCACATATCTGGGTAGGGCAAAAGAAAAAAGAAAACACAGAGATAAAAGAATAGGAACAGGACCTGAACCTCTGGGAGGGAGCTGTGAAGGAGGAAAAGCTTCCACACACTAGGAAGTCCCTTCACTGGTGTGGATGGGGGTGGGAAGCTTTGGAGCCACAGAAGACAACACAGCAACAGGGGTGCAGAGGGTAAAGCAGAGAGATTCCCACACAGAGGATCAGTGCCAACCAGCACTCACCATATTGAGACGGTTGTCTGCTCACCCACTGGGGCAGGTGAGAGCTGGGAGCTGAGGCTTGAGCTTCAGAGGTCAGACCCTAGGGAGTGGACTGGGGTTGGCTGCATGAAGATAGCCTGAAGGGGGCTAGTGCACTACAGCTAGCCAGGAGGGAGTCCGAGAAAAAGTCTGGACCTGATGGAGAGTCAAGAGACCATTGTTTTGGGGGGTGTGAGGAGAGAGGCTTCCTGCTCCATGTGCCCACAGATGGCAGAGCACCGCCTAAGTGAGCTCCAGAGACAGGCATGACCAATGGCTAACATCTTGGACCCCAGAGGCAGGCAAAGACCTCTATTACTGCCGCCACTGCCACTAAGAATCCTGTGTGCAAGCACAGGTCACTACCCACACCCCTCCAGAAGGCTGTGCAGCCCGCCACTGCCAGGGTCCCATGATCTAGGGCCACCTTCCCTGGAAGAACACATGGTGCACCTCAGGCTGTTGCAACATCATGCCAGTCTCTGCCACTGCAGGCATGCCCCACATTCCAATTATGACTACCATACTCCTCCCTCTAACTAGACTGAGGGAGTAAGAGAGCCCTAATCAGCCACAGCTTTAACACCCTCCTCTCTGGGTGGGGAAGAGATGCCTGAGAGCGGCCTACACGCAGAGGTGGGGCCAAAACCAAAGCTGAACCCCAGGAGCTGTGCAAACAAAGTAGAGAAAGGGAAGTTTCTCTGTGCAGCCTCAAGAGCAGCAGATTAAATCCCCGCAATCAGCTTGATAAACCCTACATCTGTGGAGTACCTGAATAGACAACAAATGTCCCAAAATTGAGGCGATGGAATTTGGGAGCAACTGTAGCCTTGGGGTTTTCTTACTGCGTTTGATTCGTTTTTGGTTTTACGTTTATCTTAGCTTAGTTTTTAGTGCTTGTTTTCATTGGTGGGTTTGTTTACTGGTTTGGTTTCTCTCTTCCTTTTTTTTTTTCTCTTTTTGTGAGTGTGTGTGTGTGTATGTTTTTTTGTGTGATTTTGTCAATTTAGTTTTGCTTTTACCATTTGTTTTGGGGTTCTGTCTGTTCACTTTTTTTTTCTTCATTTTATTCCATGCCATGCAGTTGGCAGGGTTATGGTGCTCCAGCCGGGTGTTGGGCCTGAGCCTCCAAGTTGGGAGAGCTGATTCCAGGACACTGGGCTGCCAGAGACCTTCAGAGTCCTTCCAGCTCCACATAATATAAATTGGTGAGAGCTCTCTCAGAGATCTCCATCTCAACATTAAGACTGAGCTCCACCCAATGGCCAACAAGCTCCAGTGCTGGAAAACCCACGCCAAACAACTAGTAAGAGAGGAACACAGCTCCATTCATTAGCACACAGGCTGCCTAAAGTCATATTAAGTTCAAAGACACCCCAAAACACACCAGATGCGGCCCTGCCCACAAAAGAGACAAGATCCAGCCCCACCCAAAAGAAGACAGGAACCAGTCCCCCCCACCAGGAAACCTACACAACCAACTGAAACAACTTCACCCACTGGGGGCAGACAAGAGAAATAAGAGGAACTACGAACCTGCAGCCTGCAAAAAGGAGACTGCAAACACAGTGAGTTAAACAAAATGAAAAGACAGAGAAATATGCACCAGATGCAGAAGCAAGGTAAAAACCCACCAGACCAAACAAATGAGGAAGAAATAGACAGTCTACCTGAAAAAGGATTCAGAGTAGTGATAGTAAAGATGATCCAAAATCTTGGAAATAGAATGGAGAAAATAGAATAAATGTTTAACAAGGACCTAGAAGAACTAAAGAGCAAACAAACAATGATGAACAACACAATAAATGAAGTTAAAAATACTCTAGAAGGAATCAATAGCAGAATTACTGAGGCAGAAGAATGGACAATGACCTGGAAGATAGAATACTGGAAATAACGGCTGCAGAGCAGATAAAGAGAAAAGAATGAAAAGAACTGACAACAGTCTCAGAGATTTCTGGGACAATATTAAATGTAACAACTTTTGAATTATAGGGGACCTAGAAGAAGAAGAGAAAAATAAAGAGTCTGACAAAATATTTGAAGAGATTATACTTGAAAACTTCCCTAACATGGGAAAGGAAATAGTCAATCAAGTCCAGGAAGCACAGAGAGTCCATACAGGATAAATCCGAGGAGAAACATGCCAAAACACATATTAATCAAACTATCAAAAATTAAATACAAAGAAAAAATATTTAAAGCAGGAAGGGAAAAGCAACAAATAACATACAAGGGAATCCCTATAAGGTTAAGAGCTGATCTTTAAGCAGAAACTCTGCAAGCCAGAAAGGAGTGGCAAGACATATTTAAAATGATGAAAGGGAAAACTCTACAACCAAGATTACTCTACATAGCAAGGATCTCATTCAGATTTGACGGAGAAATTAAAACCTTTACAGACAAGCAAAAGCTAAGAGAACTCAGCACCACCAAACCAGCTTTACAACAAATGCTAAAGGAACTTCTATAGGTGGGGGAAAACAAGAGAAGAAAAAGACCTACAAAAACAAACCGGAAACAATTAAGAAAATGGTAATAGGAACATACATATCAATAATTACTTTAAATTAAATGGATTAAATGCTCCAGTGAAAAGAAACAGACTGGCTGAAAGGATACAAAAACAAGGCCCATATATACGCTGTCTACAAGAGACCCACTTCAGACCTAGGGACACACACAGACTGAAAGTGAGGGGATGGAAAAAGATATTCTATGCAAATGGAAATCAAAAGAAAGCTGGAGTAGCAGTTCTCATATCAGACAAAATAGACGTTAAAATAAAGTCTATAACAAGAGACAAAGAAGAAAACCACATAATTATCAAGGGATCAATCCAAGAAGAAGATAAAACAATTGTAAATATTTATGAACCCAACAAAGGAGCACCTCAATATAAAAGGCAAATGCTAACAGCCATAAAAGGGGAAACTGACAGTAACACAATAATAATAGGGGACTTTACACCCCACTTTCACCAATGGACAGATCATCCAAAATGAAAAAAAATAAGGAAACACAAGCTTTAAATGACACATTAGACTACATGGACTTAACTGATATTTATAGGACATTCCATCCAAAAACAACAGAATACACTTTCTTCTCAAGTGCACATGGAACATTCTCCAGGATAGATCATATCTTGGGTCACAAATCAAGCCTTGGTAAAGTTAAGAAAATTGAAATCATATCAAGTACATTTTCTGACCACAATGCTATAAGACTAGATATCATTTACAGGAAAAAATCTGTAAAAAATATAAACACATGGAGGCTAAACAACATGCTACTAAAGAACCAAGAGATGACTGAAGAAATCAAAGAGGAAATCAAAAAATACCTAGAAACAAATGACAACGAAAACACGATGACCCAAAACCAATGGGATGCAGCAAAAGCAATTCTAAAGGGAAGTTTATAGCAATACAATCCCACCTCAAGAAACAAGAAACATCTCAAATAAACAACCTAACCTTACACCGAAAGCAATTAGACAAAGCAAAACAAAAAAACTCCAAAGTTAGCAGAAGGAAATAAATCATAAAGACCAGATCAGAACCTCCTAGAGAAATGGAAATAAAAACAAAAATTAAAAAACGGGACCTATTGAAACTTCAAAGCTTTTGCACAGCAAAGGAAACCATAAACAAGACCAAAAGACAACCCTCAGAATGAGAGAAAATATTTGCAAATGAAGCAACTGACAAAGGATTAATCTCCAAAATGTACAAGCAGCTCATGCAGCTCAATAACAAAAAAAACAAACAACCCAATCCAAAAATGGGCAGAAGACCTAAATAGACATTTCTCCAAAGAAGATATACAGACTGCCAACAAACACATGAAAGAATGCTCAACATCATTAATCATTAGAGAAATGCAAATCAAAACTACAATGAGATATCAACTCACACCAGTCAGAATGGCCATCATCAAAAAATCTAGAAACAATAAATGCTGGAGAGGGTGTGGAGAAAAGGGAACACTCTTGCACTGCTGGTGGGAATGTGAATTGGTTCAGCCACTATGGAGAACAGTATGGAGGTTCCTTAAAAAAACTACAAATAGAACTACCATATGACCCAGCAATCCCACTACTGGGCATATACCCTGAGAAAACCAAAATACAAAAAGAGTCATGTACCAAAATGTTCATTGCAGCTCTGTTTACAATAGCCTGGAGATGAAAACAACCTAAGTGCCCATCATCGGATGAATGGATAAAGAAGATGTGGGACATATATACAATGGAATATTACTCAGCCATAAAAAGAAATGAAATTGAGCTATTTGTAATGAGGTGGATAGACCTAGAGTCTGTCATACAGAGTGAAGTAAGTCAGAAAGAAAAAGACAAATACCATATGCTAACACATATATATGGAATTTAAGGGGAAAAAATGTCATGAAGAACCTAGGGGTAAGACAGGAATAAAGACACAGACCTACTGGAGAACAGACTTGAGGATATGGGGAGGGGGAAGGGTGAGCTGTGACAGGGCGAGAGAGAGGCATGGACATATATTCACTAACAATCGTAAGGTAGATAGCTAGTGGGAAGCAGCCGCATGGCACAGGGATATTGGCTCGGTGCTTTGTGACCGCCTGGAGGGGTGGGATAGGGAGGGTGGGAGGGAGGGAGATGCAAGAGGGAAGAGATATGGGAACATATGTATATGTATAACTGATTCACTTTGTTATAAAGCAGAAACTAACACACCATTGTAAAGCAATTATACCCCAATAAAGATGTTAAAAATAAATAAATAAATAAATAACAATATAAAATAACCCAAAAAAAAAGAAAAGAAAAAAAATGATGAAGAAGAAAAAAACTATCCTCTATAGTTCACCCCCACCAAAAAAAAGTATTAAATATAATATTACTTAAAATTCACAGGAGGAGAAACAAGTGAAGGTGAAAGTATTGCTAAAATTAATATAAAATTTTCCTCAAAACAAGAGCTATTAGTACTGAAAAGTTCCATTTAAACAGTTTTTAAAAATCAAGTTTATCTCTTAGGGGAAAACATACACAGAACACTCTATGACATAAATCACAGCAAGATCGTTTTTGACCCACTCCTAGAGAAATGGAAATAAAAACAAAAATAAAAAAATGGTACCTAATGAAACTCAAAAGCTTTTGCACAGCAAAGGAAACCATAAACAAGACGAAAAGACAACCCTCAGAATGGCAGAAAATATTTGCAAATGAAGCAACTGACAAAGGATTAATCTCCAAAATTTACAAGCAGCTCATGCAGCTCAATATCAAAAAAACAAACAATCCAAAAATGGGCAGAAGACCTAAATAGACATTTCTTCAAAGAAGATATCCATATGGCCAGCAAACACATGAAAGGATGTTCAACATCACTAATCATTAGAGAAATGCAAATCAAAACTACAATGAGGTATCATCTCATACCCGTCTGAATGGCCATCGTCAAAAAATCTACAAACAATAAATGCTGGATGGGGTGTGGAGAAAAGAGAACCTTCTTGCACTGTTGGTGGGAATGTAAATTGATACAACCACCATGGAGAACAGTGTGGAGGTTCCTTAAAAAACTAAAAATAGAATTACCATACGACCCAGCAATCCCACTACTGGGCATGTACCCTGAGTAAACCATAATTCAAAAAGAGACATGTACCCCCATGTTCATTGCAGCACTATTTACAATAGCCAGGACATGGAAGCAACCTAAGTGTCCATCGACAGATGAATGAATAAAGAAGATGTGGTACATATATACAATGGAATATTACTCAGCCATAAAAAGAAAGAAAATTGCATTATTTGTAGTGAGGTGGATGGATCTAGAATCTGTCATACATAGTGAAGTAAGTCAGAAAGAGAAAAACAAATACTGTATGCTAACACATATATATGGAATCTAAAAAAAATAAATGGTTCTGATGAACCTAGGGGCAGGACATGAATAAATACACAGACACAGAGAATGGACTTGAGGACATAGGGGTTGGGAGGGGAAGCTGGGACGAAGTGATAGGGTAGCATTGACATATATACACTACCAAATGTAAAATAGATAGCTAGTGGGAAGCAGATGCATAGCACAGGGAGATCAGCTCAGTGTTTTGTGACCACCTAGAAGGGTGGGAGAGAGAGGGTGTGAGAGAGGTGTAAGAGGGAGGAGATATGGAGATATATGTATACATATAGCTGATTCACTTTGTTATACAGCAGAAACTAACACAACATTGTAAAGCAATTATACTCCAATAAAGATGCAAAAAAAAAGAAACCCAACCATTTATGGAGCACCTACTGCTTGCAGGGCACTGTGCTAGATGCTGAGGTATTAAGATGAATTAGACACAGTCCATGGCCTCAAGAAACTCTGATTACCACAGAGGACAAAAATGTAAGCAAATTATTCCCATAGAATTGGTATTACGGTAGAGGAAGAATTATTGATTTATAGAGTAAGCTGAACTAGGAAATTGATTTTGATTAGTTGTTGAACTGTTTTAAATAACATAGTCACACCAGATGCCTTAATAAACCAAAAGAAAGAGAGTTTATTGTAGTCAAAATAACTGTCTTCTATCACAAATTTCCACATTTGTCTATCTCATTTTCAGATTTAAGATGTATACAGAGTAAGACAGTCTAAGCGTCACCTGAATACTAGCTGTATGTCCTTTGGAATGTTATTTATGTTCCCTAAGCCTTGGTTTCCTCAACTGGAAAAAACATAAGTTAAGTATCCCTGCCCTACTTAACTCTGAGTATTGTTGTAGGAATGGAAGGAGATAATATGAATGCTTTATATATATTATATGTGATCAAACCACTTCTTCTTTCCAGAAAGACTACATTTCTGAGCCCCTTGTAGCTAAGGAGAGAATTCGACTAATTCTCACCAATAGAATATTAGTAAAGGTGATATCACTTCTAGCCCTAAGCATTTAAAGTGGGTGTATTTTCTTCACAAATCATCTTTTCCCCTGTGCAGCAACATGGGAGGCCTTGCATTCCAGATTGCCTAAGTACAAAATTGAAGAAGGTGGTCCAATCTGTATTGGACTTGGTATGAGTAAGAAATAAATGCCTACTTTATTGTCACTGAGATTTTACTGTGTGTGTATTACTGCAGCATGGCCTACCTCATACTGACTAACACATAACAGATGTAAATTATTATTTTGAAATGCACTAGCATACTTAGATGGTCTCATTACCTGGCAGCTCTGGGACTGTTTATTGCAAAGCCTCAGGATCAGCAGTCCTCAGAGCACTTGTTATTCTATAGTTAAAACATTCTCCTGAATACTGAATAAAACCTATATGACCTTCCATCTCTCACTTCTGGTCTCATTTTTCCCCTCTCTTCAAATCAAATGCTAACTTCAGCATATGTTCTGAAACTCTTAATGAATGTGTCTGATTGCCTAAAAAGTCAATATTCCAAATAGGTGATAGATGTCAATTTGCCAATTTTATTCATGTCAGAAACCAATAGCTTTAAAAACTTCTTAGCTGGACAACAAAGATGTTGATCACAACAAGTAAAGGACTTGTCTGCATCTGCAAAGAGACTTGTTACCTAAGGGAAAGCTGTCAAAATGGTATATTTCAGACTAGAAAGACTCAACACAAGAGCATTTACTGTGGTGTACATCACAGATGAAAACATTTGGAATACTTACCAAAGTCACTTTTTTATAGAAGTTCTTGTTGCAGACATCATCAGAAGTTGAAAAATACACAAATACGAAATGTGTACAATTACTACAAGATCATAGAATCGTAATGCTCTGGAAATACCTTACCTGTTCTAAATTTGGCCTCTAGTAACATATTCATTACCAACTTTGATTCTAGGATGGATCAAGCCCTTCACCAGCTCAGAGGAGTTAACGCCCATGAGGAAAGCAGCTTTGTCAGCATCTGGTCAGAAGAAAGGAAGGAAAAGAAGGGAAGGAGGGAGGGAGAGAGAAAAAGAGAAGGAGGAAAGTGGGGAGGGAGAGAGAGCAAGGAAAACACTATTAAAATTCATTCCACTGTAGCCCAATAGACTATCCAAAAGATGGAAGGATGGTTTGTTTAGAATGATATAGCAAGGTAGATTGTAGTTTGGGAATAAATGCATGAATCCTAAATGTTTAAAAGCCTCTATTTCTTAGAAATGCAAATCAAAACCACAATGAACTGCCACTTCACACCCACTAGAATAGCTATAATCAAAAAGACAGACAATAACGAGTTTTGGTGAAGAAGTGGAGAAATTGGAACCTTCGTACGCTACTAGAATATAAAATGGTACAGCTGCTATAGAAAACCATTTGGCAGCTCCTCAAGAGTTAAACATAGTTACTATAGGACCCAGAAATTCCACTCTTAGGTATACACCCAAGAGAAATAAAAAGTATGTTCACACAAAATCGTTGTACACAAACGTTCCCAGTAGCATTATTCATTATGGCCAAAACACGAAAAAAACACAAATGTCCATCAGCTGATGACTGGATAAACAAAATGTGGTATATTAATACAATGGAACTTTTTTAGTCGTAAAATGGAATGAAGTATTGATGCATGCTACAACATGGATGAGGCTTGAAAACTTTATAGTAAGGGAAAGAATCCTGACACAAAGGCCATATATTGTATGATTTTATTTATATGAACTGTCCAGAATAGGCAAGTCCATAGAGACAGAAAGTAGATTTGTAGTTGCCAGGGGCTAGGAGAGAAAGGAATGGAGAGTAGCTACTTTAGGGTACAGGATTTCTTTTTGGAGTAATGGAACGTTCTGGAATTAAGTAGGCGTGATGGTCACACAACATTGTGAATATGCTTAAACTCACTAAACTGTGCATCTTAAAAGGATAAATTTTATAATACGGGAATTATAACTCAATTTTTAAAAAGAATCTTTTTCTTGATACTGGCCCTCTTCTGAAAAGAACTATTTATCTGAAGGACATGAAAAATCTCATTTTCGTTATTTGCCTATTTTCCCCTTCTACATATACATTTGTAGATCCTTTCAATGAAACCGGAACTTGGACCATGTCATTGGATAATTCAAGACAGCTGCCAATCAACAGAAGCCAGAACACTTGCCCAGTATCTTTCAGAAACCTTTCCTTTTCCTGTGAAATCTCTGCCCCATAGTGCCCTCTGCTGCGTAACAAGAATACTTACAACCCATACAATTGTACTTTTATAAAACAGCACTTCTATCTTCTAAGGAAAGAAGTGAAGAATAAGTGTTATCAGAAGGAAAAGTAAATAGACATGTATCACACCACGTGTTAAAAAATGGCAATAACACAAAAGAATGCCACAGGCAAAAAGTTATAAACACATTTCAAATTGCAGATTTTTTCAGTTATCAGACAAAAGAAATATTTTACTCAATTGAACCTCTCTGCTGTCTTCCATTTTTTTTTTTTAGCGGTACGCGGGCCTCTCACTGTTGTGGCCTCTCCCATCGCGGAGCACAGGCTCCGACACGCAGGCTCAGCGGCCATGGCTCACAGGCCCAGCCGCTCCGCGGCATGTGGGATCTTCCTGGACCGGGGCACGAACCCGTGTCCCCTGCATCGGCAGGCGGACTCTCAACCACTGCACCACCAGGGAAGCCCTGTCTTCCATTTTAAATGGATCCTGAGATATGCTAGTATATCTGATGTAGTAACTCCATAAAATTAATGTCTTAATATAGAAGAAAATCCAGTCTTTCCTTACTTCACTAAGAAGTACAAAATTTCCTGAGCAGTAACCACAAATAGAGAACAAAGTAAAAACAAAACACATTTAGAGAGCTGTATGTCATTTGTACTAACAATATCCATTTCCTTTCTGTCAGCCTTTAAAATTTTCAAAGGCTTGAAAAGCTTGAAATGTTTGATTTGCTTGTTAAATAAAATCAATGTATACTATACATACATTTCTAGAAGCTCTACACCTACTCCATATCAATGATAATGGTCTAGGTACTCAGTTGCTATGAAACCTTTCAAAATGCAAAGCCTTTTGGGAAAATAAATGGAAAAATCAAAAGTAAAGCAGATATGCTCATCCTATGCTGAGTTATTCCTGCTAGGAGTGCCATGTTTGGAGACAAAAGCCTGATTATTTCAAGTTGAGAAGCCAATGGGTCAGAATCATAGACTTTTTGAACCAGAAGAGACTTTAAAGAGCATCTAACCCAAAATGAAAATATTTCAAAGGAAGGGAGAAAGGCAGCATGCCTGATGAATCTGAGCAGAGATGAATAGTAACCAACAATGTGAAAAACGAACAATTCCACAATATCTGTCCAGAAAAAAAAAGACAGGAGTTTGATTTTCTATGCATTGGAAGCATTCAGATGGACAATATAGGTAACAATAGTCTCAATCTCATACAACCTTTTCCCAGTGTTAAGGACAGTCCTTTGAGTCTATTTTTATCCATGAACAAAGGAAACCAAAATTCTCTGTACAGTATCCCAACTTAAGCTCTAACAGAAATAGCCTTCAACATTACAGAATTATTTCTCATCTACTCCAGAGACACTCAAGGATATGCAGATAGAGGAGTAGTGGATTTATCCCACAGGTGTACATTAGACATCTCATGTTCTCCTTTTTTTTTTTTTACAGAAAATAATAGTTGTCATCATATTCCAAAAAAAAAAAAAAAAACTTCATTTGCATTAAAAGTTAAATCTATGAATAAATGTCCTGACATTTAGGAGATGCCATCATGAAGACAGCATCATCTGTAAACATATTTTCAACATGTAAGCTGATGTGTTCCCCAAAGAGGCTTTATGAAATTCCTATCAATAAACATCATTTTCTAGGACGTTGTGAATAAAACCATGAATTTTAACTTAGGTTTTATGATATTACCTGGGAGAGGTTTAGCTAGAGGGGGTTCTCAAATGGTGGTGTGGATTAGACTAGCCTGGGGAGTTCATAAAGGAACAAAGGACTAGCTCACTGAAGAAGGTTAGGGTCTGGGCCCATGTTTTAGCATGTTTGCTGGGTGATTCTGATACACATGAGGGTCTGAGAACAGTCCTTCTCAGAGGGTCCTCAACCTTGTCTGTACATTGGGGTCACCTGGCAAGTTATAAAAACAAATCCTTATGCTTGCATCCTCCCTCAGAGATTGGTTTCCTTTGGTCTGGGTGAGGCCTGAGCTTCAGGAATTAAAAAGCTCCCCAAGTGCTTTCTGATGTGCAACCAAGTTTGAGAACTACTCTCTAGAGAAGGGTAGACAGGTTTGGTGAATACATTTAGAAGATGGAGAGAACAAAGTCTGACTGCAACTGAAAACAGGTAAGGAGGTAGAGAAAAACAAGAGGCAATCCTTTCCAGTGTGACAATTCTATCCCAGTTCTATCTGATCTGTAAATAACCAGATACAAAGAAACAAAATCCAGTTTTGTCAAACCACAATCTGGCTAATGTGGAAAAGGGTTTTGAAAATGATCTTCAATTAGTCTTTTATGTAGGGTTATAATACGGTTTCTGAGCCGTTCAAACTTCCTTAATTTATTGAACTGAGTTTCTGAGCACTTGCTATGTGCAAGGCCTGGTGCTAGATGCTATAGTAAGAAGATAGATAAACAAGACAAAAATCCTTGCTGTCAAGGGGTTTATAATCCATGAGAGTAAATAAAACACAGGCAAAAATAGCAAGTCAATAAAACAACTGCCTATAGGAGACAAATCATGAGTATCATGAAAGTTTGAAAGAGAAAGAGATCCCTTCTGGACTGCATGACCAGAGAAGACTTCAAGAAAGAAACAGCATTTCATCTGAGCCTTGGAGGATGAGAAGGGTTTTGATGGGCAAGTATGGGAGAACAAGCATTTCTGAGACAGGGAACAGCATGACTTAAAGGCCCAGAGGCAGGCAGTGCAGCGATGGTCAAAGACGGTGGATAGTACCAACAAGTTAGGAAGTGAGATAAACAGAAATGTGGGTGATTTGTGGTCTCAGGAGACATCTGATGCCACTGTAGGTATTAATTAAATAATGGGGATATGTTAAAGGGCTGTTAGCAGAGAAATGACATAATAAGAGTCAGGCTTCAGAACGATTAATGTTGTGGAAGCATGCAAGATAGACGAGAGTGAGATTACAGAGAAAGCGAACCCACTGTGGGACACTGGAGTGCAAAAGTGCTGAAAGTCTAAACTAAGAACGGGAAAGGGAAAAAGAGAGACTGAGAAACATGACCAAGAGGTTTCTAACCCAAGAAGCAGAGAGAAGAGCAGTACTGTGAATATGAATAGAAAAGTCAACAGGAAGACATCACTTGGGGGACGCGATGATACACTGAGTTTTAGCCATGCAGGGTTTAGGGTAGCAGTAGAATATGCAGTAGAAAGTTAGAAATATGAGGTTGGGACTCAAGAAGGAGGTAAAGGCAAGGATGTCCCCTTAGGTTTGGGTCCCTTCCCCCTTTCCATCCTCTTCTCCATCTGTCCAGCTCCTTCAATTCCTTCTTAAATGACTGGGAGGAAACGTACAAGTGCTTAATATATTAATATTAAGAGCCCTTAGATATCAATAAGAAAAATCCCATACCTCAATTTTAAAAATGGGCTAACAATGGAAATAAAAATTCAAAAAAGAAACAATACAAATAGGTAATAGCCCACAAAAATGTTAACTTTATTAATACTTAAATGTAAAATAAAATCTGGCTAACTGGCAGGAGGAAAATTGTAACTGCTAATATTGGTGAGCATATTGAGAAAGTCACTCAACTAGAAAAAGACAAAGGATATGTCCTATGTCCCTGAGTGGGTAGGATTCATTTAACAAATAATTATTTACTACTACAGTAAGGGCTACTATGATACGGTGCCAGGCACTGTATTAAAACCTAGAAATACAGCAGTGCATAACAAATTAGGCCCCTGCTCCTAGGGAGCTTACATCTGATGGAGACTGGGGAGTAAGACACCCAATAAAAAACAGCTGTATGAATGACGCAAACAAAAATATTCAGGGTAAGGAGATAGAGGATGATGAGAAGGAGGTGGGAGCAGTCATGGAAGGGTTTTCTGATAACATAACATCCAAGAAGGCACCTTGACAAAGTGAGGGAGTCAGCCATGAAGATACCTAGGAAGAGTCCCAGATAGAAGGAGGAGTTAGTGAAAATGTCCTGCAACAGGAGAGCTCGAATGATCCCAAAAGAGCCAAGAGACCTGTGGGCTGAGTGAGGGGAGTGAGTGAATGGGGAAAGGGTAGGTAGGTGGGGGTTCTGCACCTGATTCCACTGAGGTGCGTGGGTCCTCGCTAGGCAGTTCTGTGGCACCAGCTGGATGTCTCAACTCTTACACCAACTACCTGGAGATAGCATCAGATTCCACACATTAAGAGTTCAGTCCTACAAGACTTCAGATTGCTTCCTCCAATTCAGATGCCAATTGTGAGTCCAGGTTTTCACTTAGGCTACTGACCGACCATCTACAGATTGGAGGTTCCAACAACACCCTCCTTGGGTTCAGTTAATTTGCTAGAGGCTCACAGAACTCAGAAAGACACTTTACTTATTAGATCAATGATTTATTGTAAAAGAATATAATTCGGGAATAGCCAAATGGGAAAGATGTATAGGACAAGGTATGCGTAAAGGGTACAGAGCTTCCACGCCTTCTCCAAGGATGCCAGTTTCCCCAAATCTCCACGTGCTCAGCAACCAAGAAGATATCTCAACACTGTCCTTTTAAGATTTTATTTTTTAGGCTTCATTACATAGGCATGTCGATTGAATTATTGGTCACTGGTGATTGAACTCAATCTCTAGCCCTGCTCCTCTGCCCTGACAGGGGTGGGATTGAAAGTTCCAGCTCTCTAATCATAGGGTTAGTTCTTGTGGTGACAAGACCCTATCCATAGGTACAGTCCAAAAGTCACCTTGTTAACATAAAAGGCACCTTTATGGCTCTCATCACTCAAGAAATTCCAAATTAAGAGCTCTGTGCCAGATATTGGGACAAAGACCAAATATAAATTTCATATTATCAAGCATAATATGGAGATGGGATGATAGAGAGATTTAGAGAGGTAACAGAAGGAGGCTATGATGAGGATTGAGGGTTTATTTTGAGTAAGATGGAAGCCACGCATGAACCTAGCACCGAGGAGGGAACATGGGCTAGTTTACTCTATGAAAGGATCACTGCTGGCTGCAATATGTAGAACTACAGTGATGGGATGAGGGAGGAGACAGGGAGATCAGTAAGGAGGTTATCACAACAGTCTGGTGAGAAATGGTGGCTCAGGCTAAGTGGTGGCAGTGAACATGTGATTGTGGGTAGTTGTGAGTTTTACATATATTTAAAGGTAGAGACAACAAGAAAGAGAGAAGTTCAGGATGACTCTAAGATTTGAGTCAGGAGAATCCAGTTGACATTTATTAAGAAGACTGAGAAATGAAGGGGCAGGAAGAGATGAAGAGTTCAGTTCTATACATGTTGAGTTTGAGTTGATTAGCTAAGAAATGAGCAGAGAAAAGTTTCAAGAGTTGAGCTCAGCAGACTTATAGCAGTTAGAAGTAAGGAAGATGAGGACGCTCCAGTAAAGAACCTGAGAAGGAACCACCATGGAGACTGTATGAGATGTGTTGCTTCATTTGCTTATCTGTATTTTCTAATTAATAACTATGCCTTGTTTTTGTAATAAAAATAATTTTAAAAACTTTGTTTCAAAGCGTTGGAAAAGCAAAAAAAAAGAACAAGGACAAAAACAGCAAAATAAGGCAGCAAGATGCCATGAAAGCATATATTAATATATTAATATAGAAGATGTTTACACAATATTCAGGGCACATTTCCTTACTGTATTTTCCTCTGAGCTCAAGTGTCCTCTTCTCTGAGGGGACTTTCTGACCACCCTATCAACGATAACCCCCTAACTCCTATTATTTTTTATTCTTTTACTCTGCTTTAATTTTTTCATTCTGACTTCACGCATATTTGTCCATTTATGTATATATTGTCTATCTCCCACACTAGACAATCAAGACAGGGATTATATCTTGTTCATAGGTATATCTCTAGCACCAGGAATAGTCCCCCACACAGACTGCCCCCCAAAAATATTTGTTAAACAATAAAAAAACAAACAATGCAACCAAAAAATGGGCAAAGGAATTGAATAGATATTTCTGCAAAGAAGATATACAAATGTCCAATAAATACATGAAGATACTCAACATCACTAATCATCAAGGAAATGCAATTCAAAACCACAATGAGCATGTCTCCCCACAACTAGAGTACCTGCTGGCTGCTGGTGGGGGACCCTGGTGCCCAAGGAGATGGGAGGAACCCCCAAGTGAACTGGTAGGATGTGGGGGTACTGAGGGAGGAGGAGAAGTGGAGACCAGACAGATCAGTGACCCTGAGGCTGGGGAGATCAGGAGAGGCAGGTGGGAGAGGCCCTCTAGGAGGAGCAGGAGAGGAGGCAATTGCCCCAGCCACTCAGGCCTGGGGAGCCTGCTGGGCTCCCAGGCTGGTCCCCTGCCCTCCAGGGCGCACCCCCTCCCCCTGGCCACATTGGTCCTGGGGACATAGGAGGGAGGTCAGGAGATCAGGAGAGGCAGGTGGGAGGGGCCCTCCAGGAGGAGCAGGAGAGGAGAGGGCATTTGTCTCGCCCACTTGAAACCAGGAAGCCTGCTGGGCTCCCAAGTGAGGTCCCTGCCCTCTGACATGGGGGCGGGAGGCATGCCTGGGCCCCTTCTGTTCTGTTGAGCCTAAGCCCTGACGCCCCCACAGCCCCCAGGGCATTTTCCAGCCCTGTGGGTCCTAAGGATACACCCCACCCACCGCCCAAACCTTGCCCTTGCTTAGGCCCCACCTTCTACAGCTAAGGCCCTCACCCCCCCCTTTTTTTTCTTTTCTTTTTCTTTTCCCTCCTCCTCTTTTTTTTACTATTGTGGTACGTTGTACCTTCCAGTTGTTGATTCATCTATATTTTAATTTTTTTATTCTTTCTAATATATCTGTTAGTTTTCTAGTCTAATTTTGTTTTTTACTTTGTTATTGTACTCTCTCTCTTTTTTTTTTTTTTTTTTTTTTTTGCAACCCCATGTGGCTTGCGAGCTCTTGGTTTGTGAGCATGGGTTTGGGCTGAAGCTCCTACAGTGGGAGCTCCAAGTCTGAACCACTGAACTAACAGAGAACCTGAGACCCCAGGGAATATTCATCAGAATGAGGTCTCACAGAGGTCCTCATTTCAGCACCAGGACCCAGCTCTACCCAACAGCCTACAAACTCCAGTGTTGGAAGTCTAAGGCCAAACAGAAAGTAAGACAGGAATACAATCCCACTCATAAAAAAAAAAAAAAGAGAGAGAGAGATGGCAAAAAATACATCACAGATGAAGGAGCAAGGTAAAAACCTACAATACCAAATAAATGAACAGGAAATAGGCAATCTACCTGAAAAAGAATTCAGAGTAATGATAATAAAGATGATCCAGAATCTCAGAAATAGAATGGAGGCACAGAATGAGAAAATACAAGAAATTCTTAACAAAGATCTAGAAGAACTAAAGAACAAACAAACAGAGATGAACAACACAATAACTGAAATGAAAAATACATTAGAAGGAATCAATAACAGAATAATGGAGGCTGAAGAAAGAATAAGTGAGCTGGAGACAAAATGCTGGAAATAACTGCCAAGGAGCAGAATAAAGAGAAAAGAATGAAAAGAATTGAAGACAATCTCAGAGACCTCTGGGACAACACTAAATGCACCAATATTCGAATTATAGGGGTCCCAGAAGAAGAAAAGAAAAAGAAACGGTCTAAGAAGATATTTGAAGAGATTACAGTCCAAAACTTCCCTAACATGGGAACAGAAAGAGTCATCTAAGTCGAGGAAGCACAGAGAGTCCCATACAGGATAAACCTTAGGAGGAACACACCAAGGTACATATTAATCAAATTAACAAAAATTAAATTCAAAGAAAAAGTATTAAAAGTAGGAAGGGAAAAACAAAAAATAACATACAAAGGAATCCCCATAAGGTTATCAGTTGATTTTTCAGCAGAAACTCTGCAGGCCAGAAGGGAGTAGCAAGGTATACTTAAAATGTTAAAGAGAAAATTCTACCCAGCAAGGATTTCATTCAGATTTGATGGAGAAATCAAAAGCTTTTCAGACAAGCAAAAGCTAAGAGAATTCAGCCCCATCAAACCAGCTTTACAACAAATGCTAAAGAAACTTCTCTAGGTGGGAAACACATGAGTAGAAAAAGACTCACAAAAACAAGCCCAAAACAATTAAGAAAATGGTAATAGGAACATACACATCGATAATAACCTTGAATGTAAATGGATTAAGTGTGCCAACCAAGAGACACAGACTGGCTGAATGGATAGAAAAACAAGACCCATATATATGCTGTCTACAAGAGACCCACTTCAGATGTAGGGACACATACAGACTCAAAGTGAAGGGATGGAAAAAGATATTCCATGCAAATGGAAATCAAAAGAAAGCTGGAGTAGTAATACTCATGTCAGATAAAATAGACTTTAAAATAAAGACTGTTACAAGAGCTAAGGAAGGACACTACATATGATCAAGGGATCAATCCAAGAAGAAGATATAAAAATTATAAATATTTATGCACCCAACATAGGAGCACCTCAATACATAAGGCAAATGCTAACAACCATGAAAGGCAAAATCGACAGTAACACAATAATAATAGGAGACTTTAACACCCCACTTTCACCAATGGACAGATCATCCAAAATGAAAATAAATAAGGAAACACAAGCTTTAAATGACACAATAGGCCAGATAGATTTAACTGGTATTTATAGAACATTCCACCCAAAAGTGGCAGGATACACTTTCTTCTCAAGTGCACACAGAACATTCTCCAGGATAGATCACATCATGGGTCACAAATCAAGCCTCAGAATATTTAATAAAATTGAAATCATATGAAGCATCTTTTCTGACAACAATGCTATAAGATTAGAAATCAATTACAGGAAAAAAACTGTAAAAAACACAAATACATGGAGGCTAAACAGTGCACTACTAAATAACCAAGAGATCACTGAAGAAGTCAAAGAAGAAAAAAAAAATACAAAGGAACAAATGACAGTGAAAAGATGATCCAAAACCTATGGGGCGCAGCTAAAACAGTTCTAAGAGGGAAGTTTATAGCAATTCAATCTCACCTCAAGAAACAAGAAAAATCTCAAATAAACAATCTAACTGTACACTTAAAACAATGAGAGAAAGAAGAACAAAGAAAACCCAAAATCAGTAGAAGGAAAGAAATCATAAAGACCAGAGCAGAAATAAATGAAATAGAAACCAAGAAAACAATAGCAAAGATCAATAGAACTAAAATCTGGTCCTTTGAGAAGACAAACAAAATTGATAAACCCTTAGCCAAACTCATCAAGAAAAAAAGGGAGAGGATGCAAATCAATAAAATTAGAAATGAAAAAGGAGAAATCACAACTGACACTGCAGAAATACAAAGGATTATAAGAGACTACTACAAACAACTATATGCCAATAAAATGGACAACCATGAAGAAATGGACAAATTCTTTGAAAGGTACAATTTTCCAAGACTGAACCAGGAAGAATTAGAAAATATAAACAGAAATATCACAAGTAATGAAATGGAAACCATAATTAAAACTCTTTCAACAAACAAAAGTCCAGGACCAGATAGATAGAATTCACTTCACAGGCGAATTCTATCAAACATTTAGAGAAGAGCTAACACCCATCCTTCTCAAACTCTTCCAAAAAGTTGTAGAAGGAGAAACACTCCCAAATTCATTCTATGAAGCCACCATCACCCTGATACCAAAACCAGAAAAAGATATCACAAAATAAGAAAATTATAGACCAATATCACTGATGAACATAGATGCAAAAATCCTGAACAGAGTACTAGCAAACAGAATCCAACAACACATTAAAAGCATCATACACCATGATCAAGTGGGATTTATCCCAGGGATACAAGGATTCTTCAATATACGCAAATCAATCAATGTGATATACCACATTAACAAATTAAGGAATAAAAACCATATGATCATCTCAACAGATGGAGAAAAAGCTTTTGACAAAATTCAACACCC
Organism: Pseudorca crassidens; assembly: GCF_039906515.1. Lineage (NCBI taxonomy): Eukaryota > Metazoa > Chordata > Mammalia > Artiodactyla > Delphinidae > Pseudorca > Pseudorca crassidens. The sequence continues at coordinate 94,283,691 of NC_090300.1, read as the reverse complement.
ATTTATGATAAAAACTCTCCAGAAAGTGGGCATAGAGGGAACCTACCTCAACATAATAAAGGCCATATACATCAAACCCACAGCAAGCATCATACTCAATGGTGAAAAACTGAAAGCATTTCCACTAAGATCAGGAACAAGACAAGGATGTCTACTCTCGCCACTCTTATTCAACATAGTTTTAGAAGTCCTAGCCACGGCATTCAGAGAAGAAAAAGAAATAAAAAGAATACAAATTGGAAAAGAAGTAAAACTGTCACTTTTTGCAGATAACATAATACTATACATAGAAAATCCTGAAGATGCCACCAGAAACCTACTAAAACTAATCAGTGAATTTGGTAAGGTTGCAGGATACAAATTAATGCACAGAAATCTCTGGCATTCCTATACATCAACAATGAAAAATCAGGAAGAGAAATTAAGGAAATAATCCCATTTACCATCACAGTAAAAAGAATAAAATACCTAGGAATAAACCTGCCTAAAGAAGTAAAAGACTAGTACTCAGAAAACTATAAAACACTGATAAAAGAAATCAAAGATGACATAAACAGATGGAGAAATATGCCATGTTCTTGGATTGGAAGAATCAACATTGTGAAAATGACTATACTACCCAAAGCAATCTACAGATTCAATGCAATCCTTATCAAACTACCAATGGCATTCTTCACAGAATTAGAACAAAAAATTTTACAATTTGTATGGAAACACAAAAGGCCCCGAATAGCCAAAGCAATCTTGAGGAAGAAAAACGTAGTTGGAAGAATCAGGCTCCCTGACTTCAAACTATACCACAAAGCTACAGTAATCAAGACAGTATGGTACTGGCACAAAAACAGAAATATAGATCAATGGTACAGGATAGAAAGTCCAGAGATAAACCAAAACACATATGATCACCTAATTTACAACAAAGGAGGCAAGAACATACAATGGAGAAAAGACAGTCTCTTCAATGAGTGGTGCTGGGAAAACTGGACAGCTACATGTAAAAGAATGAAATTAGAACACTACATAACACCACACACAAAAATAAACTCCAAATGAATTAAAGACCTAGATGTAAGACCAGGCACTATAAAACTCTTAAAGGAAAATATAGGGAAAACACTCTTTGATATAAACTACAGCAAGATCATTTTTGACCCACCTCCTAGAGTAACGGAAATAAAAGCAAAAATAAACAAATGGGAGTTAATTAAACTTAAAAGCTTTTGCACATCAAAGGAAACCATAAACAAGACAAAAAGACAACCCTCAGAACAGGAGAAAATATTTGCAAATGAAACAACAGGCAAAGGATTAATCTCAAAAATATACAAACAGCTCATGGAGCTCAATATCAAAAAACCCCCAAATAATCCAATTAAAAAATGGGTGGAAGACCTAAATAGACATTTCACTAAGGAAGACATACAAATAGCCAAGAGGCACATGAAAAGATGCTCAACATCACTAATTATTAGAGAAATACAAATCAAAAATCAAAACAATGAGATATCATCTCATACCAGTCAGAACGGCCATTATCAAAAAATCTAGAAACAATAAATGCTGGAAAGGGAACCCTCCTGCACTGTTGGTCGGAATGTAAATTGATACAGCCACTATGGAGAACAGTGTGGAGGTTCTTTAAGAAACTAAAAATAACTACCATATGACCAAGCAATACCACTACTGGACATATACCTGAGAAAACCATAATTCAAAAAGAGACATGCACCACAATGTTCATTGCAGCACTATTTACAATAGCCAGGACATGGAAGCAACCTAAATGTCCATCAACAGATGAATGGCTAAAGAAGATGTGGCACATATATACAATGGAATATTACTCAGCCATAAAAAGGAAACGAAATTGAGTTATTTGTAATGAGGTGGATGGACCTAGAGTCTGTCATACAGAGTGAAGTAAGTCAGAAAGAGAAAAACAAATACCGTATGCTAACACATATATATGGACTCTTAAAAAAAAAGTACTGATGAACCTAGTTGCAGGGCAGGAATAAAGATGTAGACATAGAGAATGGCCTTGAGGACACAGGTAGGAGGGGGAATCTGGGGTGAACTGAGAGTAGCATTGACATATATACACTACTGAATGTAAAATAGTTAGTTAGTGGGAAGCAGCAGCATAGCACAGGGAGATCAGCTTGGTGCTTTACGATGACCTAAAGGGGTGGGATAGAGATGATGGGAGGGAGGCTCAAGAGGGAGGGGATATGGGGACATATGTATGCATATGTCTGATTCACCTTGGTGTACAACAGAAACTAACACAGTATTGTGAAGCAATTATATTCCTATAAAGATCTATTTAAAAAAAAAAACCACAATGAGACACCACCACCTTATACCCATTAAGATGGCTCTTATCAAAAAAAAAAACAAAAAAAAAACACGGAAAACAGCAAGTGTTGGTGAGGATGTAGAAAAATTTGAACCCTTGTGCATTGCTGGTGAGAATGGAAAATGGTACAGCCACCATGGAAAATATGGTGGTTCCTTAAAAAATTAAACATAGAATTTCCATTTAATCCAGCAATTCCACTTCTATGTATATACACAAAAGAAGTGAAAGCACAGACTCAAACAGGTATTTGAACACTAATGTTCACAGCAGCATTATTCACACTAGTGAAAAGTGGAAGTAACTCAAGTGTTTATAAAGAGATGAATGGATAAACAAAAAGTAGAATATACATACGATGGAATGTTATGCAGCCTTAGAAAGGAATGAGATTCTGACACTTAACACAACATGTCTTGAAGACATCATGCTAAGTGAAATAGACCAGACACAAAAGGACAATATATATTGTATGAATGCACTTATATGAGGTACCCAGAGTAGTCAAATTCAGAGATAGAAAGTAGACTAAAATTTTCCAGGGGTTAGGGGTAGGTGGTAATAGGAAATTATTGTTTTATGGGTATAAAGTTTCAGTTTGGGATGATGAGAAAGTTCTGGAGATGAATAATGGTGATGGTTGCACAACAATGTGAGAGTACTTAATGCCACTAATATGTACAGTTAAAATGGGTAAAATTTTATGTTGTGTATATTTTACCACAATTAAAAATATAAAATTTTTAAAATTATTTGTTGAAAGATTTGAATGAATGTTTTTTCCTTTTTGTTGCAATTGCCAGGAATTTTAATATTAAATGAAATAATTATGACTATGATTCCTTCTTTTCATAATTGTGATTTTCTATTTTGATGATCATTCTAGACAGATAACTCATTATAGATCTTTTTGGTAAGCAGGCATGACTATAGATTTTTAGAATATGAATAAAAAACAAAGGGAAAAGAAGCCATTTTGTTTTCAACCCAGTGGATAACTCCTCCTTTGGAATTCTACAGATCTTTGTTCACACCTTCATTATGTCACTTCATACATCTCATGGTAATTTGTTCCTTTTTCTGTTTTTCTCAATAGTCTATATGCTGAAGGCAGGCTACGTCTTAGTCAATCCTATGTCACCCAAGTTTAGCAAATTTACTGGCATCATCAATAATTAATTAAGGAATGTGTCTTATCCTGAGATACAAGGATTCTAATTCAGAATGTTGGCTGAGAGAATAATTTGGTGGCACAGCAATTGAGGGAGATTGCTGATTAATTTCAACATTTTCCAAAAACTAAGAGGTGAGTTTAACTGCAAGGAAAAGGGGAGCAGACCTGGGGTCAGGGATTTGAAGGGCATACATGCCATGTCTTTAAAGTAATCCTTACTTTCTGTGCCATCTGCTTCCACTTGCTCTTCTCTGGGCTTCTGTTTAAATTTCATGTTTCTGAAGTGCAGGATGGCTCCAGTGAGTTTGTAGGATCCGTACTTCTCATCAGGAAGAAAGCCCAAAATGTCCATGGCTTGCTGTAAAAAGAGAAGCAGATGGCCAAGTCTTCAGTTGCCTAATGGCTGCAGTAAGCACCTCACCCCCGCTGTGTGTCACACCTCCCTCCACTCAGTGGGCTGTGGGCTGCCAGGAGACAGATCACCACAGCCCTGAAGTGAAGTGTGACAGCTCTGCTCAAAGCAATGCAAATTGGCCCTGTTGGTGCTTGGTCACCCACAGTCTGCTTATCCCTTTAAAAGAGAATTAGGAAGGCTTATGACTTGACTTGTTTAATTTCCAGTAGTTTTAGAACTTTCCGCGGCTGCCCTGACCCCCTCCTCTCCTTTCCAATAATCTATCATTAACTGGCTATATGAGCTAAATTATTTTGCCTTTCATGGTTATGGAAGAAAGTAGCACCATATCTGATAGGTTGCTTATTTCTGGGATCCCATATGTTCTCCCAGCTTTATTCCAGATACATTTTAAAGACTGGCAAAAGGAAGTATTTAAGAAAAGAAAAACCATGTCACCAAAGAACAGCATCCTAGGAAGCCACTGCACATGGTAAGAAGTGTGTTCTCACACACTCCAGGAGGATAGAAATCGGTACAATCTTTCTAGTGGTTAATTTAGAATATGTATCAAGAGACTATAAAAAATTCATAATCCTACCTAGTAATTTCACTTTTAGGAATCTAGCATACGGTGACTCTGATATATAGAAAAAGCACTCACCTACAAAGACATTCACCACAGTAGGAAAAAAAAAAAAACACAATCTTGAGTCTAACAGTAGGAGAATGATTAAATAAACTATAGGATTAATGTCTGATAAAATATTAAGTATCCATTTAAGTGTTTATGAAGTTTGTAATAACATTAACAATGCTTAAGAATAATCAAAAAAGCAAAGTATATATCACATAGCATATGCAGTATGATTATAATCTTTGATTTTAAAAAAACCACCAAAACAACTATGTAACAACAATCCCAAATAGAAAAAAATAAAGACTAAAAACAGTGGTTGTCACTGAGTTGAAGCATCTTCCTACTTTTCCATATGTACCGAAGTCACTATATTGACAAAATAAATAAGTATAAAACTTTGGACAGAAACCGTCCTGGAGGGGCTCCTTCCACTCTCCACCCCCAGGGGAAGGAAGGTCACTTCTCCAGGACCCTTTGGAAGAGAAGAGATCTATGATGCTTTCTTTCATTTCTCATTGTCATTACCATACTTTGATAACTAACAAGCCTTACATCTGTGGCCAGCAATTCTTCAGTATCATCTGAGCTCTCCAGAGCAACTGCTCCATGAGAGCAAAAGTGAAAGTCAGAGGGATTTTCAGACACAAGGAGCGTATCTGCAGTGGGAAAACCATCAGTTAAACAGCTTAAAGAAATCCACAAGGCTTTAGAAAATAAGTGACCAATATTCACAGTTTACTCTTACGGCTTACAGCATACTTGTAAACAAGCCAAAATAAAATCCATAGTCTACACCCAAACCTCTGCAATCAATTTCTGCCCTCTATTAACTTGTCAGTCATGTGTTAAGGCCTCCCAAGAGAAGACTAGGCAGGCCAAACCTGAAAGCAGATTCAATTGCAGCAGCTTGAATTGGTGTGCAAAAAAAACAGATACTGCATGTTGGCAAAACTTTGAAAACAGGAATTTGGCCTAGATACATGGTTGAGGGTCAGAGGACAAAAAGTGGTTTGTAAATTATAACAGGCCTGAGCTTCAAAAGCTAAGAAGCAGGCCGACGCTGGGGTCAGCACCCAGGGAACATTAGCAGTGTCATCCTGTCACATCACGTCCTCCCTATTAGGAGGCTGAGTCTGTCTTTCAAGGGATCCGTAAATCAGCTACTGTGTTCAGTGCTGCACCTCTGATATGTCTAAGACTCCTCACATGATTCACTTAGTCAGGAAGCATAATGCAAGCTGAAGCCAAGGCAAGCTGTCAGCAGCACATCTGCCACCGACGTGGCCAAATCACATTAACCTCTTAAAGCCTGACACTCGCTCCCAGTGAAGTTTTTTGAGCCAATCTGAGTTTTGTTTAGCACTCAATGAAGTGAGGCTCTATTATCCTGAACCCCAAATCTCAGAAACAAAGAAATTGGGCTACGTGAATGTTCATAGCAGCTCTATTTGGAAACAACCCAGATGTCCATCTGTAATTAACAGAACATTGTCTATCCACACAATGGATTATTATTACTTAGCAAACAAACGAATGAACTATGAATATGTGCTACAACATGGAAGGATCTCAAAATAATTATGCTGAGTGAAATAAGCCAGAAAAAGAAGAGTATATACTGCGTGATTCCATCTTACAAAATTCTAGAAATGCAATCTAATCTATAGATTGCAGAGACCATATTAGTGACAGAAAACATATTAGTGGTTGTCTAGAGACTGGGTTAGAAGAGGAGGGCTTGAGGGTGTGAGGATGGGCAGGAGGGAGGGATTACAAGAGATAACGAGAAAACTTTTGAATGGATACCTACATTATTTTGATTGTGGTGATGGTTTCACTTCATAGATACACATGTCAATACTTACACTTAGGTCAATAATACTTTGATAAAGCTATTTGATAAAAGTAATTGGGCTAGCCCAAAAGAAATCAGGCTGAATGCAAGGACAATATATAACTTAAATAGAAATATAATTCATAATAATTTTTTTAAGTATTTACTTCAATGGTGATTCAAATGTCCCTGAAATGTTACTACTTCTCAGGAATCTCCTTATATTCTTCCTTATGCTTCACTTCATATTAACAAATATTTGTTTGAGATCCAATAATATGCCAGGCATTATTGTAAGTTTTAGGGATACATCAGTGAAAAAAAATCCCATTCCTGCCCTCATAAAGCTTATATTCCAACAGGAGGAGACAGAAGTAAAAAAATAATAATAATGAGTAAAATATATGACATGTAAGATAGTAATTGCTATGGAGATAAATAAAAGCAGGGAAAGGGAGTAAAATGTGTTGGAGATGCAGAGTTGCAGTTTTTAATAGGGTGATCAGGGAAGGCCTCCACAAGTCAAGTTTGAATTATGGGAGAGAATCATGGATAAGTACGGAAAGAATGTTCCAGAAAGAAAAAAGCCAATGCAAAGGCCCTGGGGTGGAAGGTTGCCTGGGATTTTGAGTTGCTACAGTTGGTCAAAGAAGGGGTAGATCATGAGGTCAGAGAGGCATCAAGAGTGCCTCACAGGCTATGTTGAGGATTTGGGCATTTCTGCTCTATGTGAGATATGAAGCCATTACAGGTTTTTGAGCAGAGGAGTGACATGATCTGATTTTTTTTTTTAATTTACTATGGCTGCTGGTTAAAGACAGAGGGACAGGGTGGGAGCAGGGATACCAGGAAAGGGTTAATTCAGGAGGGAGATGGTGATACTTGACTGGGAGAATAACAACAGACATGGTGAGAAGTAGCCAGAGCTTGGGTTTTGAAAGTAGAGTCAATAGGATTTGCTGATGGAACAAATGAGAATAATGTGGGAGGAAGGCTGATCAAGGATAACTCCAAGGGTTTGTGCCCAGGCAGGTGGAAGGATGGAGATGACTTCAGCCTACCTGGGAAACACTGTGGTAGGAGCAGGTCTTGCGGGGTGGAGTTTAGGAACTAGGCTGTAGGGATATGAAGTTTGAGATGCCTATTCAACATCCAAGTGGAGACATAAAAGAGTCAGTTAGCTATCAGTCTGAAATACTAAAGAAAAGTCCGGACTCCTGATCCAACTTTGCAAGTCATCAGATAGAAATGATCTTTAAAGCGGTCAGCCTAGATGATCTATCACCACAAGATAGAGCCAAGGACTGAGCCCCAGGGTACTCTGAAGTCATGGACTGGATGAAAGAGAGAAACCTGCAAAGCTATGCCCAGAGATTTAGGAGAGAAACAAGGGAGGGTGGTCTACTAGAAGCCAAGGTGGGGAGATTTTCAAGGAAGAGGGAGTCAGCAGGGGTATCAAATACTGTCCCGACTGTATACTGTCAATAATCTCTCTATATATTCTTTTGCAAGGTTCATTCATGACTTTACTGATGACTCTCAAATCTACATTTATTTTCTGAGCTCCAGACCTAGTCTCCAACTTCCCATTGGACATTTCAATGTGGATGGCCATAGGTAGCTTAAACCCAACATTAACACAACCAGATGGATGATGTTTTCCTTATCTTCCCTGAAGGTATTCCTCTTCTGTGGTTCCTTATGCCAGTGAATGTCACCACCACACCCAGGCCAGATATCTGGGTGTGACAATGTCCTGTCCCTTCACCTCCTTCACAGCTCAGATACAGACATCATCTCCATTTCTTTCAAATCAAAGCATTTGTTTAATCTTTTTTCTCTACCATAGGTATATGCTATGGGAGGATGTAAGGATACAAAACTAAAATAGTCCTTTCCCTCGAGGAGGCTGGAGGAACCACACACCTAAACAGGAAACACTGCCGTGTGTCTTTAGGGGGTGGGGCATGTTTCAGTGGCTGACTCGTTAAAAAAAAAATTTACTTTCCAAGATTGCTTTGCCATGAATTACCTGTTAGATCATTCTAGATCAACCTTTCATAGAATTTTCATTTTACTCTCATGCTTATTATGTCATTTTTGATCATTTTCATCCTGGTCATGATGATCAAATGTGCTATATCTGACATTATTTTCTGCATGTTAAATATAGGAAAATGGAAGGCTAGAAAGGCTCACTACTTGCCCAGGGCCAAATTAATGATAAAACGGACATTATTTTCTGCATGTTAAATATAGGAAAATGGAAGGCTAGAAAGGCTCACTACTTGCCCAGGGTCAAATTAATGATAAAACGAACTTAGAACACAATCTCTAGTGTTTCTGTTAGACTACGCCACCCACAACTGAAACCTGTATGAGTAAACATGACGGGATTCCATTTCCTCCTTTGTCATAGACAGAAGCAGGGTCTTACTTCTGTGCAAGCTCAACATCGGACAAACACAGAGGGAGACAGAGCAGGGGGCAAGAACGCCACATGCCCAAGGACTAGAGGACCAGGTGGAGGGAAAGAGCCAAGATTCAGGAGGGGGCTGGTAATAAGACAGAATGGTGAGCCCAAGTGCTATATATGCATTTCTCCCTCAGCCCCTCCCCGCTTCCAGATGCCTCATTTCTGGACGTCCCTCAGCACACGCGATAGACTTTCCTGCCATCCCCTTACAACCAGAAACATGGCTGCCGCAATGGTAACCATTCACTGGAGCAGTTGCCCTCAGCATGAAGTGGGGGCTTCAGAGAATGCTGAGGCCAGAAGCATGACTGTTTGAGGAACTCTGAAAGGCCTTTAGATCAAACATCTCCCCTGCCCTGGGTCTTATCAAAACTTATTTTCAAGGAACAGTAAATTTTAATTGGTTTGAGGCTTGAGGTTATCTCAGAGGAGTATCATGTAAACGGGGATTCCTTTATTTAGTTAATTTCTTTCTACCGCGGGAAATGGCCTTAAGAGAATAAGAAAAAGAACTAAATGCATTTTTATGAGACACTATTAAAGTCAGAGAGACTGTCTAGGCCAGTAAGGGCCCACACGGAAGATTGTTGACCAGGCTGGGGCACCTGGAGGATGGGAGGAGGCAGGCGGGGACAGGGAGTGTGTCATGAAGGATGGGGGTAGGGCAGAAAGAGAAGGGGTGAGGGGATGCTAAAGGTAAAAGTCAACTGCTTCACAATTCCAAAAAGTGCAGGTGTCAACCGTTATATAGGTTCATTTCTAGGGCCCACTCTCCAGTAGGAGATGCAGAGAACCCATTAAGGGTGAGTGTTTTATCATTCAAGGCTTTGTTTCAGACACAGACCTACTAGAGAATGGACTTAGGGATATGGGGAGGGGGAAGGGTGAGCTGTGACAGAGCGAGGGAGAGGCATGGACATATATACACAACCAGGCGTGGGGTAGGTAGCTAGTGGGAAATAGCTGCATAGCACAGGGAGATCAGCTCAGTGCTTTGTGACAGCCTGGAGGGGTGGGTTGGGGAGGGTGGGAGGGAGGGAGACGCGGGAGGAAAGAGATATGGGAACGTATGTATATGTATGGCTGATTCACTTTGTTATAAAGCAGAAACTAACACACAGTTGTAAAGCAATTATACTCCAATAAAGATGTTAAAAAAAAAAAAAGGCTTTATTTCATGTCATCTTGACTTAAATTTTACTTTCTGAATGGCTGAATGTTCTCCAGGACTGTGCTCACTATGAAAAGGAGTGAAGCTGACACTGAGCCAAAAATAAACAGTTTAGGATCTCACAAATGAAGTTCTGTAGCTAGTGCCTCTATGCCACATTACCCGTCATTACCTGTTCCTCAGTGGTGCCGTGTACAGCTGAAGAGGTTGTGCACTGCCCAACTCCAGAGAGAATCATTCACATAGTCTATGGTTTGAATTGCATTCTCTCGAGTTGGGAAGCACACAGTCTGCACAACCATACACACATCTTATGCCGCTTAATAACCAGTGGGGAGAAAGTGAGTAAAGATATGAGACTAATTCAAGAGAGACCTAATGGGTAAAGAGGATAAACTGAATATGCTCCAGAATAGGAGGTCCAGATGCTGACCACTTCCTTCCCCAGAGGCATTCAGGGCACCAGTAGACATTCTCAGGCCCACCTCTTGGCAACCACCACTGTGTATTACTGTCACTTTATGGAGTGAGTTCTCAGGGCATTAGGCAAAGTGTCAAGGATTCTAAGAGTCAAGGACTTGTTTCCTGACCTCCTCTCCTGAAGTTTACACACCACTTGAATAGCAAGAGTGAGCACGATAAATAAACATAAAGAAAAAAATCAAATAAAAGAAGAGAAAAAGGAAGATATATGCCAGACCAAGATATACAGATGATGTTGAGAACTAAAGGATTTCAAGGAGCCTTATCTGAAGGGACTGGGGAAGTGGGTTCTAGCTGTACCTGGAACAAGACTCAGCCTTAACTGAAAGGAAAGGGGAGATGAGATCTTCCAGGCCAGGTAGAGGCTAAATGAGGACTGGCTCTGGGGTGACACATCACTCCATTTCCTTGGCTCCTTGAGTGGGTGGCCAGCCTCTGCTGTCATTTTTCACACCCGATTCGTTTGTCATGCACAAATACTCCTATTTTTGGAAATTTGGACACAGTCCTCATACTGCTTAGCTGTGCCCTCTTGTGTCACTCCTCAGGACACTCTAAAGCTCTTCTTTGGCAGCCATGAATAGAGTTTAAAATTTTTAAATACCCCAAGAATGACAATTGGTGTCATAAACAAATGAACTGACAATACCCAATTTTCACCACCAGATGTCAGCCTTTATACACTAATCAATTTCAGCAGCCCACAGACGGAACAAAGTACATGAATTCATGATAAGCATGAATTTTCCATAGCAGCCCAGAGTCTTCAGATGGTTCTGAGTAAACAGAGATGCTCCAAAATATCTTGCAGTCGCTGCTGGCACTCACATTGGACCCTATGTGTCAGATACCCTGCACAGCATAGAAATGAGTGTCAAGAATGTTAGATTTGGCAGGGCTAGTCAAAGGAAGACCAAAACAAAAAAGAAAACAAAAACAACCTGTTCCAGGGTTATGTAGAGAGAAGGTGGGAAAGAGAGTACATGCTGCTTTCGTATCACCAACTGCACCCATGGCAAAAATAACTGTCCAGTTTGTAGAGCTTTCTCCTTTTGGAGAGAAGAGTTTGGAGTTGAAGACCATGTAGTCAAAACGCTGCTGGATTTATACCATACGTCATCTAAGCATAATGGGCTGTGGGGGATTCTTCCCCATCAATTTGCTCACCTGGATCTCCAATCTCATCCCACAGTCACTCCTGTGGGAGTACTGTTGTCCTCAGTGACAGATGCAATACCTTTGAAATCCAATCAGCTTGTCAATCTCCCCTTCCAATGACTTTCCATAGCACTCGAGATGTAAACTCTCATCATAACCTGCAAGGTGCTGCTCGGTCTGACCCAGCCTATCTGCCCGTACATTACCCCCTCCACCCCTCCATTCTGCCCCTGACGATGGCCATTGTTCTATTCCAAGAATAAACCAAATGCATTCCTGCGTCAGGGCCTTTGCACTCACTGTTACTTCCTCCTGGAAATTTCTTCCTAGAAATCTTTGCCTACTTGTCCCTTACTCATTTAGGTATCTGGAAAAACCTTGCCTTCTTCTTCCCCCCCACCCCCCTCGCCAAGAAGCTTTCAGGATCTTAGTTCCTTAGTTCCCTGACCAGGGATCAAACCCCGGGCCCCTGCAGTAGGAACATCAAGTCCTAACCACTGGACAGCCAGGGGATTCCCAAAACATTGCCTTCTTAGAGAGGTCTTATCTGACTCTTCTATCTAAAATATAACCTCCTGGGGAGTTCCCTGGTGGCCTAGTGGCTAGGATTCCAGGCTTTCACTGCCGTGTCGCCTGGGTTCAATCCCTGGCCAGGGAACCGAGATCCTACAAGCTGTGTGGTGCAGCCAAAAAAATAAAAATAAAATAAAATAAAATAGCAAAGGAAACATAAACAAGACGAAAAGACAACCCTCAGAATGGGAGAAGATATTTGCAAATGAAGCAACTGACAAAGGATTAATCTCCAAAATTTACAAGCAGCTCATGCAGCTCAATATCAAAAAAACAAACAACCCAATATAAAAATGGGCAGAAGACCTAAATAGATATTTCTCCAAAGAAGACATACAGATTGCCAGCAAACATATGAAAGAATGGTCAACATCACTAATCATTAGAGAAATGCAAATCAAAACCACAATGAGGTATCACCTCACACCAGTCAGAATGGCCATCATCAAAACATCTACAAACAGTAAATGCTGGAGAGGGTGTGGAGAAAAGGGAATCCTCTTGCACTGTTGGTGGGAATGTAAATTGATACAGTCACTATGGAGAACAGTGTGGAGGTTCCTTATAAAACTAAAAATAGAACTACCATATGACCCAGCAATCCCACTACTGGGCATATACTCTGAGAAATCCATAATTCAAAAAGAGTCATGTACGACAATGTTCACTGCATCTCTATTTACAATAGCCAGGATATGGAAGCAACCTAAGTGTCTATTGACAGATGAATGGATAAAGAAGATGTGGCACATATATGCAATGGAATATTACTCAGCCACAAAAAGAAATGAAATTGAGTTATTTGTAGTGAGGTGGGTGGACTTAGAGTCTGTTATACAGAGTGAAGTAAGTCAGAAAGAGAAAAACAAATACCGTATGCTAACACATATATATGAAATCTAAAAAAAAATTTTAAATGGTTCTAAAGAACCTAGGGGCAGGACAGGAATAAAGATTCAGACATAGAGAATGGACTTGAGGATACGGGGAAGGGGAAGGGGAAGCTGGGACGAAGTGAGAGAGTGGCATGAACATATATATACTACCAAATGTAAAATAGATAGCTAGTCGGAAGCAGCCGCATAGCACAGGGAGATCAGCTCGGTGCTTTGTGACCACCTAGTGGGGTGGGAGGGAGGGAGACGCAAGAGGGAAGAGATATGGGAACATATGTATATGTATAGCTGATTCACTTTGTTATAAAGCAGAAACTAACACACCATTGTAAAGCAATTATACTCCAATAAAGATGTTAAAAAAATAAAATAAAATAACATCATCCAAACCCCATTTCACTGCATCTCCTCACCCACTTTATTTTTCTCTATAGACCTACCATTCTCTGGAATTATATGTTTCTTTGTTTACTTGTTTGTTACCGTCTTCCATACTAGAATGTAAGCTCAGGGGGGCAGGGACCTGTGGGTCTTGTTTACTTCTCTACCCTCCATGCTTAAAAAGCAGTGTATACACAGCAGCCCCACAATAAATATTTGTTGAGTGAATACAGGAAATTCGTTCTCTTACCCTACAAGTTGCTTTTCCATTTCTGTTCATGGCACTTCTTTTATCCCAGTCAAATTACCAAACCTGGGAGTATTTTTGACTCAACACTTTCCCTCATTTCTACATTTTATCATTGCCTAGACTTTTCTATTCTTCCATGAGTCCATCCCCTTGCCCTCTATTCCCACAGACAGTGCCTTAGACAATTGTCTTGTCATCTCATCCTGGGACTATTGCAATCACTTCCCTCAGTATTTCTGCCTCCAGTCTATCCTGCCCATCACACCAGCCTAACTGCCACTGCCCTCAACAAATCACGACCTCCTATTACCCCATCCCGCCCCACAAAACACAGGAACACATACACATACACACACTCACACACACACATGCACACAACACCCTCCCAACTTCCTGAGTTCAGACCCCATCAGAATAAAATCTCTACTATTCCTCTATGAAAATCCTTTCCTCCAGTTCATCTGGTCTCTCTGTTCCCTGATCTTGCCTTACCTTTTCCTGACATTGTGTACACTGTTCCTCTTACCGGAAATACCCTCCACACATTACTCTGGTTACATCCCCTTCCCATTCTCCATATCCCAACCCAAGTCCTCCTTTCTTTACAAAACTCCCATTAACCACTAAACACTATGGTGATGTCTCCCACCTCTGGCCTCTTGTCTATAGCACCCACTTAAATGATTAGTGGTTTTAATCATTTAAGTCTTTAAAATTTTCTAGTGCTTTTTACACACACCCACACCCACACACACACACGCACAAGCATGTGTGCAGACATGCATACACACACATTCATTTACCTCTGCTGGGCATCCTACCCACCTCCAAATACTACCAAATTGAAACAAAGTGTTACCATTTACTCTCTACCCATGTAAAATTACAGAACACTGGTTCTATAACTGGTTCAATTTCTTAAGTTTTAGGATGAACAAACTGAGTCCTAAAGAGGCTAGGAGACATTAAACAGCACTTTTCCAGTTCCAGTAATCTGACTATTGTCTCTTGTTTTAGAATGAACTTCAGCTCCAGAATAATACACTTACCATGAAGTTCTTTTTTCCCAGACAGAATTTGATAGAATATATGGTAGTTCCTCTCTCCAGGCTGCTGGAAAACAACCCGGGATTTTTCAAGCAAATCTGCATGATGAGACATGAGTAAAGATTCAAACGTAGGTGTAGAAGAAAAGTAATTAGACAGTGCTATGGCTACTTACAGATGTCGATGTCTGCAGATGACAGCTTGCCTCTGGCACAAAAGTGCATCCCGATGAACTGGCCCTGGGTGGACACAGAACACAGTCTCCTATTGAAACATTCCAAGCAGTTGCAATGGCTTCATTACACACATCACTCCCAAAGTGACTACTTGCCCCAAAGTTAAAAAAATGCAACACGGGTCTGTGATGGCACCAATTAATGTCGAGAGGCAGCTGGAGTGTCATCAGGACGAGCAGTGGTCCTGGAGTCTAGCCTCAGACCTGCTCATTGCTGGCTGTGTCTTCTGTTTCTCTTCTTCTTATTATTTTTTTTATTGAAGTGCAGTTGATTTAAAATGTACTAGTTCAGGTATACAGCAAAGTGATTCAGTTATACATACATATGTGTGTGTGTGTGTGTGTGTGTGTGTGTGTGTGTGTGTATTCTTTTTCAGATTCTTTTCCATTACAGCTCACTACAAGACACTGAGTATAGTCCCCTGTGCTATACAGTAGGTCCCCATTCATTATCTATTTTATATATAGTTATGCGTATATATTAACCCCAAACTCCTAATTTATCCCCTCCTCCTTGGCTGTTCATTCTTGCGTGCATTATAGAATCTCTCTGGGCCTCAGTGTTCTTATCTAAAAGTGAGAAAAATAATATCTGCTTGGCGTATTATTCCATTTATTAAACAGACATTCGTTGAGCATCTGCTATGATCCAGAAAACCTGCTAGGCACTGGAGATACCACATTAGAAAAGTAGGTGTGTTCATGGCTCTTCTAGATTCTAGGTGTAAGCAGCTAATGTAACAGCTCTAATGTAGGAACATTTGGTGTGTTTTGAAATCAAAAGAAAAGGCAGTTGTGCAGGAGTGTAGCAAGTAAGAGAAAAGGGGGCAGAAAATGGAGACTGAGGCAGGCCTGTCAATGAAAAGCCATAAGATAGGATCTAGTGGGGCAGAGAGTCTGCCCAGAAGTGACAGAGCCCAGGTGCATCAAGACGCAGCCAAGGAGGCAGTCCAGGGGGTTAGAGCCCGCAGGACGAGGATGTTAGTACAGAGGGGAAGGCAGACTGGTAGACGTATACCCATGCAAGGAAGGAATCAGACCAGGACTGCAGCCAGGCAAGAGAAGGAGAGTGGCCAATACAAGGTGATTAAGCCATTAAGTTAAAAAATGGAGGGCTTCCCTGGTGGCACAGTGGTTGAGAGTCTGCCTGCCAATGCAGGGGACACGGGTTCGTGCCCCGGTCCGGGAAGATCCCACATGCCGCGGAGCGGCTGGGCCCGTGAGCCATGGCCGTTGAGCCTGCGCGTCTGGAGCCTGTGCTCCGCAACGGGAGAGGCCACAACAGTGAGAGGCCTGCGTACTGAAAAAAAAAAAAAAAAAAAAGCAGGCTACTGGGGGTCACACACACAAACATACACATGTATATATATACACACATACATACACATATGTGTACCTCTATGCATACGTACATTTACATATAAATATGTGTATTGTCAACTGAAAAAAATGCACAACCTAAAAGTTGAGAATTATGCTTATTCGGCGGACATTCTGAGGACTTAAGCCCAGAAGACAGCCTCTCAGGTAGCTCTGAGGGACTGCTCCGCAGAGGTAAGGGAGGTCTCTGGATATATAGGAGTTTTTGCAACAGAAACCAGGTAGTCAGAACATCAAAAGATTACTGCTAATTAAAGAAAATCAGACATCTCAAGTTAATGAGTTTAGTGCTTTTCGATGTATGGGAAGATGCAAGAGTCTGGCTCATTGAAATTGCCCCTTTGATATGCACCTTAACTATCTAGGGCCAATATCTTGCTTTTCTCCAACCTGAATCCCCTCAGGGTGCACAGTGGTGGGGTAGGGGGCGACTACAGTGGCTGATGGCTTGATGGCTGCAACATCCTTTTTTACTGATATGGCAGGTGACATTCTTTGTGCATAGTATACATACAGAGTATTAATCGAAAGAATTTAACCTGCATTTCTTGATTTTCTGAACCTTCTTTCCTTCTCCCTTCTTTCCTTCCTTCTTTCCATTCATCCATTTTGTTTACTTTGCTTTTCTACTTCTTTATTCCCTTCTATCCTTCCAACTTTTTTCTTGTTCTTTTTCAGTTGCTTTCTTTCCTTATTTACGTTTCTTTCTACTTACTGTTCTTTTCTTTCTTCCTTTTCTTTTACTCTCTTCCCTTTCCTTTATCTTCCTTTTTTCCCTCCCTCTCTTCCATCTTTCCTTTTGCACTCTCGGTTTTTTTCTTTTCAGCTTTCTTTCTTTCATATTTAAGCGGAAACTCCCTCCACATTCTAACAAATCCCCAATCTAGCAGTTGTTTTATTGCCCAGTATTAGTACCCACTATGCAGCCGGACATAGCAAGCAGATATAAGTGTAGTCAGGGCAGCTCTAAGGCTTTGGAGGGAAACCAGCCAAATCAGCAGGAGGCTGTTATGTAATTACGCCTAGAGTCAAACAGGAAGCCTTCTGCAAATGTCCTTGTAAATTATATCGTGGCTCCCTGCCACTCATTCTTGGCATAAAACGGATTAGTGAAGCTTGAGTTTGAAATCCAAATCCTTCTTCTATCATGGGACTGCTAGTTATCAAAAGCTACTTTAAAAAGTGCTTTCTCCCCGTGCCCCTCCAAAAAATCCTCAGTGAAAAATATGCAGGGGCAGGGGGGCCATAGGCAAGAGTAGAAACAATAATTGTAGTAAGTGAATTTGGAAGTGCTTCCTAAAATGACTTATTACAAGGAGTATAGGAAATTATGAAGGAGAAAGTATTTACAGATCTGTAAAATGTACTAAAATATAAAACATTATTAGAATTTGCTGAATGAGCTTCCCTACTGGGAGTATAAAGGAATTTGACACTATTAAGATAAATATTTTCTTCCTGAAATTGACCAAACCGCAGAAACTTCTCAAGCACATATTTCTATGTATTTTTAATTGTCTTAATGATGAAGCTGGCGGACTTCCTTGAGGAATCTAACAATATTATGAACATTAATCAATAACCTTCTTTGATGTTCTAAAAATTTTTTTGGATCTGTGTGCTCAGGCATGAGTTTTACCATTTGCTAAACACTAAAGACTCTGATATATTGCTCAATCATGTTACTTACAAAGCGAGAGGAGTTGTCATTTCTCAGGGTTTTGGCATTTCCAAATGCTTCCAAGACAGGATTCACTCATTTGATTTGATTTTGTAGAGTTCCCTGGGATACAGGTAAGAGAAATACAGCTGATGAAACTTTTCCCAGAATTCTGTAATATGGCAAGTCCTCCATACCCAGGTCAAACCTCATTCTTGTTTTGGTAACCAGTAGCCAAAAACTACTTCCAAATTTGGTGATGAAAGGTTATTTTGGAATGGTAACTCAAAAATAGATGGATGAGGGCTTCCCTGGTGGCACAGTGGTTGAGAGTCCGCCTACCGATGCAGGGGACACGGGTTCATGCCCCGGTCCGGGAAGATCCCACATGCCACGGAGCGGCTGGACCCATGAGCCATGGCCGCTGAGCCTGTGTGTCTGGAGCCTGTGCTCCGCAACGGGAGAGGCCATAGCAGTGAGAGGCCCGCGTACAGCAAAAAAAAAAAAAGATGGATGAAAGATTGACAATATATGATGCCCCATGACTATATGTGGGAGTTCATTTACTTGCAATGCTTCTCTTTTGGTTGACATTGGCCTGAGTAGGAAAAGAAAACTGGTATTTTACCAAAGTAAACAACAACAACAAATACCATAGCCTATTTCCAAACTTCATTCCATATATTCCCCCTCATTGCTAATCTGCCTCTCTTCCCATTCAATTCTCACACCTGGAAATTTATCCAAAAATAATACAGCAGGGCTTCCCTGGTGGCGCAGTGTTTGAGAGTCCACCTGTCGATGCAGGGGACACGGGTTCGTGCCCCGGTCCGGGAAGATCCCACATACCGCGGAGCGGCTAGGCCCGTGAGCCATGGCTGCTGAGCCTGTGCGTCCGGAGCCTGTGCTCCGCAACGGGAGAGGCCACAACAGTGAGAGGCCCACGTACCACAAAAAAACAAAACAAAACAAAACAAAAACAAAACAAACAAAAAATAATAATAATACAGCAGATGCGGCATTATTAAATTACATTTTTGCTTGCTATTATTCCTAAGTAACCTAGAGGTTCATACCAAGCAGTGACTTGAAATGGTATTATTGGTCTTGAATTTGAATCATATTGGCTCAGGCTGATGGGCCAAAGCAGGTCACCTACACTGAGAGAGTCCTAATGACCACTTAGCACCTAAACTGCAACATAGCTTTGTTTTTTTCCAGTCAGCCTCAAAGATACATTTTATGGGGGGCATTTTATAGTATGTGGTATTTAAGAATTTATAGATTTACAAATACTATATTCCTTCTATGTATTATGGGTCTACTGTCCTTTAAAGAAATAAAAGGGCTATATAAGCAAACTTTTTCACAGAACTTTTATGTATTATGTATTGTGTTATGTATTACCATAGGGCTCAATGGTTAGACCAAACAAACAAATGCACACAAAACAACCTAAAATGTACACACAAATGAAGTAATATCTAGTGAATAATAGAATCCAGTGATACCTAGAGAAATCGATCAAATTCAGGAATGTGGTGGTCGGAAAAGAAACTTTCCATGGTGTGGAAATTGGACTAGATTGCTATTTTGATACACTTCTTATCTTGCAAATACAGCAGGAAACATCTAGGATCATACGGAAAAAGCAAAGCAGCAATGCCAGACATAGATGAGAGGCTCCAACAGCTCAGTAACTCATTGATTTTGAGTTTTGCTCAGCATTATCTAATCTTATTTTACATACCAACTCTCATGGTCTAGGTATCCTCAGATTATTACCATCAACCTGTTAATGGAGCTAAACAAAGTAAGCTAAAGCAAAAATTACCAAGGATTAAAATAATTAGAGAAAGAGAGAAGGTAAAGTTTTCAGAACGTAGAATGTGATTGCAGTTGAGTGTACATCCATTGGGCATTTGGGATTTGGTCCAGAAGTTAGTGGTAAAGGAAGCAGAGTTCTTTCTATTGGTACGTATTTGAGGGATTCTGACAGCTCACAGCAGCTAAAGAAATACCACAAAGAAGATATTTCAATATTAAGAAATATCAAAAGTGGCCATTCAAAACATTGGTAAACCTAGTTTTGGGGGAAGGTGGTTTGGATCTTAAGTAGCTAATTCTCAGAGGGTCCAAGCAACAAAGATCAGGCCAGTAAATGCCCCTTGAAGCAGATCTGAAACAAATTATGTAATTTAATGTTTTCGGATTATTGGTTCAGAGTACTTGACGATCCTCCCAAGAGGCAAAGGAAAAATGGGGAAGATGACTTTTCTATAATTTTTTAATTGTTCTGTGGTGCGGTTTCCTCCTTTCTCCCCATAAGTGATCGGGGCAGAGCCTCCATGATTAGCAGATAGGGCCACCCACCTTTTCTGCCAAGATTTATAAACACTTACTGGCTTTTCTTCGGATTCACCCGTGGTTGCTATGGTGGCAAAGTACTGGATAATATGACACAGTTCAATGACACAGCTAACTGGTTGAGATTATAAATGCAATGAAAGGTAAATAATTTGAACCATATAAACTAAGGCAAGAGGGAAAGTTTTATAGAAAAGTGGAACTTAAGAGGGAACTTGAAGGAGATGCAGACATTTAGTTGTTTGGGAGAAGGAAAAGGACATCTCAGGCTGGAAAAACATCATGAGCAAAAATCTAGAGTAGGGAAAGATCAAAGACTTTATAAAAATAAGAAGCCTGTTCCTCATGGTCCTGTTAACAAAAAGCTGTAGAGTATCTTTGCTAATTAGAGATAGGTCTCCTCACCACCAACTATTCAAGAGATTGTCACATATGAAGGCTACCATCACATGGCCAGGTCCCTCGGAAGACAACCTACCAAACATTCTACCAGGAAGTTGAGCTTTAGATTTCCCTTTTACCTTTGATAATCAGCTAACTTTGTAATGTGGAGAGAACACAACGGTGAATTTATAGCCTCTCACCCAAAGCATCATAGGATCAAGGCCTGCCTTTATCTGCCTGAAACTCCAGAAAATAGTCTATCCTCTGCAAAGGGCTAAACTTTAACCACCCTTCTAGCTCTAAGATTCTGAGACCTATTATTTTTCTGGGGATGGCTGAAGTCAATGGACAGCCCAACACACGTGGCAGCATCCTCACTGCATAGAAAGAGCAAGAATTTGAGCATTTGACTGCTTCTAGAGTTCCAGCCTCTCCCCTCAACCACCAGGCTGACAGTTCACCTGGCCAGCCAATGCTCTGCCTATCAAAATTAACATACAATATGGTATCAGTGAAATCCTTTCCATCCTTCTTCTTCACTCCCTTTTCTTGTCCCTCTAAGCCTCACCATCTTTTAGTTCCCACTACTTAATGTACCTTGGCCTGCCCCATTCTGGTTGCTCACAACAGCAAGTTATCTATTCTGTGGTCATACCCACTGGACTTTCAGTCTTTCCGCCCAGTTAGCCAGACCAGAGAACTTTGAAAATGATTATTTGGACAGGGAGCTCTCTTCATCAAGAAAATGATTAAGACCAGCATGTGCACCGCAGGTTCCAAAGGATCTTCTAAAATGTGAGGCAGCCTAGCTGGCACCATATTTGGCTAATCACTGACTAAAGTGTTATGACAATTTCCTATCTTACTCTTGCCTAGAATGTATTCGGTACCTAAAGAACAACAATTCAAAGGCAGTGAATTTATGTTTCATAGCCAGTGAAATGTAGGTGTCTGCTTCGATTGAAACGCTCACTGCTAGCCAAAAAGAAAAAGCAAGGCAAACACTTCACGTGAAGAGTACAGACTGATTCTTTCGATCTACAAAAGAAAGGAAAATGTCAGATCATTCTTCTCTCAGAGCTGCCATGTATTGGCACGAACTTATTCAAAATTTCCTTGGTTACAGTTTGAAGTCAGACACAAGAAGGATTTGCTCTGTATACAGTTAGAAAAAATACCATTTCAATGGTACAAAGTAAAATAGATTTTCTCTTGACTCTATGTAGGCCAGCCATAAGATCATACAAATTCTATCACTCTCTCCTTGCTCCAAATACAAACGGTAAATGACGAATGGTTGACATATCGCTATTTTAAGACTTTTATTAAGCCTGGTGTAATAATAGCTACAGAATAACCTCTTTGTGCCAGACATTCTAGCAGGTACTTTTTGTAATAAAAGCTGACATCTACAGGGGGCTCACTCTGGGCCAGACACTGGGCTGAGCACTTTCAAGGCATTATCTCACTTAATTTGATATGCGAGCTAATCGTCCCCATAACCCTAGGAGGTAGGCCCTATTTTGCTCACGTTTTATCCAGAAGGAAGTGGAGGCTTCAAGTGATTAGGCAACTATAAAGGCCATGCTCCGCTCACAATGCCTACCTGCCTCTTAGTGACACGGAGAAAAAGGAGATCAGATATTTTTACCCTTCATTTTGTAGGGCAGCCACTTACTGTGAAGCATATCTTGAAAGGCATTATTGGCCACAGCGAAGATGTGAGGGGGAGCCTCTGATCGCCTCTTCCCTTTGTAGATGGCTGCCACTGCTCTGTGTTACTGGAAGCCACTTTTGAGGCTCACACAGGAGAGACCCGAATATATCTGACAGAAGATCAGAAAAGATTTCCAAAAACAGGTTAGGCATACTTCCAGATTTGTCAGCTCTTTCAATGTCAGGTAACATTTGCTCGAATATTTACTTATAAAGGAACTAAAAGAAAGAGAGCTTTTGGATTCTTGCACAGTAGGGACTTCTGATAGGAAGAGACAGAACCAGGTTAGAGTAACAAGGGGGCCTGGGATTACCTCTCCCCTCGGAGATCTGTCAACCACTAACTTGTCTGACACACACACACGCGCGCGCACACACACACACACACACACACACACACAACTTTGGAAGACAAGGAGGACGCTGACAGAAGCCTTGTTGATTTTGGTAACCCGCTCTCAGGCATTTGAGGCCCAAAGGGAATCTGTGCCTCAGCAAGATTAGGAACCTGATGCTTAAGGCACTGGGGTAATAGCTCATGTGGGTCACTCAAACTGTGGTGGCTGGACTGTGGCTCCCCAAAAGATATGTACACGTCTTAATCTCGAGAACCTGTGAATGGCATCTTATTTGGAAAAAGAATCTTTGCACGTGTAATTAAGGTAAGGACCTCAGGATGATATCTGGATGGGCCTTAAATCCAACAGCTAATCACCGTATAAGAGACACACAGAGGAGAAGGTGATGTGGAGATGGAGGCAAAGATTGGAGTGACACGGCCACAGGGAATATGCCAAAAGCTACTGGAAACCGGCACAGGTAAGGAATGATTCTCCCCTAGAGGTTCCAGAGGGAGTGTGACTGCTGAGCTTATTTGATCTTGGACTCCGGCCTCTAGAACTGTGACAGAATACGTTTCTATTGTTTTAAGCCACCCTGTTTGCGGTAATTTTGTTATAGCATCTTAGGGAAACAAAGACAGTCACACTGTAAAACAGAGTGCCCAGGAGCAAGCTGGCTGCATGGCAAGGCTGCTATAGCAATGGGTCCCAAATGCCATCATCTTTGCCTCATCTGCTCAGTGCAGCTCCTGCTGAATAGATTCTGAGTGAATTAAAGAAGCTGAGCAACCAATCATCACCTACTTAATGATGATGAAACAAAATTATTCCATTTATTGAGCACTAACTAGGTAACAGGCACTGAACTACATGCTTTACATTCTTTTATTTATCCTCCAAGCTACCATGGAGAGACAGACATTATTATCCCACTTTACAGATAAGGTGACTTCGAGCAGAAAACTACTAGTGAGAAACAGAGGTGGCATTTGGACACGGGTCTATCATGCTCCGAGCCTCATGCCTTTACTTTAGGATGAAAACCTGTGGGAAGGGATATGAATACTGACCAAATAAAACTGGGGAAACGCTAAGATAATGTCCCTTCCTAGTGGGCATTTCTCAAGGATTATTCTCATATGAGTATGCTTAAATTCAATATCTTTTTCACCCAAAAGAGGGCTGGGACATCGCCAATGTGATGCCAGCATTCTGTTTCAGTAGTGAAGCATATACACGTACATAGATCATCCAATGGTTATAGCGCCTCTTCAGGGCATGCAGCACAGATGCTTCATTGAGGTGAGTCAGCATTGCCACGTCTTCAATCATTTCAAACTCTGGGGGATTCATCTGCTGGATTTCGTCCTCCTTGACACTCAGACTCTGCAGAGAGGAGAAAAATGTAAGATATATTCCCCTATTTCTTCTATGCTCATTCATTATTGCCATGCATTGGGAAGAATTTTCAAGGAGTTAAGAAAAAGGTGCCTCATTAGAGGACGGAGCCAGAGGAAGTTAAACCAACCTGTTTTTCCCAAGAATTCCTCCGACTCATGTTCTCTCCTTGCCCGAAGATGAAGTTTTTTAAAAGTGGTTTTGTTGGGCTTCCCTGGTGGCGCAGTGGTTGAGAGTCCGCCTGCCAATGCAGGGGACACGGGTTCGTGCCCCGGTCCGGGAAGATCCCACATGCCGCGGAGCGGCTGCGCCTGTGAGCCATGGCCGCTGAGCCTCCGCGTCCGGAGCCTGTGCTCCGCAGTGGGAGAGGCCACAGCAGTGAGAGGCCCGCGTACCGAAAAAAAAAAAAAAAAAAGTGGTTTTGTTGAATCAAAATTTTCTAAATTGCAGTGCCCTGATCCTGTGGCTCCTCAGACTGAGATTGCCCCTGAGAGAACACACATTATATTGCTCATGATCTAGCCTGATCTAACCTCCCCTAGGCTCTGATTCTATTTTTCTCTCCTTTCGTTACCAACTTTAAGTATTACTCTCCACCCACTGGCTTTATTGCCTTTGTTAATGTTACAAAGACCAAAGGTGATTGGAAGTGTAGTCACTTCTAACATCAGGAGGAGGAAACCTGGAGCCAGGGAGACGCTGGCCCCAGAGTGGGGCTGGGGGGAATGGGACCTCCATTAGATGGTGAAAGGTCAAGCAGAACAAAGCCACCCACCTTTAGACTCCTCTTTCTATATCATTAACTTGTTGCTTTCATGTTCTTCTTCCTATGATTTCTTTCATCGTTGTAACCACATTATATTCACAGATCATCATAAATACTGTTAAAAAGACAGCAGTTTTAAAAAATGTGCTCAGAAGAACAAACTTCTCATCTGGAGGCCTAATAAAATTGAACTGGACACAATCAAGAAAGTGAAAAGACAACACACAGACTGGAAGAAAATAATTGAATCCCTTAGTTTCCTTATTTAAGACATTCTGAATTTTTCCCTTGCCTAAATATGTATATTCCTATTGATAAGGACCAAGTTCTGCCCTTAATTCCATTAATTAGTTATATAAAAATCTACCTAACTTGTGATTTTTTAAATGTACAGACACCATCAGAAGGCATATTAGGACATCATAAGTGGTAGTTTTTGAGTGGCCTCCAGAATTTTACAATTCAGATGGCAATGCTTTAGATCATAAATTGTCTAAATACAAAGATAAGGGCATGAAAAAGACAAACTTTCTTGATAATGATCGTACCTGTTTGTTTTAGGATGTGGCTTGTTATGGAGTCAGGAAGGGCAGAATTGGAAGGAGATTGGTGAATTGCATATGGGCAGGAAATGATCTGTAAAATCTATAATGGAGTGTTCATCCAAGTCAGGGCAGAAATAGGGCCCAATTCTCTGCCATGGAGCTGGCAGGCACGTGAGGTCAGTGATGCAAGGCAAAGGTTCTGAGAGTAGGCTGTCTGTACAATATTGCCCTGTTGCTCTGAATACCTTGGTGACAGGCAGAAGGGGTTGGGGACTGTTACAGTCTCACTACACATTCTCTCTATGACCTCTCACAGTCTAACTTATGCCCCAACACTGGACCTAAGCTTCTCTTTCAAAGGTCATAGGTGACCTCCTAATTCTGAAGTTCAAGGCTCTCTCCAAGCCCTAAATCTCTTTCTCTAGCGTTTGACATTACTGACCATTCTCCCATTTCTTGGTTCCTCTGACACTGTTCTATTTTTATTCAGATTATCCCACTCTTTCCTGATCCTACAAACATAGCTTGCTTCACAGTTCCTAAGGTCATTATTTACTCCAAGATGCACCTTTAAAAAAGAACTTGAGGGCTTCCCTGGTGGCGCAGTAGTTGACAGTCCGCCTGCCGATGCAGGGCACACGGGTTCCTGCCCCAGTCCGGGAAGATCCCACATGCCGCGGAGAGGCTGGGCCCGTGAACCATGGCCGCTGAGCCTGCGCGTCCGGAGCCTGTGCTCCGCAACGAGAGAGGTCACAACAGTGAGAGACCCGCATACCGCAAAAAAAAAAGAACTTGAAATACGATAGAAGAAGTGGAAAAAGTTGTGCATTCTAGAGTCAATGAGCTTTACCACTGGCAGCCGGTTTACTCTGATTCTTCAATGTCCGTCATTACATCTTTGATAGTTAAGTGGAGGAGCTTCTTAAAGATTAATGAGTTTTCTAAAGTGTATCAGTGGCATCTCCTACCCCAGGTTTTTAACAAAACAATTGGAGAAAGGACACACCTAATTATTAAATTAAATAGAGAACTTAGTCACCAATGGGCTGAAATAAAGATTTCTTTACCTTTCCATCTGTTGTCTCAACAATTATTCTGTCATCATCTCCACCCCCTTTAATCTCAGCCTCAACATAAGCATTCTTCACATCATGAATCCAGCATTTCTTCTTCCCTACAGAGGGGAAAAAAATGGATATTTAACTACAGTCCCTGTAGGAAACGTACATTGGACACTTTCATACTGATGGACATGGTCTCATTTCTGCTAAGTCTGCTTGTTGACCTGGCATCACCAATATAGGAAGTTGCAAAGTTAGATAAGATCATGAACGCTCACCCTGAAGATAAACCTACATAAGGACTGTTTAGGAGCAAGAAGCGTTTCAGCAAGTGGAGATTGGGAACATTTTGCTACCAGACGGTTACCTGCAAAGCCTTACCCACCTCTCCCAATCCCCACACTTACCTCCCACTCACAGCCCCAGGTGCTTGGTGGTTGGCCTGGTGCTCTCACCCTTCCCAGCTCCCTCCAAAAAACTTCCCTCAGAAAGGTCTGGTTACAGCTAAGTGAAAATTTAGGTTAGTGGCCATGTCTGTCCGTCAGGGTTTCTTTAGACCTTATTTTTAATTTTGGAATGAAAGCCTGCTAAGAGAATTATACGGTAGACTTGGAGGGGGGAGAATTGAGGAGAAAGAATATGGATGATTGCTGTCATAGAGCATAACTGAGTCATATTATTTTTCCCCATATATTGTTTTTCTCTCCCCCTGCCTCCTCAACCCCATGTCTCACGCCTTAGCAAAGCAGCCCTCTACAAAGCAATGAACCAATAAAAGGCTTTGGGTGACACGAGGCAGAATTCTTCTGAACGTCTGAGGCAGCTTCTCTTGGCCTCCTGGGATGCTTCTCAACTCCTCTCCCACCTGAGGCAGATCTCTAGGGAAGATGAATAAGAAAGAGTCTCTTAAAGGAAAGTGAGTCTTACCAGAAGCTCACAGAAATCCCCGTTCACAGCTCCTCAGGTAGATGGGGGGAGGGGGCAAGGAGAGCATTTGGCTGGAAGAGGGAAAACCTGTGCCTAGGGCTGTGGGATGCACAGGGGAGACCCTACTGCAGCCACAGCACTGGTAGGTAGTGCCAACTCCATCCCACCTCCCCAACACATGAATCACAAAAGCTAGCAAGCCTCACTGCTGCAGGATGGGCAGCCTCGCCAGACGCTCTCCCCAGAGGTGGACGATAGGACTTGAGGACTGAGTGTGGAAGAAGGAGGTGAAGCAGGGCAGCACGCACCCCTCTTCCATCACACTTGTCTCTGAAAAGAATTTCACTGCTCACTACTTTCCTGCCATCACCACCTACACTGTGCTCTCTTTCCCTTTCCCTGGTTACAACCAATTCACCACTCAAACTGCTGGGCAAGAGGATTTTTGTATTCCTATCTGATTGATTTTGCATTTGCTTCTACTTGTTGTTTGCATTTTAAATACTGGTTTTAATTGTATTGATCATTTTGGGGTTTTTTTGCAAAAGCTAATTTGGCTTTGTGTTATGTCTATGAAAACAAGCTTGTTTTTGAAAAGCGCCCATTTGCATACATTGTGTGTGCTTAAGGTACTGCATTTTAAACCAAGTGTTATTACTTGAAAGAAACATGGGTACCACCTGGCACAGATTTCCCTTTTGTCATTTTTATTTTTTTTAGAAAAAGAACCTGGGAAGAGAGATTAACAGACTTGTCCACAGTCACATAGCTAATTAGTGACAGTCATTAGAATAATGACACTAGAAATTAGATCATTTACCTCCTAAATCAGAGCTTTTCCACTAAAGCATTCTTCCTCTATATTATATGCTGAGCTTTTTTACCTCCAGTTTTTCTCTCAGAAATTATGTTCATCACCTGCCTCATGATTAGCTCTTTCTTTTATCACCTCTGGAAGCAGTGGGAGAGAAGAATTTTTGGAAGCACTTACCTACTTGAGACCGAGTCCCAGAGAAGGATCGTTCTGAAGATGAAGTAAATAAACTCAGTCAACTTTTAATTCCTTGAATTCTCATGAATAATTGCAAGGATGGAAACATAGACAGCAATGGCTTTGATTCAGGCCACCTGGATTTTAGGCCTGGCTTTGCTAGTAACAAGATACAAGGCAATGCCTCAACTCTTTGGGCCTTAGTTTTCTCATCTGCAAGCTCAGGAGGTTCATCTCTATGATTTCATAGTTTTAGATGACTAAATATATTTTCCAAAATAAAGGTAACATGTGTTTATTGCAAAAAAGCTTTACAAGTAGAGAAATGTGTGAAGAAAAACATTTTAAAATAATCTCCCATAATGGAACAACTCAGAGATAACCACTGTTATCTATCTGAAGCATTTTTTTCAAGTCTTTTTTTCTATGATATTAATCAAAATTGAAGGAATATTGTATCCAGTTTTGTAGTTATTTTAACTAGATGGTTTACTTGTTCTATAAAAATCACTTACATTTGCCTTGAAATGGTGTTTTGTTTCTATTTCTGAAAGCACACTTCCTCCCTGACACCCAGCAATTCTAGTTTTCTAGGTAGCATAGTAATGCATTGTGTTTATTTTTCACATTTATTGTCTTCTTTGATCCTCATGAAGGAAGGTAGGCAGAGAAAGCATATGTTCCCATTTGAAAGATAAGGAAACTGAGGCTCAGGAAGGTAAAGTGATGTGCTCTAATTAGCCAGAAAGCATCAAGAACAGGGAATTTGAACCCAAAACTACTTGCCAAATACTCTTATCACACAGCTTCCATTTGGCCTGAGTTCCAAAAAGCAGACTCCATTGTCTACTAGCCCAGGGGGATGAAAAACTTCTGCTGACTCTCCTCTTTGTGCTGTCAGTGCATTTCTATGAGGAAGGATTGTTTGACCAAAAAAAAAAGAAATTATGTGGATTGTTATAGTTTAAGGAATTGTTTACAGTGCTGACTCTACTAAATGTATCATCCAATTATCTCGAATGCTTTGGCATTTTGATTTTCTCTCTGGTACCACTAGGATCTTGTCCCTCATTATCTAACTATTTGTGATAAGCTTCTGCATGACCAGTTCTGACCTCAGGGATAGTTCTGTTATTGTATTTGATTTGACGGATTATAATTAGCTACTCTAAAATCCAATCACAGTAATGACATCCAATGACTGGAAACTGGGAACTGATCTAGGACTGGTCTATGATGGAAATAGAATGTGCTACCTAACTGGCTTGAATTATAATTGGTCATATTAAAGTCTAATGTTGACTAATTCGGAGTACTGGAACAACTCTCAGTCGGGGTTTATGCTGTGCTGTTGAATACTTTTTGGAATTGAGATATATAGGTGGCTTGATGCTGGATCACACTGTGAAACTGACTGTAAGTCTCCAATTAACCAAAATTCAGAAGATGGCCATGCAGCCCAGACAAGTAAAGAAAGAGGGGGGAAATGTAACATTTATTTAGAGATTTTAATGTAGTACTCAGCCTTTATCTTACGGGTAAATCCTCATTAACCTTTGTCCTTGCCTATAACTGCTAAGAAATTACTCAGCAGGGTGAGAAAATCCCCCAATTATCTTCTGTTTAGTGTTGGCTGAGTGACCCTCCTGACCTAGGAGACAGCCAGGGGGCAAAGTTCCAGCATCAGCAAATCCTGAAGAGGGCCCAGGACAACTTCTGTTTCTCCCACCTTCCTGGAGCCTTTTCCTTCATTCTTCCTAACAGTGCACCAACCCCCCTGCAGTCTCAGCCCCCTCGCTCTCCTCTGCTATTTACCCACATGAAGAGGCTTCTGAGAAAGACTTTATCTGGGGCCATACCGGGGTGCTCCTTGAAAAGAAAACCTCTTGTAGGGCCCAGTAAGCAGGGCTTGGGCCTGGGTTGCCTCCCAGGCCTCCTGATCTTCCTTGCAAACTTCCATCTTTACCCTCCACACCCTGAGCTCCTCAACTGCTCAGTGGTTCATGGAGACAGATTGCACCCCAAGCAAATAAGTTAGGCTCCAGAACTGATGGCTTCTCTCCACTGTTCAGACAGTTGCCGCCTGGAAGCAGTAAAATAAAGTGAAGCCAGCAGGCGCCACAAGTCTGGCCATCGAAGGCCGTGGCCTGGAGCAGAAGCAGCTCAGCCTCACTTCTTCTGAGATAGGCCGCGGCCTCGCCAAGCTCTGACAGGTCCATCCTCCTTAAAGGGATCCACCACATCAGGCTGAGGCCTAAACGTGAGCCGAAAGGATTCACTCTGCAGAAGACGTGTAGGAAGGAACCAGGGGAAAGGAGACATCAGGCACTGAAGTGAGAAACTAGTCACCACAGATGGACCAACGAGGGTTAAGTCTTCTTTTTCACTACCTCTCTGCTGTGTCTCAAGTATATGACAAAACTGTACACAAGGAATCTTACTCTAGCAGGATCAACTTATCCACTAGTCACAGAAGGCCCAGTGCCTAGAGTCCATGATGCTTTTAAGGGCCCACAAAACTATTTTAATTTCTTTTAAAAGCAGAAGAAAAATATGAATATAATCTTAATGATATACAATAATGAAACCAGCCTGGATTCTGTTAATTGATCTTTATACCAACACAGTTGTAAAATGCAATTTTTAATACTTTTTGTGAAGGAAGGGGCCCAGAAAGACAAAAGTGCCTACAGCCCATGAAAGTCATAATGCAACCTTAAAGAACAGAGCTCTGACCTGGGTGGGTGGTGGAATGGGGCAGACTGAGAAATGTCGAGCTGTGGACACCAGGGCCCTTGTAGGAGTGGAGGAAGGGCTTGCAGGTATCTAGGTGCATCCAGGTGGATGGAACATCGTAGGCAGATCATGGTGGCAAAGAGGGGAATGTTCAGCGTTAGAAAGTAAAGGAATAAAAAGGTGAGTACTGCAGCAGAGATGAGTGTCTAGAGCAGATGGTATATGAAACTGCTGGCAGACAGATCTTTAGGAAGCTGTCCTGGGGCAGCACATGCTGAAGGAGGGAAGCAGGCTGTGTGGTGAACGGAGTGAGTGGGTGTAAGGAGTTCATCAGCTCAAGCAAGGCAAGTTCCAGTCTTGGAGGAACTGAGTTCCTGGGCAAATTATCAGGGCTAAATTCATTGAGCATTCAGTCTGTACCAAACACTTTACTTATTTTATCTTTAATCTGCACACTTTACATTTGAAAATGAGAAGAAGAAATGAAATCTGGGCTATCACGATCCCAAATGAGAGGTCATTCTCTCCAATTGGACAGAAAAGGTCTTAGGCTTTTTCCTCTCCACTCAAGCTTGCACAGCAAGTCTTCTTAGCCCCATTTTATAGATGAGAAGGTAGAGAAGGACTTTCCAAGGTGGCTTAGCTCTGGGACCTCATGACTGAACAGCCCATTGTCTACCCTGTCCGGAATGAACTGCAATCGCTTTGTATTTCATACGTGGGTGGAAATTAACAAGTCTAATCATGTATTTTACTGCACTTAATCTATTCTTTGCTTCGTGGTGACTTGGGTGCATCCATGACAGCACCTCTGGGATCTAAGGAGTGCGGTTTAAAGCAAAGACTGATGGTCCAGGACAAGAGCTAATTTTATCTCTGCCAGAAAATAAGCACGTGACTTGTAGGAAATCACTTAATCTCTCTAGGTTCAGTTTCCCTCCCTACACAATGCAAGTCCCTGTAATCTATAGGGACATTTTTCAAGATAGAGAGAAGAAAAGTACTCATGAGAAGCACGTGAGCCAAAGCCCAGAGATGGGAAACGGAGTGACATTGCCCAGGAGAAAAAGATAAAATTGACCTTTCTGCAGGTGAGCAGTCAGATTTAGGATTTGTAATAATAATACTTCATAAGTATTTGAATAGTTAACATGGAGCTCGATGAAGAAAAGCTCTGAAAGTTAGGCAGAGAAACTTTGGAACAGACTATAGGAAACATCATAGACTCTGGGCAAGGACACGAGGGGAAGCAGTATTTTAGGAAAATGGCTCTGGCAGCATATTCAGGGTGAATTGGAACGGGGAGAAACCATAGTCAGGGAGACAAGTTGTGAGTCTGTATTTGTGAGAGAATTAAACCTTCTCCTCCTCTCACTACGTGTGACTTCCTGGTGACTTGTTCAATAGACAGTAGAGCTCAGGAAGTGTACTTTGATATGGAAGATATCCATAAGTTTGTGTGTGGGTGTGTGTGTGCGTGTGTACACATTTCCTGGAAAGATACCTAAGAAACGGGTATGTCTCTGGGGAACAGGATATGGGTGGGAGAAGGAGACAGTTACCCTACACTCTTTACAATTCTGGTCTGTTTCAATTTGTGGCATGTGCATGTACTTTCATATATAACAGATTTTTTAAAGTAGTTCTTATTATAACATCCAAGGATAAAGAGCTCACATCAAAATACAGAGCACACAGCTGTGTAAATCTCTTTCCTAGTCTGCACCACTTAGCATAATTAAAGGTGTAGAAAGCAGCCCTGGATAGGAGGAAACTGCATTGCCAGGAGTATAACTGTTTGGAGGTAGGTAACTGAGGCCAAGAGGATGACCTACATTAGTACCTTTGAAGTAACTACAAAGTGCAGATTACATGTATCCATTATTCACAGGGTACTTAGGCAACATTGCTCTCAGAAAGTTAGCCTCAGACAGAGGCCTTAGATACTTATGCATGTTCGTGGTACAGCCAAACAACTATTACAGTTCTGTTCTAGCACTCACTTTTTCACTCTCTCAGGGACTGAGTAAATAAGTATATAAACCACCATGCTTCCATTTACATTGACATGATAACAATTTCCAGAGTTAAATGTGTCTTGGTTACCTAGTAAAGACAAGGAGTGGGAAAGCCTTATGTGAAAGGGAGAGTTGACATGTGAACTTTTCACCTTGGCCTGGAAAGGCTCATACTGGTCAGAACCTAGCTGCCCTTGATAGGCGATAAGTTAACTGTCATGTGAGAAGTGACGCCAGTGTGGGCGACTGGCCATTCCAGGTGTCTGGGGACTGAAGCATTTCCCAGGACTTGGGACTTTCAGTGCTCAAATCAGGAAAGTCCCATACAAGCTGGAACAATTTGGTTACCCTCCTTTTAAGTCTAGAGCATTTAGTTATTTTTAAGAATAAAATCTCTAGTTTGGAAATTAGCTATTTTTATGCTGGTTGTATTTTCTGTGGTTCTCTCTCTCTCTCTCCAGGTATTTCGTCAATAGCTTTTTGAAAATGTCCATTTATTCTCTCATCCAACATGTACAAATTGCCCACCTACAACTGCCCACACTAGGCTTGGGGGCTACAGTAATGGGCAGGATAAATATGCTCTTTTCTCTCTTAGAGTAATAGACTGGGACTGGGTTGGACAGGGTCGGGAGAGGGAGTTCCTTCTGTCATGAATTACAGCTACACTTTAGGCAAATTTGAAGAGAAAAATCTTCATGCCCCCCCCCCCCCACCCGGGGAGGAATGGTGCTGGTCATGCAGCAGAGGTCAGAATGAGGGAGCCCAGGGGACGGTGGAAGCCAGGGGAAGAGGTGAGTTTGTACAGCTGTGACGCCCAGCTCACCACTCAGCTGAAACCTTAGGAGGGGTGATGATTTTCTTGACACGAGAGGCCTTTTCCTCACACTGTTCTTTCACAGGCTCCTTCTCGCCCCCAGCATCCTCTGCCTGCCTCTTCAATGGAAGGGTTCCCATCTTTGGAAATGAACGCTGCGAGTCATTTCCAATTTCTCCTTTTCTCTCATGCCCACATTCAATTGATCACCAAGTTCTCTTGATTCTATAATTCTCAGGTTCTTAGCCACCTTTAGCAGACACGGTTTGGAGTGTCCACTGAGCCCACACACTTCTCTGAGAAGTGCCTGCCTTCATACACAGAAAAGGAACCACAAACTGTCATGTCTGTAAGGTGACACTGATCACTGGCCCAGCTGATTACACCAAGTCTGAGTACCCAATCCAATCAGGGACAATCACGGTGTCTTTTCCTGGAAGACAGATTTGAGACTTAGATGCCACTCTCATTCTGGGTCTTTTGCTTGAACTGAGTGGTGCAGGCTTGGGGGTTGAGGTGGGCATTGTGGTGTGGTCACGTGGTGCCACATGCATGGTAATCAGCAGAAGCATCAACAGAGAGGGAATCATAAGAATGAGGAGAAGCAGCCATAAAGAGATGAGGAAAGAGAGAGAAAAAGAGATTGCTTGCCTGTGTTCCAAATAGCTTTCCCGGTTACAGACCTCTTGAGACCTAGATTCAATTCCTGCCTTTGGCTTTCAAAAAATCTTTCAATAACCTTCCAATAAATCCCTATTCCTTTCCCCTAAACTCAGCTTTAAATGGTCTTAAGTGAGTTTCTGGTTTTTCCATCAACATATCCTTAACGAAGACGTTATGTCCCAGTCTCTGTACTAATACAGGTTCTTATTTCATCTCCTAAGATGTTGTGAAGATTATATATAAATAAAAGTCAGCACAGTGTCTGGTGCATTGTAAAACTTCAATCAATGTTAACTACTCTTATTACTATTCACAAGCATTTGTTCAGGCTTTGAATGCTAACTTGATTAGTGAATCTGAAATGTGTAAAACTGTAATAGAGGACAATACCTTGGAGAAGTAGGGAGGGGAGATGGAAATTCACAAAGTGGCAGTTGTAGTTGGGTGGATGCAGGTGAAACAACGGGATCATTTACTTGGGCAGTGCTCTATCCTGGGAGGTCACGTTGACTCTAGTCCTCTCACTGATGACCACACTGAATCCATCACAGGGCAATCTTACCTTTTTCAATCAGGGCCAGACAATACATTTCTGGAGGGAGGAGACACAGAGAGTGTCTCCTTTGAAATCCTCACCACCTTGGCATTTTAGTGCTTTTACTGTAAGCAGAAATTCAATCGAAGCCTATTAAGTAAATTGTTAAAAGAGTTAAAGTCTTTTCACGTTAGCAACCTCAACAGTTTTCAAGTTGGTTTCCTCATAATTGATTAGATTCAATTGAGTTCTTCATCAAGTTAGGTTATTATGCATGTTTACTTTCAAGGGCTTCCACTGCTCGGAAACCGTGATGCAAGTAATAAGAAGAAATAGTAATATTCCTCTGAGTAAACAAACACTAAGAATCTCTTGACAAAGCCTCTTCCATTATTAAAATTGGAGACAAAGTGCCTGAAAACGAGAATGGATTTATCCAGATGTCAACAGAGGAAGGGGAGAATTATCAAGCACTTAAATGATTCCCTAAAAGCTGGAACGTGTGTCTCAAGGCAGAAGTGAAATACTTTTACTTACAAGGCCCAGTGAATGCCACAAACCTGGGGAAATGCTGCAAGATGCTCTTAATTAGTGGCATGACTGGGGAGACAAGCGATGCCGAGATCTAATATTCATGCTGCTGGGATAATCTGTTACGTGCTTCAACTCAGCAAGATTTACTCAGTAGAAAATTGCTAATCACTTCATCTTTTTGCATAAATCCACCCCCCCTTAACCAGCTATAATACCTACATTTTATTTATTTATATGCTGATTAGCTTTCTAAAAAAATCAGGGACTTTAAGCAAGTTTACCTCCTTAGGAGAGAAATGTTAAAATATCGAGTTGAATTGAATTACAAATCAAGCAGATCGCAGAAATCATTGATTCTTTGGAGCACTCGTTTCAAAGGGTGATGATGATTATGACCCCACGTCTCCAGGCAATCCAGTGCACACTCGCCACTCTGCCCCCCTCCTCCTGGTCTCTCCCCAGCCCACCACCTCCATCACGCCACAGAAACTCTTCTTTCTAATGATCTAAAGACAAATCCTAATGGTGCTTTTTGGTCTCTAATCCTACTCCCTGGTTCTGGGATACCTTCCTCTTTCTGTTCTCTTC
This sequence comes from Pseudorca crassidens, assembly GCF_039906515.1. NCBI lineage: Eukaryota > Metazoa > Chordata > Mammalia > Artiodactyla > Delphinidae > Pseudorca > Pseudorca crassidens. Next base: position 94,247,193 of record NC_090300.1, on the reverse strand, counting down.
CCCTGTGTCCATTGACTAATCAAAGACCCATCCCCAACCAACATAGTGCTTATCAGTGACATTCCCCTTGAGCTCCCTCCTTCCACTGGTGCCCCTCTCCCAGCTTCTGGGGCCCCTTCTATCCTGTCCAACACCACCTTGCCACCTTGTCCTACTCCTTCCTGTCTCCCCACCTTGGATCAAAACTCTGATTCTCTGTACTCAGCTATTTGCTATTTACCCAAAGAAAAAATTCTGATTAAATTCTGTCATGCATTCATTTTTGAGTACGCCCTCTTAGGCTCTGTGGGTTAAAGGAGCAATAAGACCTCAAGAAGTTCCCATCCTATCTGGGGCTGGGCTACAGAGATGTGTATCAGCTCTTAGAAGCTCAAATGAGAACTGCTAGGATAGAGCTGTACACAGGGTGATACAGGTCATGGAGGCATGACTCTCTCACTTATAATTGTATTTTAAAAATAAAAGTTTGCACTCAAAGGAAAGAATCTCATATGCCCCTGAAATGATACCTGTGGATTCAGTAGCAACGCTATTTTATAAGTGCAAATAGTAGTTACCATTTCTGAGGATTTATTGTACACCAGGCACTGGGTTACGTGCTTTACATATATTAACTCTTTTAAATCTCACAGCAGTTCTATGAGGGACATATAAATAACCCACATTTTATAAAGATGCACACTTGGAGAGGTAGCAAGTGATGTCTCTGGTTTGGAAACGGGATACATGAGAATCATCCTTGATTCCTATTTCTCCCTTCACCTTCATATCCAATCATTTGCCAAACTCTGCTGACTCATTATCTAAATATTGATCAGAACCATCTGTATTTTTCTATTTCCCCTCCAGCACCTTGATCAAGGCCATTATCATTTCTCTCTTGGCTTATGACTTTACTCTCTGAATTGGTCTCTTGACAGTAGCCAATCCAGAGTGAAGCTGCATATACAGAAACACAATCATATTACTATCTTATTTAAAACCTTTCCATGTTTGTTACTAGAGATAAAGTCCAAAATGTTAACAGGGCCTGCAGAGCCCTCCACCCGCTGGCCCGCCCATCGTCCCCATCCTGTCTCCCTTACTCTCATTGCAGACTTGACCTGGCTGGTGCATTCCTGGTGAGCACCAAGAGTGTCTCTGACCTCTGGGCATTCACACATGAGGTGAATTCTGGCTGGAACCTTCAGTCTTGCCCCTCTCCCTCTGGCTAGTTCCTCTTTACCCTTTGGGTCTCCATTAAGCAACCTTTCTACAGGAACATGTTCTCTACGCTGTGTCCCTCTTAGATATGTTCTTAGATCCCTTTACTACGTGTATCATGGTAATCTTCATTCTATATTGTTACTATTATTTAATTGTCTAGCTTCTTAACTAAATGTAAGCTATCTTAGGGCAGGGACTAGGTCTGCTCCATTCAGAGCAGACTCCAGTCATTTGCACGGAGTAGGGCCTTAATAAACGCTTAGGGAATGAACCAACAAGCAAATTAGACCCACCAGTCTGACTCCTCAGTTCACGCTCCTAAGTGTGATGCTGTACAGCATCCTGGCTGAACTCCAGCTTAAGGAGGGATCATGTTAGTGGTTAGAAAAGCATCACTACCCCATTCTCTACTTTGGATGAGAAATGAAAATCTAGGTCTATGGTTAAAAGGAGTATGATGAAGATAAAAGTCAACTGGTTGATTATATCAAGAAAACTGAACTTGCAGGGAAAGGTTTAAATAAGTAGCTTATTTTTTAAAGAAAAGTATTTGTTAAGAAATCTGTATTTTATTATTCCAAAATTTTTGAATCCATGGACTTCTAGAACTAAAAGTTATTTATTATTAGCTATCTTAATGCTCCATAATTTATAGGTGAGCATAAAAGGTACCAGCAAAGGGCTTCCCTGGTGGTGCAGTGGTTGAGAGTCCGCCTGCCGATGCAGGGGACACGGGTTCGTGTCCCGGTCTGGGAAGATCCCACATGCCGCGGAGCGGCTGGGCCCATGAGCCATGGCCACTGAGCCTGCGCGTCCGGAGCCTGTGCTCCGCAACGGGAGAGGCCACGACAGTGAGAGGCCCACGTACCGCAAAAAAAAAAAAAAGAAAAGGTACCAGCAAATAAACAATTGTCCCAAGTTTAACAGGCAATGACAGTGGAGCCAGGCTGAAAGTATGGACAGTTTTGAGCAGAGTTTAGAAAAAACTACTCATGATAGATCTATGAAGAGGAGCTGAAAAAAACTAAGATTAGGGGCTGTATCTTTGTGCTTCAGAGTTGAAGGCAAATATATTCTCCCATAATACACTAGTTATAACCACACTCAGAGAGTAAATATTAAATAGAATAGAACATTGTCACGATCTAGTACAATATTCCTTATGGTCAGTGACCCATAATCGGCATAACAGCTTAACACCGAGTTTAGAATTGCTGGTGCTATTATTCAGCCCAAATGATATGCATTAAATATTTTAGTAATTCTAAAAGGTGATGTATAATATAAATCAAAGGTATTATTTGTATTATTCTCATTGATTTTGTATTTTTCTAAATGATATGTTCTTAATCCAGGATAATTAGATGAGTTTCGACTAAGTACAGTTATAATCAACATCTTCACATGATTGATATTCAAAGATATACTCCTCTAAAATAAAACTGGAGTATTATGTATTCTAGTTCAATTAAATTAAACAAATACTTTTTGAACACCCAATAAGTGCCAAAAATTGGCAAAATACTAGGGATACCTGAATAATTAATACATGGCTTCTGCTCTCAAGCTTTAAATCTAGTAGGAGATAAGACTTGTCAACAAATTGTTTCCAGCGTAAGTGCAATAAGGGACATACATTTGCTAAGAGATTATAATGAAAATAAAACAAATTGTTAAAATTCTTACCTCAGAAGGATTCCATTCAATAAACACATTGAGTTTTTTGTTTTTTCCTTAAAATATTTCATTTCATGTAATGAATAACCCCCAAGGTAAAAATATCAGTAAAAATAGCAAATTGTCTTTTGTGCCTGTCATTCAATGTACTGGTGGAAAACAGAGAGATAAAAACCTACCTTGAAGAGAGCAAAGGAAATGAGTAGACCAGTGCTGAATCAAGACTTTATACACTTTTGTAAAGGTCAATAGTGACAACTTCAGACAATTTTGCCACTGTTTCCAAATTTGTCTACTGGTTTTTGAGAAGTTGACCCCATGGATCTGGATTTGGCACCCAAAATGTCTCTGAAGCAAGGGTGTAGGATGCCAGAAAACTGTACCATTTCTATAACCAAAATCCGCAGACTAATTTAACTCATTCTTTAAATGCTTGCTGCATAGTAGGATTAGACAATATTAATAAGAGAAGCAGCAACACCCCTCTGGTGACATCAATTTTGGAGTCTTGGGGTCTAATGCTACCTCTCCCAGTGATTTTGAACAATCAAGTTAAGGGTCTCAACATTTTCCACGTTGGCAAGTTAACAGTTAACAATAGTTGTCTACTATTTATTTAGACCATTCTACCAATACTAAGAAAGAACACATATTAATGATTTACTATGTTCCAAGCACTGTTCTAAGTACTTTGCATATATGAATGCATATAACAACACTAAAAAGTAGGACTTTTATTATTCCCACTTTACAAATGAGAAAATAGAGGCAGAGGTGATAAGTTAGTAATTTTTGGAGACAAGATTTGAGCCTAGAATTTGGGGCTTCAAAATCTATTCTTGTAACCATTATGATATACAAATATTCACTCATAATTCTGACAATGTTCTTTAATATCTTCCCCCAAAAATGTAATTCTAGAAAGTGTCCTTTCTATCCAAGGAAATATATTGCTATCTTCTTCCAATTGCCAGAACATTTTCTTTTGCTGCGGTTGCTAGGTAAAGCAAACAGCTGATTGCTATAAAGCTAAAAACAGCTAGACAAAGCCTTGGCTTTGAATCACTTTTCCAGGACTTGAAAGCCTTTTGCGAAACCTGAAAATGTCTCCCCGGAGCAAAGGAGTTTCTGAACTATGTTTAAAATAACTTGGGAAGTGATGTAAAAATGTGGAATTCTCTGAGGTTATAGGAAACAACTCATGCAATCAGTTCTCAGCACTGTTGGGCCAGTTCTGCATAACTTTTCACCCAAACCAATTAATTCACCACTTTCCGTTGAGGAAAAAAGAAGAGAGTCGAGAGATACCTATGCTGAAGCCTATGACAGCAGTGTTACGGGCAGAAATGGGCTAGTAGTAAATGCTGAAGCAAGTACTGCATAATTATAGCTAATCAGTTATGCTAAAGTGAGCCAATATGGCAGCCTAATTGAGATGATCCTTGTTGCTTCTTACAGGAATGCAATTTAATTAGAATGAGTACACTGACATCAGTAACCTCACAGAATCCCAGGCAATATGAGATAAGCAAGAGAAGTATCACCCTGGCTGGCTTTCAGTCTGTAGGAAATGGACATTGAAGCTGTCTACTTGGCCTATGGGATACTGGAAGTCATTTTTTCTGTGTGTTTAGGGCTTGAGAAAACGGGTGTGTTATTGTGTTTGGACATTTAAAGAAGAATCAATCCAGATAAAGCAGACAAAAGAGTTTAACGTGCATTTCAAGGAGCTCTGAGTTTTCAAAATTCCAAAAGCAGAAGAAACTAACCAGATTGGATTTTCAGAGGGGTCTAATTTGGAATAAATAAGAGGCAGCTATTAAGAGTCATAAACCTGTTTCCATTGTGAATAGTCAGGAGGAGAGACGGGTTCCTGTGGACTCTGAGGGCAGGTGGTGGGGAGGAAGCGGAGGGGTACATGCTGAGCGACAGGGAGTGTTTTGGTTCAGTCTATTGAAAAAAAAAATCTCAAGAAAAGGCAGGATCAAGGAGTAGCTGATGTGGCCTAGCTGGCATTTGGTAGCTGACCAACCTACAGGGTAGATAGGCAAGATAGCTCTGGATATTAAAATGTGGCCTCTGATATCTTCTGATAATTCCAGGAGAGTGAGGCAGGGTTACTCATTCTCTGGCTTAAATAGAGAATGGGGATCAAAACAAAAGCCTTCTTGTAAAGTTGTGTCTTAAAAAAATAAAACAGGTGAGAGCTAAATTTTGTCAACAGCTGCTATATTCAAATAATCAAATCCCGCACATAATTGACTGGACAATAATATTAAAGTCATTATGTATTCCTAACAGAGAAGCACCTTTGAAGATTTGCTGTATATTGATGACCAGAAGTCATTCTAGTTAAAATGTAGTTGATCAAGCACTCTAATACACAGACCCAAAAGTCAAATCTCAAATCTTAGTATAATAATTGTGAAGACAAAATGTTTTGCAACATTGACTGCACAGATGTTACTACCATTTGAGAGCCAAATAATTCACATGATGTTGCTTTGAATCACAATTTATTACAAGTAATTCTTTCTGTTTTTAACTTAGATGGAAGGGTCAATATCATAAAAGATGTTACAGTATGTTAGTGAATGGAGGAAGGGAGAGAGGAGTTTGCTGCCGATTTAAAAGAAGAAAAAAAACAGCACTATCAAATCCTCTCCCTTCCAGGGTGCCCATCTTTTTCCCCTCCCAACTCTATCGGTGCGATTTGAGGATGAGCACATTTGTCAAAGGACTTGATGTGTGGATGTAAAGTGATGCTTTCATGTTTGTTAGAAAATAAGATCATAGGTTTATGAGGAGGATAATTGTTAAAGAAGCGTGTGGTATTTAAATGAGAATGAGTTACAAAAGTATCATAGTGTATTTAAAAATTACTTGATGTGGGCTTCTCTGGCGGTGCAGTGGTTGAGAGTCCGCCTGCGGATGCAGGGGACGCCAGTTCGTGACCCAGTCCGGGAGGATCCCACATGCCGTGGAGTGGCTGGGCCCGTAAGCCATGGCCTCTGAGCCTGCGCGTCCGGAGCCTGTGCTCCGCAATGGGAGAGGCCACAACAGTGAGAGGCCCGCGGGAATAGTGGCTATCTCTGTGTAGTCGGATTATGGATTCTTTAAAAAATTATTTTGCAGCTCCATATTTTCTTTTTTTAAAAATTTATTTATTTAATTTATTTATTTTTGGCTGCATTGGGTCTTCATTGTGGTGCGCTGGCTTCTCGTTGCGGTGGCTTCTTTGGTTGCAGAGCCCTGGCTCTAGGTACCCGGGCTTCAGGAGTTGTGGCCTGCGGGCTCTGGAGTGCAGGCTCCGTAGTTGTGGCACATGGGCTTAGTTGCTCTGTGGCATGTGGGATCTTCCCGGACCAGGGCTCAAACCCGTGTCCCCTGCATTGGCAGGTGGATTCTTAACCACTGTGCCACCAGGGAAGCCCTATATTTTCTAATCTATAATAAACATGCATTTTTTAATATCGTTATTGGAGTATAATTGCTTTACAATGGTGTGTTAGTTTCTGTTGTACAACAAAGTGAATCAGCTATAAGTATATACATATATCCCCATATCCCCTCCCTCTTGAGACTCCCTCACATCTTCCCTATCCCACCCCTCTAGGTCGTCACAAAGCATCGAGTTGATCTCCCTGTGCTATGTAGCTACTTCCCACTAGCCGTCCATTTTACATTTGGTAGTGTATATATGTCAATGCCACTCTGTCACTTCGTCCCAGCTTCCCCTCCCCCACCCGTGTCCTCAAGTCCGTTCTCTACGTCTGCATCTTTATTCCTGCCCTGCCACTAGGTTCATCAGTATAAACATGCATTTTTGTGTAATAAAAATTTATCTTAGGGCTTCCCTGGTGGCGCAGTGGTTGAGGGTCCGCCTGCCGATGCAGGGGACACGGGTTCGTGCCCCGGTCCGGGAGGATCCCACATGCCGCGGAGCGGCTGGGCCCGTGAGCCATGGCCGCTGGGCCTGCGCGTCCGGAGCCTGTGCTCCGCGACGGGAGAGGCCACAGCGGTGAGAGGCCCGCGTACCACCAAAAAAAAAAAAAAAAAATTATCTTAAAATAAGATGCTGGTCAGTATTTCTGGATGTAAATTAGGGTCATAATTGAGTGTATGTCTTTATATATTCACATATATAATATATACTATATGCTTATACATATATAATTAACATATAAATAAGTCAAACATATTATACACCTTTTTTTTTTTTTGGTTTGCCTTTGGCCTCTTGCCGTAATCTGTATCAGAGTTTACAGTTTCTTATACTTCCACTCACATCTTCCTTGCTTTCCCCCCTACCCCACACATGACCCAGGTTAACAATTTAGAATTCATCCTTTGATACTTTCCTCCATGCTGAAATGCTCACATAGGTATGCAAACACATCACACATTGTTCTTGGTTGTTTAACAAAATGAGATCAATTATATATAGGTCTCTAGGTCTTACTTTCCTCACTCAATAATGTCATTGAAAACCTGTCAAACCAACCACAGGAACTCTAATTCATTTTAATGGCTGTATGATATTCCATGGTGTAGATGTACCATAATTTATTCAGCAGTTCCCCTATTGAAGTTTCTAGATTTTTTTTGCCACCATGAAAAATATTGTGATTGGCATCTTTGTATGTGTGTCATTACTCAAAGTTTTATTACTTTGGGAAAGTGTCTCAGGAGTGGGAATATTAAGTTAGAGAAAATGCATTTAAAATTTTAATAGATATTGTCAGATTGCTTTCCAAAAAGGCAGTAACACTTAACAATTTCACCTGCCATGTATGAAAGTACACTTTTTCCTGCATTACTGACAGTAATTGCATTCTCATTCTTTTTAATTTTTGACAAACCAATAAGTGTAAAGTAATATCTCATCTTAACTTTAATTTCATTTCCCAGTCTATTAAAGAAATTGAGCATCTTTTCAAAAGCTTATCAGTCATTTGAATTGATTTTTGTCTGAGTTGTTTATTCTGCCTATTTATTTTGCCTATTTTCCTATGGGGGTGTTTCGTTTTTCTTTTCAATTTGCAGCTGTTCTTTGTACATTTTGTATGCCAGTCCTTTGCCATCTGTATTATCTGTTTAATTTACCAAATAATTTGTCTCCTGAATTTGTTTGTGGTATGAGTTGTATTGTATTTTGATACAGTTAAATATACCTATCTTTTCTTTTTATAACTAAGAATATTTATTTGTCTAGCTTTGGAGGATTATAAATGGTTATATTTAGCCAGTATTTCTTGGTAGTCCCAGTATTAGGTGCCAAGGCGAACGACAACAATAACAAAATTGCCTTTTGCAAATGGACAATTTGGGAACAGAAAACTCCAAAATAACAACTTAAATAAGACAGAAGTTTATTTCTGTCATAAAGTGAAGTTAAGAAGGACTTAATCCAGAGCTTGGATGTATACTCCACTGTAAGGGATCAAGTTTCTTCTTTCTTGATGATCTATTGTGCATGGCTTCTATTCCCCATGTCAGCTCATGACTCAAAATTCTGTTGGCGATCCAGCCATTTCGTCCATTTCCAGTCCAGAAGAAAGAAGAAGGAAAAAAGCGCCAAGCCCTTTAAAGATTTTTCTCAGAAATTGTCCACCATTTCCATTTACACCACATTAACATCACATTAAGAACTTAATGACACTTAATTGCAAAGGATGCTTACATTTCCCTGGTCACTAGTGAAGACAGACTACGAAACAGTCTTTACTTCAGGTGGCTTCTTGCTCAGCTAAAAACCGGGGGTTTCAATATTTTGGAAGATGACTAAAGCTTACCACAAGAGACCTTCAAAACAATAATTAGTCAAGAGACTTTGAGACTAATGATTTTGGGGAAAATATATCTTTTATGAAGGCTTTATACTACTCTAAATAGATAAATAAATGATGAGTAAATACATTAATGAATTCACTTCTAATATTTTTCCAGAGCTCACTTACTTTCCCTAACCTCTCTCTTCCAACACAACCACTCTCCAGTCATCTTCTTCTCTAGCCAAGTGGCAACAGACATTTTATAGCAGATGATGCCCACTTATTTGGAAAATTGTTATCAACCAAAAGTGACCAGACACCACTGAATAAAAAAGTGACTTTTTTTTTTCCCTATCCATTGCTCTGGTTCATCAATTGCCTGATGCTCTCAAGAATCTGGAAACTTCCTTCATGAGGCTGGTAAAAAGGATCGAAGAAAGAATTCACTGGAGAAAAAACATTTTCCAGTTAGAAGGCTAATGTTGCTGGGTGTTTTTTAATGAGTGGCTAGTGGCTAGACTCAAAAGAGTAACTGCTGTTTAGATGCTCTCATGTCTAGCTTATTTTTTAATAAGATTGCACATTGCAAAAGAATGTAATAAATTTTATCTTTAAGAAGTAAAGATAGAGGCAATGCAGATGCCATAGTTTATAATGTGGGTCTGTTATCTGGCTGCCTTTTGAACCCAAGAGATAAATTTCAAATTATATTTCCCCACCGTTTGCCATGTATTGAAAATAATGCAAACTTTTTAAGCAAATCAGGTCTCTAATTTTGAAATAAGATATCTGAATTATTAAAGAAATGGTCAGGAATTACAATTAGGGCCACATGACAGGCAGACGTATGTCTTTTTATTTTATTCTTTGATCATGTCTAATAGAAATAAAAGAAAAAAAGAAGAAATAAATATCCGGTGCTGAGCTGCTCATTTACAATTCCACTATCTCTGAAAACTCCTGGATCTGTCATTCAGCAGGATGACTTTTTCCCTCATGACTGAAACTGAATACAAATACATGAAATGGGCCAATAAAGTTAGACTCTTAAGGCAGTGATGCTTCAATAAACAAACTTTCCATGCAGCACTTTATTAATCAATTCATGCCACCAACAAGCATGTTAAAATTATAAGTCATGCAAATCAGAGCTACCTGATTTTGCAGCTGTGAGGCATATACTTCTTTAGTCCTCACAGTAAACTGAAGATGGCAAAGTCGTCAAGTCTGAAATTTATTTTCCCTGTTCTGCTTCCTTTTCCTATCTCTGTTCTCTCACTTGTGAGGTTAATGTTCTCTGATTTTTTTACGCACTTCCAGTCAGTTCAGTTAATGATCTGATTATTGGGCAGCTGCGCATGGGGCTCTGTGCCAGTCATGAGGTGAACACTGGTAAATAGGCAGATCCCTGCCCTCCAGGTGCCCAGGCCCTAGAGCAGAACTGCACAGTCCTATGGTGAGACCTATTACAAATTATTTTAAATGGAATAGTACTTGTAATACTTATGTTTTCCAGTGATTTTTTTTGATCAATTGTATATTTCTTTTTTTTTTTTAGAGAATATAATATTTATTTATTTATTTTTGGCTGTGTTGGGTCTTCGTTGCTGCGCGCAGGTTTTCTCTAGTTGCAGTGAGCAAGGGCTACTCTTCTTTGCAGTGTATGGGCTTCTCATTATGATGGCTTCTCTTGTTGCGGAGCACGGGCTCTTGGTGCCCGGGCTTCAGTAGTTGCAGCACGTAGGCTCAGTAGTTGTGGCTTGAGGGCTCTAGAGCGCAGGTTTAGTAGTTGTGGCGCGAGGCCTTAGTTGCTCCGCGGCATGTGGGATCTTCCCGGACCAGGGCTTGAACCCGTGTCCCCTGCATTGGCAGGTGGATTCTTAACCACTGTGCCACCAGGGAAGCCCCTCCAGTGATTTTTATTTAAAAAATATAAATTAGAATATGCAGAGAATCAGTGATATATATAATAAGTGTTTGATATGACATTAAAAAATATATAAATTAGAACAGATTTGAAAATATCCATACATTAATACATATTACTTGCAATCACTCACACATGTTTTCTCCAATGGAAGCATCTAGCTGACACCTGGTCATAAACTCCAGCCCATCTTGGTCTACACCCCAAACCCTAAGCCTTGATTTTATGAAAACTTGTCATGTATGTGACTGAGGAAAGAGATGAGGACTAGACTTATCTGATGCACTTGTCTCAGAAAAAAAAGAATTTGAAAACAGATCACATGCAGTGGGTTAAAATTCATTTACATTATCTGTAACTAATTCATCTTGAAGAGCTCTCAACTATGTTCTCACACCTTAATACTTAATATTAAGTATTAATATAATACTAGAATATATTACTATGCTATACTATAATAAATTAATATATAAAGTATTAATATAATACTTAATATTTCTAATTGGGGAGTCCAAAAGGTATCCTGCTAGAAGTGGCTCTTAAAATTTAGCGTCTAGGGCTTCCCTGGTGGCGCAGTGGTTGAGAGTCCGCCTGCCGATGCAGGGGACACGGGTTCGTGCCCCGGTCCGGGAAGATCCCACGTGCCGTGGAGTGGCTGGGCCCGTGAGCCGTGGCCGCTGAGCCTGCGCGTCCGGAGCCTGTGCTCCGCAACGGGAGAGGCCACAGCAGTGAGAGGCCCGCGTACCGCAAAAAAAAAAAAGACCAGACTCACTTAACCTTGCTCTGGTGACTTAGACACTGGCACACATAGTACGCCTCCAGACTCCAAGAGAGGAAAGTCTTCCCCCCAGGGCTCCCCGTCCCAGCACAGATCTACATGGAAATATCCTTTACTACCTCCCACTGCAAAGGACTCTCAGCTGTAGAGGCTATGTTTTATGAGACAATTTATGTTCATTTTTAAAAAAATCATCACCCGTCCCACCCCCAAGTAATGTCTAGAATGAATTTCCACCATTCCTATTTTGTGTTGACCATGTCTCAGAACTTCTCAGTATCTACACTAGTCAGGCCAATTTGGGGTTTGACAAATATGTCACCATAGACAAAATCTTGTTTTGGTTTATCAGAAGAGCCTAGAGGTTAAGCAGTAGGCTCTGAAGTCAGGCTGCCTGAGTGTGAATTCCAACTCCACTCTTACCTAACAAGGTGACACTGAGCAAGTTCCTGAGTTTTCTCATCCATATTATGCCTACATCTTAAGGTTTTTATTTTAAATAAAATTATATCTATAAAGTCCTCAGAACAGTACATGGAAGAGAGAAGGTATTCAGTGGGTGGCAATAATTATTATAAAAGAACTGTAACTACATTGGGGCATATAGGAGTAGAATTTATTCAGTTTCTCACTAATTAAGAATGGCCATATCCTGGCAAGACTAATAGGCAGGTATATAATGAATTTCTTTGGATCTTCAACTTCTTGCAATAGTCTTCGTGGTGAAACAGGTTGAGCTCACAGACACATTAAAATCAGGGATAATGGCTGTGACTTTCTGCACTCAGTCAAACAACATGGTAAGGAATTTTGTCCTTAAAGAGCAATGACCCAATTTAGGAGGTTGAGCATACGTCTCAATTCATTTCAAAAGCACTAAACTCACACTGAGTGTGGCAGGAAGATCTGAGCTCCTATAAGACTCTGTGCTCTGGGTACTGTTATCATCTCCTGTTTATAGGGAAGGAATCGAGCCTTGGGGAGGGAGTGACTGCACAAGGTCACAGTGTTAATATCCAGCAGGACCAGTACTCAAAGTCAGGCAGGCTGACACCAGAAGCCATGATCTTCACCCTTCTGGCCCTTTGTCTCTGGGTTGGTCCCAGAGACAACTATTTTCAGTAAATAATTAGATTCATGCAGCTTTGGTGTCAGTGGAAAGAGAGAAGGTGACATGACATACTCCGTCCTACCAGGTACAGAGAACAGACCTGGAGTGCTGGAAAATTTCAGCACCACGACCCTTGGTGTCTGAGAAAAGGAAAGTGAGAAGTTGTGTGTTGCTGGATTGGACACAGAGCACACAGAATAAAATCACATGGAATGTTTTACCATCTGTCTGGATTTTTTAAAAGTAGGCTGATTACACTTATAATGTCATCTCATGATTACTCAGAAGTTACATCATAGCCTATTTTTATTCTGTCATATAGTAATTTGTGTGCTGCAAATTAAGACTAGCAAGAATAAAACTCCAGGCTCCTGCTGTCAGGCTATTCAACATTTTCTTAGACAGATTACAAACATATGTTGAATATCCACTCACTGCCCAGTCTTGGTGCTAAGCTTTTGGGAAAAATATAAAAATATCAGACACAGTTCCCATCTTAAAAGAGCACATGATCATATTGGTAAGATGAGGTAAATGCAACTAAAATTATTAGACCAAAATAGAGGATCAGATAAGAGGAAGGTAGCCAGGAAGATGGTGTTGCAGTGACAGCATGGGAAGACCTGTGGATAAAGAGGTGGAGACATACAAGCTGTATTTAGTCATTCTGCCTGCAACATGACAATACACTTGAAATTCATACTGAGGGCAGATTGTGGAGGGCTTTGGCTATCTGGCTAAGGACTTTAGATTTTACTCTAGATTTTAAAAATATTCTTCTAAAGGCCAAATACATTTTTCAAACTAACTACAATGTAAGCAACTTGACTGAAACTTCTGTATTTAGCAAGATGGAGAGATGGAGTAGATTTACCCTCTTACCTAAAACAGCTAAAAATATTCACAGGAGATGTGATACAACGGTTTACTAGTCATTATTCAACAAGCAAGGAAGGGCAATGATCCTTTAGAGATGAAACAGACAAGGTGAGCCCCATGACAGCCCCAGGTGACTGCTTGGAGAGTTGCCAGGCCAGGGCATAGGGAGTTTTCAGCCATCTCCCTGAGTTAAGGAGATGGACCTGGGAGTCTGAAGTGACCAGGGTGGCTAGGGTTCATAGAACGGAGCATTGGAAAGGAGAGAGCTGCTCAGAGAGGAGTTCTGGGTACCTTCAGAGGATCTTCCCCAAGTCCTCAGCTGAGTAGTGATCAGTACATTCCTGTGAAGAAAGAACCACCCAAAAGGACCAGAGGAGAATTGTCAGAGTCCACCAGAAATAGTTCCTGTTTCCCCAAGTCAGGGTGGAAAATCTCATACTTCATGGGAAATCAGGAAGAATATTCAAAAAAGTTTTGCCTCAATAGCGGGGAAAATTTGCCCAAGGCTAAGCACTGTGCTAGTACTTCCTATAAAGCTTCAAAATCTGAATTGAAAGGGTCAGTTTCCAAGTAACTCAACTGCATACCAGAAAAAAAGCTCAAAAATATTTATAGGAATACAAATATGTCCAACACCCAATAAACTAAAATTCTGGCATCCAGTTAAAAAATTACCAGGCATTCAAAGAAGCAGGAAAATACAGCTTAAAATGAGAACAAAAAAATCAATCAAAACTGACCTAGAAATGACATGGATGATAGAATTAGTAGATAAGAACATTGAAACAGTTACCAAACTGTATTCCATATATTCAAGAAACTAGCAGAAATATTGAACATGATATGTAGAGCAAGAAATCATTGCTCTGGTCAAGAAATGTTAATGCTAATGAGCTAAATCATGTGTTTCAGTGAAGCCCAGTTTGAGAATTATTGCTCTGGGCTATCGGAAGCCATTGAAGACTTTTCAGCAAAATTTGACATGAAAATAATGAAATGAAAATATTTTAGGAAGATTGAATTGATAGTGAGATTCAGGATGGAATCGACGGGGAAACTAGGAGCAAAGAATTTAGGCAGGAGATAACTGTAATAATATAGCAGGGAAATGATATTTTGGCCTAAAAGAATAGAGGTGAAAATAGAGGTAGGGAATGGTTTGTTATTTTATTTATTTATTTTTAGCTTACATTTTGTTATTAAGGCCACCTAGTGTGCCTGGCAGTTTGTCCATTTGAAGGGAAGGATCAGTGGGGCTGTCTCTTAGGCTGATGACTTCAGAAGTCTGCAGGATAGCATTCAAGCCCATTTTGATAAACTTAGAGCTACACTAGGTATCCTGGAACAATGTCAAAAAAAAAAAAGGCATTATCTTTGAAATTTCATGAAAACTGGGTCTTCTTTTTAGAAATAAGAAACAATAATTCATATGGTGTACGAAGGTTAATATTGTAAGGGTACTTGGTTTTAAGTATAGGCTGGTTAATTGACTGGGGTCAAACTTTGTGACAAGCCAAGTTATGAAGGAAGAGATATGGATTTAAGCAGAAGTTTTATGCACAAAAGACACTGAGAAGGAAAGAAGCAACTTAGGAAATGGAAGGTGGTGAATTAATGACTAAAAGCAGTGCTGTCTAATAGCAATGGAATTCAAGCCACGTGAATAATTTTAAATTTTCTAGTAGTCACATTAAAAAAGGTGAAGATAGGGCTTGCCTGGTGGCGCAGTGGTTGAGAGTCCGCCTGCCGATGCAGGGGACACGGGTTCGTGCCCCAGTCCGGGAGGATCCCACGTGCCGCGGAGCGGCTGGGCCAGTGAGACATGGCCGCTGAGCCTGTGCGTCCGGAACCTGTGCTCTGCAACGGGAGAGGCCACAACTGTGAGAGGCCCGTGAACCGCACAACAAAACAAACAAAAACAAACAAACAAACAAACAAAAAAAACACGTGAAGATAAACAGGTGAATTTAATTTTATTAAACAGGTAATGTTTTATTTAAATCCACATATCCAAAATATGTGGACAATCTAAAAATGATTGAGAAATTTTACATTGTTTTAATATGAAGATACACACATTAATCTAGTGTGTATTTCACCCTTATAACACAACTCAGTTTAGACGAGTCACATTTCAAGTGCTTAGTAGCTGCACGTGCCTAGTAGCTCTTATATTCAGCAGCGGAGCCCATGATCATCAGGCAGCCAGCATTTCTCTCTTCTCCGGTTCTTTTTTTCCACCTCTAATTCTTTCAAGCATTTATTAAGTGCAAAAGACTTCCCTTACTCAGGTAGATTTTGGTATCTCAAAGCACTATGCACAGTCAGACACACTGCATAGAATAGAGTCCCATAACAAGTATTTTTGTGGAAGTGGTCTCTAGTTACTGCTTGTAGAAATAAAGGAGGGAATGAATAGAGCAAAGCTCCACGTGATTGTAATCCAGGGTCAAGGTAATAACCGTGCATGTGGAGGAAAGTGAGGATAAGAATACAGGCAATTTGGTTCTGCTTTCTGCTCTAATTTTGCACCCTTGGAATAATTACTTAACGTCTCTAAGTTTCAAGTTTATATGTGTAAAGAAACATGCAAAAACACTTGGAAAATATAAAATGATGTAAAAACAAAGTAGTAATATTAATTTTCTCAATTACAGGGCATTTTATTTACAAAAAAAGTTAAGTGAGTCTCAGTTGGAAGGAATGTAAGGGAAGCAAATATTACCACCATTTTACTGAGAGGAAGGTGTGGTGGGACATTGCACAGGGCCTGATCTGCCTTAGGCTGATAGCGAGTCTCTCTCCAGATGCCAGCACCCTTGGCCATTCCCACCCTGCCCAGAGAAGTTAGGCAATTCACCTAAATCAACAAGCTGGTGTCAGGAATTGCATTTAGATATTCTGCTTCCCAGTCCTCAACCCCCTTCTCCCGACTCTTCTACACTCCTTCCCCAAGGATGTGGACTTCAGATGTGACCAAAGAAATAAAAAGACTGTATCACAGAGAAGGAATTCCTGATGCCATAGAGGCGAAGACATGAAAACTGAAAAATAACTCAGATTTGATAGGGAGCTCCTCCCTCACCTTAGAATAAGCAATTTCAAGGGAGCAATCAAAAGGAAGGGAAACTTATGTATGAGACAAAATTTTGTTTTGGCTGATTTGTTCTTCCTAGTCTCTATATATCTTTTGTGACTGTGCTTTAATTCAACTCAGGTGTAGCAAAACAATAAAACATTTCAGAGTCCTTTTTTTTTTTTTTCCTTCTCATGAGTTTTGAGCAGGACAGGCAAAATAGGCAAGACTGTTTCATCTGGAGAACAGGATACCCTAGAGAAGGTCCCAACGGCAGGCATGAGAAAGAAGTTCAGGCAGAAGTAACGGCCAGAATTTCAGAGAAGTCTGGTACATGAGGAGGGTTAAGAAAAACTGATAGGGACAGAGTAAAGGCCAAAGTAGGAGATTAAATAGTTAATCCCACTAGGGGATTGTAAGTATAAAAAAGTTTGGGAAACGCCTGTAAGTTAATGATCACTCAAGAAAGCAGGTTTGCTTAACCACAAAACCTAGCAAGCTTGCTTAGCAACAAAACCGTGCAACAGAAGCATGAGACATGTCTCAAAACAATAAAACAATGGTGAAATGAGATCCACATCCTGCCCAGTGAGGTCAGTAACTTAATGATTCCTAGGACATGCTTCTCTGTGTGCACTAAAAACAAAAATCTAAGGAAAAGGTGACATTATACTGAAACCTGAGATGATTTACCATATATTAGTATATGTTACAACCTTTTTGCTCATTTCCACTGTGCCATGACAGTCCCAGTTCGACCATGTAGGGACAAGAAAACTCCCCTGCCCAACATGGAGGGGGAGGAGAAGCTGATGAAGGAAGCTTGATGTCTACTCAAGAATGAGGAAGAAGGTGGTCTTCTACCCCCTCCACTTTTCCTTTGATTAGAAAACTGTAGCCCACTAAGTTCTGGGGGTGACACTCCCTTGCCCTCCCGCTTGTATCTCTCACAAATGTCTTATATTAATAAATTCTTTCCTTACCTGTCACTCTGCCTCTCGCTGAATTCTTTCTGTGCCGAGACAGAAGAACCTACACTCTACCAAGTCCTGAGATGCATTCTGCTGGTTTCAAAACAGTACTGAGTTTATGTTCAGAGAACCCAACTGCATATCATTGTTGATTACTTACTAGCTCAGGGACCCAGGGCAATTTATTTAATCCTTCTGAGCCTTAGATTCTCTGTAATTAAATCAAACTGAAGTACTATCACCAGGCTCACCTGAACATTTCTGATGATCAAAGAAGAGAATGTATAAAAAATAAGAGTGGTTTGTCAAAGGTAAGGCCCTACACAGGTGTTGGTTATGATGATCTAATCGTCCAGTGGCAGATACACTTGATTCCTTACAGCATAGGGCAGGGAGTCAGATTATGAGAGAGAGTCAGGTTGTACTTCTTGGAAGACCTGGACAGTAGACAAGGCCCCAGTCATGAAGGAGTTAGGGTTCTGTATAGGAAACCAGAACACAGGTGGCAGGTTAGGAATCCATTTATTAGAACTTCATTTTAACGTAGGATTTAATTAAAAGATTAAAGCCTGCGTAGTGGAATCTAGACACCTGATTAGAGCTAGAGCTTCATCCTGCAGGGTTTTTAAAATGGTTCTCGGTCAAAGCCAGAACTGACCTCAAATTGTTGGGTGGGGCTGAAACTATAGATGGAGAGAGACCATGCCTTCGTAGATTTGGTGGTAGAGAAATACTAGATAGAGAGCCAAGTAGATCTTTCTTATAAGCATTAAAAAAAAATCACTTACTCTGAAAAAGATAAGCTCATTAATATGAGAAGCTTTTTGAAAGGTTCCTGTTTTTTATTCATGGGTTACTACCAGAGCATTTCTTGCCATTAATCCAAGGAGTCCAGTGAAATATGTGATCCTTCTCCAGCTGCTGCACAAATGATCACACTGCTCAGTAAGAGAATACTAATGAGATGCCTAGGTTCTTTAAGAAAGCTGAATGATAGTAATCATCAAAGCATACATCAGAAAATTCCAGTTGCATATGAAGATAAAGCAAATGTCAGGTGTATTAATTCATTTAACTTGCAAATAGAAAATTAGACCAGTCTATTTGATAATACATTATTTTCCAATAGGTTTATCCTTAGAAGGATGCTTGATAAAAATGCTATTAAACCAATGACATCCAAAACTAAATTAAAATCATGTGGTCTTCCATTAGTTCCCCCCCACTCAAAAAAAGTAAAGTATTCAATTATTATCAAACCAGAAAGTGGTTTAACTTTCTCACTTAATTTTTGTTAAAAATTCATGTGTTAAGAAATACTGATTATTAATTATTCTTTTTACATATTGTTCCTAAAATTTAAAGAGATTTGTACAAGAAATCATTAAAGAGATGTGAGAAGAAAACTATTTTCTTTTTGAGAAGGCAACTTTTGATAATGTGTTTTTTGCATTTGAGTCACTTCAGCACTTCTACTTTATCAAAATTTAACATAATACCCCTGCTCACAGAATCTGACATCATCTGGGGTCTATTATCCCAAAATAAGTGTGGAAAAAGATAACACAGCATTGATACTGTAAAAGAGCAAATTTCAAAGCGTGGTCCCCAGATCAGTACCATTACCATCACCTGGGAACATATTAGAAATGCAAATTCTTAGACCCATTCCAGACCTACTGAATCAGAAACTGGGGATGGGTTTCATGGGTCCCAGAACTCTGTATTTTTTTTTTCTTTGCGGTACGCGGGCCTCTCACTGTTGTGGCCTCTCCTGTTGCGGAGCACAGGCTCCGGACGCGCAGGCTCACCGGCCACGGCTCACGGGCCCAGCTGCTGCGCGGCATGTGGGATCTTCCCGGACCGGGGCACGAACCCGTATCCCCTGCATCGGCAGGCGGACTCTCAACCACTGCGCCACCAGAGAAGCCCAGAAATCTGTATTTTAACAAACCATCCAGGTGTTCTTGATGTACACTCACATTTGAGAACCGCTAAGGTACTAACAACATGAGAGCCCAGGAAAAAGGTACTAAATTTTTTTTTTGTAACTAAGGTAACCATGTTGAGAAAAAAATATTAATGATCAGACTTATTATTTGATAGCCTTATAATTAATGACAGACAGGCAGAAAGCATCCAAATCTGACATAAGTATCCTCTAGCCAAGACCCTCCCCTTCCCAGTTCAGAATAATTGGTGAGGGTTATTTATATGCATAATGACGTTTCCTTTGTGGTTTTTGTTGTCTCAACAAATAGCATTAGAAGATACTTGCATGTGCAAGACAGGAAGAAGGAGAGAGGGTTGGTGATACCTGTGTCTATCACCTTTTATTAGGAAAACAGAAGGTTTTCAAGAACAACACTCAACTTTGCAGATTTCTATGGCTCACTGGCCAGAACAGCGATTCAGGATAATCCCTAGCATCACGGGATAATGGGAAAGCAAGTATAGAATTATGTTTTCCCATATGGTAGAATTTATGGTTCTTTAAGAAAGAACTCATACAGGCAAGAAGGGGTTGACATGAGTAATAAGTCAGTCAGTCTACAGAATTATAAATAGGAAATGTCAGTCCAGGGAGCCATAACTAAAGTAAATATTTACAAGAAGGATCTTCAAGCTGCAGTGACAGAAGGGCAAGTGAAATGTGTCAAGGTGGAACCCCAAGTCTCAGGTCCCCAAGTTTCCAGTGAGGTGCTGTCCCCTACACCCAAAGACTGGACCACATTAGAATCTACACTTGTGGGGTTCCTCAGAGATCATCACTTGCTCTTCCTGGGAGGAGTAACTTATCTGCCTGGTGAAACTTGGGAGAGCATGACATCCATGACTACATCATTCTGGAGAAACACAGACAATGCAGGTCCACCTCTCTTTCTCTTGGGACTTTCTGTCCATAAGTGAAGTGTATTCTCCTCTTCAGTGACTTCTCTGTTGTGGTACACACTGGACAGCCCTCCTCAGAGTGGGGAGAGGGTTACTGCTTTGTCCCTGGTGACTGAATGGGAAAATTTCAATTGGGATAGGAGGGAGGCTGGCTTGCTTAGCTCTGAAACCTACAACCTATGAGGAATACATTAATAATATCGAATAAAATCAAATGTAAATGTTGGAAGGATCAGAGATAGTAATTTCTGAAGGTAGAAAGGAATATGAGTGTGATAGTCAGGGTTCCATCAGGAGAGCAGAACTACTATGGGTATTATGGAATAAAGGGTTATTGTAGGAATAAGAAGAACAATTGTGGAAGAAGATGGCCCTCCTCCAAAGGGAAGCTGGTGGATCAGAGACAATCTCCTAGCCAGCCTCCTGAAGCACTGAAGCAAGTTGGGAGCTTGAAAGAGAATCTAGGCAGCTGCCAGGGGAGACTGTGAAGGAAAGCTGGTGACATCTACAGAAAGCTGCTGCCCCCATGGACGGTGGTCAGCCTGGGGTGCTGTGGCTCAGTAGGACTGGCAGGTGGGAGGAAGAGTTGCATCCAGAGGAGAGAGTGTGAAGGTAACCTGGATCTCTTGCTGTCTCTGCGTCTTTCGCTCACCACACCTAACCATGGAAACCTTCAGAAAGTAATGGCAGCTGCTTTGTCTCTGTCTTCCAAATCTTATGCAGTTTCTCTATTGACTCTCTAATCATAAACCTTAAAAACGGGTTCTGATATATTTACTTCCAGCCATACTTAACTTACAAATAAAGACAGTAGAAAAATTATGCTTCCACTTAAAATGATTCATCTATCCCTGTACAAATCAAAACTTACCCTCTCCCCAGAGGACATAGAGTTCCACACCACCTCAGTCACTGGAGATGTCCATTCCTCATTGGGTTGCATCACACTACCCCTCCGATATCCTGTAACCTAAATACCAGGCCATAAGGTTAACCATTATTAACACATCTTAGGTTAGATAACAGGGGAAGAGAAGGTGGGGGGAGAGCAAAGAAAAAGAACTGAAATGGAAAGAAAAGAATACACACATTCACTTCAAAGTTGGGATGAAATACTCATAACTACTACAGGCCCTGTTTTTATAACTGAACATGTGGTTACTGCTGGTATTTCTATCTTCCTTCTAGCACTATCCATTCCATATCTCTTTGCTCTTAGCAAACACTTCAGGTCTTAGGCTGTTGCCTACTGGGGTGATGCAAACTGTCATTCCTAAAAGTCTGGAATCATTAGCAACTGATGAAGTTTTCTATTAATTTTCTCACAGACATAGGAGTACTAAGAGGCCCCTCAGAGACTCTCCTGTGTTCCAGACCTTGTCCTCCATTGTGTATTGTGCAGGATCATTCATCTCAGCCAGTACAGTAACCCCTTCTTTTCCTGGTGGTTCACTGGGCATTAGAAACTCAAAGAGCCAGGTG
Organism: Pseudorca crassidens; assembly: GCF_039906515.1. Taxonomy (NCBI): domain Eukaryota; kingdom Metazoa; phylum Chordata; class Mammalia; order Artiodactyla; family Delphinidae; genus Pseudorca; species Pseudorca crassidens. The sequence continues at coordinate 94,225,420 of NC_090300.1, read as the reverse complement.
TTGGTCTCAAAGTCCAGTTTAATAGAACATTTGTTGTCCCCCCTCCCCAAGGTCAGGCATCTTCCCCAATGGGCAGTCAAGAGCTGTGAGATGGATCACTGAACTCCAAAGAATCTATATCATACCAATTCACATTTCAGGTAGGGTCTTAATTTCAACAAAACGACATCAAGTGTCACATCAAATATTGTTCAAGTGAAGCTTATTTGACTTTATTTATATTGAATTTGTTTATATGTTTTGGTTTTATAGCTATATAAGCATAAGGCATTTATACCAAGATTATATTGATATATTTTTACCAAACATTATAATAAAAATAATTTACATAAGCAAAAAAAAAAAAAAAAGAACATTTGTTGTACCCCTTGATGAAAGAATTTTACTCTGGGAAACAAAAACTCAAACCTAGCAGAGCCTAAGCTTGATGGAGCAGGAAGCTCCAATTCTGCTGCATCAGTGGGAATAGAGGAGCCCATCCTACTTACATCCTTCGCAGGGAAAGCATTTGTTAAAAATTTTAAATTCTTTTAAACTAAAAATAGAAAGCTTTAAAATCCCATAAAGCATTTCTTAAAAAAGAAATCAATCATACTTAATGGTGAAATGTTAACATCATACTGTAGGTGGTTCTCTTGGATTCTTTCAGGTAAATTCAGTAATAGTTTGGGTACAAAATATGAAACTGCTTATAGAAATCAATAGCTTTCATGTATATATGTGTACACATATATATTAAATCAGAAAATATAGTAGATAAAAAGATGGCGAAAAGATTAAATTTAACAACCTATAAAAACTATATACATATAAAATATTATTGAAGGTCATAAAAGACTTGAATCCATGGAAAGGCATATCATGTTAAGAAAAGTTGATTTAACATTATAGAGATGTTAATTCTAAATAATCTATGAATCTAACATTATTCAAATACAAATGTCAAACTTTTTTTAACTAGACAAGATGATTCTAAAATAATGCGGAAAAAATAAATGAACAAGTATATTCAGGAGAATTCTTAAATAAAAAATGAGGAGAGATCAGTTCTATAAAATATTAAAACATTATCAAGCTGCAATAGAAAAATTAGACAAGATTAAAAATTTAAAAAATCTTCATAGAAAAATACACCATAAACAAAGTCAAAAGTCAGTCAATTAACTGGGGAAAATATTTGCAACTTTTATCATATGTAATTAGAAAATTTACTTAGTAAAGACTGTCTGCAATCCAATAAGAAAATAATGGATGACCCAAGAGAAAAAACTGGAAAGGGGTTAAGCAATTTACAGAAAAGGAAAAAGAAAAGTAATTGTCACATGTACAAGAGCCATGAAAAGTTTAACACCATAATAAGTGATACTGTTTGCTTACAATAAAATGATGAGGATGTGGGGAAACAAACATTGCTGGTGGGATATTCTGAAATGCACATATATTTAGACTAAGTAATCCTACTTCAAATGACATTCATATAAAGATATTAATTGCAGAGTCTTCATTATAGCAAAAGATGAAAAATAATTTGTATTCATTAATATGAGTTGAATAATGATGGCATATCTATCAGTGGCATATTATGAAATTGTCAAAAATGATCAAGAAGTTCTACGCATGCTGATACCCTGGAACATTTTCCTACATATTGTGTGTTGAGAAAGGGAAAGTATAGAACAATATGTATAGAATGTTTTCATTTCTGTAACCCACCAAAAACATGTATATGCATATACATGTTCGTATGTATTATACCTCTATTTAAGACTATATAAAGAAACCAGTAACTAGTGAGTGATTCTGTGGAGAACTAGATGGCTAAGAGAGAGGAGTAAAAGGGAATAATTATCATGTATCTTTTCTTAACATTTAAAAATAATATACTTTTATTACTTACCCACTTCTTGGGACCCCTATTATTTACACCTTGCATTAGTCTGATATATTTATTACAACTGATGCACCAATACTGATATATTAACCATAGTTTACAGTTTACATTAAAGTTCACTCTTTGTGTTGCAGAGTTCCATGGATTTTGACAAATGAACGTCATGTACCCACTATTACAGTATCATACAAAATAGTTTCATTGCCCTAAAAAAACCCTAAGCTCCACCTACTTCGCCATCCTTCCTGCTATTCTCACCCCCACCTCTGGCAACCCGTTTTTACTGTTGCTAGGTTTTACTTTTCCAGAATGTCATGTGGTTAGAATTGTTGATCTAAAACAAACTGCTAGTTGTTTCTCCAGCAAAAATTGGTTTATTCGGATCAACAAAGAATTGCAATTCAGGGTTTGCAACATTAGTGAGCCAAGTGCCAATTCCTCACACAGTAAGGGAAGAACTCTTTTATAGAGGGGAAAAGGGACTTGGGAGGGCTATAGTAAACAAAGAGTCCATGGCTTTTCATTGGTTGAATCGTTGCCAGGAAACAAGAGGAAGTCTTTCTTTTTCCTGTTGGCTCTGCTATTGTTGTAGGGTGTAAGAGCTCCCCCTTCTGGCCTCCTGACTTTATTTTAATTGAGATTCCTGTTTATTAATTTTTAGAGACTGACTCCTTTTAGAGACTGACTCCTTTCACTTAGCAATATGCATTTAAGTTTCCTCCATGTCTTTTCATGGCATGATAGCTCCTTTCTTTCTATTGCTGAATAATACTCCATTGTATGGATGTAACAGTTTACTTATTAAATCATCTTGGTTGTGGCTTATAATTCTTTTCAAAAGTTGGATTCAATCTGCTAATTTTTGTTGAGGATTTTTGTACAGGCATACCTCATTTTCTTGTGCTTCACTTTACTGCGCTTCCCACATGCTGCATGTTTTACAAATTGAAGGTTTGCGGCAACCCTGCGTTGAGCAAGTGTATCAGTGTTATTTTCCAACAGCATTTGTTCACTTTGTGTATCACATCTTGATAATTCTCACAATATTTCAAACTTTTCCATCATTATGTTTGTTTTGGTGATGTTTGATGTTACTATTGTAATTGTTTTTCGGTTTGGATTTTTAAATGATGTACATTTTTTAAGACATATGCCATTGCATGCATAATAGACTACAGTATAAACATAACTTTTACATGTACTGGGAAGCCAAAAAATTTGTGACTCACTTTATTGAGATCTTTTCTTTATTAGCAGTGGTCTGGAACTGAATCTGCAATATCTCCAAGGTATGACTATATCTTTGGTTCATGAGATATTGGTCTTCTTGTAATGTTTGTCTGGTTTTGGTATTAGGGTAATGATGGCCTCACAGAATGATATGCTTCTATTTTCTGGAAGAGATTGTAGAAAAATTGTATCATTTCTCTCAAATATTTGGTAGAATTCACCAGTGAAACCACCTTGGCCTGATGCTGTTTTGGAAGGTTAGTAATTATTGATTTAATAGATACAGTCCTATTCAGAGTATCCATTTCTTCTTGTGTGAATTTTAGTAGCTTGTCTCTCACAAAATTGGTCCATTTCATCTAAGTCATTAAATTTGTAGACAGATAGATGCTCATAATATTCCTTTACTATCCTTTTCATATTAATGAGATAAGTAGCGATGACCACTCTCATTGAGTGGTCCTGTGTCCCTGGGCTGTAACCTTTACAAGTGCTTCTCAGCATTTTTTCTCCCTTAGGTGAGACTTGAAGTTCTAAAAGGGACTGGAGTTAGGTAATTACCCTTCCTCCAAGCCTGATAAGGCTTCAGTTTTTTCCTTGTCTGATAGGACTTTGTTATGGAGAATGTTCTGGGCTTATTTCAAAAGGGTTACTTTCCCTCTCCTCCAGGCCAAACATGGGGAAGTTTCCTCTGTGAGAACCTGGTGGGGCTCCCAGAGGTGAAACTCAGGAAAGTGTAAAAGCATGATGGTTCCCAGAAGTTTATAACTCTCAAGCTAGTTCACACAGCCTCTCGCAATTACCAAAGTTATTATTTAAGGGTTCCCATCATGCTTTTGCTGCAGGTAGGTTGATCTATATTCTCTGCATTCATTTATCTCTCCTGTTTTTGAGGTGGTGGTTAGTCCGGTGACCCCAATTCTCCAAAGGATCTAAAAAAGCCATTGATTTTTCAGTTTGTTCAGTTTTTTCTTGTTGTGACGGTAGAAGAGACAGCTTCCAAGCTTTACATGTCGAAGCTGAAAAGCTCATGTATCTTTTTCTTAAATTTTGAATTTTGCACCATGTGTTTATATAATCTATTTCTATCATCCACCCCTTCCCCAAATAGAGAATCTCACAGTTGTTAAAATTAAGGTGCTACTATTGTCCACAGAATGGAACAGATCCAAAAAGAACATAAATACATTTGATTAATATGTAATCATCGCTGAACTAACCTTACAAAGAAACACAGCCCCTGGAAATATTAGCAGAATGATCAGAAGTTAAGTACCCACGCAGGCGTCATAGCAAATGAGACATTTTACTACTTGGATCCATCCACAACATCAATACCTCAAGTCTCTGAGATCAGCAGCTCAAAGACAGCAGCAATTCAAGTCATGGCTTCAATCAGTCTAACCTCAAGCTCAAGGGTATTGGCGTGAAATGCCACTCAGACTAAATGGTTCAGGGTGACCTTGCTTATTCTCTTGGTATTTTTACACAGCCAGTTTCAAACATCTCTTACCACGTTACAGTATCTCTCCTCTTGATTCTATATAGATTTCCAATATTCTTTAACCCTTCCTTGATATTACAACTAAACTTTTATATTTTTATTATCTCTGTAAACACAAATGTATAAACCTTTACTTTGGAATACATGGCCCTAAACATTTTTGGACTTTTTAAAAGAGGGTAACATGAAATTGACACTTCTAAATAGAAATATTAACAGAATAAGCAAACTCTATATTAAGTGGAAAATCAATGAGGCTGTTACAAATATGTGGCTTAAGTAGCCAAGTATCTTTTTAAAGCTTGTTTGCCTTTAACGTCCATAAATCTACCAAAAGAGCTAGGAATATAACAAGATCCAAATCCTAGACATATCGTTTTGTTATTAAAGTTTGGCAAACTTTTCTCAACTGTGTCTTTCCCTCATACTCTCTTCCAGGAAATAAAATAACAATGTGCAACTTCATAATAAATTTTGTAAATATGTTCATCAGTTGGAGAAGGCTATGACACCCAAGAGAAGGTTGATTTAAAGTATGAAGGATAATTCTAAGAGAAAAATGTTTACTTAACACTGCTCATAGAAGTAAATTAAGTAAGAAAGCAAGTAGACTAACTTTAGTCAATAAAATGTTACCCCTAGGTGTAGACAAGAATACCCTGAACTGATTTAACTCCTAGTACTAACCTCACCACCCTGCACTACTTTTGAAAATGCAGAATCTCTACCATTAATTTTACTTTCTATAATTGGCTATAGGTTTGCAGAGAAATAAGAAACCATGGACAAAGGAAATAAAGGTTTCTATTCCATTCTTCCAAAAGGGTTTAGATAAACACTTATTGAGAAACTACTAAAAGCCACGCTCTTTATGTTTTTAAAAAAATATAACAATACTATGAAGTATGTATTATCCTCATTTTATTGATGAAACTTTCTTTACGTAGAGCCAAAATTTAAATTTAGATGTGGTTATAAAACTCATGTGTTGAAACGTGGTTTTAAAAAGTTAAATTTATTTTAAAATTTTAGAATGTAAATAAACAACAAATTCAAACAATTTCATTACTCAGAGGCAACCACTTCATCATTTATAATATGTATACGTACACATACATATTTATATGCACCTACAAGATATATATATTTATATCCTAAAGATAGGCAGAGAAATGAATCCTTGTTTACAAATAGTCTGGTTTCCTGCTTTTTGCACTTAACACAACAGGAATCTCTTTCCATGTACTTATACATTTCAATATCTTTGTTTTTGAAAGGCAACACATTATTCTATTGAATGAATGTACTTTACTCCTCTAACTGTATACATGGATTGCTTCCAATTTTGTGCCACAATAAACAGTGCTGTAATGAATATTACTGTACCTAAATCTTAGTGCACATCCTTATTTCCTTACGATAAATTCCCAGAAGTGAAACTGCCCATAATACATGTTTTTTTAATCACATATCAGTTTGTGTTTGAATCATCGGGTCTTTTTTCAGAAAATGCAATATAAAGTTTAAATATCTTTGTGAAACGCATGAGGCCTGGGCTCACTGTTCTTTAAGAATCCAGAGCTCTAACATGCTGATTAACTGTGAGCTTTATAGAAATTAGTCTGTAGTAGTTAATACTAGTCTTTACTTTTGGGTAAAGAAAAACCCTGCTTAACTGAACATGAACAGTGTTGTCTTTTCTAAGGGCTAATCATAAGCCTTTTTATTTGAAGTTCGCAAAAAGAATAAGGCTACTCTAATACGTTGTTATCTTTTGGCTCTTTGAGATAAGTGAGGTGAAATATAACTCTTGGAATAAGTGTGTACATAATGTTAACAGAGAGGCAGAATCATGTTCACTACTAAATCCCTGCCAAATGCTCAGCTACTTAATGAAAAATTAGTTTCTAATAACATAATGAAACTGTAATTCAACCTACTCTATTGACTTTGAAAATGTCATTCTCTTATTCAGCACTGGCTAGACTTCATATAAAAAACCCTCTGTGGTATCCAAATTAGAAGGGAAGAGATAAAACTGTCATTATATGCAGATGACATGATACTATATACAGAAAACCCTAAAGACTTCACACAAAAACTAGAACTGATAAACATATTCATCAAGGTAACAGGATACAAGATTAACATACATAAATCTGTTGCGTTTCTTTACACTAAAGAAGTCTGGCCAAGGAGGTGAAAGACTTATACGCTGAGAACTATACATTGATAAAGGAAACTGAAGACGATTTAAAGAAATGGAAAGATATCCCATGCTCTTGGGTTGGAAGAATTAGTATCTTTAAAATGGCCATACTACCCAAAGCACTCTACAGATTTAATGCAATCCCTACCGAACTACCTATAACGTTTTTCACAGAACTAGAACAAATAACCCTAGAATTTATATGGAATCACAAAAGACCCAGAATTGCCAACGCAAATCTGAGGAAAAAGAATAAAGCTGAAGGCATAACCCTCCCAGATTTCAAACAATACTACAAAGTTACAATAATCACAAGTGTGGTATTGGCACAAACACAGACATGGATCAATGCAACAGAATAGAAAGTCGAGAAATAAACCCACACACCTATGGTCAATTAATCTTTTGACAAAGGAGGCAAGAATATACAATGGGGAAAAGACAAAATCTCTTCAGTAAGTGGTGTTGGGAAAATTGGACGGCTGCATGTAAATCAATAAAGTTAGAACACACCCTCACACCACACACAAAAATAAACTCATAATGGCTTAAAGGCTTAAATATAAGATAGGACACCACAAAACTCGTAGAAGAGAACATAGGCAAAACATTCTCTGACATAAACTGTAGCCAATGTTTTCTTAGCTCAGTCTTGTAAGGCAAAAGAAATAAAACCGAAAATAAACAAATGGGACCTAGTCAAACTTATAAGCTTTTGCACAGCAAAGGAAACCATGAACAACACAAAAAAACAACTCACAGAATGGGAGAAAAATATTTGCAAATGATGTGACCAAACAAGGGCTTAATTTCCAAACTAAACAAACAACTCATACAACTCAGTAACAAAAAAACAAACAATCCAATCAAAAAATAGGCAGAAGAGCTAAATGGGCATTTCTCTATAAAGCAGACATAAAGATAGCTAACAGGCACAAGAAAAGATGCTCAACATCACTGATTATCAGAGAAATGCAAATCAAAACTACGAGCCATCACCTCACACTGGTCAGAATGGCCATCATTAAAAAGTCCACAAATAACAAATGCTGGAGAGGGTGCGAAGAAAAAGGAACACTCCTACACTGTTGGTAGGAATGTAAATTGGTGCAGCCACTATGGAGAACAGTATGGAGGTTCCTTAAAGAACTAAACAGTTATCCTATGATCTAGCAATCTCCCCCTGGACATATATCCAGAGAAAACTCTAATTTGAAAAGATACATGCATCCCAATGTTTTACAATAGCCAAGCAACCTAAATGTCCTTTGACAGATGAATGGATAAAGAAAATGTGGTATACGTATACACACACACACACACACACACACACACACACACACACACACACACACACAATGGAATACTACTCAGCCATAAAAAGTAAATAAATAATGTCATTTGCAGCAACATAGATGGCTTAGAGATTATCATACTAAGTGAAGTCAGTAAGAGAAAGACAAATATCATGATATCATATGTGGAATCTAAAATATGATACAAATGGACTTATTTACAAAACAGTAACAGACTTACATAGAAAAACTTATGGTTACCAAAGGGGAAGGTGGGAAGGGATAAATTAGGAGTTTGGGATTAACAGGTACAAACCACTATATATAAACTAGATAAACAAGGTCCTACTGTATAACACAGGGAACTATATTCAGTACCTTGCAATAACCTATAATGCAAAAGAATCTGAAAAATATACATAACTAAATCACTTTGCTGTACACCAGAAACTAATACAACATTGTAAATCAACTATACTTCAAGAAAATAAATTTTTTAAAAAACCGAAAAAAAAAAAGCATATGAATGCTGGGTCCTTGGGGAATTAGATAACAAAAAAAGTGCATTTAGTTGGGATGAAAGATACTTCTTTTCACATTTAGTTTCTTTATGAAGGGCTATTTGTGGCTCAATGTGCAAAAAAGCTGGGTTCTGAGAATTAAGGTACTTCTTCATTCATGATGATAATTATGTTTTCTCTAGGGTATTTTTGAAATGCTTAGATAAACACAAGCATAAACAAAATAGGCCTCTTTGTACGACAGGAAGAAAGTCAATTAGCTACAAAATGCTAAGCAGAGTAAGACTGCATAAAACTTCAAAGTAAATTGCAGATTCAAAGGAACCCTTTTTTTTTTTTTTAGTTAAGAAGTGGATTTATTTAGAAACACACTCCAGAGTGTGGGCCCTCTCAGGTGAGAAAGGCACCAGGGTATGGGGTTGTCAGTTTTTATAGGAGTGGGTAATTTCATAGGCTAATGAGTGGGAGGAGTATTCTATTTTAGGGAGGGGCAGGGATTTCCAGGAATTGGGCCACCGCCTACTTTTTGATCCTTATGGTCAGTCTTGGAACTGTCATGGTGCCTGTGGGTGTGTCATTTAGCTTGCTGATGTGAGTGTATACTGAGGCTTAAGGTCTAGTGGAAGTCTACTTGTCTGCCATCTTGGATCCGTTTGGTTCTAATCAGTTTATGTTGTGTCCTTGGGCTGTATCATTCTTTCAAAGGTTCTGCCCTGCCTCTTCCTGTTTCATTCCCCACTCAGAGATTTTACTCCCATATTCTTATGGGAAGCAGAAGGGCGATGGTCTGTCTTCTGTAACTGCTTCAAGGCTGAGTAGGAGCGTCGACCCTACCTGTCAGGGAGTAAAAATCTCTGGATGCCTGATCTAGGGGCCCCAGGGGCAGGAAACCTTGTTTTAAGTTGGTATAGGCTGGAATCCTCGCATAGCCATCATCTTGGTGTGGAAGAACTGTTTCCATAGCCCTTCTATGAATCTCCTTGATGATGAAGCAATTTTTGTAACAGCTTCAGAGTACAAAAATATCTATAAATGACAAAAGACTTAAAAGGCATGGTAAAACGTCTGATTACAGTGTAATCGATATAGAAACTTGGTTATAAAAAACAGAATTACGACTGATTACATTTAACTTAACATACCAAATAATCCTAGTTAAATATTTCTCTTTAACATACCTCAGGGGCCCTCTAAAGTACCCCAAAGTTAGCTGGAAATCAAAAGAAACAATTAAAATTTGGTATTTGGGAAGTTTTTCAGAAAGTTTTAAAACACTTGGTCAAATAGGATCATAGGTCACTGTGAGACAATACTTATTTCTTAGCCAAAGTTACAAAAGAGCTCAAAAGCAAACACAAGTCACTTAAAGTCAAAGAAACTCACATAATCTGTTGTCAAAAGAAGCATTTCAAGAATACTTCGGAGGGAGAAACCAAATCCAGTCTTGTTCTAGCCCATTCCTAACAAAATCCATTTACCAACTAAATTCAATCCAACCTTACAAAATCCTAATCATGCATAACTCTTTTCAGTATTTTTCATCCTCACTTCTTTTACTAAAAACACGTATCTTACTTTTCTTAAAAGTTTTTTCACATTGAGTTACCTTTCTTGTTGACAAATTTGTAACAGATAGAATAAGGTCTTATTTGACCTCTAATAAACCAAGGTATAACAGAAGTATTATGTTTAACGTTGATGACTCTAGAAACATGTCTATATTAATCAAACCAACAAGCTTAATACACCTTCAATGCCAGATATCAGTTTCCAGATGACATGAACCTGAAAATTCATTCTGGCCAGATTGTTTTTTATTTGAGTATTTATATAAGCACCTAATTTTTTTTAATGCCAATTAAGTAGAGCTCTCTTATGAATTCATTTTTGGCAATATCATACACCTACAACACACATATAGATACATATGAACACACAACAAACACAGAGGCCTCATAGTTCCCATTCAAGATTTCAGCCCTCAGTCAGGTACAACATAAAAGCCATCAGTTACAAGGGGTTGGATTCAAATTGGGCTTCTAGCAGATGGAACAAATCAAGGTCACCTACCTGGATGGCTAAACCCTTTTCACTAGTGTTTACAGAAAAGACACTTAAGATTTCTATTTATCCTTGACAAGTCAAGTTCTAAATTACTTTACCATCTTTTTAAAATTTGCCTTTAAAAAGATGGCAGAGATAAGGGTTCCTGAGAAGACCAGATAGGACATGTGCATCTCAAAGAACCCATGCTTTTTTAATTTTTACAATGCTTCCTCTCAACTTATGGATTACAGAGGCATGCGATTTCAAGTACTTATCAGGCTCATTATCGGTATTATAAAAATAAAATAAACCATCTACCTTTTAAAGGCATAGGTCATATTTTTTTGTTCATCTTAATTATTTCTTTAAAATTTATTATCTTGAGTGTAAACTCAGTGAATGCTAAAAATATACAATCAGTTTCTTAACTCAAAATATTTATCATTACAGGTAACATGCATTTAATATTTATTGGAGATCACTGAGAGAGCCAAGGCCAAGTGACTGAAACAAACAGAATCTTATAATCCAAATGAGCAACTGTCAAATTAGGGAGCTTGGGAAGGAAGATAATATCAAAAGGGCTCTATGGTTTGAAAAAATATTCAATATGCTTAACATACATATTATTTATTTTCTCAAATTACAGAAAGCAAACCTCAAAATTCTTGGCTTATGGGAATATGCAAACAAAAAAGTACATACTCTATTAATTGTAAAACTGTAAGCACTGTATTTTGTCAATGATGTAACAGATAATGCAATTTAGACTGTTATGCCCAGTATATCATAGTATTAACAAAATGTTCAATAGTCTCCTATTAAAAAAGTAAAAGCAAATAACCACTTGGCAACCATCTGAGTAATAACTGATTCAAGTGAGAATCATCAATGGACACGAAAACTAGGCGGCAAAAGTTGGAAGAAACAGGATATTTGCGGTATCTTCCCACAAGTTATTTATTATTTCCAGAAGGAAAAATAGTAACGCTACATTGAAGGCACTACTTTGTGTGTCTTATTGTGTGAAGATAGGTAAATATATTATGATGTTGAAAGCCAGGGTATTTCTATATACTTGTTTAAAGCAAAAACCACAACATTGTTTTGGGGGTCAATAATGTATATACTTATACACGTCAACCACAGCATAAAGGATGAGGATAAGAGAATCCACATAGTGGTCAGGTTTCTACATTTTATGTTAAGTAGTACAATATTAACTCCAAGTGGAATGTGAAAGTTAAGGACTTACTTGTCAAAACAGGTAAAAAAGCAAGACCCAACTATATACTGTCTACAAGTCATGCATTTTATAAGACACAGGTTAAAAGTTGATTAAAAAAAAAGGATATACCTGGCCAACAGAAAACATAAAAAGGCTATTAATATCAAATAAAATAGATGTGAAGACAAAGATTACCAAAGATAAAGTGATACATTTCTTAATGATAAAAGGGTCAAATTAATCAGTAAGATATAACATTTAATAGCAAAGTTTCCACTGCTTTTGTAAATAGAATTTTATCAGAACACAGCCATGCCCATTTATTTACGTACTGTGGACGGCTACTTTCATGCTACAATTGCAGAGTTAAGTAGTTGTAAGAGAGACTGTATGTGTCACGAAACCTAAAATATTTACTACCTGGCCCTTTACAGAAAATGTGTGCTGATTTCTGCAAAGGAATTAAGTCACACACAGGACATGTGTTTTATCCAACAGTAGGCAAGTCAAAAGCAAAGTAGTAAATACGATTCATAACTATTTGAAAAGAGGAAAAGAAAAATATCAAAGTAAAATAGGGTTATGTATTTCAGTGACTATACCTTGATTAGAGGTTATCTATAACATATAAGAATGAGCCTCAAGTAGAAGTTGAAATTCAGTTACATTTTCATTTAACTAACAGTTCTAACTCAAGATAGAACCTCACTATATCCTTAACATAAATAACTAGTTTTTGCAACATATAATAAAGAAAACTAAAAGGGCACTAATCTGACAATTTTCCCCCAACACAGCATTAAGTTTTAATGAGCATTTTTTTCCTGCCCTGACATTAAACAGATGACAGTTTAGTATAACTCCAATCAGCCATGGAAACTCTATTTGTTCAAGTAGCAAGTTTAAACAGTTTAAGGAAGTGTGTTAATGTACACCTGGATTCAAACTCTTTATAGCAAAATTCTTAGAGAATATGAACAATTCTAATATAATGATGCATTTACTTAGTTTTGTATTCCCCATTAAGAAATGGGAATACACACATAGAAATCATTTGTAAAACTCTGACAATGGTAGTGACTCAAACTTGCTTAAAATAAAATTTTTTACAAAAGAAGAAAAATACATTTACACATGCACACTTGTTTTTCTGATCTGAGGTACACAGAACCAAAAAGTAAAAAAAAAAAAAACAGGTAGCCAACATACTAAGGTTAAGAAAAACAACACAACAGGAACAATATGAAAGATGCTACGAGAGACAGAAAGACTATGAAAAAAGAGAAGTGAAGGTGGATGACAATTAGTACTCACCTTTGAAATATGGCTTTTCTTCTTCAGGGAGAAGAGATTAACAGGTTAAAACTACTGTATTAAAGAAAGGCTGAAAAACATATGGAGTCTCTACCTATATAGGTCATTAAGAATAGGCAAACTGAGTGGCTTAAACAAATGCATACTTGCAAGAATGGCTAGATCTGCACTGTCCAGTAGGATGGCAATTAAAGTTAAAATTAAATAAAATTAAAAATTCAATTATTCCACTGCACTAGACACATTTTAAGCGCTCAGCAGCCTCATGTGGCTAAAGGCTATGGTACTGGACAGTGTAGATACAGAACATTTCCATCACCACAAAAAGTTCAACTGGGTAGCCCTTGGCTAGGCTCAGTGTCTTGAGATGTCTAAACTGTAAAGTTAGCTTGATTTTCCCTAGAACTCTTTGTTTCATTTATGTATTTATTTTATAGAATTTTTTTGGTTTTTATCTTACAGGGCCTTTTGTTCTTCAGTCATATCTATCCATTTCAACATTATTTTTCATATTAAATTGAAAATGCATGCAGTTTCAAAAAGGAACAGAATGTACCCCTTATGGAAAGAGTAGCAATTTAAAATGTGTTAACACAACACAATGCTTTTAAAAAAATTTGCAGAACTGTACAAAATGTATACAAATATATAGAACTATCAGTTTGATATTATTTAATGTAATTAGTGAATTATAAAAATATGTTCTCTAAATATAAATTCAGATATACTATGGTTGAAAAATAGAAGTAAATCTAAGTTACCTAAGTCAAACAGAGATACAAATAGTGAAGAAAATACCAAGTAAAATCAATGGTTGTAATAGCATAGCAATAAAATCAACCAAAATTTTTAATATAAAAACTCTTCTTAAACACTACTCAGAACATTTGATTCAAATGAAGAGTACTGAAAAATTCCCTTGTATTAAAGAAATACATAAATAAGGACATTTAAGTCATGCTTTAAAATTTAACAGCCTAATTAAAAACTATGTAAATGAAAGACAATATATCAAATGAAATTCACATCAGAATTAACAACAAATAAATTTCTGAATATGTGGCAAAGGTAGAATCCACATTACCTGTATGTAAATTGTAAGAAATTCATAAATATTGATAATTCTGTAAGTTACTACAGTTTTTTATGTGACAAACAATATAGTCACAATATATCACCTATTTTCTAACTTTTATACATTATTTCTGCAAATATTCACTGCGTGTTTAAAGATTTAGAACTTATACCATATATCTTACTACATTTTCAATGCAGTAATAAAGTTATTTTAGATTCACTGAGTAGGGATGAAGGGGGAATCAGGTGAAAGTGATCAAAAGGTACACATTTCCAGTTATAAGACAAAGTACTAGAGATGTACAGCATGATAAAGATAATTAACATTGCTTTCTTTACCTCCTATATGAAAGTTGTTAAGGGAATAAATCCTAAGAGTTCTCATCACAAGGGAAAAAAACTTTTTTTCTATTTCTTTGATGTTGTTTCTATGAGATGATGGATGTTCACTAAACCTACTGTGGTCACCATTCTATAATGTATGTAAGTCAAATTATTATGTTGTATACCTTAAACTCATACAGTACTGTGTGTCAATCATATCTCAATAAAAGTAGAAGGAAAAATAAATTCACTGACAACTGATTTTAAAAATCTAATCACAAATGAGAATAAATTAAACAAGCAGAAGAGAGTGGAAAGCAACTAAGGAAAAAGAAAACACCTTAGAAAAAACAATAATGGAGGCTAAGAAGAATATTCTGAAGTAAAAACCAAAGAAAGCTTTAAGCAATAAAATCCAGAAACAAGAAGTAAAACTTTAAGACCAAATAAAAACATGTATCAGATCAGGTTCTTTACTAAATTAATAATTAGATAATAATTTGCTCTTGTTTTGGAGTCACAAATTACCTTTCCTACCCCACCTTCCCAGTAGAAAAATACATAATATCTATATACTGAGATTCACAGTTTCTGGATTTGTTTTCCCACCACTTAAACTGTGGATCATTGCTATCATATGAGAGTGTTTGTTCAACTCCTCTTGCTGAAGTTTCACCAGGGACTCTTTCTCTTCCAAACGACCTTCTAACTGAGCCTTCTGAACTTCTAGGGAGGAAGCCTAAAAAAGGGGCATGGGGGAGAGAAATTGAAGAAAACAAACTTAGCATGTTTTCTCTTCACAGAAACATGCTTTAAGATGTCCTTAGTTTTTATTTGTAAGACAACCATATCAAAAGATACATTACGATATGTATTATATTTTAATTAACAATTATATGGTAAGTTTAAGATCAATAGTTGATAAACAATATAATACAAATTGGGGAGACACATTCAATTTGTCTTTTTAAGTCAATGCTAGCAGTTGGACTTTTGCAGAAAATACTACATATTATCATTTAGAATTACTATTAAGATAAACACATTAAGGCAGAACCAGGATATCTGTAAATGTGGCATTAAATTTTATGCCTCTTCTGTCACTTATGCTCTGTAGTTGTTCAGTCTTTTTAAAATCTTGGTCTGTTCTCATCTTCCTGGTGGTAGATGGTCCAGAAAGCACTATTCATGGCTACCGCACTCAAGCAATCATGATAATGTAGAAAGAACAATGACCTTAGAATATATAAGTCTACTGTTTCACTTAGCTATGTGACTAACCCTGAGCAAGTAACTTAACCCAAGATTCCGTTTCATTTGTAGGATGAAAATATTTATTAATACTTATATATTAATATATTTGTTAAAGGGAGGAAGATTAAGAAAAACATTTCAAAAGTCCTTTGTAAACTATAAAGTTCTAAACAAATACGAACTACGATTATTATTATCACCATCCCTGTAAGTAGAGAGATGCAGCTATATACATATATACAGGTAGCTACCTGTATGTGACATTAAGAACTGGGAACCCCCTTCTGTATCCTTTGCCCCCTTTAAAGCAGCAAGTGCTGTAACACAGTATACATTTAATTAACGTGTAATAATTTTAGGAAGTACAAGTTTTCACACTGTGAGAGCCCTCATAAAAAACCTATTGTCAAATCACTTTGAGATTCTAATATTATCTTCTAAGCAAAATTACTAAAGAAACAGAATATTAACTTATCCAAATTTACCTTTTTCACAAAATAAGACTTTTTCATTTTACTGCAAATGAGAATGCAACAGATTCTTACCTTAATGCTCAATTCTTTTCTTATTTGATCTGTTCTATTTAACTCTTTTCTAAGGACACCAATGGCTTCTTCTTTATCTTCCGTTTCTCTTTGTAAGACTTCAATCTTTTCTTCTTGTACTTTTATTTTTTGTGCCAGGTCTTAAAACAAACAAACAGTCAGCTTTGTACTCTAAGGTCCTATACTGACATTACCCTGAAAAAGTTTAGAAGCTATTATGTTATATAAAAGCAAAAAAGAGACAACTAGAAAGAAGAAGAACATCTTGCTAGAAATAAAAGTTATACAGTACTTGATGAATAAAAAAACACCATGAAACTCTTCTCCTATGCCAGTATTCTACAGAAAATGCCAAATCTCCATGTCTTTCCCTCTTCCTCTGTTCTAAACACAATATACAGTAATGAGAGGAAGGACAATCCTCAGAGTTAAGGGTTAGAAAAGAAAAGGCAAGAGAAAACAATGAAAAATTATATAGGTAGATGTCTGTGCTCTAAGTCAAGTGAGTTAGAACAAAAATGTTTTTGTGGATCATTTCAGTACTACCATTAAGAAGCTAGTAACTAAAAGTTACCTAGCACTGCCACCTGCTGTTACATTCTTTAAAAAATCTTTATTTTTAAAAAGGGCAATCATTTCCTATAACTCCTAGATTTCAAAAAAATGTATTGCTTTTTCAATTTGATCAATCTAACTAAACTACTTTGTAAAATGTTATGGCAAGAAAAGGAGAGTTGTTTAAGATGTGATTTAAGGTTTAAAAAAATGAGAGAAGTAGAAAATAATGAAACAGCAAACTAAAAACCACTCATGCTTTGATTTTCTTCCAACACAAGATAGGTTAAAATATAGACAATTTGTTAAATAAGCTACTTACTTGCTAGCTTACATTCTCTGTCTACCAGTTGGTTCTGTACTTCTTTTCTCTGTTCTTCTTTCTCTATTAGATGGGCAATAGTTCTGAAGTTATAAAACAATACAGAAGAAAACATCAGTGAATCATATCATTTCTTTTTCTCCCCAACAAGTATTTTAAGAGGAAATTCCGAAGAATGGTAATCACCCTTAACTTCTGCCAAATGTGCACTTTATATATGCAATAAGTAATAATTCCATTAATTTTATCTATAAAAATCAATGTTCTATATACAGGGAATCATTTTGTTTTTGAAAAATCCAAAATAATTAGAATAAAGAACTAGAGATTTTACTTTTCATTTTGTTGCTTGAGTGACTCATTCAACTTTTTCACACTCTCAATTTGTTTATTTAGAGAATCACACGTGACCTGTAAATCTTTGTTCTTCTTCTCAGCAGTTTCATTCCTGAAAAGACAAGGAGATGAGGTGATATTTTTATGGAGGAACACATATGATGGAGAAAAGAAACTCAGTGTCTTCCTTACCATTTCTTCTGATCAAATTGCATATACTGCAGGGAAGAGGAGGAATGTTGCATGAACAAGCGGGATATAAACAGAGTTAGTTTAACTCTAAAAGATAATAAAGATATGTTTTGGCTGACTGAGGAGGTAAAAATTACTATGAAGTGGAAACGTGGGGCTTTAACTTCATATTTATGGATAAAGAGCTTCATTTACAGATAATGTTGCATTACATAATTTGCTATAAAATACATGCCTCTATCTTTATAGTTAAGTCCAGAAATTGAAACAACTTCTATAAAAGGATGACATCTTCAAAAGAAATTAAACTTGCACCTCTCATCACTGGCCTCTTGGGCATAATATATGTTTAAGTAAAAATGTCAAATTAATGAATTAAGTAGTTGAGGACTCTAAATTTCTCTTGCCTCTATAGCTCTGCATCTTATAGTCCTGCTTATTTTTACCTGCAAGGTAACCACATAAAAGAATTCCTTTCCAAAGTAATACTTTGACACCTAACTATCTTAAGCATAAAATGTTTTCATGCCTCTAACTACAAAGACAAACAAACTGGTGGCACTGGCCAAATGTGGCCAGTAAAGTGTTTTACTTGTCCCACACAGAGTTTTTAAAATTCTGAATTTGAATGCCTTTAGATATTCCTACCATTACAAATGATCTTCCCCAGCCAGCTTCATTTATTTGTTACTCACCTGGCCCCTCAAAGCTGGAGTTTTACTTCTGGGCCCACCCCTCAATCACCGTCTGGAACATAAGCAGGTCCTAGAAAGCCCATTTTCTCTTGGACCACTGCCTACTTTCTCTTATACCCTGACTTAACACAAATAGTCCACTTTATCGGGCCTGCCTCTAACAATCAGACTTCAGAAAAAGCTGTTGGGGGAAAATATCCTGTTTAAAAATCACCTTGTCCTCACAAATTTTCTAGATGCTGTACATTTTCCACCCTTCATTTTTATTGATGGGCAAATAAAATAAGCACACGGACCTTGCAAAGATAAAAATTTCTACATCTCTACATTAATACCACAGAAAGAAGAACATTTTTTCAAATCTTAACCAGTCTTAAAGTATAAAGAAAAACAAGAAACAAGTTAACTAGAGTGTTTTTATTTTTATTGTTTGGTAGAAAGTATATAACTGTTCCTGGTCTTCCTTATAATTCATAAGTTTTAAAACTGGCTTAAAAGAAAAAAAGTGTCAAGGGAGGGAAAAACGATCAGTCTCATACTTTTTTAGTGGGTGGGCATATAAATTGGCATAGCCTTTTTGGAGGGAAATTTGGCAATCAATCAAAAATTTAAAAGCACTCACCCTTTAAACCAGCAGTTCACCTATAAGAATTTATTCTGCAGATACAGTCATACATATAAGTAAACTACATTCAAGGACATCAAAGAGAAATACTGACTACAAATTAAGAGGTGAATTAAACATGAACACCCAAATTTCTATGCTATTAGGCTGAATTATATGACAACTGTTAATATTCAACCACTTTTGATCTTCAGAAATGGCCAATTCATATGGTTCAACCTGATATGAATTGTGACAACTAAGGTCATTCGACAATTATTTATGGAGTGTCTAACCATGTATCAAGCACTGTTCTAGGCCCTAGGGATTTCTCAGTGAACAAAATGGACAAAATTTATCCTTGAGGTGCTAACATCCCAGATGACTGATGACTCTGAATAAAGGAAAGAAGTAGCATCAACTGGAAAGAAATAGAGACACCCGTATTCTGTTTCCCACCATGACACTGAGTTTGAGTAAGCAATACTTCATTGCACTATGACATAAGTTTCTTGCTAACTACTTACCTTATAGTATCATCAGAATATATGAATCCTCAGAATTGGATTTTAGGGACACAGAAGAGAAATGCCGTGTGTTCATTCTAGACTCTAACCTTACACAGAAACTTTTGCTTTATTAATTTACCTTTGAAGAAGTTCCATGTAGGATTTTGTCAGTACTTCGTGTTCTTCAGCCACAGACTCTAACTTCCTATTATGTTGAAAGAGATGCTCAATATCACTCTGGGCTCTTTCTGATTCAACCTCCTGTGACTTCAGCAACACACCAAGCTCTTCATTTTTTCTCTCAACTTCTCTCAACATATTAGCAAGTGTCCGTGCCTAAAAGAAAATGGAATAGAGACTCTTCCATTATCATTTACATAATATGCTCATTTTCTACAATTTAAAAGATTTGCCAAATAAATCTGTCTTATTGTCAATTTAATCATTAGGCCAGTCTAGAGGGGTAGAGGACAAGTTCTGCTCCCCAACATCAAGGGTGAAAGTGGGGTCATACAATTTTCACATAGTGTAACAAGTACTATAAACAGGGCAGCCAGCACAGGGAGGGAGGACCACCGGAAGTGCGGGAAGGAGAAGACCAGAGAAAGCTTCCTGGGAAAAGGAGGTATTAAAACTAACATCTGAAGGATTATTAAAAGTTAGAGAAAGAGAGGAAAAGGTATTCCAGACACAGAAGAGCAAGTGCAGGGACAGAAAACAGAAGAGTACGTCAAGTTTCAGAAACTGAAAAGCAATCTAATATGTCTCACTGCAGAGAATGCAATAAGTTCTAAGGAATTTAAACTCTCTTCAGAGCTAAACGGTGAGACACTGAAGGATATTCAGCACAGGGGCAATGGAACCAGAGTACTGCCTCAGGGATGACTGTGGAGGAAGAAGGGAAGGTAGATCTAAATACAGAAGAAAGATGCCTTTGTATGTTGAGGGTGGCTGACAGGAAGGAAAGGTAGGAAGACCAATCAGAGGCTCTGCTGAGATTCATGTGAAAAATGAAAAGAATTTGACCTGCAGCAAACAGTGGTAAGAATAGAGACAATGCAAAAAAAAGTAGCTATTCAGAAGGTAGAATTCAACTGAACTTGGTGAATGACTAATTGTAGAAGGTAAACTGTGTGATTTCCAGGTTTCTTGTCTGGAAAACTCTTAAGAACAGTACAGGGAATACATAAGAAACAATACATTTTTAAAAAGGGAGGGTGATGAGTTCAGTATTGGTTCTGCTGAGTTTGAAGTATTTGATGTATATTTAAATGGAGCTACACAGGAGACATTTAGTGCCTGAGAAAAAGGATCTGGGCTCAGCATATAAAATTGGGGGCATTAACATTCTGGTAATGACTGGAAACCGTGAATCACCTAAATAAGGGAAAAGGGATTAGAACATAATCCTGGAAAACTCAACATTTAAGGGGTGAGTAGAAAAAAAGGATATAGGAAAGAGTATACATTAGGGTAGGAAAAAAAAATCAGAAGATAATTGTGTAACCAAAATTAAAGGGGAGACAGTTTCGAGACAGAGGGATACTAGTTAAATGCTAAGGACAATTTACTTCAATCAGAGTCATGAAAATAAAACTAATATTTTGTACGTTTTATTTACTACATTTATTTTTCTACTCATCAGATGTGTCTTTATATTGTACACACTTCTGTCTCAGCTTGAGTTCTTTGACAGCGATATTGAGCAATCAGTCTATCAGCTTGTGCAAGGGCCAGAGCTTTTGCTTCCAAGAGATCTTGTAGCCTGCTTTCTTTGGACTGTAAGAAAACATATCATTAATCTTCATCATTTACTAGAAAACATCTCTTAAAGCTTAACTGTTACACATAATTAAAATAAGCTTGTACTCACAGCTAATGTGGATAGTTTCATCTCATATACATCCATTATGTCAGATATTCTCACATCATTAATCTCATCCTTTACCTGGGTTTTAATAGTTAAAAAATCAGAAATTGTTAACGCTCAACAAAATAAAAATACAAATGCCTAATGTGAGACTAAATCACTGAAACTTAATGTCATACCAGGCAGGTCGCAACCATTTCACTAACCTGGCTATTGCAAAAGAATATCTGGGTAAGATCTGATACTCTCATGGAAATTTAAAGTACATTCAAGTCGGGGGTGGTGCGGGGCGGCGGGAGGCTGAGCTGGTTAGGGGGGACTAAGGGAAGATGACAGCCATGTTAAAATGTAGGAATTTTATGACTGATTTTTTCCTCTTTCCAAACTTTCCAGAATACTGCCACTTTTTATAGTAAAAGATAAAGTTTCAATGATCAAATCTGCATCTAAAGTTGTTTAGATAAATGTTATAAGAAGGGCTGATATTTAGTTGGTATGTTCCAGGCAGAATCCTACTTATAATGGCTATTTCTCACTCACCACAACTCCAGACTGAAGCTTCTCTATTAATTCCTCAATGTTCAATCCAGGAACTCTATCTTTCAAAAGTGGAGGAGTTAAACATTTTACTGATGTTGGAAAACTGTGATTCAATGATTGCAAAGGCATTCTTCTGGGCATATGTTCTGTTTCCTGTTGTCTATAGGTGTTGTTTGCTGCTATACTTTCTCCAAGCCTGAATGGGAATCAAAAAAAGAGAAATAATTATATGAAAATATAGCAAAAGGCAGAGTTGGTACAGAATTAGGGACTCAATGAGAATGGGTCTTTTGGGGAGTGTAAGTCTTCAAATATTTCTGAAATAATCTTGGAATCTATGATGAAGCAGGATTTGGGTAAATATCCTAAATTTGCCAGAGGAAACTCTTTTCTACTCATAACCCTTTATAATGACAACTCCACCTCTGGTTTGGAGGCGTCAGAACTAGTTTCTGAGTGTGGATTATTTGTAAAACTTAAATACAAAGTTACTGGTATTGGTAAGAACATCCTTCTAACCATGGGCAACATCACCTAGCCTTTACTTTTTCCTTTGCCCTTCCCCTTTCTCAGTCAGTATGTTCTCATCAACCTGACTTCCATTCTGCCCCTGCCATTTATCCCATCTTGTTCTTGCTTCGGGGCCTTTGTACGAGTTGTTCCTTTACCTAGAACACTCTTCCCCCTAGATCTGCATAGCACCAGCTCCTTCTTATCATCAGATCTCATTTCAGACTCACTTCCTCGGGCCCTCCACCCATAGTGACATGCTCATTATGAAACATTTTGTAAACCTCATGATAGAAGGTCCCCTAATTTACTGCAATATTCAAAATGCCTAGAAGAAGGCCTGGCACAAGCTGGCCCTCACCTTATTTAAACATTTGTTAAATGTTTAAATAAAACAAACACACTCCAAAAAACCAACCTACACACCTCCCTACCTACCCATCGAGTATATAAATGTACCTTATTAAACTAAGATAATGTAAATATAGGCATAAATGGACATAAATAAAACAGCATAAGTGGACATCTGAGATAGTGTCCAAAGAGAAAATTATACAACACAAGACAGGGAGGGATGGCAAAGACATAGTGAAATGATAGGAAGGCTGCACATACAGAGACACAGGGTGAAACTCCACCTTTCAGTCAAGCTGAAGCTTTCTACTCTGAAGCGTGGGGGATTTTGCTTCATGTCAGATTACCACAGTAATTACCACAGACGCAAGCTACCACAAAATAAAGCAGCCTCATACACGTCTACCTTGTAACTTGAGAAGCTCTCTATTTATCCATTTAGTTGTTAAAAAATATGATAAAATGAAAGGAATTTCAATTATATGGTCTCTAGGTCATGTTTTCCACAGTTCTTCATCTCTTAATTTATGACTACTTAAATTATTAATTCTGAAAAATGAGTTTGCTCAGTCAGTTAACAGAAATAGCAGAGGTTGGCAAACTTTTTGTTAAAGGACAAGGTAGTTAAGTATTTTAGGTTTGAGGATCCACAGTCTCTGTTACAACTACCCAACCCTAACGTCGTAGCATAAATGTAGATGTAGACAATACAGACAGTAGGAAAATGAATGGGTGTGGCTTTGTTCCAATAAAATTTTATTTATAAAAATAAGCTCCTGGCTGCTGTCTAGAGTTTGCTGACCCCTGGCATACAGGAATGTCTTACCACTTAACAACTGTCTCAGTTCATTCAAACCACTTTTGTAAATTCATTCATATAAACTACCTAAACTTATTAAAATTAAAGTAGAACCCTACTAGACATTTTGTCAACCATTTAGTTTACACACAGCACCGAAAATCTGAATTTTTTTCAAACCTAATTGCAAATATTCTCTTAATGTTTAAAATAGATGAACATAGTAGATAATTCTGCCCGGCCATTATCCCACCTTCTGATAATAACAGATTTTTTTCTTTAGGAATCCCTTCCTTGGTAAACGACCCAGATCTGGTCAATGAAAGCGATGCTTAGACTTATCACTCAAACGGTTGGGAAAGAAAAACTCTTTATATGGAGAAACTAAACTCGTAGGATTTAAGCTTAGTACAGAAGCTACTATGTTAAAAAGAGGTGTTGAGACAGAGAGGAGTAGCATCTGGATAATACATTTAATCACCTGGATGGATCTAGCTATTCCCTAAGTGAGTATACATCTGGCCTTTTTAATTGTGGGAATCAAATTTTTTTTAATTGAAAAACTTTTTTCACTTGAAAAATTACTATTACAATGAAGTCTTCAATTCACGAATTTTCCAATCTATCTATATTCAGGACTACTAAAGAAACATGGCAGGGTATTCCAGCACCACAAGAGACACACTGCAAATGATTATAACTCACACTAATGCAGGAAAATCTGGCAGTGGAGCAGCTTCCAATAATATTCCCAATCCAGACTGTACTTGTTCTCTACGGTCTGATGTTAAAGCAAAAGCCAAGGGAGTAATCAGGCGAGGATCCTAAGTAAATCAGAAACCAGAAAATAAAAGGCAGAAAGAATAAATAATGTCAGGTTTTTAAGAGTAAGGTGAATAAATAGACCTAAATCATAAAATAATTCTAGGCAAATTCGAAAGTGTTTCTACCTGATGTTTGAATGTATTTAATTAGTCTTTACCTTGTTATAACTGTCTATACAATCAATAGTAAGGTTGGCTTAAAAAACTCTGGCAAAGGTTTTGAATGCTTTATTGTGCCTATGAAAATCATGTCTTAAATACTTTGAGTAATTTAAATATCACCTACAATTGAATGATGTTTTGAGTTACTGTTTTATTTTTCTAGCTACTATTTAAAAGAAAAACTGGCTAGAAGAACAAATGGCTAATCATTTCCAAATTAAAGTAAAAAATAAAAGTAAAATTCAAATTAACTCAATAAAAAATTTTAATTTAGTGAATGTAACAATTATACTTTAAAGTGTAAGTCCGTCATGTCAGTAAATTTTATATTAGTACTAAGCCTCAAATCATCTATTCTGAAAAAAATTTTTATTGACATAAAATCAGAGAAAAATATTAAAATATAAATCTTTATAATTATCAACATTTTAGAATGTTAAGTGTTTTATAGGTACTCAAGTATAATCTAATGCCACAGAACTATTAAGAGATGGATTTTATCTCCAAAACCCTCATGGTAACCCTTTATAACTCTTCCCATCAACAGGGATCATTATTTCTACTTTGTAGTCAAGAAAACTGGAGCTCAGAGAGGTGAAGTAACTTGCTCAAGTCTGCACTGACTAAGAAATGGTGGAGTAAGCATCTGAACCCCCATCTCCTAAGCACTGTGCTCTCAAAGTGTATAAGTAGACCCTGCCTAAGGATCCAGTTTTGGCTTCTACCCTGTCTATACAGGCACTGGAGACATCTGTGTTATTATAGTAACTTAATTCACACGTTTGTTAAATATCTGTTAAAAGCCAAGTTTTGTGGATATCAAGGTAAACACCTAGAGCTCTTATTCAGCTACTATTATTATTGAAATCTGTAAGTTAACTATTTTCTGCACACCTCTCTAATTTTATTATCACTCACAATCAAGTCCATTTCTTCCAGGAGTCTCCCTCTTGTCTTAAAACCCTACCTCATCAACCCCAAACAAAAACAAACACCCCAGAACAAATACCACTCCCCCCACCACAATGCCAATAGAAACAAATGAAGAAACCGGAAACATGACACAAAAAAGGAAAAGGCTGTGGAAGCACCGCTATCGTGAACATTCCATACATTAGAGTCAGGAGCACTTATGTTCAATTGCTGTGGAACTACGTAAAATAACTGTGTAGTGAGAATATTATAATCATGTAAGACAATTAACAATTTTTAAACTTCCTTCCAATGGCCAGTTCTAAGAAAAACATTAATCTTGTAAAGACTAAGAATATTACAACAGAAACATATAATAGGAAACATTTATATATAAATCAACTTCAATATTTGAAGAGTTTAAACTCACCTGAAGGATTTTGTAGAAGCTTACTTCCATACCAGGAACCAACTGTTTAAGTTTGTTCATCAAATCAAGAGTTTTCAAAATTACATCAGCAGCAAGTTTGCTTTAAAAATAAGTCATATTTAACTTAAATAACTCAAAAATTGCTTAGCTTATTTCTGTCCATACATCTAAAGAAAATAAAAACCCAAAACCTTTGTTCTTATACCTCAAGAAGATTAAGCATTGTTTAAGAGAAGAAAAAATATCAGAGACCAACATCCTTATAACCCAAGATCCAAAGAGAACAAACTGGCATTAATAGTTTAAGTTTAGACAGTGTTTCTTTTTCTAATCTCAAATACCAATATGCTTCAACTTTCTGCTTGAAATTACTAGCAGCATTGGCAACATGATTCATTTAATTCTTAGCCTTGTCACTAAAATATTAACAATAGAGGGCAACCTTAGGCAATAAAGAATATCTAATATTTACTGAATAAATTATACTAAGCCGTTTTTCTCAGCCTTGTAACTGAAAAGGAGTACAAAAAAGTAAAAAGAGATAATTCTTGTTCTTGAGGAATGTAATTATTGACAGTTTTGACATTCATGGAAATTGGAACAAATCACTGTTCAGCATTTAGCAGGTCCTCAACAAAGACTTGTTAGATGGACTTAATTTATGGGGGAGAAAAGGGATAAAATAATCTCATTACTATCAGTGAAAATCCACATTTAACCATAAGCCTTTACATGCTAAAGAAGAGTTGTATTTGTTATTAGAAACCTTCAGCAGTGATGGATTTCTTTGAAATAAAAACAATCCCTGTGTTCTCATGCTTTTTCACTTCAAAATATAAAGTTAAATGAATATAAAAATACTCAGGCAATGTCAAAAAGGAACTCTAGAAAAAAAATGTTCAGAAGTATAAAAGACCCTTAGAGAATCACAACAAATTAAAATAAGACAAACCTAAACAATGAAAAATAAATCACAGATATTAATACCTCTGTTCAGAAGCATGTTATCTATGAATTAAACGAATTAAAAAAAATTCATCATGAAAATATTTTTCTTAATTCTCTGTTATACCTTGGCTTAGCAGAACATACCCAAGGATGACCCTCCAAAAGGAATGAGAATCATTACATCTTTTGATTTTTATTACCATTTTGCCATTTGTATTTCATATACTTACCACAATTCAGAATCTGCTACCTTTGTTCCAAACCCCAGATCAATCTTGCCATATGTAAATTGTTGCTCTATCAGAGTGGTACATTTGATAGTTGTCAGAATTTTTGCAATATGCATTTTTAGAGCATCATCTCCACACAGAGGTAAGTTTTGTTAAGGAGCACAAACAAAAAATTCTCAAAAACAAAACCCTTATATTTTTATAGCTGTTTACAGCTTTTAGGATGATTCCATACAAATTATTCTTGTTCCTGCAATTTGGTGTAATTATTGTTACATTAGCTCAATGACAGATTAGGAAACTAGAGCTCAGAGCACTTAAGTGACTGACAAGTGGCAAGAGATGGGACTGACATCAAAAGTTTCTGACTCAAAGGTAAAACAGAGGAAGGATCTGCTTTTCTACGGGATGTTAGCTTTTTATTAACAGGTGTCACAACGGTTCAATAAATACTTGTTGAAATAAGGGAAGTTACTTTCTCATTTGTTATTCCTCAATTTCTCTTCCTGTACTGTAGTTAATTTGAATATCTATCATTTAAAAAGGGTTAAGTTTGGTACCACTCAATGAGAGAAAGCCTGAATATTTTACAGATAGTATCTCTAAGGTCAAGCAAAATAATCATGTGTTTTTACAGCAGTGGCTTTCAACTTTGGCTGTACGTTAGAATCACCTGGGTAGTTTAAACAGTCAATCACAAACACTCCTCCATCCCAGGGTTTCACATTACTTTAATTAAATCAGAATCGCTGGAAGTAATGTTCAAGAGTATTTTTAAATGTTCTCCACATTATTCTAATACATAGCCAGAGTTGAGAATCACTGCCATCAAGAAAGAGAAAAATTAAGAAGCAGCAGCTCAAAGAAGAGATTAAAGAGATGCAGAGTTTGCTCTAGGGCAGGAAAAAGTTGAGCAAATTCTTGTTGCTCTGAAATACAAGGTTATCTTTTTTATAACCAAGTGTTAATGTCATCTTTATTGAAACATTTATAGAGGTGTTAATTTTTAAAACACAAGCTAAAAAACTAAGCTAAAATAATAACTACCAATCTTTCTTTCTTCTCTGCTACACTCCATCAAAGAATGGCACCACACATCATCCAGGGGCAACAATTTGCATCAAAAGAGAGTACCAGGGTAGTTATTTTAGAATATATCTCCTAATCTCAAATTATGATAAAAATGTACAGATCAAGTTTAAAGAGCATTTCTGGAAATATTCTTTAGCTTAAAAGTTTTACACAGAAAAACAAGGGGAAAAAAGTCTAGATAACTTTTTAAGAGACTCATCCTTGAATATCAGGTCTGTAAGTTTAAACTTGAGTTCAGTAATTCTGAAAAGATTCAAGCATGAGAAATGACAAAATTATAAAGACAAAAATGCAGTAAATACAACTAAAAAAATAAGTAGTTTCCATGTTTATACTGAAGGATATTTAACAAAACTTCAATGGCCTTGACCATCCTTTCACATTTTTTCCTTATTAAGGCCTCATCTAGATTTTGTTCTGTGAACTGAAGCTGATCAAGGAATGTAGGCAGCAGAAGGGTCACAAAACGGTCAGCTGAGGAACAGTTAGCAGTATCTATGACATCCTGGAGAATTAACCACCACCAACGATTAAAAATAAAAACAGAGATGGAATATAGAATGCATAAACGGTCATCACTGAACTGCAACACTCTTTAAATTTCTTATACAGGTGATCCTTGAACAACGTAAGGGTTAGGGACGCTGACCCCACCACACAGTCGAAAGTCTCAGTACAACTTAGTTGGCCCTGGCCTTCTGTATCTGTGGTTCTGCATCCACGGATTCAACCAACCTCCTGAATTGTGTAGTACTGTAGTACTTACTATTGAAAAAAAATCCACATATAAGTGGACCCAAGCAGTTCAAACCTATGTTGTTCAAAGGTCAACTGTAATTACTTCAAAAATTCTTTGACCTGTGTCTCCGATTTAAAATCTACCCTTTTATCCAGTTTTGAGGGCTATGATGACTTTTTTCTCAAATGGAACAGTAAGGTTTTGGGTTAATCGAATG
The DNA here is from genome assembly GCF_039906515.1 of Pseudorca crassidens. NCBI lineage: Eukaryota > Metazoa > Chordata > Mammalia > Artiodactyla > Delphinidae > Pseudorca > Pseudorca crassidens. Next base: position 94,196,142 of record NC_090300.1, on the reverse strand, counting down.
CAAACAAGACTTATTAAGGTGGACTGTATCTGTGATTTAAAAATTATTCTAAATTAAAAGTATGTACTGAAAACAAATATCCCGAATTTGCTAAATGTAATTACAATAACAGACAATGGTCTTAATACTTTACAACCACAAATAATTCCCATCAAGAATCTCAAAGCACTTTTTAAATGCAAAAACTGTTAACAGTCAAGATCAACATGAAACAATAATTTGTGCATAATCCTTAACAAATATATTTAATCACTCATAAGCATTTTGGTTTGTACACAAGATCCAGTCATGAGAGGGTAAACATTCTACTAAGACACTGGGGTAGACAGAATGGGTATAAAAACAGGGAGAGGGCTTCCCTGGTGGCGGCAGTGGTTGAGAGTCCGCCTGCCGATGCAGGGGACATGGGTTCGTGCCCCGGTCCAGGAAGATCCCACATGCCGCGGAGCGGCTGGGCCCGTGAGCCATGGCCGCTGAGCCTGCGCATCCGGAGCCTGTGCTCCGCAACGGGAGAGGCCACAACGGTGAGAGGCCCGCGTACCACAAAAAAAACAGGGAGAATAGTACAGAATACTAAATGACCTAGAGAGTAGAATCTACCAGAATGTAAAGGCCTCTATGGAAAGGATTTCTGTCTATATCCTAAGTACCTGGCATGCTCCACTCTATTTGACTGACTTAATCCAATGTTCTATATATCCATTCCATAAAGACAGTAGACAGTATCTACTGAGATGGAGAGATAGAATGTGACTACTGAAAGAAGCACAGTCATTCACCAACAACCCATACAAATCTTAGTCAATACCTTTACTTATTATACTGAAAGGAGTATATATGCTATTTAGTGAGAAAACAAACAAACAAAATTCTCGCTAATATTTGTGACCTTGCCAGAAAAAAGGAATTCAGTAGCTGAATGGTAGGGAGTTAGTAATTGAGAAGTTTTCCTGAAGTGTATGAACAACTGGAAGTTTATTATGAACATTTTACAAAACAAACTGTTCACTGAGAATCATAAAAGTGGAAAAGTCAATTTGTTAATCACTCTAGTACCTCAAATATTTCCTTGAACAACTCCAGTGCTAAAATAGAACAGTTTTCTGATCCATCCAAAGGTTGGCTTGACCAACGAAGTAGAGCTACAGGAGGTTCTAAACACTTAGAACGGCTTCCCAGAATGGTGCTGCCAGATGGAGGTTGTTCAAATATCATCTGCGTAAGCACATGGCGCAGCTGAGTCACTGAACAGAACGCAAGAAGTAATTCTAAAACCTGTGCAATATAAAGCCTTCATTAAATGTCAATTTCATTAGACTTGAATGCACAAAGCAACCAAAAAATGAAGCTGGAAATGAAATACATTTTTAAAGAAAATAAAATAAAAATTGCTTCCAATTTTTCCAAGTATTATTTTTCAAAATGTGTCACTAGGTTCCAGAAGGTTACAAATAAATTTGTTAATGGTAGTTACTTCTAATAACAGGATTGTGAGAGCCAAAGAAGAAAGGGCAACCTCAACTAATCTTATATACCTTCTACAGTACTTAATTTTTTTTCAGCACAAACATGTTGCTTCAAAAATGAAAAAATGAAATTAGTAATTAAGAATACCTGCTATCATGCTAAGATTTAAGAACTGCTATAAAGCATACTTTAGGATAATATTTAAAAGTGGCATCCCATAGCTTTAAAAGCTTAAGGATGGCTACTTCCATATTGTTTACACAGTGTGGCAATCAGCCCCTTAGCCTGCCTCCCTATTCTACTTCATTTCTTCCTTGCTTCATAACTGAACCTTATTCCATTACATAGCATCCCACATCAACTTGTTTACTAGCTGTTAAGTTAAATTCTACCGTATTTCATTTACTACCAACTTATCATTAAAAAAAATTATTGGTACCTCTTTGCCTACTCACTTATTTTCTACCTTTCTTCATCCGTTTCTTATAAATGGCATACAATTGGGATTTGTGTTTTAATTAACCTGATAGTGTCTGCTTTTAACAGAATGCAGCCCATTAGCATTTACTATGTTACATATGATAAACTCTTTGACTTATTCTCTTTTAAATATAAATTGTAGTACTTGTTTTTGAATAGGTAATACATTCTTTTGGTTCCAAAGTCAAAGGTACTAGCCTGACCTTTAACTACACTCTCTGGAAGCAACAGACAATATTACCAGTTTCTTATTTATCTTACCAGAGATACGTTCTGCACATACAAGCAAATACTTTCTCATTTACACTTTCTCTGTAAGTATAACATAAAGGGAAGTAAACATATCAATTGCTACTGCAAAGCTAGATGTTTTCCTCAAAGTGAATACACCTGTATAACTAGCAACTAGGTCAAGAAAGAGAATTCCACTAAAACTCCAGAGTCCCCTTGTGTCCCCTCCCAGACAATGCTCCAACCACTACTCCACCTCAGATTTCTGACACCAGAGATTAATTTTACCTTAGCTATTCTTGGATCTTTGCATTTCTGTATAAATTTTTCAATCGGCTTGCCAGCTTATATTAAAAACTCACATGGAACTTTATATATAAATAGAATCTTATAGTGTATACTCTTACATCTGGCTTCTTTAGCTTAGCATTATCTTAGTGAGATTCATTCATATTTTCGCATGCAGCTGCATTTCACACATTCTCATTGCTTATAGTATTCCAATGTATAAATATACTACAATTTATTTCCACTGTTGATGGCATTTAGGTTGTTTACAATTCTTGGCTATTGGTAACAGTACTGCTATGTTTTGTACATGTCTTTTGGTGAACACAAGTATTCAATTCTTTGGGGTAAATATTTAAGAGTGGAATTGCTGGTCATAGTTGCATATATCCGATGTTAGTAGATAATAAGTTTTCATAAATGGCTGTACCAATTTTTGGCCCATGAGTACAGCGACACTCTCTTTATATTTTTTACATTCTCTCTATGCTTGATATTATCCACATTTTTAATTTTAACCATCTGGTGGGTACGTACTGGTATTGTATTACCAGTGCATTTCCCTGAAGATTAATAAAGTTGAGCAACCATTTCATATTTATTGACCAATTCAAGGTTTTTTTTTTGCTCAGGTTATCTTTTGGGTTCAGTGTTTTTTCTCCTTTATAGGTGCAAATTTTTAAATGATACACTTTAGATAAGAGTCCTTTGCTCAATATATGTATTGTAGATATCTTTTCCCGCTCTGTAAATAGTACCAGTTTTAAACTTTCATTTTCTATTTAACATTTTCTACATGTCTTTTGGTGAAATGTCTCTACTGGCTATATAGCTAGGAGTGGAATAGCTGTGTCATAGGTTGTACATGTGTTTAACAGGCACCGTGAAACAGTTTTCCAAAGGGATTATGCCAGTTTATGAAGATACAAGGAGGGCTCCAAAGTATTGGTAATGTTCTGTTTCTTGCTCTAGATACCGGTTATATGGCTGTGCTCATTTTGTAAAGGTTCAGAGATCTATGCACTTAGATTTTTCTGCACATTATAGTTTTTAAAAACTTTAAAATGAAAAGTTGTGCTTTTATATACCTTTGAAGAAGAATCAGGATCCTTTCCATTAAGAAGACCTAATACTTGATTAAGACATGAAGAAAAGTGTTCATACCTAAGTTCAAAATAAAAATACACATCAAGTGATAATTATGAAACTGATATATTAAAAATGACTTTTATATAAAATAAATCATACTGTTCAGATGTAAAACTGGTTTTGAAACAGATTAATCAAGATATGTATATTTTGGAGAATGACACAACCTTATATACCTAAGACAAAGACTGAAACATACACACACACCCTTGTTATACTTTTACATTTCAAGTCAGGAGAGCAAAAAGAATGGGAATAAAGCACATGAAAACATTTTGATTTTAGTCTATTGCGAATTAGTAGAGTCCAAGTTTACTAAATCTAAAAAGGCAGTTTTGTTTACTACAAATACATCTTGGTTTAAAAAAATGTCCTAAAATTTGTCAGAGAACCATACCTGATAAGATGATCGGCAATTTTAGGATTCTTAAGAAGATCCATCAGTAGATCAACTGAATACTTTCTAGTTAGTGTGCCATCACCATTTATGAGAATATTAAATATTAGTTGAAAAGTCTGATGAATGTTTCGAGCATGGAACAGCTTAAAAACAAATCAGGAAAAGTATATTATACAAAAAAATTTAAGTTGACCATCCTAAAACTCAACAAAGAGTCTCAATGACTTTTAAAGTATCAGAGAATATAAACTTCAGAATGATTTTCGTAAATTGCAAAAAAAAAAAAAAAAAAAAAAACTTACCTTTTCCCCAACCTCTTCGTTTAATGTCAAACTGGATAATATTGAAAGTGCAAACACAACCACAGTTAAACTACTATGGGCCAGGAAGCTTATAAGAGTTCGATAAAAAGATTTCACATTATTCTGAGGAAGAAAAAATTTTTTAAAAAAATTAGAATAAAAAAAATTATAAGTCTTACATTTTGTTTTAGAAAGTATATCTTACACAGAGTAGGTAAACTTTTATTAAACATTATCAACTTAAGAGATCATTCAAGGAGTGAGTAAGATGATACTTTTACATATTGCTTACAGTAGTATAGACAGGTACAATCTAAGTGAAGAGCAGTGTGTAGTCATGGGTTTATGAGCAAATGTTTACCTTCCTCAAACAGTTCCATGGCTCAAAATAACCTCCACCAACAAAATAAGACCAGGTCAGAAAAATCCAGCACATGAACAAATGAGATATTATTTAATTTAAAACAAGTAATACTGAATATTGCATAGCAAGGGAACTGTTCACAAAGCACCTTAAAGAATCAATGAACTTTCCTGATTTAATATATTTCTAACAGTAGTTCAGTTAACCTCACTTGAGTGCCTTCACTTATCTCGAGTACTGGTAGTGATGTTAGGCACTTACTCATAAATATTTCTGGGAGAGCTGTAATTGATTTTGTGGAAATACAAGAGTGAGGTAAATGCAACTGCCAACGGCATATCTCCCCTTTTTAAAAAATAAATTTATTTATCTATCTATTTATTTATTTATTTTTGGCTGTGCTGGGTCTTCGTTGCCGTGCGTGGGCTTTTTCTCTAGTTGCCGTGAGCAGGGGCCACTCTTTGTTGCGGTGCACAGGCTCTACGCATGTGGGCTTCAGTAGTTGTGGCTCGCGGGCTCTAGAGTGCAGCCTCAGTAGTTGTGGCGCACAAGCTTAGTTGCTCTGCAGCATGTAGGATCTTCCCAGACCCGGGCTCGAACCCATGTCCCCTGAATTGGCAGGCGGAGTCTCAACCACTGTGCCAACAGGGAAGCCCCGTGTCTCCCTTCTATCAGCACAAAATAATTTAGCATTTCTTGTATTATTCAATATGACAAATAATGGGATGCTACGGAGAAGAAAAACTTTTAGTATTTAACATTTTTATTAACTCTTAACTTGTCTTAATTAAACATGTATGAAGGTTGGAATACTTCAAGTTATTTATATGTCAATATGATTCTTTGTTAACTTTGATGGCTCAGCTGGATAACACAGGAGAATTCTTGTAAAATTTTTTTTAAGAAAAAGGTGAAAAAAATTTTCTTTAAGCATAGAGCCCACCACAAAACTAGAGAGAAACATTTCATAAACTTCTTACCAAAGTCTTTATGTGTGTTTGAACAGAAAGACTGTGCCGACAAAGGTTTGCCAATAATCCTAGACAAGGCATTGTCAACTCATCTTCAGAAGACTGACTGTTGTTTTAAGAAAAATAATAAAAGATAAAAACATTAGGTTCCTTCTAAATTACTCAAAATTATATAGTCATTTACACATTTAAATTCCTTCCTTTTTCTAAGAAAAGAAAAATCTGATTAACATGTGAAGACTGCCAAGCTTTGAATAGTACTGATCATTTATTTCATGTTTTGAAACTAAATGATCCTACTCAATTGCAGCATACAAATATAGAAATAATTGTCAGAGTAACCATGTGCTGTCTTATCAGTATATTCTTTGGTCAATAAAATTAAATATAAACATAATTTTCAGTTTCAATAAGTTTTTCTGTCTCAATCAATTCATTTCATAAATTTTTGTTATAAAAATTAAAGCTGCTTTACACCACTTGATCCTTGAAATCATCTAAGAGGAATAAATAAGAATCAGCCTCATTCAGTTTAAAAAGTTGGAAAAACTTATTTAAGAAAAATAGAACTATTACACGGCTTTAGTTAAACCAGTAGATTATCTGCTTACATGTTTGGTTGCATACTCACATATGATCAATCAGGAATGTAATTAATTCATCTATATTGGCACCAGAATGCAAAATTTTGACGTTATATGTTAACCTCTGCAGAAGCTGAATGCACTGAGAATAAGAAAATAGCAGTGAATATAAACATATAAAAACACATTTGTGTGCTCAAAAGAATGAACTCCTGTACATATTCTGAGCATGTAACCATTTTAGGAGGCATTTAGAGCAAGAACTTTTCCATATCTTAAAAAGGTTCTATCTTCACATACAAGTAATGAGATCTTAAACACACACAAGTAATTAGACCTTAGAGTTCATCTCCTGATTCACACATTTCTATATATTCTATCTCAAACAGCATCTTGTCATTAACCTGGCTCACTTAATCATCTTAAACTTATATGCAAGTTGAAACACATATTCTATCAATTCTAAGATAAATATTTTTCTTATTTTACCATTTTTAAAATTGCATGTCAGTTTAACTTGCAATGTTTTTCTTTCTTACAACTGATGGCATATTAGGTTGAGAAATATTATGGGTATAAGAGCTTTGAGTCTATGCTAAATAATACCAAATCTGTAGCTTCAGTTTTTGTAGAATGTTTCCTCAATAGATTGAGACTAGGTGCCAACTCAAATTACAATTTTAACATGAATAGCTGACATCTGTATTTATAAGCCTGTCAAAATAGTCATAATCTGGATTTTTCTTAAATTATAGTGCTAGATGTGAATAAAATTCTCTTCTTTAGAAACTCGTAAATAGTAGTACATGTGTGACCAACCAGCTTTTAAATTTATTAATGGTGAGAACTGTGCCTAATCATGCGGTATTATACCAGCATATAGTACACTGTAAGCCAGCAGTTTACGATAGATACTATCAATTTTGATCTGAAAATAAGGAAGGAAGAATGAGCATTAAGTGGAAAGTACTGTGTGGGTGTACATACCTGCAAAAACACTGAATCACTGTGGCAAGTACTGCTCCGACAAACCACTCCTGCCAGCACACTATTCAGGCTGTACGTATTCTGAAGACAGTCTCTGGTTTCATTGTCTACAGCTGTAAGTTAAAATAAAATGACACAAGATAGATCATTTTTATAAATAATAATTTAAAATTTATTTCATATTAAATTTACCATTATATAAAAATATCAAATATGATATGGCTATTTTGTTTACAAACACCTTCCAATTCAGAAATTTAACCAGGGTGGCTATTATATTGGACAACACAAATATAGAACATTTTCATCATCTACTGGACATGCTGCTCTATGTTATCACTTCTGTATCACTGGGTTTTTTTTTTTTTTAAATAAGCATGTATTAATTTTATAATCACACAGAGAAATATCTCCCCTCCACCCCCAAACACAAATCAAGAATAAAGTAACCACTGAATGAAAATTTTAAAACTAAAGGTAAGGTAGGGAAAAATAGAAAAAGTAACACTTGCATTTTTAGCCTTAGCTCTAAGTTCAGTGTAGTCTATCAAAAAAGGATGATGTTTTGATCACTAGCTATGACTTTCCAGAGCGCTGTAGCTCACACAGACATTATGTACATGCATATTTTTTAATTCATAAATAGGCCCGCATTTCCCAAGGTACATTCTTTTCTGTAGACCACTGAACCCTTGATATGTTTCAGATTCTTTGTTCTAATAATCTTAAGAAAGCCTGCATATAATTTTCCCTTTTCAAGAGATCCACAATACAAAATAGTTCTGAGAGGTCCTGCAATGAAGAAATCTTTTGAATGTGAATCATTCTACAAAAGATTCTATAACTAAAACTGCCCTTTAAAAAAATACTAAATTCATACATCTTCTAAAAAATAAAAAAGAGAAACTAATACATTACCTAGTTGAGATAGCAAACTGACGATACTTAAGATCAGTGAAGCACTTATGTTTGGGTCTTCAAGTAGCTCTACAAGGCAACTTAAGCATTCACTTGGTAGTATGTGATTTGATGTAAACAATCGGGTGAGCTTCTGTCCAGAAATTACCTAGAAAAGAGTCATTAAAATGTGTTAGTTAGGGCTTCCCTGGTGGTGCAGTGGTCAAGAATCTGCCTGCCAAGGCAGGGGACACGGGTTCGAGCCCTGGTCTGGGAAGACCCCACATGCCGCGGAGCAACTAAGCCCGTGTGCCACAACTACTGAGCCTGCACTCTAGAGCCCGTGAGGCACAACTACTGAGGCCATGTGTCACAACTACTGAAGCCTGTGCGCCTAGAGCCCATGCTCCACAACAAGAGAAGCCACTGCAATGAGAAGCCCACGCACTGCAACCAAGAGTAGCCCCTGCTGACCGCAACTAGAGAAAGCCCGCGCGCAGCAACGAAGACCCAACACAGCCAAAAATAAATTAACAAAACAAAACAAAAAAGAGCCCTCTTTAAAAGTCATGAGGGACAAAAAATAATTTTTTAAAAAAAGAAAATATTAAAAAAAGAAAAAATGTTAGTTAAGAATTGGCAATTTTCACTTCTCCATTTCAAATAAAAATCCAGTTCTTCCAAAGTGCCATTGCCACACTCTTTCCCAATTTAGAAAATTCATACATGTTGTTCCCTCTGCATGGAAGATCACCTATCCCTTCACTCACTAACTAACGTAATCATTCCAGTCTCAATTTTGTTTCTTCCACTAAGCTTTCTCTAATCCTCTCCCACTAACTAGGTTAGGTTTGCCTGTTATACTATCCTATAGTACATTACACTTTTATTTGCTAAGTCAGCAAGCTTTTGCCAACTTAGCAATACTTATCCTCCCCACTACATTGATGACTCCATGAAGGCACAGACTACAGATAGCATTCTACTATCAATATATTTACCGAATAAATGAATTCCATCTTCTTTGAGGGAGGCAAATGGAAAGTGGAAAGCAGCTAAATCCAAAGGATTATTCATGGGATTAACTATGTGAGTATTCCTTCTGCTCCCTACCAGACAGTACCTAAGCCCAGAAGTTAGAGATCACAAAGAAGAAGTTAAAAAAAATTTTTTTGAGTAGGCAGGTCAGGAATTAAAAAATTTTATTATTTGTTATTTCACTATTTACTCCTCTCATAACACTATAAACATACTACCTACTGCCTACTAGCACCACCTCCCGAAAGGGTAAGCTGGGATGAGGGCTGGGAACAGTTGTCAGACAGCCACTTACTTTCAAAATGCTTTATGAATATTATTCATTATTAAGAAAATCTTTTCTATAAATATAAAAAAAACAATCATTTACTTTAAGATTAGATTAAATCTGTTCTAAACGTTTTTTTGCGGTACGCGGGCCTCTCACTGTTGTGGCCTCTCCCGTTGCAGAGCACAGGCTCCGGACGCGCAGGCTCAGCGGCCATGGCTCACGGGCCCAGCCGCTCCTCGGCATGTGGGATCCTCCCAGTCCGGGTCACGAACCCGCGTCCCCTGCATCGGCAGGCGGACTCTCAACCACCGCACCACCAGGGAAGCCCTAAACGTTTTTATTCTTAAAAGACTTTTTTTTAAAAAGACTATAATCAGAATTGTTTCTTTCTTTTCTATATCCCTTTTATACCCTCGCCCAGATGTCAGTTTTTCTTGTAAAGCTTTGCCGATAAGAGATCTTCAGAATATCTGTTCCCATAGAGTATGTATTTTAACATTAAAGTAAAAGTCTATCAGACTGAAAAAACAGGTCCAAAAGTGAAATTAGATAATGATAGTAAATATTTTGAGGTAAGGAACCTTCTGAGCATTGCCCTTTTGCCTGCTTATACAGTTAGCCCTCTAAAATATTAAGACATCTTCTGCTTTAAATACAATTTCCCTAAGGATTGGACCTGTATTTCAACAACATAAGTATTCTAAGATATAATAATTATTTATTATAAGGTAAAATAAAAAAATCACTTTGCATATTTTCCTCTTTACTCATACACACTGAATGTTTTAATGCAAATTGGACTTATTTCAGTAATAACTAATACTCTAGCACTTACTCTGGCCTAGCTATTGTTCTAGGTACATTATGTATGTTAATGCCTTTCAGCTTCATAACAAACCTGTACTAATTGTTTTACAGATGAGTAAACTGAGGCACACATAATAGACAGCGGTACAACTGGGATTCACTGTTCCTGCATCCCTGCTCCATAATCATTACATAAGATTAGTGCCGTGAAACACCATCAAGAATGACACCAGGGCTTTCCTGGTGGCACAGTGGTTGGGAATCCGCCTGCCAATGCAGGGGACACAGGTTCGAGCCCTGGTCTGGGAAGATCCCACATGCCGCAGAAAAACTAAGCCCTTGCGCCACAACTACTGAGCCTGTGCTCTAGAGCCCGCAAGCCACAACTACTGAGTTCACGTGCCACAACTACTGAAGCCCGCGCGCCTAGAGCCCGTGCTCCGCAACAAGAGAAGCCACCGCCAATGAGAAGCCCACACACTGCAATGAAGAGTAGCCCAAGCCTGCATGCAGCAACGAAGACCCAACACAGCCATAAATAAATAAATAAATTTATATAAAAAAAAAAATGATACCAGCTCAGCTCTGCTGATCATAAAAAAAATCCAAAGCTAAGGTTCTGCAAGAAGACAAAAATAGTGCAGCAGAAGCGCAGCAGGATAGCAGAGTGAATAATCGTTCACATGATAACCATCTATCACCCTTTGTATCCTCAGATGTTGCTCTCATGAGGTTGCTCTCATGAGGTCTCATGAAAAACATTCACCATTAATACTGTCAACCAAAAGAGTTAAAATTTAAAAATCTGAGAGCACCAAGGAGTGGTGTGGATGAATGACAGCAAAATTCACATATTGCTGGTGGGAGGATACATCAGTATAACTTGTGGAAAACTGGTGTTTTAACCAGAACTGAATATAAACTTACCCTAAGACCCAACAATTACACTATGAGGTATATAAGAGAAATGAATACATACATCCACAAAAAAATGTGTAAAAATGTTTATAACAGAGTTACTCATAATTCCACCCAGAACTGGAAACAACCCAGCTGCTCATGAACAGGATATATATAAACTGTGGTACCTCTGTACAGTGGAATTCTAAATAGCAATAAAAAAGAATGAAATACTGGCACGTGGGCCACATGAATAAATTTTACAGATTATATTGAGAGGAAGAAGCCAGACACAAACGTACATATTAATCCACTTATCTGAAACCTTAGGGATAGTTGAAAAACTTATAGGTTGTTGGAAATGTTCTGTCTCATACGACAGGTGGTAGCTACTTGAGTGTACACTTACGTTTAAAAAAAACTATCAAGCTCTTCACTTAAGATTAATGCACTTTATGTAATGTATGTATGTTCTCTCTCAATTAAATGGCCGAAGAATTTTTGGTAAACCTCTTGAAAACTTTGGGAACACAGTACCAAGAAGCCAATCTCCAAGCCTCAAATTTCTTTGAAGTCTCTTTCAATTCATGATAACACCCTGTTCAGATTCACAACACAACTGTTTACTCTCAAAGAGAGGTAATATTTCAGATTAGAATCTAAATTTCTTAACTCCAAATTCTTAAATAAAACTGACAGCTCTGATTATTCTGTGGCTTCTGGAGTCCACTACTGCACTGTTCTATCCTCATTGAGAAGCAAAGCCCTAGCATTTATTTAACAGCTAACACCTTCATTGTTAGGTTTGTAGGGATTTGTTGAGGTAATGAATGAAAAAAGAAAAGTGTTAAGAGGTAAGCTCCTGAAGTGGTAAGAAGAGGAGCACCAGTGAAGCTTGAAAAAATTCACAGTTAGTGCACTACTGTCACAACAAAGGCTGATGTTGCTGTGCCATTCACTGTTGCCTTCTCTGTAGTATTTTGCAAACCGTTGGTAATTTAGCCTTTTATCATAAGGTTAATAAAACAAATAATATATCTAAAAATTATGTTCAATTTTATGTTAACAGAAGCTGCGACAGAGAGAACTTTAATTCTATGTTAACAGAAGCTGCGACAGAGAGAACTTTAATTCTATGTTAACAGAAGTTGCGACAGAGAATTAAAATAAGCTTTGATTGAGCTTAATTACTTTTTATTAAACTGAGGTCATTATTAGTTGGAATTCCCTGAATGCATAACTAATGACAGCAGGAGTTTAAGAGCCTAAAAACAAATAGGATCACAGAAAGCTGTGAGTATAACTTTTAGTATAAGATAAGTACACTCTAGATGCAAATCACTAGGAACTAACAGAAAAAGTGACAATTCAGCATTTTAGGACTGAAAAACTGAGCAATAAATTTTGGTAAAGAAAAACTGTGATTACTAGTAAGGGAGATTGCTTCCTAATCCAGAGAAAGATTAAATAATAATTTTCAAGCCCGAGTTCAACATGAGTTCAAATAAAAGCAGTAAGCAACAGGTTCAGATTGTAAACTGCCTAGTGACAGGGGTAAATCAAGTTTTAATCGTTACTCCCCATGACCTCCACCTCTGAGAATTGTTGTACATTTTGAGAAGGCTCTGTTACAATGGAAAAACCAACATAAGAAGCAAAGGAAAAGATAACAGCTCTAGCTCTTTCCTCTACCAACTCCAAATACGGCCTAAATCCCCCAACCTTTTGTCTCAACCCCCCTCTTTCTAGGGCTATCAGTAGTTACTCATCCCTTGCTGCAGTCAGCTGAACGCGGAGGGGCTTGGGGCGGGATAGAGGAGGGTGGGAATTCAAAGCTGACAATCTTTAGCCTTCTTTACCAATACAAAAAGGCTGCGGAGGGAGCGAGCTGTCCTTTCTTTTCTAGGCTGAGACCACTACATCCCGGCCACCAAGTGACCGAAGGCTACGAGGAAGCCCGTCTCGTCCGCCACCCCGAAAGCCCTCACCTCCAAGTGCCGCAAAAGCTGGGTGGCGTTCGCTTCCGACTTAACTGCTTTATACTGACTAATGGTGAGAAGCAAGGACTTCAAGCAGGCGGTGTTGTCCATCAGGACCCGCCACAGTCCCGCTTCGGGGTTACCACCACCGTGCCAGCTCGGTCCTCTAGCTTGACCCGCGCTTTTTAAAAAATTTTCCGCCCCCACCCACTCGCTCCCAGAAGCTTCCGGTTCCGGTCGGGCTGCGGAAGTCCCTGGGCAACCTGGGGAAGTGACCCTTCTAGGAAGGGAAGGGAGGGGAGGGGCGTGGTGGTGGAGGGAGGGTGAGGTGGGGATCGAGGCCCTTTGTGAGTCCGTGAGGCGGGCTGCGAGTTGTCCTTTTAGACCCCCTGCTCCGAAAAGCCGCGAGGTTTCAGTTCGAGATCCCGTGAAGACGAGACATCTCGCGAGAAGTGCAATTGCGGCTCCACCTGTGAAGGGGCGGTGGGCCGGTGGGACGCCCGGGGGGTCCTTGTTAATCAGTGCGGTCTGTTTGCGTTTGGTTCCTCGGCCTTCACGCTGGATGGCCAGTTTTTCCTTTGTTCATCATCCTCTACCTGAGAAATGGTCGCTTCCCCCTAGTCTAGACACGGTGAGGAGCTCTGAGGAGGAGAATCTTGGGCTCTAGATTTTGAGGCGGCCTGGGAGGGGCCTCTTTTTAAAACCGCTCATTTGTCCACCCCTTCTACTCAGGAATGTTTGTTTCTTAGAGTAAACCTATGGCCATTCGGATTCGGTGGCAAGTTAGTCATGCCCTTATGATAGTGGTTGTCAAATTTGTTTGAGAAAGCTGGTCCAGGTGACTCCTGAGCCAAGTGTTGCTCCGGAGGGTGTTCTGATTAGCGTCAGTTTTTGTAAGTGAAGGTGCTGTTTTTATCTGGCATAGTTGATTGTTTTATAAATCTTGGTGTCTAAGGAAATGGCACTGTTCGCGGTTTTTCATTAGAGATAATATTATGCATGTATATATAATGAAATGAGTCAGGCTGGTTCTGGAGCTTTTTGCTTAATGTATGCTAATGTTGAATGAAGCTTTAAAAGCCAGTTTGGATAAAATTTTAAGAATAGGGTACACGTCCTTTTAATTAAACCATTTGTCAGAAATCATGTTTTGTCAATTCAAAGAAAGTATTCTACGTCACTGTATTTTTAAAGGCAGGAATTATTTTTATATTAAGTTAAAAATTAAGCCTGAAAGCTTAAAATAATAATTGAGGCGTAAATCATTGGGTAATTAATGTATTTATGCATTTATTCATTCTGTAAACAATTGACTGTATAAAGTGCGCTAAACCTGCCAGTCAGGGAACCGGCTGGGAAGGAACTGTCTAATCAAGGAAATGTACTAAGTAGATCGTGCATATGGAATTCACCGCACAAATTAGAGGCACCATGCAGTTGTGGTAAAGAGTGAAGCCAGGCTGTCTGCTTACAAATCCTAGCTCTGCCTTTTACTATGGGATCACAGGCAAATTCTCACTGCTTCAGTCTCTTCATAAAGTAAAATTTGACTAACAGTAGTATCTGTTTCATAAAGTTGTTCCTTCAGTAAATAATTAGAGCCTAGAATGTGCTAGGCAGTGGTCTAGGCACTAGATTCAGTGAATAACGTAAAAATCCTATTGTCATAGAACAAAAATCCTACCATTACCTTCTGATAGGGGGAAGAAAAACAAATAACAAGCACAGTAAAGAAAGCGAGATGGAGAAAAAAAGATAGAGAATTATTCTTCTAGAGTTATGGTTAAAAGGAAGGGAAATGGGAGGTCAGGATAGAGAAAACAACATTGGAGGAAATATCAGTACTACAAGGAGTTGAAAAAGAGACCTATGCTCTCTAAGGGGAAAGATTTCTAGATAGAATAGCAAGGGCAAAGGCCTTGAAATGGGAGCCTGAGAATGTGTGTAAGGAACAGCAAGGACACCACTATGGCTGGAGTAGAGAGCAAGTGTGAGAGTAGTAGAGATGAAATCATGTCAAGTTATTATAAAATGAGTTAACCAACGAAGAATTTAGAACAGTTGCCTGGCATAGTTATGTTCTCAGCAAGTATTAGTTACATCTTAGTTCCTTGGCAAATACAGTGATAGTAGTTTGGCAGTGTCAGATTTTTCACTAATAATGACAAATGTATCATGATTATCCCCATTTTGACCTGAGGGAAAGGGTCAAAGCTGTTTGCTGTAAGTGCCATCTTTCTTCGAAATCTTGCGTTTTAACTTGAGCAGTCACAAATTTTGCATCTCTTCCGTATTTATTTTAATGTAAAATAAGGTCTTTCTCAAAAAATCTTCACCAAAAATTGATGTAAATTTAGTAGGATATACCACTGTGGTAGCGGTGAGAAGTATCTTTTGTTGGAGATACTTGCGTATCCTAATATGAGAAACAGAGCCATGTTTTAAGACACAAAAAGATGGGAAAGGAGGAGAAGGAGACGAAGCTGGGTCCAAATGACTGAAGGCTTTATTAACCTTGAGCTTGGACTCCATCCTGAATTCAGTGGTGATCTCTGGTTTTAAACTGGGGCCTAATCTAGTTAGGTTTGTGTTTTAGATTGATTACCCTGGTAGCTAGACAGGCTATGATTCTGAGGAGGATAAGACCAGAAGTAGGGAGAGTATTTAATATACTGGAATCTTTCCAAAGGATAGCCGAGATAATTGAAGTGGAGAGCAAAAAGATGACAAATTTGAGAAATATATATGAGGTGGAATAGGCAGGACTTAGTGACTGATTTCAAATGTGAAGAGTGAGGATAGGGATGAAACTAGAAGGGATTCCAAGTTTCTAGGTTGGGTGATAGAGAAGATATAGAAACTGCTGAGGTAGTCAATATTAAGTATTCAGGTTGTATTTTATGTTCAATGAAATTTAATATAGCTTATCATATAGTCTTGTACCATTTTCATTAAATTTATTCCTGGGTATTATATAATTTTTGTTACTGTGAGTGGGTTCTCTTTTTCTCCTATAAATTTTTTATTTGTTATTGCTACTGTTAAAAGAGAAACTGATTTTTGGTATATCTTTTATCCAGCCTACTGACTAAAATTCCTCATTGATTCAGTTTTGCTTCCTCTCTTAGATTTTCTAGCTATATATCATCTGCAAATAATAATTTCATCCCTTCCAATATTCTTATACTTTATTTCATTAGTGTAATCTTTAAAGTATGGAATAATCATAATGATATTGAACATCGTAGTCTTATTACTTAATTGAATGGGAATGACCAGTATTTTAACACTTAGTATAATTTGTGCTATTGGCGTGAGATAAATATTCTTTAAAATGTTTTGGCGATTGCCCTTTATACCAGTTTTATTTAAAGATTTGCTGAAATGTCTGCTAAAAAAATTATTAAATGTTTATATATCTTATTTTTTCCTTTAAAATGATAATGCAGTGGATTATATTGATTTTATTTTTAGGATAATAATAGCTAACACATTGAGCATTTGCCATGTGCCAAGCACTGTTCTAAGAACTTAACTGTTTAATCTTTATAATGTCATGCTTTAGGTACTATTATGATCTTCATTCTACAGACGGAAAAAAATGAGAGCGAGGTGAAGTAATTTACCCAAGGTCACACAAGAAGTAGTAGCAAACCTTATATTTGCTATGCTGCAGATATTTTATTCAGGATTTTATATTTATGTTTGGGAGAATTTAAAATAAATTTTCTTTATTCACTCTTTTGGAATTTGGATTGTATGTTACTTTTGAAAAATGAATTGGAAATTTTCCATCTTTTTTTCTATGCTATAGAATAATGAGAATCAAATAGAATCATTTGATCCTTGTAGATTACGTACAACTGGCCTATAAAATCAAGCTTGATAGCTTATTTCGTGGTAGATCTTTAGAAAATATTTGAATTTGTAATATGGTTATTGATCTGATAATTTTTTCTATCTTCTTGTGTTAGCTTTGGAAATAAAAATTTTTAACATACCAACTATTTCTCTAAATTTGAAAATTTATTGATGTAAAGTTACATCAGTATACAATAATTCTCTTAATCTCTTCTTTGTAGATTTGAATTTCCATTTTCATTATAATGTTATCTGTTTTCTTAGTGGGGCTTTCCAGGGGTTTGTCTATTTTATTCAGCTTTTCAAGAAGCAACTTTGGTTTTATTAAATTTTTTTTTCTTCAGAATCACTAATTTTACTTTTATCTTGAAAAATTTCATCCATATAAATATATTTTTCTTTTATTTGTTCCTTTTATAATTTTTTAAAAGTTGAAGACTTAGTATATTTCCATACTATATTTTTTATTAAAGATTGTTCATGCCAGAAAAATTTAAAAAGACAGTAGCTAAAGTGAGCATCCACATTGTAGTTAAAAAAAGTTTAATTATTTTAATCATTCTGGTAAATATTTTTAAAGTGCTAATATTCATTCATTTATCAAATATTCACTGAATGCTAGTTATTTTTCAAAGGTCTTAGAGTCTGTTGGGAAAGTAGCAAACCAGAATCAGTGCTTTTCAAGAGAAATAGAATGCTGTAGGAACACATATTTTTTTAAGGCAAAATATTAAGTATCCAATTCCTTCATCAAGGAGTGGCATGAAATCCCTCTTCTTTGTACATTTTTATTCCTGTCTGTTCTTTGTATTTGATGTAGGTATTTTTCCTAATTTATAGTTCAGGAAACACATTTAAGGGAGTTAAGCAAAATTTGCTTAGGAGCTTACAACTCAAGGGCTGGGAAGCTCCTTTATTTCTTCTGGAAAAACTTTAAAAGAGCATATCTTCAATGCTGAATAGTAAAATGGAATTTTTTAATGTCTCATTACCAGGTTTTAAGTCATATTAGATAAATCATACTGTATGATTCATGAACTGTATGTATCATGAACTGTATGTGTTGTGAACTGTATTTTTGATGAATGTGCAGAGTTTGTAGAATACTGAATATTGTACTAAGGGAATTGTATCAGAGGTGTGAACACAGAGCTGACTGTTAATTCATTTACCCACCATATATTTAATGCTAGCTTGAGTGGCATGTACCTTTCTAGGTTCTGGGGGTACAGCAGTGAATCAAATAGACAAAAAATGTCTACCCAAGTAGAGCTTTTATTTTAATGGGAGATATAGCAAAAAAAAAAAAAAGAGATATAAGTAAAATATATTAACGTTAGTAATAAGTGCAGTATAGGAAAAAACAGGGAAGGGGGATAGGAAATATCAGAGTCAGGATGGAGAATTGCAATTTTAGTTAGGGTGGAGTATTAATCAGTATTTGCTGCATAACAAATCACCTCAAAACTCAGTGGTTAAAACCATGAACATGTATTTCTTGGTCTGTGGGTTGAGTGCAGTTAGTCTGATCAAGGCATGACTTGGCTGGGTAGCTCTGCTTTAGCTGTTTTGTGGGGTAGGGGAGATATCTTGAGCTCAATTTCAGTTATGACAAGGTGTCTACTAGACATCTGGGAGCTATTGATTGGGCTGTTGAATATATTATTTGTAGTTAAGGGAGAGGTCAAGGCCAGAGATAAAAATTTAAAGCCTGGAGACTAAATGATATAGGGTGAGTAGGATAGAAAAGACTGAACCCCAAAGTACTTAAGTATTTAGAGGTTGGAGAGATGTGAAGAACCAATAAAAAATACTGAGAAGTAGTTGCCGGAGGACAGGCGACCTATCTTGACCCCATGGTTGTCTATAGGGATCCATCTTAGCTGCAGTATCTGGGCTGCTTTGACTTCTAAAAAAAGACTCTAGGTCAACAAAGAAGGAAGTCTTAATCTACATACAGGTTCACTCTTCTGCCTTCAGAGGCCTTGAACTATGCAGAAGGATGGGTGGCTTCATTCTTTAAATTAATATTGCATGCTTAAAGTATGCCAGGTACTAGGCACTGGGGATGTAGCAAGGGATTTAGAAAAAGAAAAAAAATTTTCCTGACTTTGGGAATTCCATGCTAGTGAGGGCATGAGGCCAAATCTAAAACTAAGAGCTTATTCAATAGGCATAAACAGCAGAACGGAAATTCCATTGGCCCAGGTTCCAAAGATTCAAGGCAAAGAAATCAGTGATAGAAAATTGGCAGAGGTCTAGGCATGGGGTCATTTGGATACTGTGTCCCCACTATGGTTAAAACAATTCAAATATGTACTAATATTAAATTGATTTTACCCTTTATACAGAGCCAGGAAACAGTCTGCACAGTTAATGTCAACTCTGAATTTTCAGAAATGTTAACCTTCATCACAAAGCCAGAAAACCTAAATAAACCAAAATTATTCTCCCTTTGTAATTATTCTTCTTCCTGTTTTCTCTCCCAACTATCAAGTATTATGATTAAGCTAATTTGCCAAACCATGAAATTAACTTTCTTACTTTTCAGACAGTTCATGATTTTTTAATGTACATTTCACAGACTTCAACTCTAGATTAAGAATACAAGGTTTGGATAATTTGGGTAAATGTTTTATCCCGCATTTTCACATCTAATTTCATAGCCCCAAATCAGAAGTTTTCCTTTAAAAAAAAAAAGGTACTATCCATTGTTTCTGAATCTAATTTTACAGGTAAGTAAAGATGAAAATGACATACTTTTGTTTTAAGTTAAGGTATGGTAATCATTTTTAATTATAACTAGTATTTGTTGAAAGCCTCCTTTGTGCAGAGCAGGGCCCTTTGCATATCTCATTTAAAAATTTCTAGTCTTTTAGGAAATAGATATTATCAAGTTCATGAAATGGGTATATATCTGTTTCCTGAATTAAAATGTGAAGTCATTTTCTGACACAGGGCTGTCCAAAGTAGAATATGCACACCTGAGATATGTGAAACTGACTGTTAGGGTGTGGGAACAAATATTAGAACTTTACTTTTTGCTTTTTTTTTTTTTTTTTTTTGTGGTACCCTGGCCCCTCACTGCTGTGGCCTCTCCCGTTGTGGAGCATAGGCTCTGGACTCGCAGGCTCAGCGGCCATGGTTCACGGGCCCAGCCGCTCCGCGGCATGTGGGATCTTCCCGGACCCGGGCACGAATGCGTGTCCCCTACATCGGCAGGTGGACTCTAAACCACTGTGCCACCAGGGAAGCCCCTTTTTGCTTATTTTAATCTCATTTTTTAAATTTTATATTATAGTAGTACCTACAATAGCATGAATAGCATAAATGAACTGCTAGTCATATATTTTCAGTGTATTCATATATCTTCAGAATTTACTGCTTTAGAAGTATGTGATCAAAAAAATTGGGGACTTCTCCAAAATCTTTAACCTTGACAGAGAATCAAGTTGGATTTGGGTAGGGTCGTTGGTGGTGGGAGAGTCAAGTACATATTGTATTCTCCATTCCATTCTTGATTATCATCTCCACGTGTCATGTCTTTACATTCTGTCTTGTTTCCTTTCTTTCCCATTATTGTCTAACAACTGTTATGACAACATAATATTTTTAAATTGCTGAAAATATTCCACTTTTGGAGAATTTGCTTAGGGGTAACATACGGTCCTTCTAACAGTCCAAGCTACATTTTTGAACAGCATGGTTTTGGCAGTGCTATCTGTAAATAACCTGAAACTGATGGGTAGTTTAATATTTGGAATTTTTTTTCAGGTAAATTCTAACCTGTGCATATTTTTGTAGGTACAGTACATTCCATATATTTTTAACAAATTAATGTATATATTCTGTAGGTTTGCTTGTGTAAGTCCAGGAATAGCGACTGAATAGATCTGAAGAGAATCAAATACCTGCTTCAGACAAGATGCTAATTTTGGCAAGGATGTTCCCTATATTGGCAGATTTATAAATATGGGGCATTGGGTATGCATTGCAAGTTTCTTGCTTCCTGGTATAAACTGCCAGATAATGCTAACAATGATCTTTGCTAAATGGCAAGAGCTGAGATGGACAGTGAGTACCCTGATATTTTGGGGCAGAAAATATGTTTGGTTTCTGATAACTTTTGCAAAGATTTTCCAACCATTGTCTCTCAGTCCTGGAGTTTGCTTAAGCAAACTATGTATTTTTTCCTTGTGGGAAAATAGTGTTTTGGCCTCCCTTGCCTAGGTATGTTCATTTTGAGGCCTTGCCAAGAACCTAAACAAATACAAAATGGAAGAAATTAATGGAAAATTAGAAAATGAAATAATCAGTATATTTCGCCTATTCTTCACACAGCTGATAAACTAATGGTACAACCTCAACCTGTTATTCTTTGAGTTTAACCTGATGGCCCTAGCCCTTCTTGTTTACCTGCATCTATCTAACGTGTGAGAAATAGACTTTGAGAGTGCTAGAGCCATAGAACACCTGCTTTACTCCTTTCAAAGCCACCGAGAATGGCTGTTGCTGCTTGGCTAGCAGATATAGTCAGATCAGTAATGGTTAAAAGTTTGGTTTTAAGGAACTCCCATCAAAATGTCTTGAGTTATTCCTAGAAAATGTCCTCTTCATATTTTTTTCAGCCTTGAACTGGTTACTGTACTTCTTATATGTAGCTAAAACATCTCACATCTCAACTTTAAGGAGTGTTTTGGAATTCTTTTGGTAAAATCTAGCAGAAGCGATAACTAGCATTATCAGGGTTTTCTTTATTAACAGACCCATGAACTTCTGGAGTACATTTAATTCAGTGCTGAAATAGTAAATTCAGCTTTTAAAATAGATTTTAAAATTTTACCAAGTTGCATGTTCAAGATTGTTTATTGCAACTTTGTTTATCATAGCAAAAAAAAAAGCACAAACACACACAAACTGGATACAATGTATTTATCAATAGTGGTCTGGTAAAATGATAAATTTTTAACAGCGGCATATTATGCAGTTTAAAGAATGTGGCAGATGAATATGTGCTGATGTGAAAAATGCAAAGTGCTGAACATATGCAAACTAAGCTGCCATTTGTACCATATGGGATATATTTGAAAAAATTTTTTGTCCCAATTCTTAAAGTCTCATTATTACCATTCCTTTTCATACAATAGCTTTTCTCTAAGGTAGAGAATTGTAAGAAAAGTGAACTAATTTCGCCACAAATTTAAACAAAATTAAATCAAGATGATGATAGGAACACTTACATAGTCCTTACTATGTGCCAGGTACTGTTCAATTACATGTTTTAAACATTTACTCTTCACAACAACCCTGTGAAGCATGGATAATCTTTATCCACATTTTTCAGATGAGGAAACTGAGATGTTAATTCCACACAAGGTTGCATGGCAAGTATGTGTCGAAGCTGACTTACATACCCTTGCAGACTGGCTCCAATGTCTCTCTGCTCTTAACTACCAATTCTATATGCATCCTCTCAACTTACTTTTGACATTGATGGAAACTAAATGAGATACTTTGTCATTTTTCTTTCTTGTAGACAAATGATTTGTTGTGTTTATATAATACATGATACCTAATAACAGGATGGTCCTATTTTTATTGCTGAAAACAATCTATGTTCTTTTAATTAACCTTTCATTTTAACTCGTTCATTTAGGTAGGTAGTTCTCAACTGTGGAGAGTTTTGTGCCCTAGAGGACATTTGGCAGCGTTTGGAGACATTTTTGCTTGTCACAGTGGGGCTGAGAGATGGGAGATAGTTGCTACTGTCATCTACTGGATAGCTAGGGATGTTGCTAAACATCCTAAAAATGCATAGGATAACTTTGCGTAACCAAGATTTATCCAGCCCAAATGTCAATAGTGCCAAGAAACCCTGATTTAGTTGGCATAAGGAAAGTTCTCTATAATTGGACTCCTGTCCTGAAAAATACCAAGTATATTATTTTGTTTTCAAACTAGTAGCACTGAGAAAAGCAAACTTTATTTTTACTGTTTTTTACACTGATACTTTTCACTTTTCCCACCTGGCATTGTGTGATATGTAAGTGCCAGAGCTGACAAGGGTAGCAAATTCATGGGACCATGGAACATCACCCACACATTGAAATGTAACCTTGTTGGCCAATTAGAGCCTCTAACTTGGTCAGGTGACTTAAGATGATCATTTGAGTGGATTTAAAGGCAATGTACTTATATAATATACAGTTTAGGGAGGTGACAGGAGTGCTACAAGGTAAATGTTTAAATGAATGATTGAAAAATTATAAACAAGAGCTGTGCCTACTTTGATGTGAATATGCACAGCTTTAAAAGTAGGGAAAGAAAAGCCTTTACAATTTAAAAAAAGCTTGTTATAATTTCATTAGGTAAGAGGAAAAGTGGTAACTGGAAGCTCAGAGGGAGCAGTAAGAAAGGTATTTTACTGTTTCAAGAAATGGATGGCAGTACCTTATTTTCCAACCAGTAAAACAGCCTGCAGATAAAATCATTTTGGTTGGTGGATAAAGGTGTGCTGTAAATTGACACTGAACTTTAACTTGCCCTGTGATCAACCAGCCAGAACCTGAATAGTTCCTGCGGAAGAGCTGTTTCTCAATTCCAGGAAGGCAGAGTAAATGTAAAGTTTCCTGCTGACAGGGAAAGTCTATTGAAACGAATACACCAGGGGAAACTGGATTCACCATTTCTCCCATGTTAACACTGATTTTAAAGGTTTCCTTCAGCCTCTTCTAGAATGGTAAGGGCTTCGGATTGTTTCAGAAATACAGTGGTAACGTTTCAGGCTGGCTACTTCCTTCCTGTTGCTAGGCACTTACACCTTCATTCCCAGCAGAGGCTGTAAAGTGCTACTGCTGCCACTGTTGCCGGTAGGGCTTGCCACACATATCAGCTCAGCTTCTGGGAAATGATGGGATTGATGATCCTCCTCTGGAAAACCTTTCATCACAGAGATTCACATCAGGTTGTATTTTAAAGCAGGCTGAAAAAGAAAGCCATTAGCCTTTCTTAACTCTTAATTCAGGATCCAAATAGCTTCTGATTTATTGATTAATTTTATATCTTTTTCTTTTTCAAGCTGAACACTGAATAGCTTAGCATAGGCCTTCCATCCTCTCTGCCTTGTTGCCAGAGGATTTTCCTCCTTTCTCTTCAGCCTCACTGTGATCTGTGCAAACAGCTACTAACTGAAGGAGAGCTTATTAGAAGGGGAATTATCCATGTCTGAGCTTTTAAATTCTGAAAATGAGAGGATTGTTTTGTCTGGAAAAGGCACACGTTTGTATGCTCTGGCTATGAAATAATGCCTGTTACTTTGTATTAAAATAACCAGGGAGGTTAAGGAAACCATAAAAGAAAAAGTTTGATCACAGTCCTACAGTTCTCAAAGCCATGCCCTTTTCTATACAGCTTTATTAAAGAAATGAAGCAGATCTGATTAGTGTGAAAGAATAACAAGGTTTGTCCAACCTCTCTCTGCTTCATTATGGGCTCTAGGTTGTATATTTCAACAGTATTTGAATAGAGAATGCAAATTTTAATAGGCATATGACTTTGTATACTGAGTTTTTAAAATAAGACTAAAAGTACAAAATAATGTACAGAACTAGATTCTGAATAGGTGAATTATATTCATACTGACAGCAAGAAGTGTTTTATTAGGGATGGGCAAGAAACTAAGAGGTGTTAGAAAGCTCCATTTTAAATGAGGGAATTTAGTGTGAGTCTGTGTGTGTGAATCTTTGCACTTGTGTTTTGATTAAGAAGTATCAGCTAACATTGAATTGTTGCAGAATTACCCTTGTTTCTCCAGCCTTTCTGTGTAACTGAGAGCTGATGTGAGTCAAATACAGAAAATAGCTAGTATCATGATTAGGAATACTTGTTTTTCAGATGATCCCCTCAGAACTTCTTTTAGCCCTTACACCAGGAACTGAGTTGTCCCCTCCCCATAAGTTTGTTAATGATAGGATACTCAACCCTAAAGGCTTAGGATGGTTCAGGTCCTACAGTTCTTTCTTCCCCTCTATGTGTTTTTGGCTTTTTCTGACTTTTTGGGAGACTCGGCCTCATTTAAAACAATGTTCCTTTGAGTAAATACAATCTGAATTCTTAACAGGTGACTTACAGATGATCTTGTGGAATATATTTTCTTGATTTAAGAATTACCTCTGCTGAATTGCCTTTTAGTAATGGGCCTCCAAAAGCTCTTATCAATCTAATTTATGGGTGTATATTAATATGCTGTTAGAGAAACTGGCTACCCAGTTACTGAAATAAATAAGCAGTCTAGAGGCAACAAATGAGAAACTTTATCCAGTCTTGTGCTTGGCAGCAAGGCACTCTAGGTCTGTTTTATTTATGCTGTTGCTGCCACTTTCTTTTCTTTTTTCTCATCATTTCTTTCTTTGCCCCAGAGCACCAAGCAATAGTTTTACCTACTTTCACTCTAACACTTCCTGGGCTTATGTACAGTGGGATCAGAAAGGGAAGTCAGTCTAACAGAGGGCAATGGAGTTTGGAGGCTTGAACTCTCAGCAAAAGAGATCAAATGGAACTAATTTTAGAAGAATTGGTCTTGGGGTAGTTAAATAGAGAGCAATATAAATAAATAGATATGCTAATAATACACTATTCCTCTTTGTTTTCATTTATTTTGCCTCAGTATTTTTTTTTCCTTCAGGAAATATCCACAACATCCATTGATATCTGAACTAGAAAATATGCAAGAGTTCTTTACATCCCGGAAAAGTAGCTAAATGTTATTTTTAGACTAAAAGAAAATAAAACAATGAGTGCTATCAAGATTGTGTTAAAGAGAAACTTCTTATACCTCTGGGAAATACATTATTACAAACCATTTGGGAAGCCATTTAGCAATATGCACCTAGAGGCCTAAAATATTTGTGTCTTTTGACCTAGGAATTCTATTTCTGATAATTTACTGTAAGGAATTAATCATAAATATAGAAAAGCCTTCATAAGCAGTGCAGTTTATCACAATACTAATTTATAATGAAAAAAATGTGAAACAATCTTAATGTCCAACTGTAAGGAAATGGGCAAGGAAACCCCAGTCAACCAGTTGTTATGTAGCCATTGAGAATGTTTACTAGGAGTATAAAATAACATGAAAGATGATTTTGATATAGTGTTCAGTGGTGAAAAATGTAATGCTGAGTATTCCCTATTCAATATGATTACAAATTGGTAAGATATATCTATGCTTGGAAAATATTAAGTATATTAAAATATAGGTAGTGATTTATGTTTAGATGATGAAACTGTGATTTTTGTTTTATAGCAGTTTCAAAATTTTCTTTAATGATTATGTACTATTTAGATAGTGGGAAGAAAGAATGAAATCCTTCTACCTTCCCACTAAAAGTATTACTTTCCTTACAGCTTTAAACAGCAGTCGTAAAAGTCAGTCTGCAAGCTTTGGAATAAAACTTGCAAGAGAATATTGTGCAGCATGGATTCTCTACCAGAAGAATTTTTTGTGAGGTAAGGGATGGGTTGACAAAAAACCAACTGCAGTTGTTGCATTTTGAAGACACGACATTGGTCTTTTTCACATAACTTTGGGAAGCTAGTGTGAATGAGATACCCTTATGTTTCAAGACAGTTTAGCAATTTTGATTAGTGGGGGATGTAAACTGGGTAAAATCTAATTTTAGAAAATTTCTCTAAGGACCACACCCTGGTAAATAGCTAAGAATTGAAAGATGAACCATAGCTTGCCACACCTGGGCCATTCTCAACAAAGTAATGTTTTATTTATCATTTAACAAGCACTTACATAGACTTACCAACATTAACTTATATAAACTTCATAACAACTCAGTGAGGTGGATACTATTATTATTCCCATTTTATAGAAGGTAACCTAAGCGTAACATAGAAGACTACTGAGTGGTTCAACTGGGCGTAGGCTAAATGTCAATCTGTCCCCTCAAATTAGGGAAAGTTCAGCTTGCTTGTACCTCTCCCATATAATACTAAAGAGCAGGTTAGTATTGGAGATCTCCTTGCCACCTTTCACTGTCTCATATAATAAGCAATGTGTTGTTTTACAAGTATTTACTTACCTCCATTGTACTTAGGGAATAAAGACTAAGACAAAATGTATGTACTGAGAGAGAATTATAACATAGTAGGAAGATATATAAAAAGTTATTTTATCTTTAGGCAAAATGCATGCCTAAGTGTTATAGTAGAAATGCTGTGGCTATATATAGAAAGGAACAATAATTATTGAGTGGGGTTCAGTGGGTTTCCACAAGGTGACATTTGAACTGAACTTTAAAGGATAAAGGTGGCTTTTGATGGGTGTAGAAACAGAGCAGATGGGAGGTCATTTGGCTGAGGAAACAGCAAGAAAAAGTATTTAAATTCTTGGGGAGGATTTTGACTCCTGGTAAGGAGTTTAGCTTTATTTTGTACAGAGCCATTGACATTTGAAGAAGAGAAATGAAATTTTACACTGTATTTTGGGAAGACTACCTCTGTTGATAGTGGGAAGGATGACAAGATATGACAATTGTAATAGCTCAGGAAGTAGTTAATGAAGGCTTGTATGATAGGAATAGTAAATAGTAAGAGAGGAAGGATTTACAGAACTAGAATCAACAGAATTCTTTGACTACTTAAATGTGAGAAAAGGGGCAAAAGAGTAGTAGAGTTGGTTTGAAAGTTTCTAATGACCAGAAGGAAATATGTAACATTAGCTAATATGAGGATCACAAAAGGAGACAGGTTTAATGTGTGTTGAGAAAGTAAGAGAGGACAGATAATGAGTTCAGCTTTGGACATAAGCCAGACTGAGGTGTCGCTAATTTATTCTTATGGAGATTGTCGAGTAGGTGGAAGGAAATGTGTAGCTGTAGCATCAAAGAATGATTAAGTCTGCAGAAATAGATTTGTGAATCATTAGAATGGGGTGCTATTTGAGTTCATGGAAGTTTGCTCATTTATTTGTTTTTATATTTATTCATTCAATAACTATGAGTGCCTACTTTATGTCAAATATTGGGCTAGAGACTTGAAGGTAAGGTAGTTCAATAAGAAGGACGTGAATCCTATCTAGGAGTGTTTACTCATGGGCATAAATGAGATTAATTTAAGTAGAAAATGTACTAAGAAAAAAGAGGGCTAAAAATGGAACATTACTATATATATTCAATATTTCAGGTATATTGTTATACCAAAATTTCAGCTTCTCCCAGCAGCAGAATAAAGTACACAGGTGGTAAAAGTAGCAGAATAGCAAAAGAAAAATACTAGTCTTGCACTTAGTTTTAGCTTTGCTGCTTTCTAGTGTATGACCTCTCTGGGCATTAATTTACCCATCTACAAAATAAAGTAGCCTGCCATATATGACCACTGATGTACCTTCCTGTTCTAATACATGGGGAGCATGGTTTGATAGTGTTAATGTAAGCAGTTCTATATTAAATATTATTAAAATAATAGATGAATAAGGTGAATGAAAGGAAGAGAGATAGCCAGTGGTACAAACTGAGAAGTGGACAGCTGGAGGGGCTAGAAGAACCAATAGCAGCGAAGGATGTGGAGGTTTTCAAGGAGGGGTGGAGTATATGATGGATAATGTTAAGTAAGGCAGAAAAGCTAGGTAGATTGAAGAGCTAAGACAAAGCTATTGTAGTAGCAGATACGATTTCATTAGCAACTTTTACTAGAGCAATTTCAGTGTTGGGGAGGCAGTACAGATGAATTAAGTTTTTATATCAAAATTTGTTATGGAACCTATGGAAAATATAGAAGCTCATGTTCCACACGTTTGATTAAGAAGCTCTGAAGTAGAGTTTGGACATCTGGATATTTCCAAAGCTTCACAGGTGATTTTAATATGCATCTGGGACTGAGAACTACTGGGTTAAGGAGTGAATTATCATGAAATGGAGTTAGCAAGTAGAGTATCCATTTTGAGTACCTTTTGTACTCTTAAACATGGAGAGGCTTCAGAATACTGCTGCAGTATTTTTCATTCCTTGATAACACAGTTCCTTGTGTTCCTTTTTGTAGTGGGGCTTAGAAGTGTAGGAAAAAACAGTTAACAGGTTTCTCTTTACCATGATATTTTAAAGAGCACTGAGACTCATACTGTGAAATATTGTTTGTTTGAAACTTTCACTGTGTGGACAATACTGCATTGTTTATGTCTCAGTTTCCCCTGACAAAATCAGCACATGGTAAATGATAAATGATTGTCTGTCAAATGAGTACATAAATATGAAGTAAAATAGGATAATATTTACAAAGTACAATTCTGAATAAGTCAATCAATTGACATAAGTGTCTCACATCAGTTTTATCTCTGCTAGTGTATAAGATTAAGAAAATTATATAAATCATATATGACCCTATGTTATGGTTCTTCTATTATGAATCCTGTGTCATGGTGCTGTATATAGGCAAAAGCAATTTTATAAATGAATTTTTCCATATAGTAAATAATACTGCATATGTTCACATTTCAAGCCCATTTCAAAAGCAAAACTTGTTATTCCTTTTTATAAAAATAGTTAATAATTTCTAAATATGATATTCTGCCTCAATTTAAAAAGCCATTTTGAAAAACTGGACAATTGCAATGCCAGGAAACTGAAAAAAAAAAAAGATGTCTGTAAGATAGATCCTTTCCAGACCTCAATTATTTTCATAAACACACACACACACACACACACACACACACACACACGTACACACACAAATCAAAAATCAACCTTTGCAACCTTTTTTTTCTTTACATTGAGAAACAGTGCTATAAAGTTATTTTTTCCCATTATTTTGGTCTATTGTGTGTTTGTTAAAGATGAAAAATTTTTTACATCAGCTTTGTATTCTCTCTGCCACTATCCAGTAAGGACATGGCATAATTTCTTTTCTTTAACTTGAGTTCCTAAAGAGATATGGCTTCTACCACTATTACCAGTCTTTGGTACATATTGTTTACACTTCTGAAACTTTCGGGCAAAAATTCGCATGTCAGATTCTTTACTATTACAGTTTAATTGTGTTCTTTGTAAGGAGATGCTCTGAATATAATGCTTTTTCATTTAAAATAGGGATCTTCCTGTGGAGGAGCAGGCTAAGGAGGAAACCAAGAATAAGGTAGAAAAATCAACGGATCAACTGGTAAGAGACAATGTAGTCAGTTAACTAATGCTTTATGAGAATAGAATGCTAAATCTAATCAATTTAATTATCTGCTAAAAATTTTCCTACCTTAGTGGTCATCACTAAATCTTTCTTTGATAATTGATATTTGTGTCTCAAAGTTATCATTCTAAACACCAATCCTACCTGTCGGTTAAAATTAGTAGATAATTGAATCGACTTGCCCAGAAACATCCCACAATCAATTGTAAGAAATCTCTTATTTGTCTTTTGAAAGCAAAATTCAAACAAAGTGAACACTATACACATAGAAATAAAACATACACAGAGAATTTTATTTAGTAAGACATTTCATTGAGTTCTTTCTGAAGTTAATTCTCGTCTTGTTTTTATCATCTTTACTGTCAGAACCTCCAGTTCTAAATGAATAACTGAATTATACACTAATATAAAGCTTTTATTGCCAGTGACAATATACTTTATGGTAAATTAAAAAATACAGAGGGCTTCCCTGGTGGCGCAGTGGTTGAGAGTCCACCTGCCGTTGCAGGGGACACGGGTTCGTGCCCTGGTCTGGGAGGATCCCACATGCTGTAGAGCGGCTGGGCCCATGAGCCATGGCCGCTGACCCTGCGCGTCCGGACGGGAGAGGCCGCAGCAGTGAGAGGCCCGCGTACCGAAAAAAATACAGACACATGTTTGTGAATACCACATGTATTTATGTTTAGTGAAGGATGGATGAGAGGTATTTGTTAGGTTCTTGTTAGTGTAATTTTTACTTTCCACATAGTTTTATATAATGATTGATGTCCATTTGTTAATAAAGGTTATCCAGTAACTTAGGAGGAGAAAAAATATATAAACGTAAAATAACCATAGTATTCACCTGCATGAGGTTATCACTGTAAAAAATTTTGCAGATGAAATACAATATGTTCAATATGTATACTTGGACCGGGGGATTGGATCCAGAAAAGCCATTTCTAGATACAGATTTCGGAATACAGAGGGAAAGGGGGTGGAAACTTTAACGTTAATTTGGCTTAGATGCTAAATCTATTTTGCAAAAATGGATTGAGCATCAAATATTTTGACAACTAACTTAAAAATTAAAATTGTATTTATAATAAGATTATTTAACAAACAGGAAGCTTATAGTAGTTCCTGTTGAAAAAATTTTATTCATGCCATAATCTTACTTGTGTATCAATTTGGTAATTAGTGTTAGATGATTCTGCAATGACTTTTGATTACAGAATCGACCTTAGTTTGAAATGACAATGGTCATTCTTTTTTTTTTTAAACATCTTTATTGGAGTATAATTACTTTACTATGGTGTGTTAGTTTCTGCTTTATAACAAAGTGAATTAGCTATACATATATCCCCATATCTCTTCCCTCTTGTGTCTCCCTCCCATCCTCCCTATCCCACCCCTCTAGGTGGTCAGAAAGCACCAAGCTGATCTCCCTGTGCTATGCAGCTGCTTCCCACTAGCTATCTATTTTACATTTGGTAGTGTATATGTGTCCATGTCACTCTCTCACTTTGTCACAGCTTACCCTTCCCCCTCCCTGTGTCCTCAAGTCCATTCTCTACGTCTGCATCTTTATACCTGTCCTGCTCTTAAGGCCTTCAGAACCTTTTTTTTTTTTCTTTTAGATTCCATGTATATGTGTTAGCATATGGTATTTGTTTTTTTCTTTCTGACTTACTTCACTCTGTATGACAGTCTCTAGGTCCATCCACCTCACTACAAGTAACTCAGTTTCATTTATTTTTATGGCTGAGTAATATTCCATTGTGTGTATGTGCCACATCTTCTTTATCTATTCATCTGTTGATGGACACTTAGGTTGTTTCCATGTCCTGGCTATTGTAAGTAGAGCTACAATGAACATTTTGGTACATGACTCTTTTTGTATTATGGTTTTCTCAGGGTATATACCCAGTAGTGGGATTGCTGGGTTGTATGGTAGTTCTATTTTTAGTTTTCTAAGGAAACTCCATACTGTTCTCCATAGTGGCTGTATCAATTTACATTCCCACCAACAGTGCGACAATGGTCATTCTTTATAAAGGTTTGTTTGGTTATTTTTTAGAAGCTTTTTTTTTTTAACTTTTTGAAAAATTTCAAACCTACAGAAAAGTTGCAAAACTACTACAATGAACACTTATATACTCTTTACTGAGATTTAGCAAACTGTTAACATTTCCTACATTTTTGGGTGTAAATATAATGAAGTACCGTAAAATGTAAGATGTGTTTGTTGGGTGTTGTTGGGATTGAAGGAATCTCAATTTAAGACTCAAAACCAGAAGTGGAGAGGAGGAGGAAGAGGAAGAGTAGTAGTCCTGCTGTGGACATTATTGGTTCCTAGTTACTTTCCTGGGTAGTTCCAGGTCTGTTAGAAACCAGGCAGTCACAGTTACCACACACCAGTGACTATTTTGCGTTTTCAGTGACTCTACATGGCCTCTGTAGTAATAACCTGTCTGTTCTCAAATACAGAGGTCAGTGGCTACATATTCATATTCCCAAAGTTTCAGCAGGGTGTAAGGACTGTGGTATCTTGTTAAGGTTTGAAGGAAGGCCATCATCCATCTGTTCCAGGATCTTTATTCATTTCTATTGCCGATTCGTTCCTCACAATTAATGTTAATAGAAAATCCAGCAAGACTTGACTATATAGCTATCAGTTAACCATTAACTACAGCTTTATTAAGTCTGTAGGATCAGTTCCTGAAGTCCCAAGATTATTACTATTTATTCGGCTCTGATTGAATTGAGATTATATGTAGAATCATTATATTATACTAATTTATTTATAATTTAAAGTATTATAACTATTCATTTTCAAATTGCTGTGTTTAGTAGCTGAAACATTAGTCACATAACATAAAAAGCACTGTTGCATATAGTTTTCATATTATTTTGTAGAATAATCTATTTAATATTTTAAACTTAGCATTTTTTATGCCTTAAATGGACCAGTTCAGTACATGTTGTGTTTTTCTCAAGGGCAACCATTTTTTAAGGCTTCACTCACATTTAAGCCTAAAATCATTCATGTTTCCCATACCACCACCATCAAAAAAAGACATAATTATTCCCATCTTAGAATCTATGCTTTGTTTATAACTTTTAAATTCATGTATGATGGCCTTCCTTAGATTAAAGCTTCTTGAGTTTTAGTCTTAAACTTTCAGCTATGTTGTAAGTTCCTTGAGAGCAGAGAGAATGTCTTATTCTTATTGTAGTCTGTCAGAGTGATCTACATATAGCATGTAAAGGAACTTTTTAAAAAAAAATACTTTAGCTGGTTTTAATATTAGAGTAAATTAGAACATGTATAATTGTGTAAATTTTTAATAATGTCTTCTAGGACAAACAGGAAAAGAACATACCTACTGATCTTGTCCCTGTTAACCTGCTATTAGAAGTGAAGAAGTTATTGAATGCAATTAATACTCTACCAAAAGGTGTGGTTCCTCACATCAAGAAGTTCTTACAAGAAGATTTTTCCTTCCAAACTATGCAGGTAAGATCATAATTTGATATTTGGAGCAGAAGTGTAGGTCTGTGTATATGATACACTGTGTTCTTTTACTCTCACACTACTGCCGTACTCACAGCACTTCTGACACTAGATGTGTGGGTTTAGTCCACAACAGTCAATTCTCCAACGTTACCTGGGTGTCCTATAAATCAATTCAATTCTGACACTGTCTACCTGGAGTTAGCAACTGATTCCACAAGTTAAGGGCCCAATCCAAGACTGCTCCCACTTCAGATGCCAATCACCAGTACTAGGTTGCCCCAGTACTTCTGACTGACTGGCTATACATTGGGGTTCCCATGACCCCTCATGAGTGCAGTAATTTGCCAGAACAGCTTACGGAACTCAGGGAAACACGTTGACCAGTTTATTACATGATAAATAATATGATTGATAAAGGATACAGCTGAACAATCACAGGAAGATATACATAGGGCAAGGAAGGGTCTTAAGTGCAGGAGCTTCTCTTCTTTTGGAGTTGGGGTACACCACTCTCCTGGCATGTGCATATGCAAACTGGAAGTTTTCCAAAGCCCATACTTTTAGAATTTTTGTGGAGATTTCATCACGTAGGCATGATTAATTATTAATTCAGTTTCCAGCCTCTCTTCCCTCTTTGGGGTATGGTGCTGAAATTTCCAAGCTTCTAATCATGGCTTGGTCTTTCTGGTGACCAAGACTCCATCCAGAAGCCCACTGAGAGTCACCTCATTAGAACAAAAGACACTCCTATCATCCAGGAAATTCCAAGGGTTTTAGGAGCTCTGTGTCTGGAACCAGAGGCAAAGACCAAATATTGGCAGGAACTGGGGACAGATCAATATATGTATTTCTTATTATATATGCATTTCCTATTGTTTTACAATGACTCTTTTCTTTTCTTTCTTTCATTCATTCTTTCTTTTTTCCCTCCCTCCCTCCTTTCCTTCCTTCTTTTTCCTTCCTTTTCCTTCCTTCCTTCCTTTTTTCCTTTCTTTCCTTTCTTTCCTTTCTTTCTTTACCATAACAGTGCCACTAAGGTCTTGACATCTCCATCTTATATCTTGTGAAGGGCTTTGGTTTCAGCTTTGACTCTACACTTTTATTAATTAAATAAAGCTGATGCTAGCCTTTCAAGGATAATGATAGGAATGTGGGTTAGTAGCTTATAAGCTGTTGACTATAAGGTCTAGTGTTTATTCTAATAACTCACAACATGCCACTCTGGGAGAGGAAACTGCTTTCAGTTTTCCTAATTTGTAAAATACTGACAGATTTTTCAAAAATGTAAAATATAAAGAAAAATAATAAGACCTGGATTTTTTAATGAGATAAATATTTTAGAGAATATATTGTCAATTTGCATCTTAGAAATAGTTTTTCTAGATAATAAGTTGTGAAACTTTCAACACAAGATGGGTATCAGTTTGTAAATTAATGGAATTTCCCGAAGTTAAAGAAAATGATCTTCTCTTCTTTGTGACAGTTAATTGGGGGGCAGAGACAGAACACCATAGGTGTCCTGAAAAGGCCACATTTACCTTTTCTGTGAAAGAATATATCATTAATTATTTCCATGAAACAAATTAATACTATTATGATTAAAAATATAAAAAACTCTAAAAATATCCAAAGACTTTATATACAGCTATAATCTTAAGTGAGGTAATTTACCACAAGTATGAATTCTGGTTTGAAATTGATGGAATAATGCCACTATTTCCCTCTTATCTTTTGGAAATCACCCAGAAACCACAATAAGAAATAGAAATCAGTAGGCTTTATGTATATAAACAATACCAGTTAGAAGGTAAAAATGAAAGAAAAATATTTTTAATAGTAACAGAAAAGATAAAATACCCAGGAAAACACTTAAGAAATATACAAGATATAAACTAGTGTTTCTCACAGTTTTTCCTAAGCCACTTACGTGAGCCTATCTGACCCCCATACTAGTCCTAAAGAATCAAAATCTCTGGGGGGAGGTCTGGGAATGTGCATTTTAGTAAGTACCCCCACACACTGATTTTTTTACACTAAGTTTAGAAATCAATACTTTATATTAAAACAATAAATAAAAATTTCTAAAACTCTATTAAAGGTAAGATACGAAGACCAGAATGGGAAGCAATACATGTAGGAAGACACAATGTGATAGAGAAGTCAATTTTCCTGAAATTAAAATTTACAAATATCATATAATTCCAATAAAAATAACAAAAGGTTTTTTTTTGTTGTTTCTTTTTGTTTGTTTGTTTTTGTTTTTGTTACTAAAAGCTAGTTCTAAAGGGAAATTAAGGGAAGAATAGCCAGGAAAATTACGAAAGAGAAGTGTGGGAGAGAAGGACTGGGAATTTGCCCACTTTGATATTAAAACTTACTATGGGGACTTCCCTGGTGGAGCAGTGGTTAAGAATCCACCTGCCAATGCAGGGGACACAGGTTTGAGCCCTGGTCTGGGAAGATCCCACATGCTGCGGAGCAACTAAGCCCGTGCACCACAACTACTGAGCCTGTGCTCTAGAGCCCATGAGCCATGACTACTGAGCCCGCGTGCTGCAACTACTGAAGCCTGCATGCCTAGAGCCCATGCTCCTCAACAAGAGAAGCCACCGCAATGAGAAGCCCATGAACCGCAACGAAGAGTAGCCCCCGCTCACCACAACTAGAGAAAGCCCTTGCGCAGCAACGAAGACCCAACGCAGCCAAAAATAAATAAATTAAATAAATAAATTAAAAAAAAAACTTACTATGAAGCTCTAATAATTAAAAGATTGTGTTACTTGCTCTTGGCTCTACAGACAAGTGTAGAAAATACAAGAGAAATTCCAGTAGTAGACCCAAATACATTCAGAAATGTTATGTGTAATAACAAAAGTTGGTAATACTAAAGGGGAAGTGGACCAATCAGCAATCCCAGTGGAAGATTTTAACATAGCTCTCTTAATAAGTAATAGAACATGAACACAAAATTAGTAGAGCTGTAGCAAACTTGATGTAATTGACTTATATATGTGTAACAGTGACAAAATGTATATTCTTTTTAAATGCATATAACATTTACAAAAATTGACGATATACTAGTTCACAAAGCAAATCTCATCAAATTTCAAAACATCAGAACATGCAGAGCATGTTCTCTAACAACTGTACAATTAATTTAGAAATTAGTTACAGATAGATAAACTAGAAAACCATTGTTCCTAAGTTAAGATATATACGTCTAATCTAGTTAAACCAGAGATCAAAGAAGAAAGCACACTGGACATTAGATAAATTTTGGAACTGAATGAAAAACATATATCAGAATTTGTGTTATTAGATAAAAGTTGTGTTGCAAGGATTATTTATAGCTTGAAATGCATGTAATAGAAAAAGAAGCAAGGTTGAATATCAGTCATCTAAACATAAAATTCAAGAGGCTAAGGAAAGAACAGCAAATTAAAAAACAGGCGAAAAAAGAATAAAGATAGCTAAAACTAATGAAATAGAATAAAACAAACTAGAAAAGGTCAGTTAAACCAAAACTTGATTTTTTGAAAAGACCAATAAAATTGATAAATGCCTGGTAAGAATGTTCAAAAAAAAAGAAGGCAAAAAGAACCAAAATCATGAATGAACGTAAAAACATCAGTACAAATTCCATAGTTATCTATTTTGTCTGAAGGGGATTAAGAGGTGCAGACCTACAGCTATAAGATAAATAAGTCAAGGGGATATAATATATACCTAGGGAACATAGTCAATAATATTATAAAAAGTTCATGTAATGATGGATGTTAACTGGTCTTACTGCAACTATCATTTCATGATGATGTCATAAGAAAAATGTCAAATCACTATGTTGTACACCTTGAAATATGTTAATTATAACTCAATAAAATTATTTTTAAATTCCATAGTCATCTAAAGGATAATACAGAATTCTGCTACTTGCAGTGGCTGCCTGGGTTGGTTTAGAGCAACCTTCTTTTGAGAAGAACTAGGAAAACAGGACAGAATCTTGCTTATTTGTGCTTTTCTTGCAGATCACTTAATTCAACTAGGGACTGAGATGACTCCAAGCTTTACTTCTGTTCTGTGAAGAAGAGTCTATTTGTGGTTTACCCTTTGTAGCAGATACTGTCAGTGCCCTGCCCATACCCCTTGGCCCCTTGAACTCTATCATTTCAGTATACTCTGGACAGTTTCCAGTTTTCATATCTACATCTCTATACTTCAAGCCTGCCTTTTTTTTTTTTTTCTGGAACTGCAGAAGGCTGTAATTCTCATGGCAGTTTAGAGATCCCAAGGAATTAATACTCCCCCCTTACCTCAGAAAGCACTCAGTCAATAAACCTTGGGAATTATTATATAAATATCCCAGTTCTCTCTCCCCTTAAGTTGGATAATACTGAGGCTTGAATTTTTCAATGTTTTTCTGTTGTATTAACCCTAGTCATCCACTGTGGGTAACTAGCTTAATAACACATCTGTTCATTTAAAGCTTGCTTTCTCTTCCCTGATGCCCTTCTCCACTCCACTACCATTGCTCCACTCCACTACCACTCCACTACTGCTTCCAACTGGAACCAAAACAGACACTTTGACTCTAAGGGTAAATTTCTTCAGGGTCCCAACCAAAAGAATAAGGTGTTTACCAGAACCCCTCTTCCTTGATAGGTCATACACTCCAATTTTCCCTCTAGCTCTGCAGCTTTGTGGAAAGCTCTGTCTAGCATTTCAGCCTCTCAGCCATAACTGAATACAGCAATTGCCTTAAGGAGATAAGTGGCTCCAAAAGTCAGTCTGCTGTCTCTGGGCCTTCCTCCTCTATTGCATGTTGGCCCCAGAGATTTTCAGTGCCTTGGTAGCTTTCCAAACAAAAAAAGTTTTTTTTTTGTATTTTATCCAGCTTTTTTAGTTCTTGTTGAGAATATTGCTCTGAAACTACCTAAACTGTTTGGCAAAGGTGGAACTTCAGTGTTATGTTTTATATACCTATTCAAATTCAAGAGATATTGTTGAGTATATGGTTGGATACATGAGTCTGGAATTCAGGTGATAGTTCTGAGCTCGACATATAAATTTGGAAAACTGTTAGTGTGTAGACGCTATTTAAAAAGATGACAGTGGATTACTTTATCTAGGGAATGTGTGTTGATAGAGAAGAGGTTCATTAAATTGAGTGTTACGGAGACTGAAGTAAAGTATCTAGTTAGGCTAGGAGAAAAACAGGGAAGTATTGTATACTTGAAACCAAGTTAAGAAAGTGTAGATTAAATTTCCCACATAGATAATACATCATTAAACAAATAATGTAATTTAAGCCAAGCATTTGTGGGTACGAGGCATTGGGGAATGGACACAAAGATAAGACATAGTTAATTCCTTTCATTTCATCTATGTAAATAAACTATGGTACGTAATAATCCATATATTAACTTGGTTCAAATTAGATGACAGCATAAGATGGTTTGCCTTGGTGTTGGTATTTTTAAAGCCAGCATTCCTATTTACCAGAGATTCAGGGCTGGAATTAAGATTTTTAGCTGTGTTAGAGAATAGAAGGTATGAGAATGAAGTGGGATTATGACTTTCCTCTGAAGTAGGAGTGGACATTGCCAACCCTTCAGCAGGCATAGGAGTGCTTTTTAGTATCTTGGGGAAGTAGTTACAAAGATGATTTGTTGAACTACTTAAAAACAAACAAATATGAGAACAATTTTATCTAGGTCATGTGGATTTTTAAAAAAATCATCTTTATTCTCCAAATTTTCTACAATGAGCATGTATTATTTGTATAATAAAAATAAATGTTGATATTTGCTCTAACTTAAGGACACTTTCAACCAAATTATTTTCCACAGAGAGAAGTTGCAGCCAACAGCCAAAATGGGGAGGAAATTGTTCCTGCTTTGACTTTACGTTTCTTAATAACCCAACTGGAAGCAGCACTTAGGAACATTCAAGCTACTAATTATACTGTAAGTGTTTTCTTTTTGAAAGTTTGAAATAATGGACTTGGACAACATTTTTTCAATGAGAGAACTGTCAATGTATGCTTATTTTAAGGTGTAGGCCAATTTGTATTTTCCTCATTTACCTCTAGAGAAAGGTATACATAGATTGATTTCTTTCACATGTCTTGTACTTTCTCATGACTGCTTCTCTTTAATGAGCCGATTCTAGTTTTCTTTCCTACCATAACATTGTTCATCTTAAATAGAGAAACTTGAACTTTCTAGAGTAAACTTGAACTTTCTGAAAGCCCTAAAAATGGGCTTTCCCAATTAGAAATGGAGAGTCATGAACTTTAAAAACTACTCCTTCCTTTCCCCCTAATTGATAATCAGCTCCTCTTTTTACTGATATTTCTGTTTTTTAAGTTGAAGTATAGTTGATTTACAATTTTGTGTTAATTTCTGCTGTACAGCAAAGTGATTCAGGTATACATATATATACGTTCTTTTTTATATTCTTTTCCATTATGGTTTATCTCAGGATATTGAATATGGTTCTTTGTGCTATACAGTAGGACCTTGTTGTTTATCCATTCTATATGTAATTCTACAGATATTTCTGTATGTGTAAAAACTGGAACTTCTGTCATCTATTATTGAGTAATCATGTGAGATAAAATTGACAAGACATACTTATATGTTCAAGGTCAAATGATACTTCAGAAATAGAGAAAAATCTGACGAAAAGTAAACATTGCATCAAAAATAAGAACCAATAGTAAGGACATAAAAGGAAAAATCAGTCCTTTGAATAATTTGGATCAGTAAAATACGCTAAGTTTTGCACACATGTAGAAGATGGATTAGAGCTATCTTCAAGAATGGACTACCCAGGCATCAAACAAAGTAGCCTAAGACACCACATCCCATATTATAATAGTATACAAAGAGATAGAAAAATCATCTTTTTTTAGGATTCTCAGGTCAGGTTCTAAGAGGTATATATACCACCCTAAAGGAATTCTAGATGGAGTCAAAAGAGGGAACAAAGAAAAGTAGTTTGCATCAACATGTAATCCCAAGAACTTCTGGGATGCTGCAGACCTGCTATTTCTCCCAGTGACCAGGCTGCTAAGCAGTGAAATAAATCACTATAAACTCAGCATTAACAAATGCTGATTGCTTAGCCTTCTCTACTTAGGCATTACTTCAAAGATGAGTCTTACACTAAGAATGGAAAAGTTTCCTCTGTTGTTGGCACTTGTGAGCAGAATCAGAATTGTCACAATCAGAGCAGCCTACTACTATATCCAGATGTCTCTCTCTGTTCCTCAAGGCCACCGGGAGAGGCGAGGCAACCTTTTAGGAAGTGGCAGTAGGGTGGGGGTGGGGGACATCTGCCAGTAACATCTCTATATACATTTAGTTCCAGTACCTGGGATACTCTCTGTTAATGGGGGCAAGGTAGGAAGGAAAGGGCAGGGCCTTTAGGTTAGAAATGTACCACTTGCATCTTTAAATTCTTTACATTCTACATCTAATGATAGCATTACCACAATTCTGCATCTTATCTTGTTCTCAAATGCTCTTTTTGTTTAGAATTGTATGAGACAAGGACTTTGTTGTAGTTTTAATGAAGCTAGTTTTTTTAAAGTTACAAACTAATAGTTCACACCTATTAGTGCTTGCTATAAAGCAGACACTGTTCTAAGCACTTTGTAAGGATTAGCTTATTTAGTCTTCACAAGCAACCCATCTCATTATTCCCATTTTACAGATTAGAAACTAGGGCACGGAGGTTAACTAATTTGCTTAATTCATCAAGTAGTAAGTAGTGGAGTCAAAATACAAACCCATGTAGTGTTGGCTTCAGAGCCTCTGCAGAGATAGGAAGTTTAAGATGGAAACCAATTAGATGTTACAGGGGAGTTTGTGTTTATAAACTCACTTGGCCCATTGCTAATAAACATACATGTGTATTTCCACTGAAATTAGTTTGAAGCTAAACTCCTAACCCCAACCAGTTATAAATATATACTGTTGGCCATTATACTTTTAGTCAGTATAGGGCTTATGAAAAGAATGAACAATATTTTTCTCCATAGACATTTAACTTTTTTTTTAACACCTTTATTGGGGTATAATTGCTTTACAATGCTGTGTTAGTTTCTGCTTTATAACAAAGTGAATCAGTTATACATATACATATGTTCCCATATCTCTTCCCTCTTGCATCTTCCTCCCTCCCACCATCCCTATCCCACCCCTCCAGGCAGTCACAAAGCACCGAGCTGATATCCCTGTGCTATGCGGCTGCTTCCCACTAGCTATCTACCTTACGTTTGGTAGTGTATATATGTCCATGCCTCTCTCTCGCTTTGTCATAGCTCACCCTTCCCCCTCCCCATATCCTCAAGTCGTGCTCCAGTAGGTCTGTGTCTCTATTCCTGTCTTAACCCTAGGTTCTTCATAACATTTTTTTTTCTTAAATTCCATATATATGTGTTAGCATACAGTATTTGTCTTTCTCTTTCTGACTTACTTCACTCTGTATGACAGACTCTAGGTCTATCCACCTCATTACAAATAGCTCAATTTTGTTCCTTTTTATGGCTGAGTAATATTCCATTGTGTATATGAGCCACATCTTCTTTATCCATTCATCCGATGATGGGCACTTAGGTTGTTTCCATCTCCTGGCTATTGTAAATAGAGCTGCAATGAACATTTTGGTATATGACTCTTTTTGAATTATGATTTTCTCAGGGTATATGCCCAGTAGTGGGGTTGCTGGGTCATATGTTAGTTCTCTTTGTAGTTTTTTTAAGGAACTCCATACTGTTTTCCATAGTGGCTGTACCAATTCACATTCCCATCAGCAGTGCAGGAGTGTTCCCTTTTCTCCACACCCTCTCCAGCATTTATTGTTTCTAGATATTTTGATGATGGCCATTCTGACGGGTGTGAGATGATAGCTCATTGTCATTTTGATTTGCATTTCCCTAATGATTAATGATGTTGAGCATTCTTTCATGTGTTTGTTGGCAGTCTGTATATCTTCTTTGGAGAAATGTCTATTTAGGTCTTCTGCTCATTTTTGGATTGGGTTGTTTGTTTTGTTGTTATTGAGCTGCATGAGCTGCTTGTAAATTTTGGAAATTAATCCTTTGTCAGTTGCTTCATTTGCAAATATTTTCTCCCATTCTGAGGGTTGTCTTTTGGTCTTGTTTATGGTTTCCTTTGCTGTGTAAAAGCTTTTAAGTTTCATTAGGTCCCATTTGTTTATTTTTGTTTTTATTTCCATTTCTCTAGGAGGTGGGTCAAAAAGGATCTTGCTGTGATTTATGTCATAGAGTGTTCTGCCTACGTTTTCCTCTAAGAGTTAGATAGTTTCTGGCCTTACATTTAGGTCTTTAATCCATTTTGAGCTTGTTTTTGTGTATGGTGTTAGGGAGTGATCTAATCTCATACTTTTACAGGTAGCTCTCCAGTTTTACCAGCACCACTTATTGAAGAGGCTGTCCTTTCTCCACTGTACATTCCTGCCTCCTTTATCAAAGATAAGGTGACCATATGTGTGTGGGTTTATCTCTGGGCTTTCTATCCTGTTCCATTGATCGATCTTTCTGTTTTTGTGCCAGTACCATACTGTCTTGATTACTGTAGCTTTATAGTATAGTCTGAAGTCAGGGAGCCTGATTCCTCCAGCTCCGTTTTTCGTTCTCAAGATTGCTTTGGCTATTCGGGGTCTTTTGTGTTTCCATACAAATTGTGAAATTTTTTGTTCTAGTTCTGTGAAAAATGACAGTGGTAGTTTGATAGGGATTGCATTGAATCTGTAGATTGCTTTGGGTAGTAGAGTCATTTTCACAATGTTGATTCTTCCAATCCAAGAACATGGTGTATCTCTATCTGTTTGTATCATTTTTAATTTCTTTCATCAGTGTCTTATAATTTTCTGCATACAGGTCTTATGTCTCCTTAGGTAGGTTTATTCCTAGATATTTTATTCTTTTGGTTGCAATGGTAAATGGGAGTGTTTTCTTGATTTCACTTTTAGATTTTTCATCATTAGTGTATAGGAATGCAAGAGATTTCTGTGCATTACTTTTGTATCCTGCAGCTTTACCAAATTCATTGATTAGCTCTAGTAGTTTTCTGGTAGCATCTTTAGAATTCTCTATGTATACTATCATGTCATCTGCAAACAGTGACAGCTTTACTTCTTCTTTTCCAATTTGGATTCCTTTTATTTCCTTTTCTTCTCTGATTGCTGTGGTTAAAACTTCCAAAACTATACTGAATAAGAGTGGTGAGAGTGGGCAACCTTGTCTTGTTCCTGATCTTAGTGGAAATGCTTTCAGTTTTTCACCATTGAGGATGATGTTGGCTGTGGGTTTGTCATATATGGTGGCCTTTATTATGTTGAGGAAAGTTCCCTCTATACCTACTTTCTGCAGGGTTTTTATCATAAATGGGTGTTGAATTTTGTCAAAAGCTTTCTCTACATCTATTGAGATGATCATATGGTTTTTCTCCTTCACTTTGTTAATATGGTTTATCACATTGATTGATTTGCGTATATTGAAGAATTCTTGCATTCCTGAAATAAACCCCACTTGATCATGGTGTATGATCCTTTTAATGTGCTGTTGGATTCTGTTTGCTAGTATTTTGTTGAGGATTTTTGCATCTATGTTCATCAGTGATATCGGCCTGTAGTTTTCTTTCTTTGTGACATCCTTGTCCTGTTTTGGTATCAAGGTGACGGTGGCCTCGTA
This sequence comes from Pseudorca crassidens, assembly GCF_039906515.1. NCBI lineage: Eukaryota > Metazoa > Chordata > Mammalia > Artiodactyla > Delphinidae > Pseudorca > Pseudorca crassidens. Next base: position 94,151,762 of record NC_090300.1, on the reverse strand, counting down.
GAATGAATCTGGGAGTGTTCCTCCCTCTGCTATATTTTGGAAGAGTTTGAGAAGGATAGGTGTTAGCTCTTCTCTAAATGTTTGATAGAATTTGCCTGTGAAGCCATCTGGTCCTGGAATTTTGTTTGTTGGAAGATTTTTAATCACAGTTTCAATTTCAGTGCTTGTGAATGGTCTGTTCATATTTTCTATTTCTTCCTGATTCAGTCTTGGCAGGTTGTGCATTTCTAAGAATTTGTCCATTTCTTCCAGGTTGTCCATTTTATTGGCATAGAGTTCCTTGTAGTAATCTTTCATGATCTTTTGTATTTCTGCAGTGTCAGTTGTTACTTCTCCTTTTTCATTTCTAATTCTGTTGATTTGAGTCTTCTCCCTTTTTTTCTTGATGAGTCTGGCTAATGGTTTATCTATTTTGTTTATCTTCTCAAAGAACCAGCTTTTGGTTTTATTGATCTTTGCTATCATTTCCTTCATTTCTTTTGCATTTATTTCTGATCTGACTTTTATTTCTTTCCTTCTGCTAACTTTGGTTTTTTTTTTTGTTCTTCTTTCTCTAATTGCTTTAGGTGCAAGGTTAGGTTGTTTATTCGAGATGTTTCCTGTTTCTTAAGGTGGGCTTGTATGGCTATAAACTTCCCTCTTAGAACTGCTTTTGCTGCATCCCATAGGTTTTGGGTCATCGTGTCTCCATTGTCATTTGTTTCTAGGTATTGTTTGATTTCCTCTTTGATTTCTTCAGTGATCACTTCATTAGTAAGTAGTGTATTGTTTAACCTCCATGTGTTTGTATTTTTTACAGATCTTTTCCTGTAATTGATATCTAGTCTTATGGCATTGTGGTCGGAAAAGATACTTGATACAATTTCAGTTTTCTTAAATTTGCCAAGGCTTGATTTGTGACCCAAGATATGATCTATCCTGGAGAATGTTCCATGAGCACTTGAGAAAAATGTGTATTCTGTTGTTTTTAGATGGAGTGTCCTATAAATATTAATTAAGTCCATCTTGTTTAATGTATCATTTAAAGCTTGTGTTTCCTTATTTATTTTCATTTTGGATGATCTGTCCATTGCTGAAATGGGGTGTTAAAGTCCCCTACTATGACTGTGTTACTGTCGATTTCCCCTTTTATGACTGTTAGTATTTGCCTTGTGTATTGAGGTGCTTCTGTGCTGGGTGCATAAATATTTACTGTTGTTATATCTTCTTCTTGGATCGATCCCTTGATCATTATGTCCTTCTTTGTCTCTTGTAATAGTCTTTATTTAAAAGTCTATTTTGTCTGATATGAGCATTGCGACTCCAGCTTTCTTTTGGTTTCCATTTGCATGGAATATCTTTTTCCATCCCCTTACTTTCAGTCTGTATGTGTCTCTAGGTCTGAAGTGGGTCTCTTGTAGACAGCATATATATGGGTATTGTTTTTGTATCCATTCAGCCAGTCTGTGTCTTTTGGTGGGAGCATTTAATCCATTTACACTTAAGGTAATTATCGATATGTATGTTTCTATTCCCATTTTCTAAATTGTTTTGAGTTCGTTATTTAGGTCTTTTCCTTCTCTTGTGTTTCTTGCCTAGAGAAGTTCCTTTAGCATTTGTTGTAAAGCTGGTTTGGTGGTGCTGAACTCTCTCAGCTTTTGCTTGTCTGTAAAGGTTTTAACTTCTCCATCAAATCTGAATGAGATCCTTGCTGGGTAGAGTAATCTTGGTTGCAGGTTTTTCTCCTTCATCACTTTCAGTATGTCCTGCCACTCCCTTCTGGCTTGCAGAGTTTCTGCTGAGAGATCAGCTGTTAACCTTATGGGGATTCCCTTGTGTGTTATTTGTTGTTTTTCCCTTGCTGCTTTTAATATGCTTTCTTTGTATTTAATTTTTGACAGTTTGATTAATATGTGTCTTGGCGTATTTCTCCTTGGATTTATCTTGTATGGGACTCTCTGTGCTTCCTGGACTTGGTTAACTATTTCCTTTCCCATATTAGGGAAGTTTTCAACTATAATCTCCTCAAATATTTTCTCAGTCCTTTTTTTTTTCTCTTCTTCTTCTGGAACCCCTATAATTCGAATGTTGGTGCGTTTAATGTTGTCCCAGCTGTCTCTGAGACTGTCCTCAGTTCTTTTCATTCTTTTTTCTTTATTCTGCTCTGCAGTAGTTATTTCCACTATTTTATCTTCCAGGTCACTTCTCTGTTCTTCTGCCTCAGTTATTCTGCTATTGATCCCATCTAGAATATTTTTCATTGCATTTATTGTGTTGTTCATCATTGTTTGTTTCATCTTTAGTTCTTCTAGATCCTTGTTAAATGTTTCTTGCATTTTGTCTATTCTTTTTCCAAGATTTTGGATCATCTTTACTATCATTATTCTGAATTCTTTTTCAGGTAGACTGTCTATTTCCTCTTCATTTGTTAGGTCTGGTGCGTTTTTATCTTGCTCCTTCATCTGTGGTGTGTTTTTCTGTCTTCTAATTTTGCTTATCTTACTGTGTTTGGGGTCTCCTTTTTGCAGGCTGCAGGTTCGTAGTTCACGTTGTTTTTGATGTCTGTCCCCAGTGGCTAAGGTTGATTCAGTGGGTTGTGTAGGCTTCTTGGTGGAGGGGAGTAGTGCCTGTGTTCTGGTGGATAAGGCTGCATCTTGTCTCTCTGGTGGGCAGGTCCACGTCTGGTGGTGTGTTTTGGGGTGTCTGTGGACGTATTATGATTTTCGGCAGCCTCTCTGCTAATGGATGGGGTTGCGCTTCCTGTTTTGCTAGTTGTTTGGCATAGGGTGTCCAGTACTGTAGCTTGCTGGTTGTTGAGTGAAGCTGGGTGCTGGTGTTGAGATGGAGATCTCTGGGAGATTTTTGCAATTTGGTATTATGTGCAGCTGGGAGGTGTCTTGTGGACCAGTGTCCTGAAATTGGCTTTCCCACCTCAGAGGCACAGCACTGACTCCTGGCTGCAGCACCAAGAGCCTTTCATCCACACGGCTCAGAATATAAGGGAGAAAAAGTAGAGAGAAAGAATTAGTAGAAGTAGGAAGAAAGAAAGAAAGAGAGAGAGAGAGAGGGAGGGAGGGAGGGAGGAAGGAAGGAAGGAAGGAAGGAAGGAAGGAAGGAAGAAGGAAAGAAAGAAAGGAGGGAGGGAGGGATGGTGGGAGGAAGGAAGGAAGAAAGGAGGGAAGGAAGGAAAAAAGAAAGAAAGAAGATAAAGTAAAATAAAATAGAAGATAATAAAGTTATTAAATTAAAAAATAATTATTAAGAGAAAAAAATTTTTTTTAAAAAATGGACTGATAGAACCATAGGACAAATGGTGGAAGGAAAACTATACAGACAAAATCTCACACAGAAGCATACACATACTCACAAAAAGAGGAAAAGGGGAAAAAAATCATAAATCTTGCTCTCCAAGTCCACCTCCTCAATTTGGGATGATTCGTTGTCTAAAGGAGGGAAGGAAGGAAGGAAGGAAGGAAGGAAAGAAAGAAAGAAAGAAAGAAAGAAAGAAAGAAAGAAAGAAAGAAAGAAAGAAAGAGAAGATAAAGTAAAATAAAGTTATTAAAACTAAAATTAATTATTAAGAAAAAAAGAAAACGGATGGATAGAACCGTAGGACAAATGGTGGAAGCAAAGCTATACCGACAAAATCTCACACAGAAGCATACACATACACACTCACAAAAAGAGGAAAAGGGAAAAAATCATAAATCTTGCTCTCAAAGTCCACCTCCTCAATTTGGGATGACTCGTTTTCTATTCATGTATTCCACAGATGCAGGGTACATCAAGTTGATTGTGGAGCTTTAATCTGCTGCTTCTGAGGCTCCTGGGAGAGATTTCCCTTTCTCTTCTTTGTTCTCACAGCTCCCAGGGGCTCAGCTTTGGATTTGGCCCCGCCTCTGCATGTAGGTCGCTGGAGGGCATTTGTTTTTTGCTCAGACAGAACGGGGTTAAAGGAGCCGCTGATTCGGGGGCTCTGGCTCACTCAGGCCGGGGGGAGGGAGGGGCGCGGAGTGCAGGGAGAGCCTGCGGCGGCAGAGGCCGGCGTGACGTTGCACCAGCCTGAGGCCCGCTGTGCGTTCTCCCGGGAAGTTGTCCCTGGATCCCGGGAACCTGGCAGTGTCGGGCTGCACAGGCTCCCCAGAAGAGGGGTGTGGATAGTGACCTATGCTCGCGCACAGGCCCCTTGGTGGCAGCAGCAGCAGCCTTAGCGTCTCATGTCCGTCTCTGGTGTCCGCGCTTTTAGCCGCGGCTCGTGCCCGTCTATGGGGTCCATGCTTTTAGCTGCGGCTCGCGCCTGTCTCTGGCGTTCCTTTAAGCAGCGCTCTTAATCCCCTCTCCTTGCGCACCAGGAAACAAAGAGGGAAGAAAAAGTCTCTTGCCTCTTCGGCAGCTCCAGACCTTTTCCCGGACTCCCTCCCGTCTAGTCGTGGTGCACTAACCCCTTCAGGCTGTGTTCACGCAGCCAACCCCAGTCCTCTCCCTGCGCGCTCCGACCAAAGCCCGAGCCTCAGCTCGCAGCCCCGCCCGCCCCGGTGGGTGAGCAGACAAGCCTCTCAGGTTGGTGAGTGCCGGTTGGCACCGATCCTCTGGGCGGGAATCTCCCCGCTTTGCCTTCTGCACCCCTGTTGCTGTGCTCTCCTCTGTGGCCCCGAAGCTCCCCCCTCCGGCTCCCGCAGCCTCCGCCCGCGAAGGGGCTTCCTAGTGTGTGGAAACCTTTCCTCCTTCACAGCTCCCTCCCACTGGTGCATGTCCCGTCCCTATTCTTTTGTCTCTGTTTTTTTCTTTTGCCCTACCCAGGTACGTGGGGAGTTTCTTGCCTTTTGGGAGGTCTGAGGTCACCTGCCAGCATTCAGTAGGTGTTCTGTAGGAGTTGTTCCACGTGTAGATGTATTTCTGGTGTATCTGTGGGGAGAAAGGTGATCTCCGTGTCTTACTCTTCTGCCATCTTCCCATTTAACTTTTTATTTTGAGATAATTTTAGATGCAGAGAAGTTGCAAAAATACAACTTTGTACAGTAGAAAAGTACAGAGAGGTCCTGGTGTACCCTGCAGGCAGTTTCCCTCAATAGTTACATCTTCATAACAATATATTATCAAAACCAGGAAGTTGACATTGGTACAGTGGGTGTTTTGTCAGGGGTCTCCAACCCCCGTGTTCAGAAGGACTCGTGGGACTCAGTATATAGTTGTACTCATGCTGAGATTTATTGCAATTATATAGTAAAGATACACACCCAGACTATAATGGTCAGAACATAACGTAGGCAGAGTCTAGAGGGATCCATCTTCAGGCTTCCTTATGTTTTCTCCCTTCCATGAGGGGTTACACAGAGTACATTCCTTCTTTCCCTCCTTCGCAACAAAAATGCAGCAGTGTGTGTCTGTGGTTGTGTGTGTGTGTGTCTGTGTGTCTGTGTGTGTGTCTGTGTGTGTGTGTGAGAGAGATATTTCTGCCCAGGGATGTCCATTAGAGAATCAGTGCTCAAGATTTTTATTGGGTGTTGGTCATGTAGGCACCCTCTGCCTAACATGTATCAAAATTTCAGATTCCCAGAAGAAACTTCCTGGTGCTCAACATAAATCACATAGTTGGCACAAACAGTCTAGGAACAGTGAGACACCCCTGTCAGAGAACAGTGGGAACACTCTTGAAATCCAGATTTACAGATACCAGCCGAGGGTCAGCCTTGCAAGCAGACCTTTCTAAGGATAGCATTCTCAGGTCAGCTGTGATAAGTTTTTTATGCACAGGTGTGTGTAGTTCTGTCCCATTTTATCACAAGTGTATATGTTTGAAACCACTACTGGAATCAGGATAAAAGAACTATTTCATCACCATGAAAATCTCTTATGCTACCCCTTTATAGTCATATGCACCCTTTACCCTCCTCACTCTCCCTAACCCCTAATCTATTCTCCATCTCTAATTTGGCATAGACCATTTTCAAATGAAGGAAATATTTGTGTTTTAATTTTTCATTAAATAAGTGATAAGCTTTATGTTCATACTGTTATAACAAAACCCACATGTGGACAACAAAAGACTTTGATTTAAGAGATCATTGTATTTTCTAAGCTGGATGGTAGTATTTGTTATTATCTAAAGTGTTCCTATACAAAAATATCATGAGAGAAAGAGAATTTTTTGGCAAGTTTTAGTATAACAAATCTTGATGGCATTTGCTTTCATTTTCTTTGATCAAACTCTAATGTTTTATTTTGAGATTATTGACTCTCTTCTGGGTCAAACTATTAAATACATCTAAAATGAATTCTCTGTAGTGATTATTAGATGACTGACAATATAATGATAATTTTAACTATTTTTAATAGTTATTAAATAGGCCTAGGATATTTAATTAAGCTTTCTACAGTAAAAAGTACCATAGTCTAAATAATCAACTAAAGTATATTTTATCTTTTTAGGCACATCAGATTAATATTGGTTATTATTTGACATTACTATTTTTGTATGGAGTAGCAGTCACTGAAAGAGGAAAGAAAGAGGTATGTAGCATGTGTTATTTGCACATTATAAATCTCTTCACATACACTGACTTCATTTTAACAAATTAAAATGTTGATTTTTGACCTTCTCTAAAAGTTGAAACCACTCTGTGACTTTTCTGTCATATATTGAAAATGTAGAGTAATTATGCTAGAGACTATATTGTGAAACTAAAAATATTGGTAGGGGAAACTTAATGTTAGCTTATAACTTTATTTATCTTTGAAATACTTATCACATATAAAACAGAAAATTGTTTAGCTTCTTTCACTTATATAATAAATTTTAATCCATTTTTTAGTGTAGTTTAATCTCTCTGGTCTTCATCTTATCCTCTTTGTAAAATGTGAGTTTTACCTCAAATTCTTTATCAAATAAAGTGAAGTGCAAAAGTAAAAATCTAGGAGGTAAGTAGGTGATTTCTAAGGGTCCTTACAAATTTAAATTCTCTTTTTCTTATTTTTAATGATTTCTCAATTGCAGCCTTGATATCTCTTTTACTTTTTGTATTCCTAAATTTGTACTCTCTACTTGGTTTCATAAATAAATACATCTGACTTGTTAATTAGGTGAAGTAGAATTTATAAGCACCAAACTGAAAACATTTCCACTTTAAATAATTTCACATAATGCTAATTATTTAGTGTGATGTGCTAGAGAATATTTTTAAATGAGGCCATGCAGCATGTTTTTTTCCCAGGGAGACTGGGGCTACTGTGCCTGTTTTAATAATGATAACTAAAGCATTTATTAGAACTGATTCTGTAGTTTACTTCTAAACCTATATTGCTTATGATCAAGGTTGTCATTCCTCAAAAGAGTCTATATGTGTGGGCAAAAAGTCATTTATTTCCTATTTGAAAAACTAGGAAGATTTGTGCTCTAATTAGAATGAAAAATTAGGAAGAATATAAAGAACTATGTTCCCATAGTCATCAGAAGAGCCCTTATTTTGGCTAGTAATATTTGTCAGTTTTAGATATAAAGATTGTTGTTTTAATATTCACTTTGAAACACTGGTTAAAGATCTTTAGTTCTTTTGTAAATAACTAAAGCACTGAGTACATTATTTATGGGATTATATACAGAGATGTATTAGAGATATGAATAAATGACTGGATCAATATTAAAGCTGCCCTAACTTCTCCAGTTTGGGAAATAACTGTTTATTGTAAAAGGAAAAAAATGACTTTTACATCAGCCAAACCTAGCTTTATGTTGCTACAGGATTGTATAGAAGCTGAGAATAAATTTCTGGTGATGAAGATGGTGATCCAAGAAAATGAAATTTGTGAAAACTTTATGTCTTTAGTTTATTTTGGACGTGGTTTACTTCGATGTGCTCAGAAGAGGTAAGGATTTTAATTAATGGGTAGATCTTGCCTATCAACTGTTAGCATTATGTAATGGGAATAAAGTTTGTACATACCAGGGATCATGACATTTGTGCTCTACTGATTCTTTTCTCCATCACTGATTCTATAGATAATTTCTTTAGTGTACTTGAGAATATTAAGTATCAAACTTAACAGGCCATTGCAATAAAAGGTGGTATAGCATAGGCATTAGGAACATAGGCTTTGGAGTCTGATAGGCCTGGGTGCAAATACATTTTCTACCACTTATCTAATATATGACTCTAGGAAATTTAATGTTGCTAAGCCTTATCTTTGGAACTAATAATAGTGCCCACCTCATAAAGTGATTAACAGTGCCCAGGACACAAAAATGCTATTCTTAATAGATAATTAATGGTTGTAGTTATTAATGTTATCACCACTTGGAATAGGTATTTAAGTTACGAATGAGCTTATAACTCATTGAAAGGGTCCAAATTCTGAGTCTGGAAGTATTGGGTATTACACACTTAGTGAAATTGTACAGGAGAATGTTTATGGACCATCTGTTCACTTCCCATATGTAGATCCTTAGCCATTTATAGCATCATTAATTCATTTTATTTGCTAAACATTTATCCTATTTTAGAGACTGCTTTAGGTGCTGGGGATAAAATGGTTTACAAAATAGATAGTTCCTGTCCTCATGTAACTGACAGTATAGTGAATGTTATAGACCTTAATCAAATAATCAGTTATATAAATAATCAATTATGAAATGTGATAAAGTGCTATGAAGGAAAACATAATGAAAAATTAGTCTTTATTAGAACCCTATTGTCTTTCTGGGAATCAAAAGTCTCCTTGAGGAAATAATGTTTGGCTGGGATCTGAAGGGAGAATTAGGCAAAATTTACTTATGCAAATCCTTATGAAGGATTACTGCTGGGCCCAACCATTGAATCCCTAAAAGCATCATTTATATGGTAGTTCCTTGATTCTTTGTAAGGTTGATCTTCTATCCTCTGGCATGCCTGTTTTTTACTGTCCAGAAGATGTCCCACTTCCTGTTCGTTAGCATGATGTCATCAATGTAGTTGGCCAGTGTGATGTTTTGCAGAATGTCAGGATGATCAGAATCCCCTTAGTCTATATTGTGGAGAGAATTAACATAGCTCTAAGACAAGACAGAGAATCTGTACTGCTGTCCTTTCCTCAGATATGTGAACTACTGTTTATTTTCCTTATTGATGGGCATTGGAAAAAAATCATTTTCCCAAATCATTGACACTAGAAAGCCCAGTCATCTGGCAGTGTCATTTACTTTCATCCCTGGCCTATAGAGAATAGCCACCACTGAGCTGCTCAAAGACACTGATGTCCTTCTCGCTCTGTATTTCTTATTACATTAATGGATGGAATGTCTTCTGGGCCTTTCTAGGGAACATTGTCTAGTGATGGATTCTATGGTCTTATGCAGTAAGTCCATTCTAACATGTTTACCTCCCTGAGCTTTCTTTAAAACTCTGCCAAGAAATTTTCAACATTTCCACCTCAATTACTAGAGGCCATTGTGGTTTCCGAGCTTCAAGTAGCCTTCTCAGCAGCATGTTAGGACTGGCTTTGGGTGTCCTCGCTAGGAAAGTAAATGCTGAATTATGGAAGAGTTGCCCCATATCAATATATATTTCCCTGTCAAGCTATATATTTGACCATGGGTTCAGCACTCTTAAGATCCACTCCTAGACATGTTCCTGCCAGTACATAGTAGTCAAGTTCTACAATGCTTATGGTGAATAAGCTTTTTCTTCCTCTGTTTTCCCACTCAGGCTTTGCTTATACTTGATCCTAGATTTTTTTTTTTTTTTGTCTGTAGGCAATGAGCAGATATAAGAGAGGATTTTGAGAAGGAAGAGTATCATCTTTTGAGACGTGTACCTCAGATCATATTTTTGCATGGTCTACTTGTTCCCTATCAGAGTCCTGATAGTACAATAGTTCTTTTGAGGCTATGCTTTTGGTTTTTGCTGTTGTTCTACTCTTGTGATTAAATACTGGGCCTCATTTTCAGCATGGTCTGCCTTATGTTTAGAGTTGGTCAAGGTTTTTGAAACATTACCAAAGTGGCCTTTTAACTTTCACGGAGTATCCTTAGTTGATAGTAGTAGTCCTGTTGAGGCTGTGTATTTGGTTTCTTTTGCAGTTTGTTCCACTTTGTGATTAAATCTGGGCCTGATTTTCAGCACAGATTATCTTTATGTCTGTAGGAGATGAGGGTCTCTTTAAATGGTACCCTCAGAGGCCTCTGTCTTTCATTGTGTCCAGAGTCAATAGTTGGATGACCTGTGCCATTTTCTTTCTTCAAGGCTTCCAAGACAGTAAAAAAAAAGCCAGCCAACTCTACAGTCCCTTTAATTACCATGGCCCCCATAATGTTCAAGCTTGAGCTACTATATAATCTATTGCCTCCCCTTCCACATGTATTTCATCCCAATCTACCACAGGTGAGAGTCCTAGTGTTTGTATTTCTATAGCATGCCAGAGGTTATCACCATCCTACTTACCACAAAAAAAAAAGAAGTTGCTTGTTGTCTAATTGGTAAACTGTCTACTTACAGAGTCCTGTTCAAACTAACTCTATTTTAAAATGCCTTGCAGATATAATGCAGGACTGCTAGAATTTCATAAAAGCTTACAAGAAACAGGAGATACAGATGATCATTGGTTTGACATAGATCCTATGGAAAATGAAGATTTACCTACAACTTTTAAAGTAAGAAATTATTTAAGAATAACGTTTCATCTGTGGCTAATCAGAATCATCTTTGATAAACTGCAGTTTATGTTAACTATGTCATTCTATAGCAAACACATTCTTTTGTTGGGCATTAGCTTTTTGTGTGAGAAACAACCTTGATTCCATTATCTAGTGCAGAATGTTAGTATGATTCAACAAGTAGAGAGAAATGAGGTGGATGTGTTAGCGTTTCCAAATAACAAGATTAAAAGCTGTACTAGTTCAGTACTTCACATGGCTACAGCTAAGTGTAATAGTTAACTTCTTTTGTCTAACTATATTTACCATTATTTTGCTGTTGATTTAAATTTTAAAAGTACTAAATGCTTACATTAAAAAACTTGAAAAATGTAAAAATGCCAAAGATAAAAGTAAAATTCATCCATATATTTCTTCAAATGGAGAAACCATTGTTAGTATTTTCATTTATATCTTTCCATACACACATTTGTATAAACACTCTTTACCTTTTATTTTTAATAAATTGGTGTGATGTTATACACATTGATTTATAGTATGAAAATATATATTATTGTGAATTTCCCAGCAAGTAGATTATTATATAGTATAATTTTTTCATAGTCCATCTTAAACTGTGCTTTTAGTTTGCTTAACCAATTCCCTGCTATTGAAGATTTAGTTTATCCTAAGCATTCTAGTTTTTCACTATTATGGAAAGTGATCTTTTTGTATTTCTCACATCATTCCCTTAGTATAAATTTCTAAAGGTGGAATTATGAAGTGTTTATACACTTGTACAGTTATTTGTGTATGTTTCCACATTTCCTCCCAGAAAGTGTGTAACCAGTTTATATTCTTAAGACAGACTATGAGAGTTTCCATTTCCCCACACCCTCTGGATATTTTTTACCTTTTGGGTAATTTTTCCTCATCTGATAAGCCATGTTGGTCACTTTTTATTTGTTTAATATGAAAATAGCTACACTCGGCTTCTTTTGGTTAGCGTTTGAATGACATATCTTCTTCCAAACTTTTACTTTAAACCTTTCTGGATCCTTATATTTTAGCTGATTTTAAGGCCAAATGCATTCCTCAAAATAAAGAGGGATGTTTTATAAAAATAAAAAATTCAGTTTTCTAGGAAGCTATAACAACTCAAAGTTTGTATATACCTAATAATACAGCCTCAAAATACCTGGGACAAAAACTGGTAGAACTAAAAGGAGAAATAGAAGACTTCCCAGTCACAGTGGAATATTTTAATGTACCTCTCTCAGTAATCAATAGAATAAGTAGGTAGTCTTTGGTGTTGGCCAGGATAATCATATGACTTTTAACTTTGACCTAATAAAGTAGTAATTTTATAGATTTTGGAAAAATATTGAATTTCTGTGTTTATCTGGAGCAGCCCCTACCTGGTCTTGGTTGTTTTTCTTTTTTCCTTCTCCTTTTAAAATATTTTTATTTCTTATCCAAACTTTCTTATTTTTATTTTATGCAAAGTAATACATGTATGCAGTTTTTTGAGTAATATTAAAAGGCTTAAAAATTAATGGTCTGTGGTTTATCATCTCTAATTGTAGTTCCTGACTATGGGTAACTTCTTCCAACCCTCTAGGCATTTTCCTTTGATATTTACCTGTATTTTTTAAAAGCTATACTGCTATTTAAAAAATTTCTCCATCTTAGATGTTATCTTTTGACTTCCCACTGTGGAAGAGGAGGGTTTAGTAGCTTCCTTATACATCTCCTTCACACAACACACTTCACTTCCCCATCCTACTAATAGTTATAAGTTTTTATTAAATTGGCGTTAGGGTTTCCCTTTACTCTATTCCTGGGAATACCCTCACCCATTTCCTTTGTAGATCCTCTATTTCTTGGATCTCAAGTTTTCCTCTTTCTAGGTATAATCCCTTGATTTGGTGGTGCAACTCATCCAGCAGCTTCCTGGAAAAGGGTATTGCTTGGGAGATAAATTTTTTGAGATCTTTCAAGTCTCAAAATAATTTATTCTTTGTACACTTTATTTATATATTGCCTGGGCATAAAATTGTAGGTTGAAAATCATTTTCCTTAAATTTTTAGAATTGTGTTTCTGTTATCTTCTAACTTCCAACAGTAGTATTTTTGAGAAATTTGATGTTCTGATTATCAATCTTTTGTTATAACCTATTTTTTTTTCTGGGAATTTTTAGGATATTCTGTATATTCCTGGTGTTCTGAACTTATGTTTTTTGGTTCTGGGACATTTTCTTTTTTTATTTATTTGATGATTTATTCTTCATTTTCTCTTTTCTTTTTGAAATGCCTTTTATTCAGATACTTGACATCCTGGACTGAATTTCTGGTTTTCTTATTTCTTTGCTAATTTTTATTTTTTGTCTTTTCTTTTTAAAATATTTATTTATTTATTTGGCTGTGCCTGGTCTTCCGTGGCATGTGGGATCTTTAGTTGCGGCATGTGGGATCTAGTTCCCAGACCAGGGATCGAACCAGGGCCCTCTGCATTGGGAGCATGGAGTCTTAACCACTGGACCACCAGGGAAGTCCCTAATTTTTTGTCTTTTTGTTCTACTTTCTAGGATATTTTCTTAACTTCATCTTTTTTGCATAGAGCTAATATTCAGCCAGTATGCACTAGTGCTATCATATTATTTCTTTTTTTTTTTTTTTTTTGCAGTACGCGGGCCTCTCACCTCTGTGGCCTCTCCCGTTGTGGAGCACAGGCTCCGGACGCGCAGGCTCAGCAGCCATGGCTCATGGGCCTAGCCGCTCCGCGGCATGTGGGATCTTCCCAGACTGGGGCACAAACCCGTGTCCCCTGCATCGGCAGGTGGACTCTCAACCACTGTGCCACCAGGGAAGCCCCATATTAGTTCTTATAATGTTAAAATATTTCCATACTGCTTGGAAAATAGTGGCTGCTTCAAAAATAGTTGGGTAACCAGCCACCATTCCAGATGCCCTGGACTCTCCTCCATCCCTCTCTCTCCATACTTCTTAAGTTAAAATCCAATAGCTAAAGGTTTAATGTCCAAGAGAGCAGAGTGCTTCCATGATCATGCTCTGGCTCTAGGCCAGCATGTTCTTAATCTGTTATAAGCAGTGCCTATGCCTGTCAGCCCACCAAAAGTCCTACTTCCCAAACACTGTGATTAGTTTTTCTTTAAGAAAACTTAGAGGGCTGGCCTTTACCCCTTTATCTGGCACTGAGGAGTTTCAGGTGAGTACCACCAGAGGCCTGCCCTGCCCCAGTTGCTCCTATCCTCATGTGTCTCCTTAGATGAACTCACCCTGTTGGGGGGAAGATTGTACTCCTAGAGTTGCTGGTACCCTAGCAGGGGGGTGTCCCTTCATATTATTATTTTCAGCATTACCCTTGTTTCTATCCTTCTATTGAATTTTTTAATTCAATGATTATTTCAGCTATCATCTACCAGGAGTTTTCTTGTTGTTATGAATGTTACTTTTTTAAAAAAAAAATAATATCCTGTCCTTTTTTCATGAATTTTAGAGGTAAATGTTAAAGGTAATGTTAGCTAGATCATGTAAGGCTTTATAAACCAAGTAAGGAGCTCAGACTGTATCTTGAGGGTCATGTGAAACCCCTCAAAACTTTTAAACAGTGGGGTGTTATAATCAAATTATAGTAAAATATGACTTATAGAATTTAGGACTTTGAAGAGTTTCTGTATTTATGGTAAGGGAGGAGTTCAGAAAGTAAAAAAATATTAATAAAATAGTTACAAATTGTAGTTAGTGTTCTAAAGAAAAACAAGGGACTGGGACAGACAAAATAGAGAACACACAGACATACACTTGTATACCTGCATATATCCATATTTGTCTATATGTATATATGCATAAATGTGTATGTGTATCTATGTGTAGTGGTTAGGAAAGGCCTATCTGGGAGGTGATATTTAAGTTGGAAGCAGAAGGTTGAGAATGGAACTAGCTCTGTAAAGAGTTGGGTAAGAGCATTCTAGGTAAACAGAATTGAATGTGGAAAGGCCCTCAGGCCTTGAAGGGCAAATTTGAATATAAAATCGTGAATTTTATAGTGAGTGAGGCTAGAGATGAATGTGAAGAGATGGACCAGAGATGGCTAGGTGTACAGGGTTCAGATTCTGCAGGTTCTGCAGGACCTTGCAGTCAGTCTTGATAAGGGTTCTGGATTTTGTTTTAGGTAGTGGAAAGCCATTGAAGAGTTTTAAGCAAGGAACTGACAATGATCTTTTGTTATTTTGCAGAGAGTGTTTTGAACACAGTAGGCAAGAAAGAGGCAGACCAGTTAGGCAGTTGTCATAGTTAGTAATGTAGGTGAGACATAGAGTGGTAGCAATGGAGCGAGAATTAGAAAAATTTGCAGTATATTCTGGGAGAAGACTCAACAGTACTTGCTAATATATTGCATGTACAGGGTGATGGAATAATTATACAATGGATGACTTCAAGACTACTCGCTTGAACCTAAATAGATTGTGGTAGATGAAATTGATGTAAGTCCCATGAGGACTAAGTATTAACCTGCTAAGTTCACTGCTGTATCCTTAACATCCCTTAACATTCATAACAACCTGGCTCATAACAGGCACTCAGTAAATATTTATTGAATGAGTGAATATCAGTGACTGAGGCAGAAGATGAGGAGTAAGGAACAAGGAACAGATTTTGGTAGGAGACTCAACAGATCAATATTGAACTATTAAGTGTCAGATTTGTGAAACCACAGTAGTTATATACCTACTATGAGTCCTATCCCTTTGTTTTCAGCATCTCCACTTGACTATTGGTTATCCTCACAGGATATACTACTTTCATATTGATAGGTCCTTGAATGCTGCTTCTTTATTTCTCTCTTGATACTTAAAACTTTCTAGTCAACTTGGTCAAAACATTTTTATTCCTCATAAAATTCTGAATGCCATTAAACAAATGTTATGAATGATGACTTGATTTGTAAAATAGTCTGTAGAGGTTTATTTTATCATGTCTTATACCCTCAATATATATGGGTATGTCTCTCTGAGGGACAGTATTAAGGACCTGTTTAACTTAGACTTGATAACGTGTTTCACAAACCTTTAACTAGCATTTTAAAATATGGAAATTGCATTCCAAGTTGTAACTCTGAACACTGAAAACATACTTCTGTACCCTGCCTCTGCCCCTTCTGGCTGAGCAGCCTGTTGCACCACTACAGTAGTTCCACTACCAACATGGTGTCTTGGGGGCCAGTTCTAGCAAGGACTCTCTTGGGTTTCCAATGATTTGTTGTCTCTCTGTATTTATATCAGAGCAAGTAATTCTTGTTAGGAACATGCTAGGTGTTATGAGTTAGAATGAAGAGTAGACATATAGCTTTGAATATAGACTTTTGTCCTTTCTCCATGTTTGTATTCAATAAGAAGTGTAGTATTTCTTATTTAGGGCCTTTCTATGTATTGTTTACTTTGAATGAGGGAAATAGGTTCTATAACTATTTAAAAAAATATATACAACACCTTCAAAAAAGGATATGAAATGGACATATAACTTAAGGTAAGATAAGTGTTGTAGTCTTTTTATTACTGATTCATGAGATTTATTTTTATTTTAAAAATTTAGGACCTTCTTAACAATTTCATCAAGACAACTGAGGGTAATATAATGAAGCAGACCATTTGCAGTTATCTAGATTGTGAGCGATCTTGTGAAGCTGACATTTTAAAGAACACCAATTATAAGGTACTATAATTACCAATTAACTGAGTATTTTAAAAATGTGATTGTAAAGTTAAACTTAGATAAAAGTTATTATATTATCATGCATCAAAATATTGTTTAAAAAGTACTTAGTTTAATTACAGTGATAATGCAGTTCAGAAGTTGTTTGAATGTCTCAGAGGTTAGATTCACTGTGATCAGGAAATATTTAAATCCTTTGAGCCAGTAAAAGAATGAATTGGCTTTGCTAGGGTTTTTGTATATTCACAAGTTTCTGAAGTTATAATAAATATTCTTGTAATCATATAATGGAAATTATCTAAAATATTCTTTATAGTTAGAAATGTTACAGGTTGAGAATATTAGCATTTTACTAAGGAGAAAGGTTGTCACTCCTCAAGAATTATGTTACTAAGTAAGGATCATTATTTCTTCTATGGGCCTTGGGTGGGACACACACACACACATAACCAGCCTTGATTTGAAGAAATTCAACAATCAAAGTACTTCAAGTCTAGTTCTCCCTGGATCTATCAGAATAAGACTGTGGAAAATCACAAGATAGGCTGAGATGTGATCATCAGTGTAAATCTGACTACTTCTACAAGACTGGAAATCTGAGTTGAAAAGCATGATGTATAGAGCAAATGGCGTAGATGGGAAGGAGGAGAAAGCCAAGATCTATTCATTAGGGTAAGATGGGTATTGGGAAGTGTAGGCCTGGTGAAGTGCAGTGCTCAGGGCAGGTCAGGGTCAGTCCTGGTTTTGGTGACATGGTGATATGGTCCTGTGGTTTCCCAGGGAGGAATCAGCGTTCCAGTCAAATGGGTAGCATGTAGCAGCAGGAAGTCTTGGTCACAAAATTTAGATTTTTGTCATCTAAGCAGTGTACCTATTTAAAGGAAGCAGGACTGTGGTTCCCAGGGATGGCACACTAGGAAAGACAAGAAATCTATACCTTGGGATAATGCAGTAGCTCAGGAGCCATTTCTCACTAAGAGAGCAACCTAAGGTCTGGTGATTGGTGACAAAGAAGTTTTGGGGAATAATGGTATGGAATTGGGGCTGAAAGAAAAGAGAAATGTAAAAGTTGAGGTGAAGTGGGGCAGACAGCATGTTCATCTACAAAGATCACTCACCAAGTTTCTGATATTTTGTTGTATACAGCATGTGGAAAATATTACATTAACTTATTCAAATTATTGCCTATTTTTTTGTCTTTAGTGATATAAAAATGACTTGTATAGTTCTTTGATTACCAGTGATCTGTTGATAAATTTTCAATGCCATCTAAAGCTCATCTAGTTATAGAATAATTTAAAAAATGACTTAAGGTGGTATTTTCTATATCTACATGGATTATTATTTCTTAACAGCAGCTTTTATTCTTTTCCAGGGATTTTTTCAGTTAATGTGCAGTAAAAGCTGTTGTGTTTACTTCCATAAAATTTGTTGGAAAAAGTTCAAGAATTTAAAATATCCAGGTGAAAATGATCAGGTATTATATTTGTTCTTCCTTAAAAACTTTACTACAGCATATCCTCCTCTACTCTTTCCTCTATTTTCCCTCTTTCCTCTTCATTTCTTCCTGATCACATCCTTCCTCCTCTTTTTTTCTCCCTTCATTTTTTTTTTCCTATTCTCTCTGATGCTCTTCTCCTCACTATTTGTTCATCATCACCATTTATTAAACAGGTCTTTGTAGGAAATACTCTGCTAGTTGCTTTGCTTATTGATTTCTATTAATTTGTTCTCTTCCCTTTAGAGATTTATACTCTTAAGAATAGAAATATTGTTACGTATATTCACATAAAGGACATAAATAGAATCACTTAATAAAAAGAAAGGACAACTGTATAATTTTAAGGATAGTTTCTATTTTAAGGGTAGAGGACAGTGATAAATTTATAGTCTTCAGAACTATCCTTGTAGTATTGGGAATTCCCTGGCAGTCCAGTGGTTAGGGCTTGGTGCTTTCACTGCCGGGGCTGGCATTAGATCCCTGGTCAGGGAACTAAGATCCCTCAAGCCATGCAGCACAGCCAAAAAAAACAAACAAAACAGCAAAAAACAAGACAAAACAAAACAACCCAAAATATATTTGTATTATTTATATTTGCCTAAAGTCATATAACTAAATTGAATTCTTTGCCGCTAAAATTAAAGTAGAAATCGAAAGCCCAATTCTATATTAATTAGTCTTTAATGAGGTAATGGCCATAAGTTGGGTCTATAATGTTTGGTTCTAGAGTGTTTACATTGTGCAAAAAGCAGAAAACACTTATAAAGGAATTGTGGTGGAATAGAAAGAGCACTGTATATGAAGTTGAGAGTTCCGAGTTCAAGTCCAGATTGAGCCACTTACTAGTTTTCTTTGCACTAGGCTGAAACTCATTTTTCTAAGCCATATAGTGAGGATAGTAATACCTACTTTATAAGTTTGTTATGAGGATTAACAGGTAAAAAAGATAAACTTGCATTGTACGTTGTAAAAATCATTATATAAAGCATTATTATTCACTTTTTAAGCAGTGTGTAAATACTTTTCACTTTCTTTGATTATTAGGGCAATCCATTTTGCTCAACTTTAGAAAGAGATGTAAAAGAAAACTAAGTAACTTAACCAGAGGAAATAACAAGGTCAGAATCAGAAAAAGGACTCAAATTCGTTTTCCCTGGAATCCTTATATATCTAACAGAAATTCAGTATTCCTTTTTGCACTTACTTAATTAGTATATTTTACTTGAAGTTGCTTTTATTGGAGGCAGCAAATACATTTTAGTTTGTAATATAACTATTTGAAGATTTTGAAGTAGAAATGGTGAGAGAGAAAAGTGTAGTCATAAATTTTAAATAGGAAATCCATTGGTATAAGAAATGGACTATCTTTGAACAGCTGACTCTCAAATGTTTATTCACATCTTTTTTACTGTCTAGCAACATCTGCTTCTAACTTTATTTAATCAGTCTTGCACATCAGCAGGTTTTTTCTATTTTTATTGTTTGTATTATTTTTTTCTATTGATAACTTACTGGTTTTTTTTCTATTGATAACTTTAGAGTTTTAGTGGGAAAAAATGTTTGAAGAAAGGATGTACAGGTGACATGGTAAGGATGCTGCAATGTGAGGTACCTGGAATTGTCAAAATTTTGGTGAGTATCTTTCTCTTTTTTGCTTTCCTTCACTGGAATGATGTTTTTGACTTCAAACAGATTTGGGAATTGTAGTAATAGTATTCTAGCCATATTCTCTTTGATGGGACTAAGCTCTCTAATCTTTTTATTGCATTGATTTCTCCAGAGTAGTATTTAAGTGGTACTTAAGAATAAGAAAATTTAAAAAATAAAGACACACACACATACACACACAGAAACAGGAACAGACAAAGCAGGCCATGGCTGTAGCAATGAGGAAAGTCGTTATCATGAACAAAGGATGATAATCTAATTCTGTTCCACCTATGGTTAAAAATAATTTTAGATTTTCTGAACCCTTTTTTAGTCTCTAAGCATCTTCCTATAAAAATATCTATAGAACATCTCATAGAGTTGCTGCTACATAAAATGCACTTAAATGGTATCCATTTTATTTTTTTAATTAATGAAATATCTTGTTGAATTTTCAGTTAATTAGTAAACAGACCAAAATTATAAATAGGAATATATATATTTTTTAATGTTTAGTATGGTCTTCTTGTATTTTAGATTTGACATTTAAATCCTATAGTGATATAAAGTAGAACTAGTTTTTAAGACCAACTCTAGTTTGTTATTTGATTAAGATTGTTTATAGCTTGTTTCTTCTGTTTTATTTGTTTTATATTCACTATAGCTTCGTTCTCATTGTTTTCTTTCAAATATTAAGGCTAAAAAGTAATATTAAAGGATTTTGAAAATTGAACTACTTTAGGGCTATTTTTTTTTCATCACTTGCAGTTTGAAGTTGTGAGAAGGGATGAATATATAACCATTGAAAATTTAGGAGCAAGGTAAGCTTGAAATTAAATATTCTTTTTTTTGAGCATGTATGTATTTTTCATTTGC
Organism: Pseudorca crassidens; assembly: GCF_039906515.1. Taxonomy (NCBI): domain Eukaryota; kingdom Metazoa; phylum Chordata; class Mammalia; order Artiodactyla; family Delphinidae; genus Pseudorca; species Pseudorca crassidens. The sequence goes on along the minus strand of NC_090300.1, from coordinate 94,131,420 downwards.
TTCTTTCTTCTGTGTTTTCTGTTACTTTCTGGAGCTCCATTAAACTTAAAGACAGTATCAGTTGTGTGAAAAAATTGTATTTAATTGACATTTGTCTACCCCTTTGCCCCCCACTTTGTAGACTTTTAAATTCTAAAGCAGGAAAGTAGAAATGTGAATACTTTTCCCTTAAGTATGAAAAGAATTCTTTCCTGAAAACCAAACGTATTTTTCTTAAAGTTATTTAAATTAGATTGTTATGATATAAAAACTTTCTCCTAGCTTTCAAAACTCATTCAAGCCTCCAGGCTTGTCTGACAATTAGAATCATCCTGTTTCTTAGATGAGAAAGCTTTATTGCAGAGGAATATATAATATAAGTTGGGAATTCATAGAGGTGTAGACTGTTGCTATTGAAATTAGAAATTTCAATATAAAACTTATCCTAATCCATTGGTTCTCTTTTCTTCTGTTTAAAATGTCTACCATTTTTTAATCTACCAGTGTTATTACATTGATATCTAAGTTTTCCCTATGAGCTAATGAAACCCAAATCTTTATCTCTGCTGTAGATCTCACTCTTAAAAATCTAGGTCTGTCTACCTGCATGCTAAAAATTTCCATTTTTATTTTTCAAAAAGATCTATAGTTCAGTATGCCCACAACTAGACTCACAATATTTCTTCCCAGTTACAGTTGCTCTATAACTTTTTTTAGGTGCAATAAATTCAACTCCTTAAATATATTGTACATGCCTCCTTGCTTCTGTCCCTGTGCTAAAGTTATTTATTTAATTTTTTTTAACATCTTTATCGGAGCATAATTGCTTTACAGTGTTGTTAGTTGCTGCTGTATAACAAAGTGAATCAGCTATATGTATGCATATATCCCCATATCTCCTCCCTCTTTTATTTGGAATTCGGAAACAGCTTCTAAACCCGTCTTTTTGTCTCCAGTCTTACCTTTCTTCAGTCTGACTGTTCAAGTCTATTGAACAGTCTGTTCAGCCATCAAAATCACTTTTCTAAAAAAAAATGGAAATATTTCACTTCTCTGCTTGAAAATCTTTCAGAGGCTTCTCATTGCTCTCAATTAAGTTCAGGCTCGTTAGCTTGGCTCTTTAGTCACCTTGGTCCCTGCTGTACTCACTAGTGTCATCTCTTGTCATTCTTTTTTTTACTATATATACACCAACTATGCTGAGCTTCTTTTAGTTCTTAAGTGTGCCATCTGTTTTACCTCTAGGACCTGCCTAGAATATGCCACTCCTTTGGCTTTGCCTGGTTAAAACTTCCAGAAAGTCATTTTTACTTTGCATTAGGTGTTTCAATCACATATTCCCTTCACTTCTCCTATTAAAACATTTACTAAGTTCTGTTACACTTTCTAGGCTCTCTTCTCCATTTGACTATAGCCTCCTTGAGGGCAAGAACTTTAACTTGCTTACTGCTATATTCCCAGTACATAACCTAATGCCTGGCATATAGCTGGTACCCAATAAATACATGACAGATGTAGAGATTCTAACTTCCATTATTCTACAATGAGTATGTTACTTTTGTTTGACAGGCAATTAACTTATTTGGAGATGAAATGCGAACCTGTTTTCCTTGGATGGTGGTTCCAGTCTCAATTCAGAACTTCAGCCTTTAGCTGAGCTACTTTGAGTCTGTTCCACACATATGGTTCAGCAGTCAGTCAGAGATGTGGCCGGAAAAAATTGGGGGATCTCTTCTCTGACTTTCCTTTCTGGGATTCCCCCACACTCTTCAGCAGCCATGGTTCCATGGCTTCAATTGTCTGGTTCCTTCAGCCAAGGAGACCTTTGTTTTCTACCATGGTATACTTAGCCTCAGGCTCAAAGCTCTAAAATTGGTGAACTTAATTTCATACATTCTTCTTCTCTTCTCCCCAAGCATATACCCCCTACAGCAGAGTTGGTTTGTTTCTCTGCTCTCCGTGCCTTCAAGGAGTTGCTTTTTGTAATTTGCCTAAGTTTTATAGTTATTTTCTGTGGGAAAACCCTCTGATAATTGGACCTTATTACCAAAAGTGGAAGAGCTACCTCGTGAGGTTTTGTGAATGAATGACAAAAACGTTTGGTTGTTTTTTAACTTTAAAATGCTTTATTGTTATTAAAATATGCATAAATAAAAGCTCACAAAATATAAATGCAGAGTTTAAAAACGAATTATGAAGCAGACAGTCTTGTGGCTCCACCCATATAGAATTTTGTCAGCACCCCAGAAGCACTCACTGTTCCCCTCTCCCCCAGCTCATCCGCTTCCTAGGTAACTGTTATCCTGACCTTCACAGTAATCATCTCCTTGCTTTCTTGATAAATGTACTAATTATAAATGCATTTCTAAACACTGAATTTTTTATAGGTCAGTTTTTCAGGCCATAGCTCATATACAGTAAAGTTTACTTTCTAAAAATATACATTTTAAATGATTTTATTTTTATACAGCTGAGTAACCACTACCATGATCAAGAGTATTTCCATCATCCCAAGTTTCTCTAAAATCTCTTACATAGTCATTCCCCCCTCCAACTTCCAAACCGTGGTAACCACTGATATGATTTCTGTTCTGATTAATATTGCTTTTTTCTGACTATCCTCTAGTAGGAAAGCCTTTTGCATCTGGATTTTTTATAACTTAGCATAATGCTTTTGAAATTCATCCTTGTTATTGCATGTATCAGTAGTTCATTTTTGTTTGTTGTTGAGTAGTCTTCCTTTGTATAGATGTACCATAACTTATTTATTCATTTAACAGTTGATGACATTTGAGTTGTTTCTGGTTTTAGGCTGTTATAAATAAAGCTGCTATAAATATTCATGTGTTACTCTTTGTATAGATATATGCTTTCATTTCTCTTGGATAAATTCCTAGGAGCAGGATTGCTGAGTCATATGGTATGTGTTTAATGTTATAAGAAACTGCCAAACTGTTTTCAAAGTAGCTGTACATTTTGTCATTCTCACCAGCATAAGAGAATTCTAGTTTCTCTGCATTCTCTCCAGCACTTGGTATTATCAATTTTAAACATTTCAGCCATGTTAAAAGATGTGTAATGGTATCTTATTGTGGTTTTAATTTGCATTCGCTTAAATTTTCAAAACTATTTTTTAATTTTATATCCTTTGCTATTACATGATAAATCTTAGAAAAACACCTTATAAATTTCTCCAAACTTCTTGCTGAGATTTTGATTGCATTGAATTTGTAGATCAATTTGGGGATGATTTACATCTTAACAATATTGAGACTTCCCATCCGTGAAGATGGTGTATAATTAATTTCACTTAATTGAGTCTTCTTTGATGCCTCTCAGGAATGTTTTGTAGTCTTCTGTGTATATAGTCTTATTTGTACAGTCTTATAAATATTTTATTAGATTATCCATGTATATTTGACTTTTTATGTTATTGCAAATGATAATTTTAAAATTTCAATTTCTAGTTATTTGTGTTATACAGAATTGATTTGTGTCGATCTTGTATCCTGTGACTTGATAATTAATAATTTTAATATCGTTTATAGATTCTTTGAGGTTTTCTACTAAAGATCATGTCATCTATACATAAAGACAACTTTATTTCTTTTTTTGCAATCTATATGCTTTTTGTTTATTTTCCCTTACTTATTGCGTGGTCTAGGTCCTCTAGTACAATGTTGAATACACTTGTGAGAGCAGACATCTTTGCCTTTTCTAGATCTTAGGAGGAAGTCTTCAGTTTTTCACCATTTAGTATGCTCTTAGCTGTAGAATTTTTACAGATACCCTTTTTTAGGTTGAAGAGATTCTTTTTTCATCCTACTTCTCTGAAAATTTTTATCATGAATGGATAGTGAACTAATGCTTTTCTGCATGCATTGAGATGATCATATGGTTTTCTTCTTTAATCTGTTAATATGTTGAATTACATCAATTTATTTTCAAATGTTGAATCAACTTTGCTTTCCAAGAATAAATAGCAACTGGTCATAATCTATTTATTTTTTCATATTGCTGCTGGTCTTTTAATTTCTAGCTTTATTGAGCTATAACTAGCATATAACATTGTGTAGGTTTAAGGTGTACAACATGATGATTTTATATATATGTATATATGAAACAGTTACCACCATAAGTTTAGTTAACACGTCCATCACCTCACATAGATTTTTTGTGTGATGGGAACTTTTTTTTTTGTGGTACGTGGGCCTCTCACTGTTGTGGCCTCTCCCGTTGTGGAGCACAGGCTCCAGACACGCAGGCTCAGCGGCCATGGCTCACGGGCCCAGCCGCTCCACGGCATGTGGGATCTTCCCGGACCGGGGCACGAACCCGTGTCCCCTGAATCGGCAGGTGGACTCTCTACCACTGCACCACCAGGGAAGCCCCAATGGGAACTTTTAAGATCTACTTTCTTAACAACTTACAAGTATACAATGTAGCATTATTAACTGTAGTCACATGCTGTACTGTGGACCTCTGGTTTGTACCTTTTGACCCCTTTACCCATTTCCCACACCCCACCCCCACCCCTGACAACCACCAGTCTACTCTGTTTCTGAGTTCAGGGTTTTTTAGCTCTCACATATAAATGAGATCATACAGTATTTGTCTTTCTCTGTTTGGCTTATTTCACTTAGCATAATGCCTTCCAAGTTCATCCATGTTATCACATATGGTAGGATTTCCTTTTCATGGCTGAATAGTATTCCATGGTATATATAGATGCCACATTTTCTTTATCAATTCATCCATTAACAGACACTTAAGTCGTTTTCCATGTTTTGGCTATTGTAAATAATGCTTCAGTGAACATGGGGGTGTACGTATCTCTTTGAGACAGAGATCGTATTTCCTTTGGACATATAATATATAGCCAGAAGTGGGATTGCTGGATCATTTCTATTTTTAATTTTTTGAGGAACTTCTATACTGTTTCCCCTAGTGGCTCTATCGACAGGTGTGAGGTAATATCTCATTGTAGTTTTGATTTGCACTTTTCTGATGATTGGTGATGTTGAGCATCTTTTCCTGTACATGTTGGCCATTTTACATCTTCTTTGGAAAAATGTTTATTCAGGTTCTTTGCCTTTTTTAATTGGATTATTTATTTATTTGCTGTTGAATTGTATGGCTTACTTATATATTTTAGATATTAACCCCTAATCAGATGTATGATTTGCAGATATTTTCTCCTGTTCTGTAGGTTGCCTTTTCATTTTGTTGACTGTTTCTTTCACTGTGCAGAAGCTTTTTAGTTTGATGTAGTCCCACTTATTTATTTTTGCATGTGCTTTTGATATCAAATTAAAAAAATCATTGCCAAGACTGATTTCAAGGCAATGTTGCTTTTCTCTCTACTTTCAAACGTCTCTCTTTGTCTTTTACTTTTGTCGGTTTAATTATAATGCATTTCAATGTAGTCTTTTTCAGGCTCAACCCATTTGTGGTCCTTTGAGCCTTGTGAATCTGGATGTCCATTTCTCACCTTAAGTTTGGGAAAGGGACATTATTTCTTTAAATACTCTTTCCATTCCTTTCTCTTTCTCTTCTCCTTCTGGGATTACCATACTAGTATATTGTTTCTCTTATTGTTGTCCCATACATCCCGTAATCTTTCTTTACTCGTTTCATTCTTTGTTCTTTTTCCACCTCTGATTGGGTAATTTCAAATTATCTGTCTTTGAGTTCACTGATTCTTTCTTTTGCTTGATCAAGTCTGTTGTTGAAGCTCTCTATTGTATTTTTCAGTTCAGTCAGTGTATTCTTCAACTTTAGGACTTCTGAGTTTTTTTTTTCTTTATGATTTCTATTTCTTTGTTGACCTTTTAATTTTGTTCATGCATTGTCTTCCTAATTTCAGTTAGTTGTTTGTGTGTTCTTGTAGTTCACTGAACTTCTTTAATAGGATTATTCTGAATTCTTTGCACTGTCTATAGATCTCCATTTCTTTAAGGTCACTTATTGGAAGTTTATTAGTTTCTTGTGGTGGCATCATATTACCTGATTCTTCATGATCTTTGTATACTTGCATTGGTATCTGCACACTGGAGTACATGGTCTCCACTTGCAGAGTTTACACATTTGTTTTGGCAGGGAAGGACCTTCACCAATCAGCTGGTAGCATCTACAGGTAAATAGAACTTCCCATAGGGTTTTCTACTTCTGTGAAGCTACAGTCTGTGCTCTGAGGTTGGGGGTGGGGTGCTGTTGGGTGGGGCTGGTGGCTGGGTTCCATGTTCAAGTGGGGTTGCTAGGTGGGCTCCCAGGTCAAGTTGGGCTGATGGCTATGTTGTGATCAGGTGGCATTACTAGCTGTGTTCTGTAATCACCTCTGGTTGGGCACATTCACAGTCTTTGCCCTGACTGGGTGTTGTCACCGGATGGATTCTGTGATTGGGCAGGGTTGCAGACCATGCTCTGCAATTGTTCCTGGTCAGGTGGGGCTTCAAGGTGTGCTTCCTGAGCAGATGGAAACAGTGGCTGGATTCTACATTCAGGTGGGGCCACAGGCCAGGCTTCATGGTCAGATGAGATGTTAAGCTGTACTTTGCAATCAGGCAGGGCCACAGGCTGTGCCCCAAAGTTGGGCAGGACCACAGGCTGGACTTTACAATCAGATAGGTTGTTCATTGTGCTCTGCTCTTGGGTGAGGTATGGCCTTCAGCTGTACCCCACATTTTGGTGGGGCATAAAATGTCAGGGTTGCTGTCTGGATTCCTTGGCGTAATGGGACCAGAGGCTGTCCTCTGATGTTGGGCAGGTTACTGGCTGGGCTCCCTGCTTGAGTGATTACATAGGTAGCATTCAGCAGGGCTGTACCTGGGCTCTGCTGCTGCATTAGGTGTTAGGCTGGGTTCTGCAATTGGAAAGTACCTTAGGTTGGGCTCTGAGGTTACTCAGGGTCCCTGTTCTGGCTTCCTGATTATCCAGGGCCAGAGACTATGCTCAATAGTTAGGTATGGCAACTGGCTTGACTCCCTGCCCAGGCGGGCTGTAGGATGTGCTTCGTGGTTGCTAGGTATATGTGGGCATGCTTCCCAGAGGGGTGAGAGCTCAACATTTGCTCCCTTGTCTGAGTGGGCCATAGTATGTGCTCTGTACCGACTGGCCATCTATAGCCATATTTCCCAGAGAAGTGGGACTGGAGACTGTGCTTAAGAGTTAGAGGGCTTCCCTGGTGGCGCAGTGGTTGAGAGTCTGCCTGACGATGCAGGGGACATGGGTTTGTGCCCCGGTCCGGGAAGATCCCACATGCCGCGGAGCGGCTGGGCCCGTGAGCCATGGCCGCTTAGCCTGACTGGGTGTTGTCACCGGATGGATTCTGTGATTGGGCAGGGTTGCAGACCCGTGCTCCGCAACGGGGGAGAGGCCACAACAGTGAGAGGCCCGCATACCACAAAAAAAAAAAAAGAGTTAGGCAGAAGTGCGAAATTTTCTCCTTTGCCATGCAAGCTGTAGGATGTGCTCCATGATTGGTATGGCTGAACTGTTTCCCGCAGTGCTTTTATCAATTTACACTCCCACTTTCAGTGTAGGAGAATTCCTTTTACTCAGTATCTTTGCCAGTACTTTATATTGTTAGAGTTTAAAGTGTTTTCAATGTAGTAGCTGATTAGCAGTGCTATGCTGGTGCTGGACATAAAATCAGTTAACAACAACCACCACCAAACCAACATCTCTGTCCCTTTTTTTTTTTTGTATTGTTTTCTGTGGGAGAGTTCATTTCAAAGCCAAGCCACAAGTTTTTTCATCTGTTTCATAGCAGCATTTACTTAGTGTTTAGTCTATTTAATGAATTTTGCTACTTTTTCCCTCAATTTTTTTCTAATTATTTGTATTGATGCTATGCCAGTTTCTTTCTTTCTCTTTTAATCACTAATCATTAAATGAGTTGAGTTTTCTTGGCATAGTTATTGGTAATAAGATACCGTGGTGGAGGAGGGTCTGGGAGGAGTTCCAGATTTGCTGCCTTTTTACAGTGCAAAGATTTCTTTTTTCCTACTACCAAATAGTCTTCTTGCAAGTAAGCTAGTCATGTGATTCTTTTTGTATGAAATCTAGCAATTCTACTTGCCTCCGAATTCTAATGAAAGTGGCAATGTAGGGTTGTTACTGTTGGTGTTTTTTATTTTTTCATATATTTTTCTCCTTTGCTTTTAAGTTATTTCCAGAAGGAAGAGAAGAAAATGCTCACTGACTTAGCCATGCTGATACTAGAAATCTTCACTGACTTTTTTAACCTAATTTTTTTTCCATTTGCAGTTATAAAAAGTTGATGTCTCTGAAAATAGATGATAGCGATATAAGACCGAAGATCAGTTTAAAATTTGGTACAAAAGGTATATTTTACTTTCATATGTCTCCTGTTGAAAACTGTTAAAAATTTTGACTTGCTCTGTAAAGTATCATGCCATTAACAACTGTGTGTTTCTTTGAGTTTGTCATTCGCTGGGCTTGGGTTTACACTAACAAACATCACTTGGTGTAGGCTGGAATTTATGGACAGAAAGATTAGCAGGTGTATGGGTATCACATTACCTTGCATCTATCTATAGAGAGGTTTGCTGGATTTGGTGCATAGCTGTGACTACACAGATTGAGCTTCAGCTGATGTTCCCTACCAACTCCTCACTTGTTGCATTCCCTGTTAAAAGGGTGAAATGGAAAGAATGAACATTTGGGGCTCAAGGCCAAGTAGTCTAAACTTAGGTGCCAGCTCTTTAGGAGTGTGCTAGGAAATGCCAGCTGCTCAGCACTTGGAGAGCTTAAGGGCTCCTGGACCCATGGAAGAGTAGTCTGGTGGCATTCCTTCTTGCTAGGGAGAATGGATGTCCCTGATCCTAGCCAGCTTCTTATTTGGCAGCCCAGAGAAAGCTCCTTGAGTCATTTGCTTTGTAACCTTGTTTGCCTCCACAGTTTATGTCAAGTATATCAAACAAGAATATTACTTTAAAAATCTTTTGAAACACAGAATCATGAAGGATAAAATAATAAAGTTGTGCTTTATAATAAACACATATTTTATTAGTTTTAAAAATATACCATCATATACCAAATTCTTATTACTTTCTAATTCACCTCAGTCTACTTTCCTCTTTGGGAAGTGCTACTAAACCAGAAAAATATCAAATAGTTCCGTCTCATGCCTTATTCCATTTCATTGATGAAATACCTACTTAATCATTAATTTATTTTTTGAAAGGATAAGAAAAAGAGGTTCATAAGATCAGTGTGTCTCAAACTTTAATATATATTTGAATCATCTGTGATTTTGTTAAAATGTCGGTGCCAATTCAGTATCTCTGGGGTGAGACCTGAGATTCTGTATTTCTAGCAGGCTCCCATGTGGCTGCTGCTGCTGCTGGCCAGTGGACTGTACTTTGAGAAGCAAGGCATTAAATCACTTTATGTTTCTTGCTATAGTTCTGTATTGTCTAATACAGTAGTCACTAGCCATATGTGGCTGTTTAAATTTAAACTCATTAAAATTAGATAAAATTTCAAACTCAGTTCCTTTGTCAGACAAGCAGCATTTCCACTGTTCAGTGGCTAGTGGACAGTGAAAATCTAAAATATTTTCATCACAAAAAGTTTTACTGGACAATGCTGATTAAGATAAAATATAATTGCCTAAGTAAAGTATAACTAAACACTGGCAGTTACCATTCTTGACAGTCTTCAGAATTTTCAAAGGCTTAATACTTTTATGCCATTTGGTGGCCAAAGCTCATTTATTTGAACAAAACCCTGGATGGTTGAAAGCCTTCTACAGTGATTAGTTTTTGTGATTACTTTTGCTTGGAACATACTGTTTTTGTTTTGACTTTTTGACAGCTAGACAGATAGCAGCATGCCTATTGAGCATTGGCTGTGACAAAGCACTGTACTGTACTTCATTCTTTTGGAATAGTGCCTGTCCTACAGGAGCTTAGGATGTAATGCAAGAAATCACATAGAAAAAGAGCATTAATGTGGAATCTTTTGACTTCTCAAAATTCATTTTCAGATGAAATGCCTATCTTCAAACTTGATTATAATTATTTCTATCATCTGCTTCATATAATTATTGTTTCTGGTACTGACATTGTTCGGCAAATATTTGATGAGGCTATGCCACCCCCTCTTTTGAAAAAAGAGCTTCTTATACACAAGAATGTATTGGAACCCTACTACAACCATCTTTGGACCAATCACCCTTTGGGTGGAGCATGGCATCTGCTTTATCCCCCAAACAAGGAGCTGCCACAGTCCAAACAGTTTGACTTATACCTCCTATTAGCTCTCATAAAACATTTGAATGTGTTCCCTGCACCCAAAAAAGGCTGGAATATGGAACCACCATCTTCTGATCTCTCTAAGTCTGCAGACATCCTGAGGCTGTGCAAATACAGGGATATCCTCCTTAGTGAGATTTTGATGAATGGTCTCACTGAGTCACAATTCAATTCAATTTGGAAAAAAGTTTCAGATATTCTTCTGCGCCTCGGGATGAAGCAAGAAGACATTGACAAAGTGAAGGAGAATCCCATTGAGAATATCTCCCTTGATTACCATCAGCTGTCCATCTACCTAGGCATACCAGTACCAGAAATCATTCAGAGGATGTTATCCTGCTATCAACAAGGTACAAAATAATTATTTACTTAAGCCAGTAAACCTTCACTGAGTGTCTGCTATGTGCCAGGTACAGTGCTAAGGGTAGGAGATTCAGTGAGCTCACATTCTTGAGAGAATATCCTCATCAAGAAGCCAATAGAAATTACAGTGCTAGAGATGTTTCCAGAATACCATGGGAAATTCTAGCCTAAGAGAATCCAAAAAGGCTTTCTGGAGATAGAATATCTAAGGAGTTGTTAAATGACATGTAAAAGTTAGCCAAGTGAAGAAGATGGAGAAGGATGTTTCAGAAGGAAACAAGAGCAAAGGTATAGAAACATAAAAATATATTATAGTACAAGGAACTAAAAAGTTTGGCAATACTGAGATTAAAGTAGGGGAGAGTTCATAGAATACATTCAAGAGGATTTCTCTTGCCATGTTGAGGAATTTGTGTTTTCAAAAAGGAATTGTTGAATATTTTTAAGTAGAGGAGTTTTATCACTTCTACAAAATTAAGGATGACTAAAACCATGAAATACAGGTACTGAGTATTTCAAGAATGCCCTTTTAGACACCATGAGTGTATGTTTCTCCTTTCTATCAGAACCTTGACTTTTGTTTAAAAGTTTGGTCATAGGTAATTTTAAAAATCAGATAACATTTATGCAAGGTCTAAGGTTGTCTAATTAGCGGTGTCCATTCCCAAACATTATTTGTTGTTATGGGGAAGACTTCAGACCTCCTCCCCACATTCCAGGATAGCTTCTCAGCTGTCATGGTGGAAAGTGGAGTTGAAGCCATGTCAGCATCACTGAAACCCTTGCTGTGTTATTCTAGGTGAATTTTCCTGGTCCCAAATTATTAGTCATACTACCTGGTGAGCAACTGATGATCACAGTGATGCTATTTAAATGTATGACTTTCCAAGCTTCTAGTAATTGTTGACCTGGTCCAGATTTTCTTCAGCTATAATTGCTAGCCCCCAATCCCACTCCTTTTGCTAAGGCTCTGGGATTCCATTGTGTTTTCCTACTTAACCTCTAAGAAAGCTTTCTTTGAACATAAAAGAAGAGAATGCTGAGTTTGATGCTATAAGAAAGTCAGGCAAGCACCCTTGACTTGTAAATTGGCTTATAAATTAGAGACTTTTCTTTTTTACATTTACTCTATTAAGATTTTGAATGACAAAAACTTATGAGAATAAAAATATTTGGGAAAGTGAGTTGAGCAATAAATTCAAGGTATTTCAAACAGTTTTCACTCTGAAAGTCTGACGAGCTTATTGCTCAAGTCCCTTTAATAGAGGCTTTCCTAGTATCTTATATGTCTTCCCTAGTAGTTATTACAGTCTTGTTTTCATTTGTGTATCTGATTATTTGATTAATATCCATTGTCCCCACTAAATCTCTATGATGGTTATCTTTTTTCTCACCATTCAAACTCTAGAGCCTAACACAGCCTGATATATCATAGGTGCTTAATAAATATTAATGGGCAAGGAGAGAGAATGCTCATCAGGATTTTGCTAAAAAAAAGGCTCAAACTTTCAATGGAGGTTTGCTTCATAATTGACAATTACTTCATGAACTTAGACTGTAAACTGTAAAAATTTGCTTCTTGATTTAAAGTGCTTGTGTCCTAGGCATTATCTATTATGAACTATCTTTTTTTTAAACCTTTCTTTCTCTAAACATGGGTTTATAACCTTTATGTTATAATCTAATTAAGCCTTGTTTAAACTGGATTCATGAGTGAAGCTGGTTATTTTTAGTTATAATATTTATTGGTGCAGTGTAAAAAATCTTCTGGTTTTTCTTAGTCTCAGTCTGATATTTGTTAGTTACATTACATTTGCAATTATATATCTAATTTTTTTCTTTATGTATCATAGGAATTGCTCTACAGTCAATAACGGGCAGTCAACGTAAGTATGTTTAAAAACCAAATGCCTAAGTGACCTTGGATAGCTAAGGGGCACCTATAGATTTTTACTTGGTCAGATAAACTGTATGATAAACAGTAATTGTTTGTTATAAGATCGGAAAATTTTATGGTCAGATTACTACTGGTCAGCTGAATCTAGTATGAGCCTTTATTCTGCCTTTGTCTTAGTGCACATGCCCTAGGGTTTACCCTAACAGAGTATTTTAACTTTTGACACACAGGGCACTTCAACAGGCAAAAATGCCTACCTGCTTGCTCTACCTGCTCATATATGCTACTGTTTAGCTTATGTAACTTTTATCTGGTTAACTATCCATTGTTAAGCTATATACTTTTCTGCCAGGTGGTAAGTTGCTAATTTTTTAAATTTCCATTTATGTACTGTTGGGTTTTTTAAAATGGAATTCAAATTTTGCAATTAAAATTATACTTAAGAAAGTAACACCATGGGTTTTGTTTGGAGTAAAATTATACTTAAGAAAGTAACACAATGGGTTTTGTTTGGACCATCTGTGACCAGTCACATGAAGTCCACAAGTTTAGGTATTGAATCTCTAGAGCAGTGTCAAGGATCATGGTATCAAGGAAGTCACATAATTGGGGACTGATACCCTTTAATAACCTTTGATTATAAAAAAGGGAAAAAAAATCTAGCTTTTCCTTCTCTTTATGTTTCAGACTTATGCCCTAAAATAATACTAGTTGCAATATTTAATAAGGTCAATGTCAGGATACTCAAAAACTTAGTATTTAGAATTGACTTAAGTTCTACATTATCTGTATCTATAGTCTGCTTAAGATAACAGTCAAGTATCTTAGCATTTGAGTTTATATTGATTGGTTTCAGGCTAGTATATGTACCTGTTATTTGGTCATTGATAAATGGGCATTTTATTTTCATTTAGTATTTGAACAGAGTAAGATGTCTTCCATTTCTGGGGTGGTGTTATGGGGGTAGTAAATATATTCAAAATAGTGATAAGAGGCTAAAATTATATGCATCCGGACTTTGAGTGTTTTGGTTTTAATATTTAGGTATTGAAATAGAAGAGTTACAAAATGAAGAAGAAGAACTAAGTCCACCTCTTATGGAGTACAATATAAATGTGAAATCAATCCCTGAAATACAGTTAGCAGAAATGAATAAAGATGGGGCATCGATACCCAGTGAATCTTCAACAGAATCTATTAAAGATCTCCAGGAAGTATAACTGCTCATTAATATTTGAATTAGAAGAACTTAAGGCTTTTAGCTTGTTGCATGTGCTATTCTTAAAGCCTCCCAGACAATCTTAGTTTATATTTATCAAAGTGTTTACACAGAGCTTGAATTGGAATGGTTCTTTTCCCAATACTTTCTTCCATAATCTTTCCTGCCTTAGCCATATATTTTGGCAGCATTTATTGAACACTTATTATGTGCCTGGCACATGTTTCTTCATCCTGAGTGGTAGAATGGATGTGGGAGGTTAACAGAAAGTAGAAGAAAGCATAGTGGGGAATAGAAGGAGAGAGAAAGGAAGAGAAAACAGGGATATTTCAATGCTATTTACACAGAGGTAGAATTAAAACCATCCAGGATGTATTTCTTTACAGATAAGTGGTAACAGATATTATGTAGTCACTAAATTCTTCCTAGGCTTAATTTTTCATCTAATGAACCTGAATACGTTGATTTTTTTTAAGGTGCCTTCCTCCTCTGTTACTCATGCATGCACGTGTGCAAGTGAGGACCTCTGAGCTCTTTTCAGTAGCCTACTTATTGACATTATATGTTGTTCCTTTATACATCAGTGATTTCTCAAGCAGAAAACTGAGATTAAAATTAAGATGAAAATAATTTTCCATAGAATCTAGAAGGAAAGTGTGATCTATATTAGAAGATAAAAGATCCCAGTGGTTAGAGGAAATACGTTTTGTAAAGTAATCCATTGTGCAATTTGAATTGCATATTAAATAAATGATTTATTTCTTATCTATCAGGTTAAGAGTAAACCAAAGAAAAAGAAAAAGACCAAGAATAAAAAGGTAAGAGGCTATATTAGTGTTATAATAGAGGAATGTCTGATTATGAACACTTAGGTTTAATACATTGTTTTACTATTAGTTAGAACTTAAAATTAGTCCAAGTAGACATGTAGCACAAATGACTTATAAATGTTCATAGCTTATTGAATATATGATTATAGAGAAGTCTATGTATGTTAGATTCTGAAAATGATTTAAACTTACAGTATGCCCTACTTTACTTCCCTAAATCATAACATATACATTTAAATATATAAGTAAAGAAACTGAATTAGTCACTTGGAAATTTCACTAATTTCTGTGTATGACTCTCATTTTAAAAAAATGCCTACTCTTTTTTTTTTTTTACATCTTTATTGGAGTATAATTGCTTTACAATGGTGTGTTAGTTTCTGCTTTATAACAAAGTGAATCAATTATACATATATTCCCATATCTCTTCCCTCTTGCATCTCTCTCCCTCCCACCCTCCCTATTCCACCCCTCTAGGTGGTCACAAAGCACCGAGCTGATCTCCTTTTGCTATGCGGCTGCTTCCCACTAGTTATCTATTTTACATTTGGTAGTGTATATATGTCCATGCCACTCTCTCACTTTGTCACAGCTTACCCTTCCCCCTCCCCACATCCTCAAGTCCATTCTCTAGTAGGTCTGTGTCTTTATGTAGGTTCTTTATGTAGGTTCTTCATGACATTTTTTTTCCTTAAATTCCATATATATGTGTTAGCATACGGTATTTGTCTTTGTCTTTCTGACTTACTTCACTCTGTATGACAGACTGTAGGTCCATCCACCTCATTACAACTAGCTCAATTTTGTTTCTTTTTATGGATGAGTAATATTCCATTGTATATATGTGCCACATCTTCTTTATCCATTCATCTGATGATGGACACTTAGGTTGCCTACTCTGTTTTAAACACAGCTTCTTTTCATATTTTTACAGATAAGTTCAGAAGCATTTTTCAAAACCTAAGAAATCTTGATTTTCTCCTTTGTGTCTAAGACTCTTCCAACAATGCAGTAATGTACAAAAATGATACAAATCCAAGAAGCTTCTTTATGCCTCTTCCTGTTATTTGAGAGTTGTAAAATGAACAAGTTATGATCTGTAGCACAGTTTTAGCAAGAAGTCTCTTAATAGCTTGAAAAATTACAAGAGAAAGTCAAGAGTATTTTTTTATTGGCTTAATTCTTTAAAGTTAAGACTTTATTATTTTAGAGCAGTTTTTTTGGTTTAGAGCAAAATTATGGGGAAGATACAGAGATTTCCCATATACCTCCTGCCCCCACACATGCACAACCTCTTCAACCAACATTCCCCAGCAGAGTGGTACATTTGTTACAATTGAGGGACCTAAATTGATATATCATAATTATCCAAAGTCCATACTTTACATTTTGGTTCACTCTTGTTGTTGTACATTCCTATGGATTTGGACTCAAGATAATTTTTTTATTAAGCATATAGCTAACCGCTATGCTATGTAAACTTTACTGTGAAAAATGTTATTTTCTGGTTTGAAACATATATTTAAAGTCTAGATTATATTATAAACTGAGAATATTTGCCCAACTACAATCTGATAAGTTCATGTTATTAGTCATTTAGAAGTATACACAAACTTTAGTCATAAATGAAATTTTACACAAATGAAAGTAAATTTACAAAATACTTACTGAGGTACAAAACAAAATAAAGATTATTTTATACTCTGATCAGTAAAATATCAATATAATTTTCATATTTATCAAAAGTTATTTTGAAAATTAATTTTTAAAATAAATTTTGTTTTTAAAAGACATGAGTACAAATATTTTTTCTTACTTTTAGACTATTCATATATAATAAAATGCAACCTGATTCATTAGTTTAGCTGCTATTTTTTATTTTTGCCAAAGCATTGGTAAGTCCCAGGTCTAATACTGCATAAGGCTGACCAAGTAAATCTATAGCTATGAGACCACAAATCTAAGCTCCAAGTGTTACAGTGTGTCTCTTCCTTACTTCCAAAATATTAAAATATGTTAATACTTGGATTCTCAGTTTTAGCTAAATGGAAAGCCCCACTTCTCTGTCAAATTGAAATTAAACAGGGAATAAACATAAGCAGAAATAATGTAAATGCTACTTAAAATTTATACACTAGTAATATTAAAAATTTCTTATTAAACTCAGCAACTATCTAGGAATTTTTTTGTTTTCTTTAAACATCCTAAGTTTACTTCCAATTTTTTTTATTAAAAAAATTGAGATACTTTGAAAACAAACTAATTTTATCAAGATAAAATTTCAGCATCAGAAGAGAGATCGTGTATCTTATATCTTTTATCGACATTTGAAGTATAAACCTAAAAAACGCTTAAAATTTTTCATATGACTATTTCATATACAATAGTCCTCCTAGTCATTAACTCAATTACTGTTATAGAAGCAAATAATTGTCTAGTATAATGTAAGCAACCAATTATAAAAAGCTGAGTCAATCAAATTCTCTTATCAAGAGTTCTCCTCACGAAAACTTCTAGCATATAGAAGTTTGTGTTATACAGAGTGACTATAAAGTCCTTATGTGTGAAATTATGTCCTCTCTTAATTATTTGATTTTCAGCATGTCTACCTAATAATAGTTGAGGTCCTAAAAACACCTATCAGGGATTCTCTGGATGAAGATGACGAAAAAGTAAAATTTGTGTAGCAAATAGAGTATGTATAGAGGTGTAAATAACTCTTTTGAGAGTTCATTAGTTCTTTCTTCCCAATTCCATTCCCTACTCAGAGGGACTGAGGGTTAGGAATAGAAAAGGAAGGTAAAGCAGATAGCAGAAGTATAGAATGCTTTGAGATTGAAGCCTTGGGGAAAAAAGAAATATGGCAGGAAATAAATCAGGCTTTTCAAAGTGGATGTCACCTCTAAAGGGAAGTTGCTGAGATGCATGTAAGACAGGCATGAAGTTGTCCTGGAAAGAGCTTAAAAGGAGTTTTAGAAATACAGGTATCTCACGCTTTTCGAAATTCACTTTATGCCACTTCGTTTTTTATGAAAGACCTGCATTAGTATCTGTTTGTGCTAACCAAAAGAAATCTGAAGAGGATTTTTGCTTATACAAAAAAAAGGTACAGACTAACCTCATTTTATTGCACTTTGCTTTATTGCACTTTGCAGATACTGTATTTTTTACAAATTGAAGGTTTGTGGCAACCCTGCATCAAGCAAGTCTATTGGCACCATTTTCCCAACAGCATTGACTCACTTTGTGTTTCTGTGTCGCATTTTGGTAATTCTCATATTTCAAACTTTTTCATTATTATTATTTTATTATGGTGATCTGTGATCAGTGATCTTTTTTTTAGGTATAGTTGATTTACAATATTATATTAGTTTTGAGTATACAACAGTGATTCAAAATTTTTATTGATTATACTCCATTCAAAGTTATTATAAAATATTGGCTATATTCCCTGTGCTGTACAATATATCCTTTTAGTTTATTTATTTTATACAAAGTATTTTGTACATCTTAATCCTCTACCCCTATAATGTCCCTCCCCACTTCCCTCTCCCCATTGGTAACTACTAGTTTGTCTTCTATATCTTTGAGTCTGTTTCTGTTTTGTTATATTTATTCATTTGTTTTATTTTTTAGATTCCAAATATAAGTGATACCATACAGCATTTGTCTTTCTCTGTCTGACTTATTTCACTAATCATAATACTCTCTAGGTCCATCCATGTTGTTGCAAATGGTAAAATTTCATTCTTTTTTATGGCTGAGTAGTATTCCATTGTGTATATATACCATATTTTCTTTACCCATTCATCTATTGATGGACGCTAGGTTGCTTCCATATCTTGGCTAGCATAAATAATGCTTATGAACATTGTGGTGCATGTGTCTTTTAAATTAGTGTTTTTATTTTCTTTGGCTGTACACTCAGGAGTGGAATTGCTGGATCATGTGGTAGTTGTATTTTTGGTTTCTTGAGGAACCTCTGTACTGTTTTCCATAGTGGCTGTACCAATTTCCATTCCTACCAAAGGTGTACAGTGTTCCTTTTCTCCACATCCTTGCTGACATTTGTTATTAGTGGTCTTTTTGATTATAGCCATTTTGACACGTGAGGTGATATCTCACTGTGGTTTTTTTTTGCGGTACGCGGGCCTCTCAGTGTTGTGGCCTCTCCCGTTGCGGAGCACAGGCTCCGGACGCGCAGGCTCAGCAGCCATGGCTCACGGGCCCAGCCGCTCCACGGCATGTGGGATCTTCCCAGACCGGGGCACAAACCCGTGTCCCCTGCATCAGCAGGCAGACTCTCAACCACTGCGCCACCAGGGAAGCCCCTCATTGTGGTTTTGATTTGCATTTCTCTGATGATTTGCAATGTTGAGCATCTTTTCATGTGCCTGTTGGCCATCTGTATGTCCTCTGAAGAAAAACGTCTATTCAGGTCTTCTGTTCATTATTTAATCAGGTTGTTTGGGTTTTTTGTTGTTTTTTTTTAATATTGAGTTGTATGAACTGTCTGTTTTGGATATTAAACCGGTTTTGGTCATATCATTTGCAAATATTTTCTCCCATTCAGTAGGTTATCTTTTCATTTTGTTGATGGTTTCCTTTGCTGTGCAAAAGCTTTTAAATTTAATTAGGTCCCATTTGTTAATTTTTGCTTTTCTTCCCTTTGCCTTAGGAGACAGATCCAAAAAATATATTGCTACAATTTTTGTCAAAGAGTGCTCTGCCTATGTGTTTTTCTAGGGGTTTTATAGTTTCTGGTCCTAAATTTAAGTCCTTAATCTCTTTTGAGTTTATTTTTGTATATGGCATGAGAAAATGTTCTAATTTCAGTCTTTTACATGTAGCTGTTCAGCTGTTCCAGCACTACTTATTGAAGAGAATGTCTTTTCCCCATTGCATATTCTTGCCTCCTTTGTCATAGATTACTTGACCGTAAGTGTGTGGGTTTATTCCTGGGTGGCTCTCTATTCTATTCCTTTGATCCATGTGTCTGTTTCTTTGCCAGTACGATACTGCTTTGATTACTGTAGCTTTGTAGTACAGTCTGAAGTCAGGGAGCATGATACCTCCAGCAATGCTTTTCTTTCTCAGGATTGCTTTGGCTATTCAGGGTCTTTGAATTTTCATACAAAATTTAGAATTATTTGTTTTAGTTCTGTGAAAAATGCCATTGGTATTTTGATAGGGATTGCATTGAATCTGTGAATTGCTTTGGGTAGTATAGTCATTTTAACAATATTAATTCTTCCAATCTGTGAACATGGTATATCTACCCATCACTTTGTGTTATCTTCAACTTCTTTCATCAGTATCTTTAGTTTTCCAAGTACAGGCCTTTTACCTCCATGTATTTATTCCTAGGTATTTCATTCTTTTTGATGCAATGGTAAATGGGATTGTTTTCTCAATTTCTCTCTCTGATATTTCTTTGTTAGTGTAGAGAAATGCAACAGATTTCTGTATATTAATTCTGTATCCTGTGACTTTACTGAATTCATTGATGAGCTCTAGTAGTTTTCTAGTGGTGTTTTTAGGGTTTTCTATGTATAATATCATGTCATCTGCAAACAGGAACAGTTTTACTACCTCCCTTCCAATTTGGATTATTTTTCTTTCTTCTTCTTGTCTGTAGCTAGGACTTCCAAAATTGTGTTGAATAGAACTAGCAAGAGTGGGCATCATTGTTTTGTTCCTGATGCTTTCAGCTTTTCACCATTGAGTATGATGTTAGCTGTGGACTTATCATATATGGCCTTTATTTTGTTGAGGTATATTCCCTCTGTACCTACTTTGTGGAGAAATTTTATCATAAACGGATGTTGAGTTTTGTCAAAAGCTTTCTTTACATCTATTGGGATGATCATATGATTTTTATTCTTCAGTTTATTAATGTGGTATATCACATTGATTGATTTGTGGATAGTGAACCATCTTTGCATCCCTGGGATAAATCCCACTTGAAGTGATCAGTGATCTTTGGTATTACTATTGTAATTTTTATATTTTGGGTTGCCACAAACCATGCCCATTACAAGATAATGCCACCTTAAAAGATAAATGTGTGTATTCTGACTGCTCCACTGACCAGCTATTCCCTCATCTCTCTCCCTCTCCTTGGGTTTTCTTATTCCCTGAGATGCAACAATATTGAAAAAGACCAATTAATAACCCTACAAAGGCCTCTAAAAGTGTTCAAATGAAGGGAAGAGTTGCAGGTCTCTCACTTTGAATCAAGAGCTAGAAATGATTAACCTTAGAGAGGAAGTTATGTTGAAAGCTGGGATAGGCCAAAAGCTAGGCCTGTTGTGCCAAACAGTTAGCCAAGTTGTGAATGCAAAGGAAAAGTTCTTGAAGTAAATTAAAGAGCTACTCCAGTGAACACAGGAATGGTAAGGAAGTGAAACAGCCTTATTGCTGATAAGGAGAAAATTTCAGTATTCTGGATAGAAGATTAAACCAGCCACAACATTGCCTTCAACCAAAGCCTAATCTAGAACAAGGCCGTAACTCTCTTCAATTCTGTAAAGGCTGAGAGAGGTGAGGAAGCTGCAGAAGAAACGTTTGAAGCCAGCAGAGGTTGGTTCATGAGGTTTAAGGAAAGAAGCTATCTCCATAACTTCAGAGTACAAGGTGAAGCAACAAGCACTGATGCAGAAGCTGCAGCAAGTTATCCAGAAGATCTAGCTAAGATAATTAATGAAGGTGACTATACTAAATAACAGATTTTTCAATGTAGACAAAACAGCCTTCTATTGGAAGAAGATGCCATCTAGAGCTTTCATAGATGAAGAGAAGTAATACCTGGCTTCAAAACTCCAACACACAGGCTGACTCTCTTGTTAGGGAGTAATGCAGCTAGTGATTTTAAGTTGAAGCCAGTACTCATTTGCCATTCTGAAAATCCTAGGGTCCTTAAGAATTATGCTAAATCAACTCTGTCTGTACTCCCGAAATGGAACAACAATGCCTGGATGACAACACATCTGTTTACAACATGATTTACTAAATATATTAAGCCTACTGTTGAGAGCTACTGCTCAGAAAGAAAGATTTCTGGATGTCGGTTCAAGATGGTGGACCACAAGCACGTGTGCTCACTCCCTCTTTCGAGAACACCAGAATTACAACTAACTGCTGAACAATCATTGACAGGAAGAACTAGAACTCACCAAAAAAGATACCCCACATCCAAAGACAAAGGAGAAGCTGCAATGAGACAGTAGGAAGAGTGCAATCACAATAAAATCAAATCACATAACCGCTGGGTAGGTGACTCACAAACTGGAGAACAATTATACCACAGAAGTCCACCCACTGGAATGAAGGTTCCAAGCGCCACGTCAGGCTTCCCAACCTGGGGGTCCGGCAATGGGAGGAGGAATTTGCAGAGAATCAGACTTTGAAGGCTAGTGGGATTTGACTGCAGGATTTTGACAGGACTAGGGGAAACAGAGACTCCACTCTTGGAGGGCATACACAAAGTAGTGTATGCATAAGGACCCAGGGGGCAGGAGCAGTGACCCCATAGGAGGCTGAACCAGACCTACCTGCTACTGTTGGAGGGACTCCTTCAGAGGCAGGGGATGGCTGTGGCTCACCACGGAGACAAGAACACTGGCAGAAGAAGTTCTGGAAAGTACTCCTTGGCGTGAGCCCTCCTGGAGTCCACCATTAGCCCCACCAAAGAGCCTGTAGCCTCCAGTGCTGCGTTGCCTCAGGCCAAACAACCAACAGGGAGGGAATTCAGCCCCACCCAGCAGCAGACAGGCAGATTAAAGTTTTACTGAGCTCAGCCCACCACAGCAACACCCAGCTCTACCCACCACCAATCCCTCCCATCAGGAAGCTTGCACAAGCCTCTTAGATAGCCGCATCCACCAGAGGGCAGACAGCAGAAGCAAGAAGAACTACAATCCTGCATCCTGTGGAACAAAAACCACATTGACAGAAAGACAGGCAAAATGAAAAGGCAGAGGGCTATGTACCAGATGAAGGAACAAGATAAAACCCCAGAAAAACAATTAAATGAAATGGAGATAGGCAACCTTCCAGAAAAAGAATTCACAATAATGATAGTGAAGATGATCGAGGAACTCGGAAAAAGAATGGAGGCAAAAATTGAGAAGATGCAAGAAATGTTTAACAAAGACCTACAAGAATTAACAAAAATATACCTAGAAGAATTAAAGAACAAACAGACATGAACAATATAATAACTGAAATCAAAAAATACACTAGAACGAATCAGTAGCAGAATAACGGAGGCAGAAGAACAGATAAGTGACCTAGAAGACAGAATGGAGGAATTCACTGCCACAGAAGAGAATAAAGAAAAATGAATGAAAAGAAATGAAGGCAGCCTAAGAGACCTCTGGGACAACATTAAACCCATCAACATTTGCATTATAGGGGTCCCAGAAGGAGAAGAGAGATAGAAAGGACCTGAGAAAATATTTGAAGAGATTATAGTTAAAAACTTCCCTAACATGGGAAACAAAATAGCCACCCAAGTCCAGGAAACGCAGAGAGTCCCAGGCAGGGTAAACCCAAGGAGAAACATGTGGAGACACATAGTAATCAGATTGACAAAAATTAAAGACAAAGAAAAATTATTAAAGGCAACAAGGGAAAAACGACAAATAACATACAAGGGAACTCCCATAAGGTTAACAGCTGATTTCTCAGCAGAAACTAAAAGCGAAAAGGGAGTGGCATGATGTATTTAAAGTGATGAAAGGGAAGAAGCTGCAACCAAGATTACTCTGTTCAGCAGGGATCTCATTTAGATTTGACAGAGAAATCAACAGCTTCACAGACAAACAAAAGCTAAGAGAATTCAGCACCACCAAACCAGCTCTACAACAAATGATAAAGGAACTTCTGTAAGTGGGAGACACAAGAGAAGAAAAAGACCTACAAAAACAAACCCATAACAATTAGGAAAGTGGTAATAGGAACATACATATAGATAATTACCTTAAGCGTGAATGGATTAAATGCTCCAACCAAAAGACACAGGCTCGCTGAATGGATACAAAAACAAGACCCATATATGTGCTGTCTACAAGAGACCCACTTCAGACCTAGGACACATAAAGACAGAAGGTGAGGGGATGGAAAAAGATATTCCATGCAAATGGAAATCAAAAGAAAGCTGGAGTAGCAATACTCGAATCAGATAAAATAGACTTTAAAATAAAGAATGTTATAAGAGACAAAGAAGGAAGGACACTACATAATGATCAAGGGATCAATCCAAGAAGAATATATAACAATTATAAATATATATGCACCCAACATTGGAGCACCTTAATACATAAGGCAAATACTAACAGCTATAAAAGGGGAAATCAACAGTAACACAATAATAGTGGGGGACTTTAACACCTCACACCAATGGACAGATCATCCAGACAGAAAAATAACAAGGAAACACAAGCTTTAAATGATACAATAGACCAGATAGATTTAATTGATATTTATATGACATTCCATCCAAAAATAGCAGATTACGCTTTCTTCACAAGTGCACATGAACATACTCCAGGATAGATCACATTTTGGGTAACAAATCAAGCTTTGGTAAATTTAAGAAAATTGAAATCATATCAAAGCATCTTTTCTGACCACAACACTATGAGATTAGAAATAAATTACAGGGAGAAAAACGTAGAAAAGCACAAGCACATGGAGGCTAAACAATCCATTAATAAATAACCAAGAGATCACTGAAGAAATCAAGGAGGAAATTAAAAAATACCTAGAAACAAATGACAATGAAAACATGATGGCCCAAAACCTCTGGGATAAAGCAAAAGGACTTCTAAGAGGGAAGTTTATAGCAATACAGTCCTACCTCAAGAAACAAGAAAAATCTCAAGTAAACAACCTAACCTTACACCTAAAGCAATTAGAGAAAGAAGAACAAAAAAATCCCAAAGTTAGCAGAAGGAAAGAAATCGTAAAGATCATATCAGAAATAAATGAAAAAGAAATGATGGAAATGATAGCAAAGATCAATAAAACTAAAAGCTGCTTCTTTGAGAGGATAAACACAATTGATAAACCATTAGCTAGACTCATCAAGAAAAAAAGGAAGACTTAAATAAACAGAATTAGAAATGAAAAAGGAGAAGTAACAATGGACACTGCAGAAATACAAAGCATCATGAGAGAATACTACAAGCAACTATATGCCACCAAAATGGACAACCTGGAAGAAATGGACAAATTCTTAGAAAAGCACAACCTTCCAAGACTGAACCAGGAAGAAATACAAAATATAAACAGACCAATCACAAGCACTGAAATTGAAACTGTGATTAAAAATCTTCCAACAAACAAAAGCCCAGGACCAGATGGCTTCACAGGCCAATTCTATCAAACATTTAGAGAAGAGCTAACACCTGTCCTTCTCAAACTCTTCCAAAATATAGCAGAGGGAGGAACACTCCCAAACTCATTCTATGAGGCCACCATCACCCTGATACCAAACCAGATAAAGATGTCACAAAGAAAGAAAACTACAGGCCAATATCATTGATGAATATAGACACAAAAATCCTCAACAAAATACTAGCAAACAGAGTCCAGCAGCTCATTAAAAGTTTCATACACCATAATCAAGTGGGGTTTATCCCAGGAAAGCAAGAATTCTCAATATTCGCAAATCAATCAATGTGATACACCATATTAACAAATTGAAGGATAAAAACCATATGATCATCTCAAGAGATGTAGAAAAACCTTTTGACAAAATTTAACATCCATTTATGATAAAAACCCTGCAGAAAGTAGGCATAGAGGGAACTTACCTCAACATAATAAAGGCCATATATGACAAACCCACAGCCAACATCACAGCCAACCCATAGCCACAGTTCTCAATGGTGAAAAACTGAAACCATTTCCACTAAAATCAGGAACAAGACAAGGTTGCCACTCTCACCAGTATTATTCAACATAGTTTGGAAATTTTAGCCACAGCAATCGGAGATAAAAAATAAAAGGAAGCCAAATCGGAAAAGAAGAAGTAAAGCTGTCACTATTTGCAGATGACATGATACTATACATACAGAATCCTAAAGCTGTCACCAGAAAACTGTTAATCAATGAATTTGGTAAAGTAGCGGGATACAAAATTAATGCACAGAAATCTCTTGTACTCCTATACGCTAATGATGAAAAATCTGAAAGAGAAATTAAGGAAACACTCCCGTTTACCATTGCAACAAAAAGAATAAAATACCTAGGAATAAACCTACCTAAGTAGACAAAAGAACTATATGCAGAAAACTATAAGACACTGATGAAAGAAACTAAAGATGATACCAACAGATGGAGAGATACACCATGTTCTTGGATTAGAAGAATCAACATTGTGAAAATGACTATACTACCCAAAGCAATCTACAGATTCAATGCACTCCCTATCAATCTCCCAGTGGCATTTTTCACAGAACTATAACAAAAAATCTTAAAATTTGTATGGAAACACAAAACACCCCAAATAGCCAAAGCAATCTTAAGAAAGAAAAATGGAGCTGGAGGAATCAGGCTCCATGACTTCAGACTATACTACAAAGCTACAGTAATCAAGACAGTATGGTACTGACACAAAAACAGAAATATAGATCAATGGAACAGGATAGAAAGCCCAGAGATAAACCCACACACCTATGGTCACCTTATCTTTGATAAAGGAGGCAAGAATATACAATGGAGAAAAGACAGTCTCTTCAATAAGTGGTGCTGGGAAAACTGGACAGCTACATGTAAAAGAATGAAATTAGAACACTTCCTAACACTATACACAAAAATAAACTCAAAATGGATTAAAGACCTAAATGTAAGGCCAGACACTATAAAACTCTTAGAGGAAAACATAGGCAGAACACTGTATGACATAAATCACAGCAAGATCCTTTTTGACCCACCTCCTAGAGAAATGGAAATAAAAATAAACAAATGGGACCTAATAAAACTTAGCCTTTGCACAGCAATGGAAACCATAAACAGGATAACCCTCAGAATGGGAGAAAATATTTGCCAATGAATCAAGAGACAAAGGATTAATCTCTTAAATATATAAACAGCTCACATAGCTCAATATTAAAAAAAAAAAAATCCAAAACTGGTCAGAGGACCTAAATAGACATTTCTCCAAAGAAGACCTACAGATGGTCAAGAAGCACATGAAAAGCTGCTCAACATCAACAGTTATTAGAGAAATGCAAATCAAAACTACAATGAGGTATCACCTCACACCAGTTAGAATGGGCATCATCAGAAAATCTACAAACAACAAATGCTGGAGAGGGTGTGGAGAAAAGGGAACCCTCTTGCACTGTTGGTGGGAATGTAAATTGATGCAGCCACTATGGAGAACAGTATGGAGGTTCCTTAAAAACCTAAAAATGGAATTACCATATAACCCAGCAATCCCACTACTGGGCATATACCCTGAGAAAACCATAATTCAGAAAGACACATGCACCCCAGTGTTCATTGCAGCACTATTTACAATAGCCAGGACATGGAAGCAACCTGAATGCCCATCGACAGATGAATGATTAAAGAAGATGTGGTACATATATACAATGGAATATTACTCAGCCATAAAAAGGAACAAAGTTGGGTCATTTGTAGAGATGTGGATGGACCTAGAGAGTGTCATACAGAGTGAAGTAAGTCAGAAAGAGAAAAACAAATATTGTATATTAGGGCATATATGTGGAATCTAGAAAGGTGGTGCAGATGAACCGGTTTGCAAGGCAGAAATAGAGACACAAATGTAGAGAACAAACGTATGGACACTTGAAGGGGGAAAGTGGGCAGTGGGTGGTGGTGAGATGAATTGGGAGATTGGGATTGACATATATACACTAATACATATAAAATAGATAACTAATAAGAACCTACTGTATAAAAAATAAAATAAATTCAAAAAAATAAAGTAAAACAAAATAAAAGACAAAGATTTCTTTCAAAATATTACTGCTCATTGACAATGTACCTGGTCACTGAGGAACTCTGACGGAAATGTACAGTGAAATTAATGTTGTTTTCATGCCTGCTAACACAGCATCTGTTCTGCCGCCTGTGGATGAAGGAGTCACTTGGACTTTCTAGTCTTATTATTTAAGAAATACATTTTGTGAGGCTGCAGTTACCATAGGTAGTGAGTCCACTGATGGATTTGGGCAAAGTCAATTGAAAACATTCTGGAAAGGATTCACCTTTCTAGATGCCATTAAAAATATTCATAATTCATGGGAAGAGGTCAAAATATCAACATTAACAGGAGTTTGGAAGAAGTTGATTCCAGCCCTAATGGATGAAACTGAAGGATCTAAGATTTCAGTAGAGGAAGTAATTGCAGATGTGAAAATAGCAAGAGAACTGGAAATAGAAGTGGAGCCTGAAGATGTGACTGAATCTCAGTTGCTGCAATCTCATGATAAAACTTTAATGGATAAGGAGCTGCTTCTTACAGATGAGCAAAGAAAGTAGTTTCTTGAGATGGAATCTACTCCTGGTGACAGTGCTGTAACAACTGTTGAAATGACAACAAAGGATTAAAATATGACAGAAACTTAGTTGGTAAAGCAAGGGCAGGGTTTGAGAGAATTGACTCCAATTTTGAAAGAAGTTCTACTGTGGGTAAAATGCTGTCAAACAGAGAAATCATTCATAAAAGGAAGAGGCAATTAATGCAACAAACTTCACTGTTGTCGTATTTTAAGAAATTGCCACAGCCATTGCAACTTTCAGCAACCATCACCCTGATTAGTCAGCAGCCATCAACATCAAGGCAAGACCATCTACCAAAGAAAAGACTACAGTTTGCTGAAGGCTTAGATGATGGTTAGCATTTTTTAGCAATAAAGTATTTTTAAATTAAGGTGTACACATTTTTTAAGACATAAGGCTATATTGCACACTTAATAGCCTGCAATATAGTATAAACATATATGAACTGGGAAACCAAAAAATTCATGTGACTTGCTTTATTGCAATATTCACCTTATTGGGGTTGTCTGGAACCGAACCTTCATTATCTCTGAGGTATGCCTGTAATTGCTTCTTCATTTTATGCCATTTCAGTTTATGAAAGGTTCCAAAGGAATGCTCTACTTTGGGATAGCGGGGGAACGTATACTTAATTATACTAGATATGTTCATTATGAACAATCAAAGGTCTTTTCAACTTAGTTATTCAAGTACACTAGAACCAAGGCAGGAGTTGATAATTCTAAATTGTAAAATCAAATTGGCACTGGACATTGAACAGACAATGAAATGCAAAAATCTTCTTAGTATACAGACAATAAAACAAATTAGTAAGTATATCATGGAATCTGTGGGGAAAGAGGCCTGAAGTTTCTTGTAAACAAGGTGGTAGTAGAAATTAATACTGTAATTTATATGACAGTAATTGATACTCAATAGAAAGGTGATATAAAAGAGTAATTAATACTCTTTAGTATGTTAACTGTCATTGATATTATAATAGGTTGCTGTTATAGTTTTATTTTTAATGAAAATAAAATATAGGGCTCTTTAATATTTCCTCCCAATTCTGATCTCCCTAACACTTTTCCCCTATAAGATTCTTAATATATCAATCTGCTTTCTCTTTACATGTAGACTTTCAAGAACTCTTGTAATTAGTATTGGATTCTGTAAATGAAAATTACATACACAATTGCAATATCTGTCCCAAGATATTGCAATAGATACAAACTCTGCCACAACACTTACTTCCAATATCTGAATCAGTGATTTTCAAGTTGTGTTTCATGACTCAGTGGTAGATTATAAAATCAATTTGGTGCGTCACAACTATCATTTTAAAAAAAGAAATAGAATTAGTATGAATAAAAAAAATTTCAGAGTTCATCACTCATTGTCTTAGTTCGGGCTGCTATAGCAAACTACCATAAAATGGGTGGCAAAAACAACATTTCTCACGGTTCTGGAGGCTGGAAAATTCAAGATCAAGGTGCCAGCAGATTCAGTGTCTGGTGAAGGCTGTCTTCTTAATTTGCAGACAGCTACCTTTTCATTGTATCATCACACGTTGGAGAAAGTGATCAAGCATGCACAAGCGAGCAAGCTAGCTCTCTGGTCTCTTCTCATAAGGGTGCTAATCCCATCATGAGGACTCCACATCCTCTAAACCTAATTACCTCCCAATGGCCATACCTCCAGTTACCATCACACTGGGGGTTAGGGTTTCAACCTAAGAATTTTGGAGGCACACAAACATGCAGTCCATAACACACATAATATGAGTAAGGTTTATTTCATGGGACTTATATTTCAGTTTTATGCTTATGTATAAAAATATATATGTAAGTACATTTGAGTTATAATGTAAATTATATTTCTTATTTTGATTGTGGTCAAAAAGCTTGAGAAATGCTGACCTAAATGCAGTTAGATCACTGTGCTGTATCAACATAGTTGATACATAATACTAATTCTTGATGTTATTTTTCAGAATAAGGAATCTAAAGAAGAGCAAGTGTAAGTATTAGTTTATTTAATTTTTAAATCTGTCTTAGTACTGTCAAAGTGTGCTTTGCCAGAATGACACAGCCTTGCTTTAGAACGTGTTCTCACTAAGAGAAGAATAGACAGTTTTTTTTGTCTTAATAAGTTGTCAGGTTTTTTTAACTGAAAGTGACAAAAAGTTAAATTATCATTTATTTTGGGAGAATAGAATCTCTTGGCATTTTCCTATCAATGTATGGCTACTCAAGAGTCATCCAATGCTAACTGCTTTCTTCAAGGACTAAATTTGGTTCCAGTATAAAATCCTTTAAAATATAGTCTAGATTGTAGTTAGCCAAATATAGACTAAGTTAAACTTAACCTTAAAGGCAGATTATTGTTTGTCCCAGTGACCCTTTTATAAAAGAGTTTGGTTTGGTTTGGTTTGTTTAATTAACCTGAGATGTTTGATTGGTTTTTTTTAACCCCAGTTGTTAATGGTGAATTTTGAACCTTTACTGGAAACCTTTTAATGTCTAAAGAACATTGAGAGCTATATTCTACAACCATATGATTAATGACAGTGTAGTAGAGGAAGGAAGTGGGGGAGACATTCAATAAAGAGATCATTATACCCACCAAAGAGTTGTTAACTGAAAATTAGTTACTTTAGAGAACTCTCTGTGAGGACATAATTAAGATAACTTTAAAATGGTAACAAGAACATATTTTGGTAACTTTAAAGCCATCGATTTTGATATTTTCTCATTGATTAATGGACATGATCCACTCGGTAAGTTAATAGTTCATCATCCAAGATGGGTTTTCTCTTTCTTTGTCAACAAGTTGAGCCACTAATGCAATAGGTTTTTTTGTTTTTTTGTTTGTTTTTGCGGTACGCGGGCCTCTCACTGTTGTGGCCTCTCCCGTTGCGGAGCACAGGCTCCGGACGCGCAGGCTCAGTGAGCATGGCTCACGGGCCAGCTGCTCCACGGCATGTGGGATCTTCCCAGACCAGGGCACGAACCCGTGTCCCCTGAATCGGCAGGCAGACTCTCAACCACTGCGCCACCATGGAAGCCTTTTTTTTTTTTCTATAGAGCAGCTTATTAGTTATCCATTTTATACATATTAGTGTATCTATGTCAATCCCAATCTCCCAATTCATCCCACCACCCCTCCCGCCACTTTTCCCCCTTGGTGTCCATACATTTGTTCTCTGCATCTGTGTCTCAATTTCTGCCCTGCAAACTGGTTCATCTGTACCATTTTTCTACGTTCCACATATATGTGTTTATACATGATATTTGTTTTTCTAACTTACTTCACTCTGTATGACAGTCTCTAGGTCCATCCACGTCTCTACAAATGATCCAATTTCGTTCCTTTTTTATGGCCAAGTAATATTCCATTGTATATATGTACCACATCTTCTTTATTCATTCATCTGTCAATGGGCATTTAGGTTGCTTCCATATTCTGGCTATTGTAAATAGTGCTGCAATGAACACTGGGGTGCATGTGTCTTTTTGAATTATGGTTTTATCTGGGTGTATGCCTAGTAGTGGGATTGCTGGGTCATATGGTAATTCTAGTTTTTTAAGGAACCTCCATATTGTTCTCCATAGTGGCTGTATCAATTTACATTCCCACCAACAGTGCAAGAGGGCTCCCTTTTCTCCACAACCTCTCCAGCATTTGTTGTTTGTAGATTTTCTGATGATGCCCATTCTAACTGGTGTGAGGTGATAACCTCATTGTAGTTTTGATTTGCACTTCTCTAATAATTAGTGATGTTGAGCAGCTTTTCATGTGCTTCCTGGCCATCTGTATGTCTTCTTTGGAGAAATGTCTATTTAGGTCTTCTTCCCATTTTTGGATTGGGTTGTTTGTTTTTTTAATATTGAGCTGCATGAGCTGTTTATATATTTTGGAGATTAACCCTTTGTCCGTTGATTTGTTTGCAACTATTTTCTCCCATTCTGAGGGTTGTCTTTTCATCTTGTTTGTAGTTTCCTTTGCTGTGCAAAATCTTTTAAGTTTCATTAAGTCCCATTGGTTTATTTTTGGTTTTATTTCCATTACTCTAGGAGGTGGATCAAAAAAGATCTTGCTGTGATTTATGTCAAAGAGTGTTCTTCCTATGTTTTCCGCTAAGAGTTTTATAGTGTTCTGTCTTACATTTAAGTCTGTAATCCATTTTGAGTTTATTTTTGTGTATGGTGTTAGGGAGTGTTCTAATTTCATTCTTTTACATGTAGCTGTCCAGTTTTCCCAGCACCACTTATTGAGGAGACTGTCTTTTCTCCATTGTATATCCTTGCCTCCTTTGTCATAGATTAGTTGACCATAGGTGCATGGGTTTGTCTCTGGGCTTTCTATCCTATTCCATTGATCTATATTTCTGTTTTTGTGCCAGTACCATATTGTCTTGATTACTGTAGCTTTGTAGTATAGTCTGAAATTCAGGAGCCTGATTCCTCCAGCTCCGTTTTTTTTCCCTCAAGACTGCTTTGGCTATTCGGGGTCTTTTGTGTCTCCATACAACTTTTAAGATTTTTTGTTCTAGTTCTGTGAAAAATGCCATTGGTAATTTGATAGGG
Source organism: Pseudorca crassidens (assembly GCF_039906515.1). Classification (NCBI taxonomy): domain Eukaryota; kingdom Metazoa; phylum Chordata; class Mammalia; order Artiodactyla; family Delphinidae; genus Pseudorca; species Pseudorca crassidens. The sequence goes on along the minus strand of NC_090300.1, from coordinate 94,098,745 downwards.
ATTGCGTTGAATCTGTAGATTGCTTTGGGTAGTATAGTCATTTTCACAATGTTGATTCTTCTAATCCAAGAACATGGTATATCTCTCCATCTCTTGGTATGTTTAATTTCTTTCATCAGTGTCTTATAGTTTTCTGCATACAGTTCTTTTGTCTTCCTAGGTAGGTTTATTCCTAGGTATTTTATTCTTTTTGTTGCAATGGTAAATGGGAGTGTTTCTTTAATTTCTCTTTCAGGTTTTTCATCATTAGTTTATAGGAATGTAAGAGATTTCTGTGCATAAATTTTGTATCATGCAACTTTACCAAATTCATTCATTAGCTCTAGTAGTTTTCTGGTGACATCTTTAGGATTCTTTATGTATAGTATCATGTCATCTGCAAACGGTGACAGTTTTACTTCTTTTCAAATTTGTATTCCTTTTATTTCTTTTTCTTCTCTGATTGACGTGCCTAGGACTTCCAAAACTATGTTGAATAATAGTGGTGAGAGTGGACATCCTTGTCTTTTTCCTGATGTTAGAGGAAATACTTTCCGTTTTTCACCATTGAGAATGATGTTTGCTCTGGGTTTGTTGTATATGGCCTTTATTATGTTGAGGTAGGTTCCCTCTATGCCGACTTTCTGGAGAGTTTTTATCACAAATGGGTGTTGAATTTTGTCAAAAGCTTTTTCTGCATCTGTTGAGATGATCATATGGTTTGTCTTCTTCAATTTGTTAATATGTGTATCATATTAATTGATTTGCTTATATTGAAGAATCCTTGCATCCCTGCGATAAATCCCACTTGATCATGGTGTATGATCCTTTTAATGTGTTGTTGGATTCTGTTTCCTAGTATTTTGTTGAGGAATTTTGCATCTATATTCATCAGTGATATTGGTCTGTGATTTTCTTTTTCTGTAGTATCTTTGTCTGGTTTTGGTATCAGGGTGATGGTGGCCTCATAGAATGAGTTTGGGAGTGTTCCTTCCTGTGCAATTTTTTGGAAGAGTTTGAGAAGGATGGGTGTTAGCTCTTATCTAAATGTTTGATAGAATTCACATGTGAAGCCATCTGGTCCTGGACTTTTGTTTTTTGGAAGATTTTTTTTTTTTTTTTTTTGCGGTACGTGGGCCTCTCACAGTTGTGGCCTCTCCTGTTGCGGAGCACAGGCTCCGGACGTGCAGGCTCAATGGCCATGGCTCACGGGCCCAGCCGCTCTGTGGCATGTGGGATCTTCCCAGACCGGGGCACGAACCCATGTCCCCTGCATCGGTAGGTGGACTCCCAACCACTACGCCACCAGGGAAGCCCCTTTTGGAAGATTTTTAATCACAGTTTCAATTTCATTCCTTGTGATTGGTCTGTTCATATTTTCTATTTCTTCCTGGTTTAGTCTTGGAAGGTTATACCTTTCTAAGAATTTGTCCATTTCTTCCAGGTTGTCCATTTTGTTGGCATAGAGTTGCTTGTAGTAGTCTCTTAGAATGCTTTGTATTTCTGCCGTGTCTGTTGTAACTTCTCCTTTTTCATTTCTAATTTTATTGAATTGAGTCCTCTCCCTTTTTTTCTTGATCAGTCTGGCTAATGGTTTATCAATTTTGTTTATCATCTCAAAGAACCAGCTTTTAGTTTTATAGATCTTTGCTATTGTTTTCTTTGTTTCTATTTCATTTATTTCTGCTCTGATCTTTATGATTTCTTTCTTTCTGCTAACTTTGGGTTTTGTTTGTTCTTCTTTCTCTCTTTCCTTTAGGTGTAAGGTTAGGTTGTTTATTTGAGATATTTCTTGTGTCTTGAGGTAGGCTTGTATAGCTATAAACTTCCCTCTTAGAACTGCTTTTGCTGCATCCTATAGGTTTTGGATCATCCTGTTTTCATTGTCATTTTCTCTAGGTATTTTTTGATTTCCTCTTTGATTTCTTCAGTGATCTCTTGGTTATTTAGTAACGTATTGTTTAGCCTCCATGTGTTTGTGTTTTTTACGTTTTTTTCCCTGTAATTGATTTCTAATCTCATAGCGTTGTGGTCATAAAAGATACTTCATATGATTTCAATTTTCTTAAATTTACTGAGGCTTGATTTGGGACCCAAGATGTAATCAATCCTGGAGAATGTTCCGTGCGCAGTTGAGAAGAAAGTAATCTGCTGTTTTTGGGTGGAATGTCCTATAAATATCAGTTAAATCTATCTGGTCTGTTGTGTCATTTAAAGCTTGTGTTTCCCTGTTAATTTTCTCTTTGGATGATCTGTCCATTGGTGTAAGTGACATGTTAAAGTCACCCACTATTATTGTGTTACTGTTGATTTCTTCTTTTATACCTGTTAGCAGTTGCTTTATGTATTGAGGTGCTCCAATGTTGGGTGCATATATATTTATAATTGTTATATCTTCTTCTTGGATTGATGCCTTGATCATATGTAGTGTCCTTCCTTGTCTCTTGTAACATTCCTTATTTTAAAATCTATTTTATCTGATATGAGTATTGCTACTCCACCTTTTGTTTGATTTCCATTTGCATGGAATATCTTTTTCCAACCCCTCACTTTCAGTCTGTATGTGTCCCTAGGTATGAAGTGGGTCTCTTGTAGACATCATATATATGGGTCTTGTTTTTGTATCCATTCAGTGAGCCTGTGTCTTTTGGTGGGAGCATTTAATCCATTTACATTTAAGTTAATTATCGATATGTATGTTCCTATTACCATTTTCTTAATTGTTTTGGGTTTTTTTGTATAGGTCCTTTTCTTCTCTTGTGTTTCCCACTTAGAGAAGTTCCTTTAGCATTTGTTGTAGAGTTGGTTTGGTGGTGCTGAATTCTCTTAGCTTTTGCTTGTCTGTGAAGCTTTTGATTTCTCTGTCAAATCTGAGTGAGATCCTTGCTGGCTAGAGTAATCTTCGTTGTAGGTTCTCTCCTTTCATCACTTTAAATATATCATGCTGCTGCCTTCTGGCTTGTAGAGTTTCTGCTGAGAAATCAGTTATGGGAGTTCCCTTGTATGTTATTTGTCGTTTTTCCCTTGCTGCTTTCAATCATTTTTCTTTGTCTTTAATTTTTGCCAATTTGAGTACTGTGTGTCTCAGCATGTTTCTCCTTGGGTTTATCCTATATGGGACTCTATGTGCTTCCTGTACTTGTGGCTATTTCCTTTTCCATGTTAGGGAAGTTTTTGACTATAATCTCTTCAAATATTTTCTTGGGTCCTTTCTCTCTCTCTGCTCCGTCTGGGACCTCTATAATGCGAATGTTGTTGTGTTTAATGTTGTCCCAGAGGTCTCTCAAGCTGTCTTCATTTCTTTTCATTCATTTTTCTTTACTCTTTTCCACAGCAGTGAATTCAGCCATTCTGTCTTCCAGGTCACTTATCCGTTCTTCTTCCCCAGTTATTCTGCTATTGATTCCTTCTAGTGTATTTTTCATTTCAGTTATCGTATTGTTCATCTGTGTTTGTTTGTTCTTTAATTCTTCTATGTCTTTGTTAAACATTTCTTGCATCTTCTCGATGTTTGCCTCCATTCTTTTTCCGAGGTCCTGGATCATCTTCACTATCATTATTCTGAATTCTTTTTCTGGAAGGTTACCTATCTCCACTTCATTTAGCTGTTTTTCTGGTGTTTTACCTTGTTCTTTCATCTGGTACATAGCCCTCTGCCTTTTCACCTTGTCTGTCTTTCTGTGAATGTGGTTTTTGTTCCATAGGCTGCAGGATTGTAGTTCTTCTTGCTTCTGCTGTCTGCCCTCTCCAATAGTTTTTTTGTGTGTGTGTTTTCATGCTATGTCTAGATACCGTAAAAATAACTTACTAAAGAATGAAACAATATTATCAGTCATTTTGCTCATTTTGACTTACAGCATAGAGCCAAACCTGGATGATCATCAAATCATGCAGCGAGCTTTGTTTTTAAATGAGAATTTTCAAAGACACACAAAAGTAAAGAGAATGATATATCTACATTTGTATGTATACCTATCATCCTGATTCGACAGTTATCACTGTTTTTCCATATTTGCTTCATTTTTTCCTTAACATTTTGTTCTTTTTTGAATGTTTTCAGTCCCAAACATCATATAATTTTACCTCTACATGATTCAGTTTTCATCTCTTTAATAAGAGATGAATATTTTTCTATATTATCATAATGCTATTATCATACTTTAAAAATGTAGGAATAATGTTTTGGAGCTTTTCAAAACTACAGATTCATATTTTTACAGTGTTGGGGTGTCAGAAAAATGTAATTTTTTAACAGCTTTTTAAGTAATATGGAAAACTGATTGGGTTTTCGAACTGTGGTCTACACAAGCAGTTTATTTCATTGAACTTTCCAAAATATTTGAGTCAGTCTAGAATACTTCAGTGATACCTAATGACTGTTTTATAGTGTTTTACAAGTTATTCTACAAGCGTTAGATATCATTTTTTTTCTAGGTCTCAGTGGCCTAAAATAAGTACTGATGCATCCTGGAGTTATCTATTTTCTTTCTAATAATAAAATAAAAATAATTTTCTTTCACTTATAAAATTAAGTAATACAGTTCATGCTATAAGTAAAAGTTCTATTTCTTGTTATTGTTCAATGAGATTAGGAAGGAAATTCATAGCTACTAAATAGTGGGCCAACTTGAAAGGATAGTAGCATGCATTTAAATCTTAGACATAGGTATAAAAATGAGTTAATTGTCATTGTACATGTAATATTTTCATTGTTTTCTCAGTGGTTCCTAGTTACTTTAATTCATTATCACTACAGTTTTTTTTTAAAGTCCTGTTACAAAAGAAACCTCCATTTTAATCTACTTTATATTGCTGTTTGCAGCCCTTTATTTAAATGTACATGGGACCTAAGCACTGAAGTTGATTAAACCAACCTACTTGTCAAGAATGATGTGATGATTAAATAATATAGCAGATGTAGACATGCTTGTCAATATTTCCCAAAGTATTGTTTCTCAAAGTAACTGATGTTAATAGTTATAATTTGAAAAGTGAACTCCATATTCTGATAGTTCTTAAAAACACTACTATGAACAGAATAGGTACCTCAGTTGAGTGCTATCTGAAATATGCTAAAATTCATTGTGAATCTTCAAAAGAAATACACAGTATGACTACTCTCCAAACTTTGACTATGAGCCCTTCTGATCTGAGCATCTCATGAGACCAGTACAATATTAATTTGGGAAATAATGGCTTAGATGAAAAGCACTATACAATTATAAAAGATCACATTGATTATGTCACCACTATAGTCCAAATATGATAGGTAAGGAAGAGCAATTGAAGAAAGAACAAGCAAATCTATACTCAATCAGTGGATTTATGAAAGATGATGCAAGTGATGTTCAAGAAGATTCTGCAACTGAAGACAAGTTCTATAGCCTGGATGAACTGCATATTCTGGACATGATAGAGCAGGTAAGCCTGATTTGAGAGGATACAGCCCTGCCTTCCTTCTTCCAGAACAATTGTTAACCATTTTTTCCCCATGACTCTTTGAACAGCATGTTAACCTAGTGATTTATGTTGTATTTCTGAGGAAAAAGAAAAAACAGGAAAGGAGGGACAGAGGGATGGCTGACATAAAAAAGAACCCTAGGAACTGGAAACTTTTCACTTTAGTCCTCAGACCATTTCCTGATTTTAAGTATTGGGCAGAGTTGATTACAAATGCATTCCTTATAAAGAGTTTTCAAATACCACAAGGAAGAAAAAAATACCCTGGCATAATCCCATTGGATTAAATTTCATGAGAAAAATAGTTTTATAAAACAAATCTACTTTCATTTTTCAAAAAGTTAAACCTTTTTGTTACCATGAAATATCTACAAAAAATATTAACAAACAACAATTTTTTGGTTCCTTTCCTGGTGGTAGTCAGTGCTGGGAATGACATACTTATATATGAAGGTGCATATGAACATGATTTTAGTGCTCAGCAGAGCACTTAATGAGACAAAACATATAGAAAGCTTTTTTTTTTTCAAAAAAAAAATCACTTGCTTAACCTACCCATGAGAATTCTGTACTGAGGTAATATATTATATCCTGTTCCATGGTTTAAGTATAATAATATATAATATATAGTAATGTTGATATCTAAGGATACAGTTAGTACAAACAATTTCCTGGCTGATAGTACATTAGTATAATTGTCATGCCTTTTTGTCTCCTTTCTAATTAAAATATATACATATATTTTAACTGAAATGACATATTCTAAGCTTTGGATGTCACACTAAAGTTTAAATGTGGGGCCTTTGGTTTTCATCCAACAGCTATAAGAACTCAAAAAATAGAACGAAAATGTCACACAGCTTTTGAAAAATGTTTATTCATTCATTTATTCAAAAAACACTTAGCACTTACTTTGTGTCAAGAGCTATGCTAAGACATGGTCCCTGTGATCACAGTGTTTATAATCCAGTGGAGAAGTTGAACATTAACCTAAGGTGATAATTACTAAGGTAATAATTAAGTAGTTTAGCAGTTAAGATTGCCTGAGTTTAGAATTCTGGCTCCTTCACTTACTGTGTGACCTTGGGCAAGTTACTCAGTTTTATCATCTCTAAAGTAGTAGTGAGTGCCTACCTCATATGGTTCTTATGACAATAAAAGCATTACAAAAAATGCTTTAAAAATGGTAAGCATACAGATAACATTATTCAGTAGTAGCAGCAGTAGACAAGTAACTATGGTATTGTTTAGTGAATGCTGTAATTGGAGAGAGGCAGGTTTATTTAAATTAATCAGAGAAGTGGTATTTGCATTGAAACCTATAATGCATGAGTATGAGTTAGACAGCAACTTAAATCCCCTTTAAATAACAATAATAGTAGTGTTTTTCATTTAAATTTCTATAATATTAGTGCTTTTTTAAAGAGGAAAATAAAGCATGAATATTCCATTTGCTCAATAGGGCTCAACCAACAAGGTAACTACAGAATATGGAGAAACTGAGAAGCAAAAGCTTGCTCGACAACGGCAGTTTTGTAAATTGCACTATCAGTGTGAAGTAAGTATTTTTCCATTATATCTGAGACAAGTTAGAGGTACTTCAAATGTTCAATTTAATGGTATATATTTTTAAAGAGCCCAGTTTTTTCTTTAAATTTCTGGTGGCTTGAACAGAATTAACTGAAATAATATTTTTCATTGATCAGGATTTCAAAAGACAATTGAAAACAGTTACTTTTCGGTGGCAAGAAAACCAAATGCAGATTAAAAAGAAAGATAAAATCATCTCAACTCTTAACCAACAAGTGGCTTTTGGAATCAATAAGGTGTCCAAGTAAGTGCAAATCTGTTGATAGAAGAAAATTCTGGGTTTGCCCCATAATGAACAGTATCCTTTAAAAGATAATCCCTATGTAGCCACTAGGTGGCATTGTGACTGCACATTAGGAACTGCCAACCACAGGGCTGCAATTGCTTAAAAACCCACTATATTTTGCCTTGCCAGCTGGATTGAGAAATAAGCAACTGCTCACTCTAAATATCAAGCTTTTCATGTATTGGCTGAATAAGTGTGAAGATAATAGAATTACATGAGAATGATAATTAGCTTTCAGGTCATGACTCTAATTTGTAAAAATGTGACTAATGATTGGCTGTTTCTTTATAGCATATGGTAAGTACATTCCTCAAAGACATCACTGACTCACTTTCATACCTTTTAATGTTGGTTTCTGAGAGTATTTGTGTTCTAAGCGCAAGAGATTGGAAACAAATCAAATTCCCGGAGAATCTTTTCACCCCATCAATCTCATTTCTCTTACAACCTCAAGTATTAAAAATGCCTGAGACTAAAAATTCTGATTTAATAAGGAAAAATGAGTATCCTGCTCCATTCTGTTTATACTAACGACTGCCTCGAACCATTTTGAAGTGAAATAGTAATATAATTTGTGACACATTATTTTAATAAACAGTAATACCACAAAATACTAGTCATCCATGATTCTAATTTGAAATCCACTGCAGTTCCTAGACTGCTAATAGGGAAAATAGACAGATTCTAGGGAATATCTTAGTTTAAGGAGTCCAAGATGTCAATAGTTAAATTGGAGAAATATTAGGCAGAGATTTTGGTCTTAAATTTTCTCCCACATAACATTTCATCCAACCTGAACAGGTTTTTAGGAAGAACAGGATGCCATAGCTCTGGCAACATGGTATCAGTTGCAAACACTTTCAGTTTTGTGGACCTAAAATAGCTTGGATAAATTAAACTGACTGAAATCACTTAAGAAGCCACACTTCAGGATTCAAAATTTTGTCTTTTAGCCTGAAAGACAATGACCAATCCATAAATATGTTATATAGTATCAGAGATCAGAAAAGTAATGCCATCCATGCAGATGACCTGTCTCTCTCCTTTGCTATCTGAGATATCTCTCTTCAACTCTAATACCTTACCCAGACTCCCTTGTATGCTTGAGACTACAAACAGACCACTTTAGGGAATGCATATGTCTTCACACAAGGAACATTCAGTGCTGAACATTCACCAAACTTTTATCAAGTTCCCACAGTATGCGAAGAATTATGTAAGGCACATGTAAAGGATACCAAGACATATCAGACATTAACTGTGAGCTAGTGGAAAGTATAGATTAATATGAGAGGATTAAAATTACATGTAACAGAGGGACCTCCAGTTGCACCAAAATGTAGTAGCTCTGTTACTTGCAAGTCTTCCTTCTTACAACTTAAACACCCTGGATAGAACACAACAAACATGAGAAGACTCTGAAAGGTAGAAGGAAGCAGACTGTCTAGAAACCTTGGAACTTGAAAGAATGATGTGACAGTGATTTTTTTAAAATTGCCTCCCATTTATCCTAGACAGAGCACTGCAGAAACCTCCAACATGCAACTGTCAGTAAGCACAGGGTAGGGGGCCACTAAAGTGCCAAGAAGAGTCTGTTCCCTTTAGCCAGAGGATCAGGGAAAGGAAGATATAATAACATGAAACCTTTTTGGCACTACCCACCTACTCCAGCCAAACACCACTAGACCCACACCACCCCTTGGACACAGGTACTGCACTCTGACAAAAGATGGCAGAAATCAGATTCCCTTGCTGGGGTAGCAGTACTGAGCAGGTAGCTAATCTTCCATTCCTCGCCAAGTGGAAGCAAGGGGTGTTCCAGTTTCTCTGCCAGGATAGCATCAATATGGTCCAGCTGCGAGCTAAGCCTCTACCTCTACCTAGCATCAACAAGACTTAACAAAGTGATCCAAGGTGGGACTAGTCAATACTAGGTTTTATTCTTTCTCTCATGGGGAGCTGAATCTCCACCCTGGCGCCAGGTGGTACTCCATTTCCCCTGCTTTCCCCAGCTGGTGCCAGAGGCACCCGACAGGGAGCTCCTGCCTCTCTCTACCATACAGCAGCAAAGCAGTGTGAGTCAGCCCTTCTACACTTCACTTGAAGTAAGAAAAGATCAATACCAGTAGACTATGTATGCATATTGTAATACCTAGTGCAACCACTAAGAAAGCTGCATAAAGAGATATACTCAAAAACACTATAAATAAACTAAGATGGAACCCTAAAACATGTTCAGGTAACCCACAAGAAAGTAAGAAAAGAGAAACAGAGGAAACAAACAGAAAACAAATAATAAAATGGCAGACTTAAGCCCTAACATATCAATAATTACCTTAAGTATAAATGGTCTAAATATATCAATTAAAAGACAGAGACTGGAAGAATAGATTTTAAAAACAAAACAAAAAGAAGTGTGATCCAACAATATGCTGTTTATAGGAAATACATTTCAGTTTCAACAACATAAGTAGGTTGAAAATAAAAGGATGGTAAAATATATACCATGTAAATATTAATCAAAAAATAAGAAGTGTCTATATTAATATCAGATAAAATGGACTTCAGAGCAAAGAAAGCTGGAGACAAAGAGGGACATTACATAATGATAAAAGGATCAGTCCACTGGGAAGACATAAGAACCTAAAGGTGTACATACCAAACAACAGAGCCTCAAAATATATGAAGCAAAACAGAACGGAAAGAAGAAATAGAAGACCTCTACAACACCATCAAGCAACAGGATTTGATTGATATTTATAGAACACTTCACCAGACAATAACAGAATACATATGCTTTCAAGTACCCACAGGAAATATACCAAGATAAACCATATTCTGGGCCATAAAACAAACCTCAGCAAATTTAAAAGAATTGAAATCATGAAAAGCATGTCTCAGATCACAGTGGAAACAAACTAGAAATCACTAACAAATATAACAGGAAAATCTGCAAACACGTGGAGACTACACATATACTTCTAATTAATTCATGAGTCAAAGAAGAGGTCTCAAGGGAAATAAAAATATGTTGAATTAAATACAATATGTCAAAGTTTGTGGGGCACAGCTAAAGCAGTTCTGAGATTTATAGCACTAAATGTGCGCATAAGAAAAGGGGAGAAGTCTCAAATGTATAATACAATACAAGCTCCCACCTCAAGAACCCAGAAGAAGAAAAGCAGAATGACCCAAAACAAGCAGAAGGATGGAAATAATAAAGATTGGAAATATTGAAATTGGAAACAAAAAGCAGTAGAGAAAATCCATGAAACAAAGAGCTGGTTTCTTTGAAAATATCCATGCAACTGACAAACCTCTAGCAAACCTGACAAAAAAAGAGAAGACACAAGTTACCACCCTCAGGAATGAAATGGTGATATCACTACAGACCGTGCCGACATCAGAGAATTGTGCTGAGTGAAAAAACCCAATCCCCAAAGCTTATATACTATATTATTCCATTTCTGTAACATTCTTGAAATGACAAAATTTCAAATAGTTCAAAAATGACAGAGTGATAAAAATGAAAAATAGATTAGATTAGTGGTCCCAAGGTTTTAAGGAGGAGATGGAAGAGGGAGGGAAGTGGCTGTGGCTATAAAAGGGCAAAATAAGGCGTCCTTGTGGTGATAAAATTGTTCGCTATCTTTAACTGTATCACTGACAACATCCTGGGTTATTATACTGTCGTTTTGCAAGATGTTGCATTGGGGGAATGTGGATAAAGGGTACATAGGATCTGTCTGTATCATTTCTTATACCTGCATGTGAATGTATGTTTATCTGAAAAGCTTAACTTTTTGAAAAAGTACATATAAATGTCAAATGAAGCTGTATTTAATAGGGATATTGTGGGGTAAAAAGAGTACTTTTGATGTTGAGATAAGGAAGAACTTCATTGAAGACATAGTGTTTTACCTAAGCTAGGTAATACATAGGGTGAGATGGGAGAAAAGACAGAGGGCATTCAGACCAGATAGGAAAGCATGAATGTTGCATGTATTCTCATATAAGCTTTTGAGCCTTTCTTTGTTTAATTCACCTGGTCATGTCCCAAGAGCATGTGATAAAAATATAAATATTCTTTCATTGTAAAATGTTGATTTCTTTCATCTTAGAACATATTGTTTATTTGGAAGCAAAAACATCTTTTTTCTTTGGCCTAATTCAATGCCAATACTACAGTAAATGGTCAATATGTTGATGATAATTGCAGTGTTAATAAAGAAGACATACAAAAGTGACATATTTTGCACAAATTACAATACTTAATAAATGTTAGGAAACTGCTGTCCATAAAATTTATATAGTAAACTTCATAGCCAGCCAGAGTAAGCTTGAGAACTTTAGATATTTTAGAGAACAAAATCTAATCCCACCCTGTCATGGTTTTCATGAGAAAAATAGGACTAACTAGTTATGACTACCTGAACATATATAGCTGGTTCATGTATGAGCAGGATGATAGGAACTATGCCTACCTTATCCTCTGTTACTTAAGAATCCAGGTCTTCTGAAGTCCCGATCAGCTTTGTCAGTTCTTATCGCCCACTCTAAACTAGAGCTGGGTAAAATAATGAAGTAATGGCAGTATACATGGGAAAGAAAGATGTCAGTCTTAGAAATCTTACAACTTACTTTTCAATTCTCTCTACATACTCCTGTAGAGTATATAGAAACAAAGCTTGTATTTCTTATTCTTTACTCAAGAACATGATCTCTTTTGTATCTAAAGAGACCTGTTTTCTTTTCATTGCATTTATCAGTCCAATACAACATTCATTGTAAGTCTCTACAGCTTCCAAGAAGCTTAAACGTAAGTAGGTGGTCTCTGAAATCTAGTGGTGAGCAATCCAGCCAACATGTAACGTCACTGTTTTAAGGCTTTATCATTCCATAGTTTATATAAACCAAAACTCATATGTATCCCAAGTGTCTGAACATATCAGAGACTTAAAGAGAAATGTGCTTTTGCTATAAATCTCTTCATATTGAAGCAGATTAACAGGTGGTAAAGAAAAATGCAGCACAAGGGAGGAACATCAAAAATGGTATGTGAATATATGTCAACCCCAAAAGTATTACTTTGCATTGCTTTTAATAGTTTTTGGCGTGTCGGTTATTAAGTTAATCATGGGTTACGTTTTCTGATGTATACAAAATTTTTACCCAATCTTCTGTTGATTAGGTCATGTGAGTGACTCCCCTGTTATAATTTATAGTTTTGGGGTCTTTTTTAAATAAATAAATAAATTTATTTATTTATTTTGGGGTGTGTTGTGTCTTCGTTTCTGTGCAAGGGCTTTCTTTAGTTGTGGCGAGTGGGGGCCACTCACTGTCACGGCCTCTCTTGTTGCAGAGCACAGGCTCCAGACGCGCAGGCTCAGTAGTTGTGGCTCATGGGCCTAGTTGCTCCGCGGCATCTGGGATCTTCCCAGACCAGGGCTTGAACCTGTGTCCCCTGCATTGGCAGGCAGATTCTCAACCACTGCGCCACCAGGGAAGCCCCATAATGTATAGTTTTAATTAAAATTCTTATTTGTACACAGCCTCATTGCTTCTGTATTTAAGATCTGATTTCTTTCAGAACTTAAGTCTTTAATAGTTTGCATGACTTGATATACTATCTCTTTAAGGAATTTGAAGTTCTCAATCCCACCATAGGCCTAGAACATCACAAGATGCCATCTCTGTTTTCTAGTGAGTAAACTAAAGAACAAAGAGCTGAAGTCATTTTTCTGAGTCATTGAGCTGGGGATACGATATAACTCTTCAGTTTGGCTTTCTAATTTTCAGGGTTAGAACTTAGTTCTTTCTTTGTAAAGTCAGTAAATCGGACATCAGATGTAAGAAAGATAAATCTTAGAAGAATAAGGTAGAGGAGTCCAGTTATTTTCAGGCTCAAGATTTATGGCCCAAAATGGACATACTTAGTCCCTCCTCAGCTACAAGTAGGGTTGTTCTGACTGTTAATGATAAATAATTTCTAACATTTTATGGCGTTCTTTCTTCTTTTCTTAGATTGCAGCGTCAGAGCCATGCTAAAGATAATGAAATCAAGAACCTTAAAGAGCAACTTTCTATGAAAAGGTAACAAACAGCTGTTGCTTTGGTTGAGTGCACCCTCTCTGAAACTGTGTATTCCACTCAGAATATTCTGGCTAAGGTAGCCATATAACATAAACATCCAAACTAGGGCACTTCTGAGCATGATACTGAGCAGTATTAATAATTACACTGGGACAACAGATAAAAGCTGGAAATGTCCTAGGCAAATAGGGAGGAATGTTCACCTTGCCTCTGGCCCTGGGAAACTGCTGAGAGTGATTAAATCAGCAAAGTTGTGGTGCCACAACAAACTACTGTCAGGAACTAGGGCTTATGAATTCTTTTTTCTTTACTGTAATCAATACTACTAGGTGTGACTGATTCATGAAACTGGGTAAGTCTTGTTCTGATTTACATATTTTTTATAATAGCTGTTTTGAGATCTAATTCACATAGAATAAAATTCACCCTGTTAAAGCATACTATTCCTTGGTTTGTAGTATATGTACAGAGGTGTACAACCATCATCACTATCTAATTCCAGAACATTTTTCTCACCCTAAAAAGAAACCCTGGGTCCATTAGAAGTCACTCCCCATTCTCTTGTCCCCCAGCTTCTGGGAACCACTAGTCTATTTTTTTGTCTCTGTGGATTTACTTATTCTGGACATGTCATATAAAAGGAATCATATAATAATATGTGGCCTCTTTTGACTAACTTCTTTCACTTAACATAATGTTTTCAAGGTTCATCGTGTTTTAGCATGTATCAGTACTCATTCCTTTTTATGGACAAATAATATTCCATTGTATGGATATACCACACTTTGCTTACCTTTTCATCAGTTGATGGACATTTGGTTTGTGTCCAGTTTTTGGCTGTTATGAATAAAGCTGGTATGAACATTTGTCTACAAATTTTTGTGTGGACATATGTTTTCAATTCTCTTGGGTATATACCTAAGAGTAGAATTGCTGAGACATGCAGTAAACTCTGTTTAACTTTTGGAGGAACTGCCAAACTGTTTTCCAAGTGACTGCACCATTTTATAATCCCAGCAGGAATGGATGAGTGTTCCAGTTATCCACATTCTCACCAAGACTTATTATTTTATCTGTCTTTAGTTCACCCATTGTAGTGTTTGTAAAGTGGTATGTCTTTTTGGTTTTAATTTGCATTTTCCTAATAATTATGTTGAGTATCTTTTCATGTGCTTATTGGCTATTTGTGTATCTACTTGGAGAAATGTCCATTTACTTCCTTTGACTATTTTTAATATTGGGTTGTTTCTCTTTTAACTATTGAGCTTTAAGAGTTTTTTGTATATTCTGGATACAAGTTCCTTGTCAGATACATGATTTTCGAATATATTCTTCCATTCTGTGGGTTGTCTTTTCACTTCCTTGATCATGTCCTTAGAAGCACAGTTGATTTTGATGAAGTCCAATTTATCTATTTTTTCTCTCGTAGGCAAGTTTTTCACAGTATTCAGTGGCATCGTAATTCCCTTTTGTTGACTTCTTGAATATTTTATAACTTTTTCCCTCAAAATAATCTGGCCTTATTGATATTAACAACATATTGTCTTATCAGGCTTCTCATCAATGTTTGTCAGGTACTCAAGCATCCAGCTGTTTCTAATAATAAAACATTGAGGAAAGCCTTTGTGAACGTCCTTATTACAAAAATGTTATACGTCCAATTAATTGCTTTCATTAGAAAAATAATTTGGTTTGTATGCTCTAGCATTCTGGGGCTCAAGTGTAGGAAGCTGAAATGGAATAGGAAAAAGAGAAACCTCATAGGTAGCCATTTTCCATAATGTCCTTCATAAATAATATCCTTATCATCATCTCCTTCTCTCCTTCTCAAGCTATGGGAATTATTTTCATTCTAAGGTACTGAATGTGAGCACTGAGATAAACAGTAAAATATTTTAATACGGTGACTTAGCTTTATGACAGGGATAATAAAAACTTTTGTGGTTGCTATTGTTAGGACACAAAAAGACTTGTAGAAACTTTATGTAAAATTTATTAATAATAATAGCTAACATTTATTTAGTAATTAGTATGTGCCAAACACAAAGTGCTTTATGTATATTATCTGAATGAATTTTCACAACAACTCTTTTAGGTAAGTAATATAATTTTTCCATTTTTATATGTGAGGAAACTGAGGTATAGAGAAGTAACTTGCCCATGGTTTCACATTTAATAAGTTGTGGAGGTCAGATTCATCTTCAGACAACTTGATTTCAGAACCAAGGTTTAAATGACAACTTTAAACCCTCCACATTCATGATAGTAAAGGGTTAACAGTAAGAGTTAAGTAATGTCTTCTGTTGCTTTTATATGCTGTATACTTTCCAGGAAATCATTTCCTATTCATTGAATAGCTTGTATCTGTCTGCCTCCTGAATAAGGTTGAAAAGTCTGTCCTTGCTGCAGTGTTACTGACTCTTTATCATATATTTCAGATCTCAGTGGGAAATGGAGAAGCATAATCTGGAAAGCACAATTAAAACATACTTAAACAAACTGAATGCAGAAACTAGCAGAGCTTTAACAGCTGAGGTAAAAGAAAAGAAAGAGGGAGAGAGAGATGGGGTTGAGGAGTGAAGTTTTACTTGTGTACTGGTATACTAAAGAATTTTTAAAATATTGTTTTTGAATAAACAGAATTAAGACATCTGAGGACCAGCCAGAAAAACACAGCTCAAACTCTTGTGCTTTTTTGACTTGTTGGCATTTTGTATATTTTTACTTGAAATTGATGATCTTATGTTGTTTTGCCCCAAATGACTCCAAGAAATTGTTTTGCTTCAGTATGTATAGCAAATATAGACATCTTAGAAAATTCTCATTAATCCAGGTGACTAAGCCAAACTTCTAAGAATAACATTTCACTGCTGCCGTAATATCTCCTTTGCTATTTAACTACATAGATCTTCCAAAAACACATACACACCATACATTCCAGTGTCGGAAACCAACTTACCTCTTCCCCCAGAAAGGCATTCAGTTTCTTCTAAGTTATTTTAGAACACCACAGCTAGGATCTCTCAAAAGAAATGTGATTGTATGTATGTATGTAATTTTTATTTATAGATAACCAAACTTGATATACAATAAAATTCAAATTTTGGAGCACTCGTTGACATTAAAAGCATTACAAACCTTCTCACCTTTGTCATGGTAAGGTCTATTTTTTAGCAGAGCACTCTGGAATCCAGAGCTCAACAATCAAGGGGTGATATCTGCACCAAAAATCCCTGGACAGTAAAGTATTGGAGTATTAAATTTAACCAGAAAAAAAAAAAGCTCAGATTACCTTAAGAGTTTAACTTTGTAGACTTTGTTTTTCACTGCTTTTAATCAGAAAGTTCCTTTCTACTTCCATTATTAATTTTAGAAACACTTAATGCTGTCTAAGAGTATGAGCTATTTTCAGTGAATATTAAGTGATCAATAGGAAAAAACAGAGGCCAAATGACCATGCATCAATAATAGTTGGAAGGGATTCCCACTGCTGGAGAGACATCAGCCTAGATGACCTCCAAGGCCCATTTGGACAGCATAGTCCTGTAGGGTCTGATTGTTTTCTTACTCCTTCATCAATTAAAAAAAAAATCAAATAGCAGGACTTATTTTGACTGTTCTTAAACACACTTGCTGCATAATAGAGTTATCTGAGAGCTTTTAAAAACACCTTTTCGGGGCTTCCCTGGTAGTGCAGTGGTTAAGAATCCACCTGCCAATGCAGGAGATATGGGTTCGAGCCCTGGTCCAGGAAGATCCTGCATGCCCCAGAGCAACTAAGCCCATGTGTCACAACTACTGAGCCTGCACTCTAGATCCCGTGAGCCATAACTACTGAGCTCATGTGCCACAACTACTGAAGCCCATACTCCTAGAACCCGTGCTCCACAAGAAAAGCCACCGCAGTGAGAAGCCCGCGCACCGCAACGAAGAGTAGCCCCCACTCGCAGCAACTAGAGAAAGCCTGCGCATAGCAACGAAGACCCAACGCAGCCAAAAGTAAATAAATAAATGTTTATTTTAAAAAATCAATGACATAAAAAGAAAAAGATATTCAGAAATTTAAAAAAAAAACGTTTCCCAGGTTACACCTACTATCAATTAAATTAGAATCTCTGAAACCAAGACATCATTTTTTTAAGTTTCTGAGATGATTCCAGTGCATATGCAAGTTTAAAAACTAATGTTCTAAAATGTTTCCCAACCCAGTAACTTTTGAATAAAAATATGAGAATTTCAGAATTGATCAAAGAGCTTTAAAATGTGTTATGGGCAGGAAAGAAGCTCAGGTGTTGTTGGAAGAGACTGAAAAAAAATAACTTTAAATTTACTTGAAATGTTTGAGGAAAGAATGTGTTCATTTACAAGGACATCTTTAACTTCTTTCTCTTTCTCTCAAAAATCTGTAGGTATATTTCTTACAGTGTCGTAGAGATTTTGGTTTGCTTCATCTAGAGCAGACTGAAAAGGAATGCCTCAGTCAGCTTGCCAGGGCGACTCACATGGCAGCAAGGTAACCGCTCCTCTTCCTTAATGTGTCTTGTTCTCTGAGGTACTCACAGGTGGCTCCAAGGTTGAACATAATCTGTGATGTGTTTCACATATATGACATCAGAGTCTTTGGAGTGAAGAAGCCATTGTTTTTTTAAACCTCAAATGTCATTTAGTCACTTTGAGCTTTTACTTTGTTGCTCCTGCTGTGCCACTGAGTAGTCTACTAAGTGCAGTAGTAGCTGATGGTAGATTTTTCCCTTCCTCTACAATGAAACAGATCAAAAGTCTCAGTCAGAGACATGCATGAAGACCAGATATTTACAAAACAAGGTGGATTCTAATTGGAAAACTTTTTTCTAATTCTTTTCTCTCTTAACGCTTTATTTTAAATACCTTTGGAAAAATACATTGACGGAAAAATCAGTATTAACACCTAAAACCGTGTTAAAGGCAGTTTCCTGCTGTGCTACAAATGAGTGGTTTTCAAATTTTAGGCAGGTTGCATGGGATTCTTCAGTTTATAATTTTATGGGGTACACCTTTGAACTTAAGGAATTAATTAGATTAAAATCTCTGGGACCAAAGCATCACTACTTTTAATGATTATTATTTTAATATGATCATCATTATTCTTCAATTCTAAAGAATCAGAATCTCTGATGTTTAACAAGATTCCCAGGAGACACTGATGTGCATTCATGTCAGGGAAGCACTGTTGTAAGTGATCAGTCTATCTTTGCTTGCTAGAGGGAGAAAGGATGCTCTATAAATTAGAATATTATCAAGCTTCTTTGTATGAGATGATCTCAGTGATAACTTGTTATGCTCTTTTGTGCCAGGTGATACTGGGGTGGGGATGTTATAACAGATAGAGCCTTTTGAAGGGCCACGTGAAATCTCTCTTCTTGAGATGCCAGACCGTAAACACCTCAAAGCTGTTTTACTTAAGTCGTTTGATGGGCATGGTGGGCAGAGCTGCTGTGTTTGTGCAATTTAGCGTATCATAGAGACAACAATCTAATTCATCCTCACAGAAGAGGTATTTCTTTCTAACTTTCCTTTCTGTAGGGAATATCTTTTTCTAATTTGCAAAAGAGCCTGATAGGCCAACCGTGGCCCTGTGATGTCAGGGTTAATGTGAAGATAGTCCAAAACCTGCTTTCAGGATGTCAACATCTTTGAGAATGCTCCTGCACTGGATGGCTAGGGCAGTTTCCCTGTGTGGCCTCCTTTGCCTCCCTTCTTCAATGGAGGATTCCTATACAAAGGAATGTCTTTGTTTACTAAGCTTTTTAAAAATTTTTGATAACAAGCCCTTCCATACAACTTTCTGCCCATTTGAGGTAATTGGTGATAGAGGTAATTTTGTTGTTGTTTTACTTTATCTATATACATGCTAGAGAACATAATAGAAATTTTTGGAAATCTAAGTGGCATATAAAAAGAAAGAACTTTCTCTTGTGTCTCCATTTCTATACCAGCAACCTAAAATCACTTCAATTAAAGGCTGCAGTAGACAGTTGGAATGCCATTGTGACAGATGTTAGAAACAAGATTGCATTCCTCAGGGTAAGTCATGAAGTATTTAGAGTAAATTGACTGAATGGTGTAGGTGGTATATACTTAAAGGAAACATCTAACATTAAAAACAATTACTAGAGGAATTTAAGGAAGAACATGTTTTTTCATTGCAGTTATTAAAATTTATGCCTTTTTGAGGTTTGAGACTGATTACTTCCATTGTAGTTGGCTGTAGATAACATCCTAGGCTCTTACTTGTGGTCTTCTAGGTCCTTAGTCTAGTAAGTGGTAAACTCAAAAATTGTGCCTCACACAATTTTACTAGAATTCCAAAGCTAACTCTGCTCCAGTCAGAAATAAATGTCTTAACTTGATCTGAGTAATTATGTGTTTACAGAATTAAAAGGAAGATCAAGCAGATCTGTATTAGTTTTCAATCTTAACTTTTTATGTAATTACTCCCTAATGCAAAATAATAAATTCTTAATTATTCATGTAATAGAATTAGGACTGTGCTAACAGTAATCTAAAGAGGTAACACACTGAATACTTGTCTAGCTTTGTCCTTGGTGGTCTTCCCTGTTTCTTTCCCAGACTCGTTCATACTCAGTCTTTAGTGATGCTGAGCATATTTATTGGATTTATTCAGAGTTCTGGCCTCAAAAGAGATGCCCCTTGTTCTCTGTCATTGTTTTCTTCTAAGAACGTGTCCTATATATGGAAGTTTCTAAATGTTTGAAGACGTTCTCTTCCAGCTCTTGTGGTTTGTTTACAAAATAACATATAAAGCAAAATGGGGACAATGCCAAAAATGTTCAAACTATGTTTTTAAGCTTCAAGGATAGGAGTCTTACCTGTGGCAAAATCTAAGAAGAAAAAACAAAGGTATATGTGGAACTGGAGACAGCTACAGGTATAACTTTTAAGATTAAAAAAACATTCAAAAGTTTTCCCTAAAACTTCCCCTACAGTTTTTTGTTTTTTTTTTTTTTGCGGTACGCGGGCCTCTCACTGCTGTGGCCTCTCCCGTTGCAGAGCACAGGCTCCGGACGCGCAGGCTCAGAGGCCATGGCTCACGGGCCCAGCCGCTCCACGGCATGTGGGATCCTCCCGGACCAGGGCATGAACCCATGTCCCCTGCATCGGCAGGCGGACTCTCAACCACTGCGCCACCAGGGAAGCCCCCAGTTTTTAAAATGAACATTTGCAAGTAGTTCAACTCTTTGTTACAAATACTTTTTTCCCCATATTTTTCAGCAAGTAGATTATTTACATCTTCTTGATCTTTAGATTCTGTTTACTTTATATAAGTGGTTCCCATTTGGGGGCTAAAAATTATTGAAGCACTGAGGAGTTATCACAGAGATCTGTGAATTATATGTCTCTGTATCTTGTCAATCAATAGATACTTCTAAAAATACAGCTATTTACATCTATGGATAGTGGTGTATAGGGTTGTTTTTATGTCAGAAATTCTTTTTATATTATTTCTGGCATAATAGATTGGAAATCACTCATCTATGTTGTACTATTCAAAACTACATCAAGTACTTCCATATGCTATTTCTTTGAAGTTGATTTTGCTGTAAAATATTGTTTCTCCTACTAGACACAGTACAATGAACAAATTAACAAGGTGAAGCAAGGGTTTGCCTTGAGTACCTTGCCTCCAATCCAGCTTCCTCCACCACCACCCAGTCCTGAGATACTGGTAAGAAATACAGTTGACTCTTGAACAACGCAGGGCTTGGGAGTGCCAACCCCCCACCCACACCCCATGCAGTCAGAAATCTGGGTACTGCTCTCTCTACTTCACAAACAGAATTGATAAATGATTACCCCCGAGCAGGAAGCTGAAACAGTTTGGACAGAATCAGGACTCAAACCCTAGTTTTTTGATTCCACATATTGTGATTTCTAATCAAATGCAAACTTTCTCCACATTTAGTTAATTTAAAGATCTGTAAAATGAAAATACAGGGATTATATTTATTGAAAAAAATCAGTGTATAAGTGGACCCACACAACTCAGACCTGTGTTGTTCAAGGGTCAACCGTGTAACATTTTGAAAAATCACCATCTTCATCTTGATAAAATGGTAACAGCTTTAAAACACTGAATATGCATTATGTCTGTGTGTTCAAAGTGGAAAGGGTACATGTAGTGCGTATCATTTGTAATTATGTCCATTCCTGCTGTATCATCTACAGATGATATGACTAGTTGGCTGACTCAGCTGAGGCAAGAGGTAGGTTGTATCACTGGATTTTAGTAATGCGTTTGATATCTAAAGAGGTAATATATGCTCATTCATCCTGTCGATCACACGTTATGAGAGAAAACCGATGAATGCCTAGAATTCCCAATGCCCTCACGTTACTGCTAGATGACTAAAACATCTCAGCATAATACCCTAGCATGCTGGACTTCACCCCCCCACTTCCACTTTAGACTCTGTTTTTCATAACTTTTATCTTCTATTCTACCTTTAACAGTAAGGACAGCTTTCATTTATTACCCTTCCCTGCTTACTGTCTACATCAGACAAACTAATCTCTATGCTATACTGTTTATGTTAGCCTTCTGGGAAACATAGCACCTTAACCCAATAAACTCATACAGCTTTCCAAAAGACCTTTTAGAACAGAACCACTAGATAATAACCTTTATTATGATAACGGATCTGAGGGTAGGAAAGGTGTGATATATTTAGGGGTAGATCACTTTTGACATTAGCATTTCTGCTTATAGTAGAACTTTAAAAATGTTTTTTCTACAAATACTAGTTGAGTATATCAAAGAACTTAAAAATTATGTGAATTGTGTGGAGTTACACTGTTGCAAAAGCAGAATTCAGAGCTGAAAGCATTATGATATTCACCATGGGCTTTAGTTTAGAATGACAGTATTGGCTTTTATATTTTTGGTTAATTCAGGTTTTATAGGAGCATTATATTATGCATATTATTATTCTAGGCTTTGAACACACCATCATACCCAACTCTCCTGATAAGGAATGTGTTGCGTAGATGACAGAAATACCAGATTCCCTGTAGTTCTATGGGAAGTAACACATATTCTTGGTAGGATTTCTAGAAATCTGTTGCCTCTGCCTGTATTCAAACTACTGCCTATAGGTTGTAGTTAAACTCTCCCATGACTCTAAATATAAAATGGCTCTAGAGACTCGGACGCTAGAAACAGAGATGTTCTTTGGAGTTTTCTGGAACCAGACTGGAATAATCTATGTGATACTAGTGACACTATAAGTGACAAACATAATCAAACCTTGACCTCTACATCCTCATCCCTTCAGAGAGTTGCTTATGGCTGATGTGGCTACCCAGGTTTAGTCAAGGGAAAGAACCCACTGGCAGTTAGGCTCAATGGAATTTATAAGCATCCCTTGCTAACACTTGAGAGGTACATGTGTATCTTTTGTGCTTCCTAACCAGAGTCACTGCTGTGCTTGATCAAAGCTAACAGTTGTGTTAAAGTACAAGCATCAGTGACCACTGAGAATTAGTAGAACAGTTTGAGAGCACAAATGCTAGAAATGTAACCATTCTTTTTGCAATAAATTGAGGTGATATTATACAATGGAAATACATTAGAGGTCTGGGTTCAGGTCCTAACTCTGTGAAGAACTGTGTTGGTTTTGGGAAACTCAGCTGTCCCAGACTTGGTTTTCCTATCTACAAATCAGGAAATTGTACTAGATGATCTGATCACTAAAGTATTTCTTTCTGAGATTCTAGTATTGTAAAGAATGGTTACCAGGTTTTAAATATATATAGTAGTCTAACCTGAGAAGTCTAGAATAATGGGTATTGTTCCCAGTTTAACCCAGTATTTTTATGTGTTTCATTATGTTTTGATTTTTGCAGCCTGGCTGTCTAATCCTGAAAGTAGTGTTAGGTAATTGTTGTCCTCAAAAAGAGCAGGACTACTAACTCAGTACCCATCGTTCATTATTTAAGGACTTTATATTATGAAAATTTTGAAACATACATAAAAACAGAATGATGAACCTCTGTGAACCCAAGAGCCAACTTCAACATCATTATCAACATTTTGTCAGTCTTGTGCCATGTCATCCCCTTCTTCCTCCCCACTGGAACATTTTAAAGTAAACCCTACATCTCATCCATTTATACTTTAGTATGCATTCCAAAAAGATGAGGACTCTTATTCTTGAGATTTTTCTTGTTTCTTGAGGTAGGATTGTATTGCTATAAACTTCCCTCTTAGAACTGCTCTTGCTTCATCCCATAGGTTTTGGGTCATCATGTTTTCATTGTCATTTGTTTCTAGGTATTTTTGATTTCCTTTTTAATTTCTTCAGTGATCTCTTGGTTATTTAGTAGTGTATTGCTTAGCCTCCATGAGTTTGTATTTTTTACAGTTTATTTTTCCTGTAATTGATATCTAGTTTCATAGTGTTGTAGTCAGAAAAGATACTTGATATGATTTCAATTTTCTAAAATTTACCAAGGCTTGATTTGTGACCCAAGATATGATCTATCCTGGAGAATGTTCCATGAGCACTTGAGAAGAAAATGTATTCTGTTGTTTTTGGATGGAATGTCTTATAAATATCAATTAAGTCCTTCTTGTCTAATGTGTCATTTAAACCTTGTGTTTCCTTATTTATTTTCATTTTGGATGATCTGTCCATTGGTGGAAGTGGGGTGTTAAAGTCCCCTACTATGATTGTGTTACTGTCGATTTCCCCTTTTATGGCTGTTAGCATTTGCCTTATGTATTGAGGTGCTCCTGTGTTGGGTGCATAAATATTTACAACTGTTATATCTTCTTGGATTGATCCCTTGATCATTATGTAGTGTCCTTCTTTGTCTCTTGTAATAGTCTTTATTTTAAAGTCTATTTTGTCTGATATGAGAATTGCTACTCCAGCTTTCTTTTGATTTCCATTTGCATGGAATATCTTTTTCCATCCCCTCACTTTCAGTCTGTATGTGTCCCTAGGTCTGAAATGGGTCTTTTGTAGACAGCCTATATATGGGTCTTGTTTTTGTATCCATTCAGCCAGTCTATGTCTTTTGGTTGGAGCATTTAATCCATTTATATTTAAGGTAATTATCAATATGTATGTTCCTATTACCATTTTCTTAATTGTTTGGGGTTTGTTTTTGTAGGTCTTTTCCTTCTTTTGTGTTTCCTGCCTAGAGAAGTTGCTTTAGCATTTGTTGTAAAGCTGGTTTGGTGGTGCTGAATTCTCTTAACTTTTTGTTTTGTTTTGTTTTGTTTTGAATTCTCTTAACTTTTGCTTGTCTGTAAAGGTTTTAATTTCTCCATCAAATCTGAATGAGATCCTCTCTGGGTAGAGTAATCTTTTTTTTTTTTTTCAGTACGCGGGCCTCTCAGTGTTGTGGCCTCTCCCGTTGTGGAGCACAGGCTCCGGACACACAGGCTCAGCGGCCATGGCTCATGGACCCAGCCGCTCTGCGGCATGTGGGATCTTCCCGGACCGGGGCACGAACCCGTGTCCCCTGCATCGGCAGGTGGACTCTCAACCACTGCGCCACCAGGGAAGCCTTGGGTAGAGTAATCTTGGTTGTAGGTTTTTCCGTTTCATCACTTAAATATGTCCCGCCACTCCCTTCTGGCTTGCAGATTTTCTGCTGAAATATCAGCTGTTAACCTTATGGGGATTCCCTTGTATGTTATTTGTTGCTTTTCCCTTACTGCTTTTAATATTTTTTCTTTGTATTTAATTTTTGATAGATTGATTAATATGTGCCTTGGTGAGTTTCTCCTTGGATTTATCCTGTATGGGACTCTCTGCGCTTCCTGGACTTGATTGACTATTATTTCCTTTCCCATGTTAGGGAAGTTTTCAACTATAATCTCTTCACATATTCTCTCAGACCTTTCTTTTTCTCTTCTTCTTTTGGGACCCCTATAATTCGAAAGTTGTGCATTTAATGTTGTCCCTGAAGTCTCTGAGACTGTCCTCAATTCTTTTCATTCTTTTTTCTTTATTCTGCTCTGTGGTAGTTATTTCCACTATTTTATCTTCCAGGTCACTTATCCATTCTTCTGCCTCAGTTATTCTGCTACTGATTCCTTCTAGAGAGTTTTTAATTTCATTTATTGTACTGTTCATCATTGTTTGTTTGCTCTTTAGTTCTTCTAGGTCCTTGTTAAACATTTCTTGTATTTTCTCCATTCTATTTCCAAGATTTGGATCATCTTTATTATCGCTACTTAGAATTCGTTTTCAGGTAGACTGCCTATTTCCTTTTCATTTATTTTGGACTAGTGGGTTTTTACCTTCTTCTGCTGCATATTTCTCTGTCTTGTCATTTCGTTTAACTTACTGCGTTTGGGGTCTCCTTTTTGCAGGCTGCAGGTTCGTAGTTCCTCTTGTTTTTGGTGTCTGCCCCCAGTGGGTGAGGTTGATTCAGTGGCTTTTGTAGGCTTCCTGGTGGAGGGGGCTGGTGCCTGTGTTCTGGTGGGTGGGGCTGGATCTTGTCTTTCTGGTGGGCAGGGCCGCCTCCGGTGGTGTGTTTTGGGGTGTCTGTGAACTTAGTATGATTTTAGGCAGCGTCTCTACTAATGGGTGGGGTTGCGTTCCTGTCTTGCTAGTTGTTTGGCATGGGACGTCCAGCACTGGAGCTTGCTGGCGGTTGGATGGAGCTGGGCCTTAGCGTTGATATGGAGATCTCTGGGAGAGCTCTCGTCAATTGATATTACATGGGGCTGGGAGGTCTCTGGTGGTCCAATGTCCTGACCTCGGCTCTCCCACCTCAGAGGCTCAGGCCTGACACAGGCCGGAGCACCAAGACACTGTCAGCCACACGGTGAACTCAGTGACTTCCTTAGTATAAAGCTGCTGCTGACCTTTGTGATCATAAAACTCAGTCCTTAGTCTTGTTCCCTACCCTCAGATTTATGCCTCAGGACTCTTACTCTTATTGGCTATATAATCACACCACCATTTTGTACCTAAGAAAATTATAATTTTTAATGTCTAATATTGAAATTTATATTTCCCCAGTTGTCTCAGAAATGTCTTTTTCTTAACTAGATTGACAGTACTTCCAATGTGGTTATAATTACCATTACTTTAAAAACCCTTATTTTTAAAAAAACAATCCAAACAAGGTTTATACTTTTCATTTGGCTGGTTATTTTTCTTTAAAATATAACAGCTACCTAACTCCCTCCCTTTTATTCATATCATTTATCTGTTAAAAAACTAACTTCCTACATTATTGATGTAACTGATTACATCCTTGTGATGCCATTATACATATTCTTCTATTTCCTATAACCTGATCATTAGATCTAGAGGGTTAGTTAGAATCAGGTTCAGTATTTTTGGCAAGAGTACTTTATAGGTGATGATGTATACACACATTAGAAGACACACAGTGTCTCTCATTTAGCGATGTTAAGAATCACATGTCATCCTTATCTCTCCATTATGAAGTTCCCCATTAACTTTCACCCTGCTGGTTTCAGTATTGTTACTTAAGAGCTATCTCGATGCTCATTTTTTAAATTCAACAAATAGGTGAATTTCTGCTTTATGCCAGTGCTAGACCTGGCACATAGTAGATGCTCCATAAACCTGTCCTCTTTTGTCATCCAGCCAATAAGGTATCCATCCCATTGGTAGATGCTAAGAAGGGCTAGCTGTCTACAACCCCCTGGGAAGTTCAGTAACATTCACAGGCATGTCTGCAAGTCACTGTAGGAGGGTTTATTCCCTTGGCCCACCCCACTTCAGCTTTCCACTGCCCTTGGAACTAAACATAAGGTCAGAACTCCACCAGGTGGTACAAGGTCCCTTCAATACATAATAGCAAAAGTAATATTTTCTATAGACAACTTTGGTTCTTTAGCAGAATTTCTGACTGTCAGTATTGTTTATCAGCATGGACAGTACTCATTGAAGAGCTCCTTTCCATAGTCCTATATTATTCCATTTGTCAGAGAACTTTAAAGATCACCTAACCCAACCCTCTTACTTTATAGATTAATGACTTGGTATCCAAGATTACCCAGCTAGGTGGAGAGAAAGTAGGACTAGAACCCAGTTGTCTTCTGTGTCCATGCTCTTTAGTATATTTTACTGCCCTTTGCTTTTTCAAATATTCATATACTTAACTAACGTTATGACAACATTGTTTCTAATATGCTTTGTATCTAGATTTCAAAGCAGCTACCCCCCTCAAAAAAATTGCTCTATGAGTTTAGATTATTGACTATGTAAATATATAAATATGTGAGGGTTTTGTTTTTATTTTCTATCTTTTCTATTTTAGATACAGCAGTTCTTGGGAAGACCCGTTGTGAAAGAATCTTTCTTTAGACCTGTACTCACTGTTCCTCAAATGCCTGCTGTTTGTTCTGGAGTCATCTCTGCAACTGGTCAGCCTAGACCCCCACTGGTACAGATCCCTTCTTGGTGGAATATACATTAACTAGCTTGTTGTCACTTACAGTGGACTTCCAGAATGAATGTCTTCTCTTTGTTCATATACTTGATAAGTAATGATGAAGGTGATGGTGGTAGTGATGATCATGATGATCATGATGATGATTGAATGAATAGTTCCATGTGAGGCACTGCATTAAATGCATTATATATATTATTTAACTATTTCATTAAGTGATTATAACAGTTTTTAGATACAAAGATAAATATAATATTATAGTAGAGAATTCTTACAGTTTTGCTTCTATAACAGGCACTAATGCAGGGTAGATTGATATTTTTAATAAATAATTTAGCATGATTGTTAGCTTCTTTGCTTTTCAACCTACCAAAGTCACAACATTATACCACAAAGCTAAAGAAAAATTTTATATACACACACACATATGTGTGTGTATAGTAGGACATTGTTTATCTATAAACAGGTAATATAAATATCACCTTGCAACGTATTATACTATAAAGTTATAAATCTTTCTAGCCACAAAGAGCCATATAAGCTTTATCCAAACCTGAAGAAGCAACAGAGAAATTTAAAATGATTAGGATTATTAGTTGTAATCTTGGTCAAGGTAAACTTTTTATTACAAGAAAAATCTTCTCCCAGATGATTGATGTTTAATATAATGAAAAAATTCTCTAATCTTGACTTTCCCATAACTACATTCTAGTCAGTTGGGGTTTATTTTGTACCTATGTATTGCTGACAGCCTCCCTTTGAAACATATAGTCAAATGGACTTACTCATTTGTGTAGAGGCTGCCTCTCTATGAATAAATATGTATCTAGGCCTTAACATATTTACTAAGTACCACATCTTTTTTATCACCATGATATTACAGTGTTGCTCAGGTGGTTTGCTCCTGCACCATTCTATAAGGAACTATAAATAAAATTTTATTGAAAACATTAAAGTACCTCAACCTTCTAATAAGATTACTTCCTGATTCCTCTGAAAAAGCTTGACACTCAGGCAAACCCAGATTTCTGGTGATATTCTGCTCTTTCTCTGACTTACTAGGCTTTGTGTGAGTAATTTCAGTGGCTGTTGGTAATTTTTCATAAGTAATAACCTTATATTTGAAAATAATCTGTAGTCTTAGGTAAAGGATGCATGTTTATAATTATCCTAGTAATCAGATAAGCACTTCAAAAATATTCAATTACTGATATTAATTAGAAACTTGATGGTTCTAAGAAGGAACCATCATAAAATATGAGGAAAACTTTGTTTGATGGTTTCATGGCTCAAAGTTGTCGCTACTACTTCCATACGACCTTTGTAACATTCATGACACTGGGCAGATATTCTAGTAGTATTCTCATGTTTATTTAGTTGTTTGAAAATTAAACTTCATTATTTTTCTAATTATAAAAGTAGTATATGTTAATTATAAAAAGGCAAATAATGTAGAAACACATAAAGCATATACAAAGTATATAATAATTATATAAAGTAGAAAGCAAAATTACCCTGCTGTTGAATCCTAGAAAATAATCACTGTTTACAGATTATTCTGTATCTTACAGACCTTTTTCTGTGCATACACATTTAAAAAATGTTTTACTATAAAATGAGTTCTACCATAAATGCTGTGCCGTAGACTTTTTTTAGAAAATGAGACATACATTGTGGACATCTCATATGCTCAGACATACAAATCTATTTTTAAGGACTTGATTAGATATGCTACAATTTATTGACTTATTCCCCTGTTAACAAACTTTAGGTTGCTTTCAGAAATGCACACTCTGTATGTATTTCTGTATATGTTTGCAATTACTGAGACTAGCATGTGCCATTTTTAAAATAAAGGTAAACATATACAAACAGTTAGAAATATGGTGCTGTAAGGAAAAAAAATTCTAAAAAGGGAACATGTATGTCAGTATTCCTCTTCATTCTACCCATTTTCTGAGGTATGGAAATGTAATGTTGGCATGGAACCTTGCTTCCTAATAATTGAAGCTGATGGGTTGTAACTCTGTGCTCCTTACAGATGACTAGCATAGCCTGGACGGTGCCAGTGCCTGTGGGAGAAGCTGTGCCTCCCAGTGCAGGTCTGGGAAGTGATCCCCCCATGATGAATTGGGAGAAGATTACAGACAGGCTGAAAACTGCCTTTCCACAACAGACCAGGTACCTCAGTCTCTTTTAGTGTTGAGTACAGATCATACTCTATAGTTTCCACAGCCATAATTATGCCAATGAAATGTTTCAGAGAAATATAACACCCCCCCCACACACACACACACAAAGTACAAGTATTTCCTAACCATGGCCTTGGTAGGGAAAATGAAATTTATTAAGAAGAGACAGTTTTCAGTATAAATGCTAAACCTCTTCCCTAAAATTATTAGTTTAAAGTCATGAGAGAGTAAACTTTTAAATTTAGGTTTGCTCATTTACTGAAAGTACAACCAGTTGTAAACCTACCCAATTTTATGCCACTAGCTGCAATAATTACCTTAATAACCTATTTCCAAAGTGAATTTTAAGTTAATTGTATGCCATACAAGCCCAAACATAATCAGGTTTTACTTTCCTATTTCCTTAATTTTATTGAGGGTTCTTGTAATTTCTTTGTTAGGGGACAAAGAAAGGGGACATAGTTAAATGCAAGAAATCATTATTTTAGTGTGCTTTTCACAGTTCTGACTTCAGCAGAAAGCTATTTAATTCTACTCCTCCAGAAATGAAGTGTCTTTTATCTTTAATCTTGTATCAAATGAAATAATTCTAGTTTTCACCAGCATTTTCATTTGAAGACCAATGCTTTTATTTAACATATGTACCATTATGTTTCAGGATTAGATTATGGTTTTATAAATATAATAGTGAATAGAAGATGAAAATAGAACTGTAATATAGTTGTTATAAATATATCTAGAAAATAAATAGTAAATCAAAGGTAGTTTTATAAGGCTGGTGACATGACATTTCATTTGAGAAAGAAAAATACTTTTATCATCCTACCCTATCCTACCAAAAATGTATATGCAGGCTTTGGGTCAATGGCTATGGGAATGGAAAAAGAACGTATCAGTTAAAATATTCCTAGGTTTCTTTATCACATAATTAATGTGTCTTTCAGTCTTTGCTTTCATTTTCTGTTAAATCTTTGTTTTCTGTTTCTGAATTTTACAAAAGTAGAACTATTAATAATGACAGAAAGAGACTGATAGTAACATAGTTAAAAAGGAATATTTTAGTCTTTTTTTTACACCTTTATTAGAGTATAATTGCTTTACAATGTTGTGTTAGTTGCTGCTGTACAACAAAGTGAATCAGCTATATATATATACACACACACACACACACACACACACACACACACACACACACACACACACACACACACACATATCTCCATATCCCTTCCCTCTTGAGCCTCCCTCCCACCCTCCCTATCCCACCCCTCTAGGTCATCACAGAGCATTGAGCTGATCTCCCTGTGCTATGCAGCTGCTTCCCACTAACTATTTTACATTTGGTAGTGTATATATGTTAATGCCACTCTCTCACTACGTTCCAGCTTCCCCTTCCCCCACTGTGTCCTCAAGTCCGTTCTCTACATCTGTGTCTTTGTTCCTGCCCTGCCACTAGGTTCATCAGTACCGTTTTTATAAATTCCATATATATGCCTTAGCATATGGTATTTGTTTTTCTCTTTCTAACTTACTTCACTCTGTATGACAACTCCAGGTCCATCCACCTCATTACAAATAACTCAATTTTGTTCCTTTTTATGACTGAGTAATATTCCATTGTATATATGTGCCACATCTTCTTTATCCATTCATCTGTCGATGGACATTTAGGTTACTTCCATGTCTTGGCTATTGTAAATAGTGCTGCAGTGAACATTGTGCTACATGTATCTTTTTGAATTATGGTTTTCTCGGGTATATACCCAGTAGTGGGGTTGCTGGGTCATATGGTAGTTCTATTTTCAGTTTTTTAAGGAACCTCCATGCTGTTCTCCATAGTGGCTGTATCAATTTACATTTCCACCAGCAGTGCAGGAGGGTTCCCTTTTCTCCACACCCTCTCCAGCATTTGTTGTTTCTAGATTTTTTGATGATGGCCATTCTGACTGGAGTGAGGTGATACCTCATTGTGTTTTGTTTTGTTTTTTTTTTAATTTATTTTTGGCTGCATTGGGTCTTCATTGCTGCATGTGGGCTTTCTCTAGTTGCAGTGAGCGGGGGCTACTCTTAATTGTGGCGCGGGCTTCTCATTGCAGTGACTTCTCTTAGTGCAAAGCACTGGCTCTAGGCGTATGGGCTTCAGTAGTTGTGGCGCGCAGGCTCAGTAGTTGTGGCTCGTGGGCTCTAGAGCACAGGTTCAGTAGTTGTGGTGTACGGGCTTAGTTGCTCTGTGGCATGTGGGATTTTTCCGGACCAAGGCTCGAACCTGTGTCCCCTGCATTGGCAGGTGGATTCTTAACCACTGCGCCACCAGGGAAGCCCCCCTCATTGTGGTTTTGATTTGCATTTCTCTAATGATTAGTGATGTTGAGCATCTTTTCATGTGTTTGTTGGCAATCTGTATGTCTTCTTTGGAGAAATGCCTGTTTAGGTCTTCCACTTATTTTTGGATTGGGTTGTTTGTTTTTTTTGATATTGAGCTGCATGAGCTGCTTGTATATTTTGGAGATTAATTGTTTGTCAGTTGCTTCATTTGCAAATATTTTCTCCCATTCTGAGGCTTGTCTTTTTGTCTTATTTATGGTTTCCTTTGCTGTGTAAAAGCTTTTAAGTTTTATTAGGTCCCATTTGTTTATTTTTGGTTTTATTTCCATTATTCTAGGAGATGGGTCAAGAAGGATCTTGCTGTGATTTATGTCATAGAGAATATTTTAGTCTTGAGTGAGAGAGCATTGAGAGAGATGATATAATGAGCTCAGTAAATAAATAAGTAGATAACAAACTTAATTTTCACACTGAGCTTTTAAAAACAGTTAAAATTTCTTTTTGGAAAGAAAATAAATACTAAACTTTATTACTCACAAACACATTAAGTATCATTAATCAATACATTAGGAGTTTTCATTTTGGTTTAAAATAAATGCAGATGGACCTGTGATCACTTTTTTAAATCAGAAATCTAAAGGGT
Organism: Pseudorca crassidens; assembly: GCF_039906515.1. Taxonomy (NCBI): domain Eukaryota; kingdom Metazoa; phylum Chordata; class Mammalia; order Artiodactyla; family Delphinidae; genus Pseudorca; species Pseudorca crassidens. The sequence continues at coordinate 94,065,732 of NC_090300.1, read as the reverse complement.
CACATCTGTATGCTACATATCAATCCTGTGATAGGATTTCATAGCTCCTTTGGAGGGCGCATCCTCAAGGCAGTAGGAAAATCACCAGTGCTCTTTCCTTGATCTCTTCCAGAAAGGAGCTTACAGATTTCTTACGGAAATTGAAGGATACTCATGGGAAGTCCTTATCTAGACTGACATTTGATGAAATTGTTCACAAGATTTCCCAATTTATTGACCCCAAGAGATCTCAGGTAAAAAAAAAGAAAAAAGAAAAAAAGAAAAGACAACTTTATCTCCTGGCCCTTATCTTTAGTAGTTAGCCATATTAATTATCTCCATTACATGATCAGGAAATCAGTCTATAATCATATTAAATCATCTATTAACAACAAACAATTCAGCTTGACAAATGGCATGGGAAACACCACCTGATCATTCTAGAATAAAACTGACCCTTTTGAAATTTACTCTAGGTTATTTTGAATGGCTCTAAAAGGAGACATTTTTTCTAATTTTCTGCAAAGACTTGTTTTAATTGAAAGAGCACCTAGAGTTATTTTTGGTTTTACCTGGTTCTTAGTATATAAGTAATATTGCCAACATTTATTTCAAGATTTCTCATGAACCTGATTAACCTTTACCCTTTTGCTAATTCTCACGGTAGCCTATTCTATGGTATTTATCAGTTCTTCCTGTTTTAGTTCAATTCTAAAAAAAATAATAATATTCTAATTTTCAGAGTCAAGAAAAATCCGTGCCAAATGGTAATAGTGCTTCACCCAGCCATACTCCTCCACCTCAGGCTAATGCTGCCCAGCCCTCAAAACCAGCCCGGAGGCCCCTCGGTTCACAAGGTCCTGCCACGTGGGAAGGAGCCAATAATTTGGTGAGACTGAGACTTGATTCTGAATACATTTAAAGTTAGAGGAGAGAAATGAGCTGAATTTAACCTTATGTGTATTTTCCCTAGGATGATGAGGAAGAGGAAGAGGAACCTTGTGTGATCTGTCATGAGAATCTCTCTCCAGAAAACCTCACAGTTTTGCCCTGTGCGCACAAATTCCACTCTCAGGTGAACTTATCTTTTTAATATTTTGCCATTAATCAATTAAGTGAAATTCATACTGCATTCCTTGAAATTGTATACATGTATCATCCACTACTGTGTCATGAATTTCACTGGATATAACTCTGGGCTTTTGGGTACCGCACAGAAGCATTTATATGTTTTCCCATACCTAGCCATGGATTGCATTGTGTTTTCTCAGATCTCGATACACCTAGCAGGAGAAGGGGACAATGATGAGATTTAATGGGACAGAGTGGCAGTTCCTTTGAACAGAACTGGAAGGAATGTTGATTGACTTGGCGGTTGGCAGTTTAGCAGCAGTGCCACTTCACCTTGGCTTGTTATAAATAGTGTCCTTTGTCCACACCTAATGATAGCCAACGGCTGTTATAACGCATAAGACTTAACAGTCTGTCCAGGCTCCTGTATTTGCTTTTGAAGATGCTGAGACCTGAGCGTTGATGTTATAAAAATGGGAGGCTGGCATATCTTTTGTTAATTGGCATTTATATAGATTATTGGCATTTATATAGATTAACTTCTGGTGTTGTTGCTGTGCAAGTGCTATTGATATACAATTTATGATCCAAGTCTTCTGATGCAGAGGTGTAATTTGACACAGGAAAAGATAATCTTACACAAGAAAGGCTTCTCAGGGAAGTGAACAATAAGCCAGCTCATTCAAGCCGTATCTGTAAAACATCATTTCAAAGATATGTGATACCTGGTACAGAATTATGTTTTGTATCTGCTTGGATAAGAAGAGATATACATAGAATGGCTAATCCCAAAAGACCTCCAGGATAGATACTTAGCCATCTGTTTTTCCCACTTGAAGTTTTAAAAGTCCTAAAGATCCATTTAGAAAATAAATGTTTCACAAAACTTATTTTATTCTTTGCTATTGCTCATTGAATAGAAAGCAGGTAATTCATTCAGGTTACTCTCTAAAGTTAATGGGCCTCATATCTATTGCCTATTCTTAATCCTCTCTCATCTGACTTGGGTCTCCATTATTCATTCATGTAAAAATGATTTGTTTTTGGAGAGTCAGTATTCAAGCAAATAACTTAATATATAGTTCATAGCCAAAGAGTACTACCATTATGACCAAAGAAAGAGCAATCTGAAAAGTATATCCATTATCTAGGGATTTTAACTTCAGAACACCATAAGCACTTGATACAAGGTATTTGTGACATTTGTATGTTTAGGTATGACTTTTTCTAGATTATAAATTAGAATAATATATAATAAACTAGAGAAAAAATGTAATAGGTTTCCTCAGTCTCGTTATTAGGAAGAACTAGTCTTCCTGAAGATTGGGGTTGGGGGGGAAGGATCTTAATAGAATAAACTGGCTGAAAGGTGTTCTCCTGTTACCAACTATATTGCTCAGCAAATCACAGACAAAGTTCCATGATTGCAGAAGTTTTCATGGCAATCCACCAAATAAGGCTCTGAGATCCACTGGAAGATATGTTGGTTGGCAACGCTGATGTATGGAGTAACAGCTGCCTCTGCTAGGCTAAATCTGAGAGACTGACATGAATCTTTTTGCTCCTTAGTGCATTAGACCTTGGTTGATGCAACAGGGGACATGCCCAACCTGCAGACTCCACGTTTTGCTACCAGAAGAATTTCCTGATCACCCCAGCCAGCACTTGCCCAAGATCTGAAACAACGGGGTGACTATGCAAGGGAAGTTCAATTTTCAGACTGCAGCATTTAGTTTTGCCTTTTATTTGGGCTGATGATAGTGTGAGTGATGTGAAGCAGTACGCTCTTCAGTATTATGCAAAGTAAGCTAGCTAAACTCATCAAAGCTGCAGCCAAAGAGGAGAGGACAAATCTTCAGGACTGTGAACTGAATTGAACAGGTTTAAAGAAGATAGAATTTTAGGGCTTCCCTGGTGGCGCAGTGGTTGAGAGTCCGCCTGCCGATGCAGGGGACACGGGTTCGTGCCCCGGTCCGGGAAGATCCCACATGCCGCGGAGCGGCTAGGCCCGTGAGCCATGGCCTCTGAGCCTGCGCGTCCGGAGCCTGTGCTCCGCAACGGGAGAGGCCACAACAGTGAGAGGCCCGAGTACCGCAAAAAAAAAAAAAAAAAAAAAAAAAAAAAAAAAAAAGAAGATAGAATTTTAAAAGTTACATTATATTTGCCCTTACCTTAGCAGGTATTTTCTTCCAACATAAAGATGATTACTGTTAGCATGTATACTAGGATGTCTTTTTTTGTCCTTATTCCACTCATCCTTTACTTTCTCCCAAATATACTAAACTTTAATTTCCTGAAATAAATGACAAGAGTAGGAAAATTCCACAGATTTTAGTGTTCCTTTTAACTTTTAAAATTGATTATAAAAATATGTATTATTTATTTGCATTTTATCTCTATCTTCCCTATTCTTTTCTGTTCTCTAAAATACATACCTTTGAATAGATTATGAGCTACTTGAGGGTGGGGTCCAAACAGTGGTGTTTTCGAGCTGGCTTATACTGGTTTATGAGAAACAACTGTTAGTTTCAGGAATTTTGTGAGCCAGTTATTCAAATTGTTGGTAGCTTGAAATCTGCCATAGTGGGAGTATTTTACACCATAGAAATTTGTAAACGCTGTAAGTAAGGGCTTATTTTCCCCTCAAGAGCTGGTTATTAAACATTTACCAGTATGCCTCTAGGACCATGTCTGATGATTCTTACTGTTCTCAATGTCTTTCACAGTAGGTACAGCATAAATAGTCCCCAGAATTAGAAATCAGGAAGGAGTAAGTAAAGTTACTGTGCAAATTAAGTCATTTGCTCAGTTGAATAACTTTGGTCATTTGTAAACATGCTCTTTGGACCCTAATCGTTTATACTTTGGAGAGATTTTTTTTCTGCCTTAAAAGTTTCTAATTTCACTTTCTCATGCTGGGGGGTTACTGTTTGTGTATAGTTGCTTCTTATGACAGAGTTGACACCCACTGAGCTAAAGCTGCACATCTAAAGCTTGTCACTGAGAACTTTCATTCTTAGAGGTCAAAAACCTATTTTGAAATTGGTACTGTGTAAATTCTATAAGTGTTGTACATGTCTCTAGCTACAAAATTAAAAGAATTCAGTGACCCTGTAAGAAAAATGTTACACGGTTCATATTATTTTCCGTAAATTAATGAAATTCATACTGTGAATAAGTGTTTCCTGACTCAGCAACTATTTTACCTGTATATTTCAGTGTAAATATATCTTGAATTTACTTTAAATCTCTATTTAAAAATTATTATTTCTATAATTGTATGCTAAATGTTTTCTTCTCTAATGAGAATAGACTGGAAAATGTGGAGGAAAATACCCCAAATGAAGGCAGTCATCTAGACATGTAAAGTGCCAAGAATGTCTTAGAATTGCACAATTCAGAACTTAAAGGGCCTTTAATAATTATCTTGTCTAACACCTCAAGGTCATGGTCATATAGCAAATTACCTTGTAAAACAAATATTTTTTAGTGCATGTTTACAACTGTAATTTCACTTTCATGTGGGAAAGAATAAATGTTTCTTAATTGAGTAACTATTTTATCTGTATATATTACTTTAACTGTGTCCTAAAGCTACTTGAAATCTCTATTTCAAACATCTATTTCTGTTTCATTGTGCTTTAACTTTTTCTTCTGTTGTGAGAAAGGATGGGAAAATATCCAAAAGGAAGGCAGTCATCTAGACTTGTAAAATACCAAGTATGCCTTAGAATCATAGTCAGAGCTTATAGAGCCCTTAATGATCCTCTGATCTATTCCCTCATTTTACAGGAACATCTTGCCCTAGGTCATGTGGCTAAATAGTGGCTGAGCCAGTCCTAATACTTGAGAGTCCTGATACTCGGTAAGTCACATACTTCCTCCACAAATTCAGGCTGCTAGGCTGTATTGGTGCTGAACTGCTGTTCTTGGCTCCAAGAAAGGGGCCAGAAGACTTAACAGGATAGCTGATATATAATGAGAGTACAGTAGGACCATGCTCTTGAAAGTCATATCCAATTCTGCAGATGCTGAAGGTAATGGGATTTTTTTTTCTTTTTGAAGTATAATTTAACAATAAAGACAACTGTAGTGGCCATTCTTCTATAAACAGTGATCACTGTTATGCCTGTGGCTGCTGAAGGATCCAGAACACCATACTGCACAGAAATTCAGTGAGGGAAGTAGCAATATTTAATCAAAAACAATCCGTAAGCATCCTGTAATATCACTGCAGCTGCCGTCAGATAATACGTCTTGTAATGTTTTCCTTCATATTTATTGTCCATGTGTATAATATTTTCCAACTTTTATGGGACACTTCCCTTGATCAAATATTACTTTATTTGATCCACTAATAACTTTAACGTGGATACTCTCCTTTTTATTTTACAGATGATGAAACTGAGGCTCAAATAAGAGGGAAATAATTTGTCTGAGGTCATAGCTATGAATGGCATTCTGGGATTTGAATGCAGATCTTCTGTGCCTTAGCTGGTTTTCTCTTTCAGTACTTTATTGCTGCATCCCAATTTCAGATTGAATGTACACAAAATATTATTTTAAATAATATTCTTCAAGATAAGAAAATGAAATGAATGGTAAACCTACTGATTGTTTTGGACTACGAACATGGTATTGAGTATATAATAAAATATATAATAATGATACAACATGGTAAGAAAAGTTTGACTTTTCCCTCAGATGTCTTGGTTTGCTTGGGATGGTTCCAGTTAATGCCCATTGTCTTGATATATTATATTATTAATAGTGCTCCCTTTTACTCTCAACAGTGTCCTAATATGGATGATGAATTATATTTCACGGTTAATTTTTTTTTACGAGATTCAAAATTTAGCAAAACTCCTCTGCATTTATAAAATGCTCCTGGAATACCTTATCAAGTAGCCTGTCAGGTAAGAATCATCCACACACATAGCTTCTCAGGTAGGAAATCATCCACACACAGATATGATATCAAAACCAGCAATCGTGAGAAAAGGAGAGTACAAATGCAGGATATTGGAAATGCATTTGAAATTAAGAGAACAGCAACTTAGAACAATTATATATATATATATATATATACATACACACACACACACACACACACACACATACATATACACACACACACTGCTATATCAAAGCCTCATTGTAGCTGCAAACCAAAAATCTACAATAGCTACACACACAAAAAAGAAAAAGCAATCCAAACACAACACTAAAGATAGTCATCAAATCATAAGAGAAGAGAATAAAAGAGGAAGGAAATTTAAAAAACCTACAAAAACAAATCCAAAACAACAAGATGGCAATAAGAACATACATATTGGTAATTCCCTTAAATGTAAATGGATTAAGTGTTCCAACCAAAAGACACAGACTGGCTGAATAGACACAAAAACAAGAACCGTATATATGCTTACTACAAGAGACCCACTTCAGATCTAGGGACACATACAGACTGAAAGTGAAGGGATAGTAAAAGCTATTCCATGCAAATGGAAATCCAAAGAAAGCTGGACTAGCAATACGCATATCAGACAAAATAGATTTTAAAATAGACTGTTACAAGAGACAAAGGACACTACATAATGATCAAGGGTTCAATCCAAGAGGAAGATATAACAATTGTAAATATATATGGACCCAACATAGGAACACCTCAATATATAAGGCAAATGCTAACAGCCATAAAAGGAGAAATCAACACAAAATAATAGTGAGGGACTTTTAACACCCTACTTTCATCAATGAACAGATCATCCAGACATAAAATCAATAAGGAAACACAGGCCTTAAATGACAATTAGACCAGATGGACTTAACTGATATTTATAGAACATTCCATCCAAAAGCAACAGAATACAAATTCTTCTCAAGTGCACATGGAACATTCTCCAGGATTGATCACAAAGTGAGCCTCAGTAAATTTAAGAAAATTGTAATCATATCAAGCATCTTTTCCGACCACAAAACTGTGAGATTAGAAATCAACTACAAGAAAAAACTGTAAAAAACACAAATGTGGGGGCTAAACAATGTTATTAAACAACCAATGGATCACTGAAGAAATCAAAGAGGAAATCGAAAAATGCCTAGAGACAAAGGACAACAAAAACACAGTGATCCAAAACCTATGGAATGCAGCAAAAGCAGTTCTAAGAGAGAAGTTTATAGCAATACAATCTTACCTCAGGAAACAAGAAAAATCTCAAACAACCTAACCTTACACCTAAAGCAACTAGAGAAAGAAGAACAAACAAAACACAAAGTTAGTAGAAGGAAAGAAATCATAATGATCTGAGCAGAAATAAATGAAATAGAAACAAAGAAAACAATAGCAAAGATCAATAAAACGAAAAGCTAGTTCTTTGAAAAGATAAACAAAATTGATAAACCTTTAGCCAGACTCATCAAGAAAAAAAGGGAGAGGGCTCAAATCAATAACATTAGAAACAAAAAAGGAGAATTTACAACTGACACCACAGAATTACAAAGGATCATAAGAGACTACTACAAGCCGCTATATGCCAATAAAAGGGACAAACTAGAAGAAATGGACAAATTCTTAGAAAGGTACAACCTCCCAAGACTGAACCAGGAAGAAATAGAAAATATAAACAGACCAAACATAAGTACTGAAATTGAAACTGTGATTTAAAAACTTACAACAAACAAAAGTCCAGGATCAGATGGCTCCACAGGCGAATTCTGTCAAATATTTAGAGAAGAGTTAACACCTAGCCTTCTATATTCCAAAAAATTGCAGTGGAAGGAACACTCCCAAATTAATTCTATGAGGCCACCATCACACTGATACCAAAACCAGACAAAGATAGCACAAAAAAGAAAATTACAGGCCAATATCAGTGATGAACATAGATACAAAAATCCTCAACAAAATACTAGCAAACAGAATCCAACAACACATTAAAAGGATCATACACCATGATCAAGTGGGATTTATCCCAGGAATGCAAGGATTCTTCAGTATATGCAAATCAAATGGTGTGATACACCACATTAACAAACTGAAGAATAAAAACCATATGATCATTTCAATAGATGCAGAAAAACTTTTGACAAAGTTCAACACCCATTTATGATAAAAACTCTCCAGAAAGTGGGCATAGAGGGAACTTACCTCAACATAATAAAGGCCATATATGACAAACCCACAGCTAACGTCATTCTCAATGGTGAAAAGCTGAAAATATTTCCTCTAAGATTGTAAATAAAACAAGGATGTCCACTCTCACCTGTTTTTTGTTTGTTTGTTTTTATTCAGCATAGTTTTGGGAGTCCTAGCCACAGCAATCAGAGAAGAAAAAGAAATAAAAGGAATCCAGATTGGAAAAGAAGTAAAATTATCACTGTTTGCAGATGGCATGATACTATACACAGAAAATCCTGAAGATGCTACCAGAAAACTATGAGAGCTCATCAATGAATCTGGTAAAGTTGCAGGATACAAATTTAATATACAGAAATCTCTTGCATTTCTATACACTAGCAATGAAAAATCATAAAGAAATTAAGGAAACAATCCCATTTACCATCACATCAAAAAGAATAAAATACCAAGGAATAAACCTACCTAAGGAGGCAAAAGACGTGTACTCTGAAAACTATGAGATGATTGTGAAAGAAATTGAAGATGACACAAACGGATGGAAAGATATACCATGTTCTTGGATTGGAAAATCGATATTGTCAAAATGATTATACTACCCAAGGCAATCTACAGATTCAGTGCAATCCCTATTAAGTTACCAATGGCATTTTTCAAAGAACTAGAGCAAAAAAATTTTTAATTTGTATGGAAACACAAAAGCCCTCTAATAGCCAAAGCAATCCTGAGAAAGAAAAATGGAGCTGGAGGAATCAGGCTACCTGACTTCAGACTATACCAGAAAGCTACAGTAATCAAAACAGTATGGTACTGGCACAAAAAAAGAAATATAGATCAATGGAATGGGATAGAAATCCCAGAAATAATCCCACACACCTATGGTGAATTAACTTAGGACAAAAGATGGCAAGAATATACAATAAAGAAAAGACAGTCTCTTCAATAAGTGGTGCTGGGAAAATTGGACAGCTACATGTAAAAGAATGAAACTACAACATTCTCTAACACCATACACAAAAATAAACTCAAAATGGATTAAAGACCTACATGTAAGACCAGATATTATAAAACTCTTAGAGGAAAACATAGGCAAAACACTCTGACATAAATTGCAGAAGGATCTTTTTGGATCCACCACCTAGAGTAATGAAAATAAAGACAAAAATAAATGGGACCTAATTAAACTCAAAAGCTTTTGCACAGCAGAGGAAACCATAAACAAAACGAAAAGACAACCCACAGAATGGGAGAAAATATTTGCAAATGAAGTGACTGACAAGGGATTAATCTCCAAAATATACAAAAAGCTCATGCAGCTCAATATCGAAAAACAAACAACCCAATCAAATAATGGGCAGAAGATCTAAATAGACATTTCTCTGAAGAAGACATACAGATGGCCAAAAAGCACATGAAGAAATGCTCAACATGGCTAATAGAGAAATCAAAACTGCAATGAGGTATCACCTCAAACCAGTCAGAATAGCCATCATCAAGTGTCTACAAACAATAAATGCTGGAGGGGGTGTGGAGAAAAGGGAACCTTCCTACACTGTTGCTGGGAATGTAAATTGGTACAACCATTTATAGAGAACAGTGTGGAGCTTTCTTAAAAAACTAAAAATAGAACTACCATGTGATCCAGCAATCCCACTCTTGGGCATATATCCAGAGAAAACCATAATTCAAAAAGAGACATGCACTCCAATATTCATTTACTTAGCCATTAAAAAGAATGAAATAATGCCATTTGCGGCAACATGGTTGGACCTAGAGATTATCATACTAGGTAAAGTAAGTCAGACAGAGAAAGACAAATATATCACTTAGATGTGGAATCTAAAAAAGTGATACAAATGAATTTATTTATAAAACAGAAACAGACTGAGAGACTTCAAAAACAAACTTATGATTACCAAAGAGGAAGGGGGAGGAGGGATAAATTAGGAGTTTGGGATTAACATATACACACTACTATATATAAAATAAATAATCAACAAGGATTTACTGTATAACACAGGGAACTCTACTCAGTAATCTGTAATTACGTATATGGGAAAAGAATCTGAAAAAGAATGGATATACATATATGTATAATTGAATCACTTTGCTGTACACCTGAAACTAATACAACATTTTAAGTCAAATATAATATAAAATAAAAATTAAATTAAGAAAAAAAGAATGATCAGGAACTAACAAAAAAATAAAACAACAAAATTTTAAAAATCTCCTCTGCATTTATAAAATGCTTCTGGAATACTTCATCACATAGCCTCTCATGTAAGAATTCTAGGACTGCAGTAGCTGAGGAATATCTGGTTTATAGCCAGATAAAAACAACAAAGGAATATTAATTTATTATAAAACTATATGGTTTCTGATTTTCTTGAGTAGGCAGTTTTTAGAGCTAATGGACTATTGATCTTAAATATGAATCCTGGCCATGTCACATTTACATGGTGTGTTCATAAAACTGCATATTCCAAGAGGCCACCTGGGAATCTGTTTGGAATGAGTACCCAGTTGTTCTGAATCACACAAAATATTAAAAACCACTGGTGTAGAAAAAAGTGGCTTTTTCAGGCAGATCTAGATTTGAACTTTTGAATTCCATCTGGCATGTTGTGTGATCATAAACAAATTAAAAAAATTGTTTTTCTAACCAAATCCTCTGTAAAATGGGGGAAAGACTACTTGTCTGACAGAGTTATTGTTGGTAAATATCTGTATTAGTCTTTGTTCTCAAAGTAATAAGCCTTCCGTTAGTCACTCAACCTGTTTGAATTTACTCCTTGATGAAAAATTCTTAAAAGTTTTTTTTAAATCTTCAACTATCCTTATTAAAATGAAGGGAGGAAAGAATAGAACCATTAGTCCCACTTCCAGTTTTACATAGCCCCATAATGTTGAGTAGTAAATCTATTGCATAAAATACCACATCTCCCTAACATTTGATTGATCCACTTGAACTACATAAACTTTAATAATCCTTAATACTGCCTAGCAAGATTGGTAACTGACAATGATCTAGAAGACTGAAAGTTTTGAAGGTATGTAGGGAAGATTTCATCTCCATTTGGGAGATGAGACTACTAAGTGTGTAATAAACATTATAACAGTATTTTTTAAATTGTAAATATCACTCTCAATTCCCTGCTCTAATAAATCTACTGTTATTGAACTTTAATTCTTTCTATTCCTGATACACATGCAAATGGCTACTGAGGTACAACTGTAGCATCAGTACAGTTTCTTAATATTTTTGTCATTTGTCATAGTAAGAAAAATCCTTTCTGGGGTAACTGCCTGAAATTATAAAAAGAAAACGTATTACTATCAAGCCAATTGAAGGGAAAATGGTATAGTAAAAAAAAATAGCTGATTAAGCCAGAAGGCAAGAAAGAAACAAAAGAGAAACAAAGCACAAAAGACAAATATGAAAACATAGAAATATAATAGATTTAAATGGCAAATATATTAGTAGTTATATTACATAACAGTGACTGAAATTTTCTACATGAAAGACAAGGATTGCAAGCTCAGATAAAAAAATAAATGAAAGGAATAAATGAAAACAACAATGATTTTTTATATTGAAGGGAAACACCTTAAAGGTAAGAATACAGAAATGTTGAAATTAAAAGTATGTAAAAAGTAATATGCAAAAACAGCCAAATAAACTTGGTATAGCTACATTAATATCAGATCAAACAGACATGAAGGCAAAAATTATTACTAGGGTTACTGAGACAGATAATGATAAAGGGCTCATTTCAAGGGAGATATTTACAAAAATCTCAATTTGGGGATATTTTATAACAAAGCCTTTGTAAAACTGAAATAAGTAAAAGGAGAAAGAGATGAATCCATAATCATTGTGGGATATTTCATATACCTGTCTCAATAAGTGATGGAACAAGCAGACCTTGACATTAATAGAACACTGCTTTCAGCAACTGCAGATTACATGTTCTTTTCAGCTACATTTGGAAGGCTGACCAAAGCAGACCATATGTTGTGCCACAAAGCAATTGTCAACAACTTTCAAAGGGTTGAAATAACACGTGGTATATCCTCTGACCATAGAATTAAACTAGAAATCAATATCAAAAGTAAACATAAGGACTTCCAGTTTCTAGTCCAACATGTGAAGACCTTGGAATTCATCACTCCCAACCGGATAATAAGAAAAAAGCTGAACAAACTGAAAATCAACAAATCTTCTTGAATCTGTCAAAGAATTGAAGTCAAAGGGCAAATAGCTGCTCTGAAAATGGGGGGAGGAGAATACAGAGAATCACAGCTTACTGGGAATAGAAGACTCTGCTGGGGCCAGTAACTAGTAAAAACACTTAAAAGGCGACTGACTAATTGTTGGAGACTGAGTGTGGACTAGCTTCAGAATAAGCTCCCTGCACTCAGCCTAAAGGAAGGCCTCACTCCAGTTTTGTGAGTTTTACCTCTAAGAGCCCCACCAGGTTGTCAGTGTGAAGATAAGAGAAAAATCCCCGTGTGCCTCTTAATTAAGACACAAAAAGGTCTAACCATGAAAGAGTGGATTAATAATCTATATTTCATGACAATTAAGATTTTACCTCTACCTCTATCTTGCCCCTCTCATCTTCCCTCTCCCCATTGGTAACCACGAGTTTGTTTTCTTTATATGTGAGTCTGTTTCTGTTTTGTTATATTCATTTGTTTTATTTTTTAGATTCCACATAAGTGATAACATATAGTATTTGTCTTTCTCTGACTTATTTCACTAAACATAATATCCTCCAGGTCCATCCATGTTGTTGCAAAAGGCAAAATTTCATTCTTTTTTTATTGTTGTGTAGTATTTCATTGTATGTATATATACCACATCTTCTTTATCCATTCCTCTGTTGATGGACATTTAAGTTGCATCCACATCTTGGCTATTGTAAATAGTGCTGCAATGAACATTGGGGTGCATGTATATTTTAGAATTATGGTTTTCTCTGGATATATGCCCAGGAGTGGGATTGCTGAATCATATGGTAGTTGTATTTTTAAGTTCCATGAGGAAACTTCATACTGTTTTCAATGGTGGTTGCAAAAATTTACATTCCCACCAACAGTGTACTAGGGTTCCCTTTTCATCATATCTTCTCCAACATTTGTGGTCTTTTTGATGATAGCCATTCCAGCAGGTATAAAGTGATTATTGTGGTGTTGATTTGCATTTCTCTGATGACTAGCGATGTCGAGCATCTTTTCATGTGCCTCTTGGTCATCTGTATGTCTTCTTTGTAAAATGTCTATTCAGGTCTTCTGTCCATTTTTTTTTTTCTGTCCATTGTTTAATTGGGCTGTTTGTTGTTGTTTTTGTTGTTGTTTGACATTGAGTTGTATGAGCTGTTTATTTTGGATGTTAATCCTGTATCGGTCATATCATTTGCAAATATTTTCTCCCATTCAGTAGATTGTCTTCATTTTGTTGATGGTTTCCTTTGCTGTGCAAAAGCTTTCAAATTTAATTAGGTCCCATGTGTTTATTTGTGCTTTTGTTTCCTTTGCCTTAGGAGATAGATCCAAAAAAATATTGCTATGATTTATGTCAAAGAGTGTTCTGCCTATATTTTCTTCTAGGAGTTTATGGTTTCCAGTCTTACATTTATGTCTTTAATCCATTTTGAGTTTATTTTTGTATATGATGTGAGAAAATATTCTAATTGCATTCTTTTATATGTAGCTGTCCAGTTTTCCCAGCACCACTTATTGAAGAGAATATATTTTCTCCATTGTATATTCTTGCCTCCTTTGCCACATATTAATTGACCATAAAGGCATAGGTTTATTTCACATAGCTCTTATTCTGTTCCACTGAGCTATGTGTCTATTTTTGTGCTGTTTTGCTTACTAGCACACGTCTGAAGTCAGGGAGCGTGATACCTCCAGCTGTGTTCTTTTTTCTCAAGTTTGCTTTGGCTATTAGGGGTCTTTTGTGGTTTAGGGTTGTTTGTTGTAGTTCTGTGAAAAATGTCATGAGTATTTTCATAGGGATTGCATTAAATCTGTAGAGTGCTTTTGGTAGTATGGACATTTTAAAAATATTAATTCTTCCAATCTATGAACATGGGATATCTTTCCATTTAAATGAATAATCTTCAGTTTCCTTCGTCAGTGTTTTATAGTTTTCAGAGTATAGGTCTTTCACTTCCTTGGTTAAATTTATTTCTAGGTGTTTTATTCTTTGATGCTATTTTCTTTCTTTCTTTTTCTTTTTTTTTTTTTTTTTTTGCGGTACATGGGCCTCTCACTGTTGTGGCCTCTCCCGTTGCGGAGCACAGGCTCTGGACGCGCAGGCTCAGCGGCCATGGCTCACAGGCCCAGCTGCTCCGCGGCATGTGGGATCTTCCTGGACCGGGGCACGAACCCGTGTCCCCTGCATCAGCAGGTGGACTCTCAACCACTGTGCCACCAGGAAAGCCCGATGCTATTTTAAATGGGATTGTTTTCTTGCTTTCTCCTTCCAATAGTTCATTATTAGTGTATAGAAAAGCAACAGATTTCTGTATATTAATCTTGTGTCCTGCAACTTTGTTGAGTTCATTTATTAGTTCTAATAGTTTTTTTGGTGAGGACTTTAGGGCTATCTATATAGAGTATCACGTCATCTGCAAAGAGTGACAGTTTTACCTCTTCCTTCCCAATTTGGATGGATAAAAGTTTCTTTTTCTTGTCTGATTACTGTGGCTAGGATTTCCAATACTATGTTAAATAAAAGTGGCAAGAGTGGGCATCTTGTCTTGTTCCTGATTTTAGAGGAAAAGTTTTCAACTTTTCACCATTGAGTATGATGTTAGCTCTGGGTTTGTGATATATAGCCTCTATTATGTTGAGATATGTTCCCTCTATATCCACTTTGATGAGAGTTTTTATCATGAATGGATGTTGAATTTTGTCAAATGTTTTTTCTGCATGTATTGAAATGATCATATTATTTTTATATTTACTTTTGTTAATGTGTGCATCACATTAGTTGATTTGTGGATACTGAACCACCCTTACATCCCTGGAATAAATCCCACTTGATTGTGCTGTATGATCCTTTTTATGTGTTGTTGAATTTGGTTTGTTAATATTTTGTTGAGGATTTTTGCAGCTATATTCATCAAAGATATTGGTCTATAATTTTCTCCTTTTTTGTAGTGTCTTTTTCTAGTTCATTATCAGGGTAGTGGGGGCCTCACAGAATGAATTGGGAAGTGTTCCTTCTTCAATTTTTTTGGAATAGCTTGAGAAGAATGGGTATTAGCTCATCTTTATATACTTGGTAGAATTTCCCTGTGAAGCTGTCCAGTGCTGGGCTTTTGTTTACTGGCATTCCTAATTCAGTTTCAGTACTAGTGATCAGTCTGTTCAGACTATTTCTTTCTGATTCAGTCTTGGAGGATTATATGTTTCCAGAAATTTATCCATTTCTTCTAGGTTGTCCAATTTGTTGGCATATAACTGTTTGTAGTATTCTCATGATTTTTTTATATCTGTCAAATTGGTTATAATTTCTCCTCGTTTCTTATTTTGTTTATTTGTGTCCTTTTTTTTCTTAATGAGCCTAACTAAACACTTATGAATTTTGCTTATCTTTTCAAAAAATTAGCTCTTGCTTTCAGTTAGTTATCTTTTCTATATTTTTCTCTTTTTTTTTTTTTTTTGGTTTCTAATTATTTCCTCTCTGATTTTTATTATTTCTTTTCTTCTGCTGACTTTGGGCTTTGTTTGTTTTTCATTTTCCAATAATGTTAGATGTTAGGTTAGGCTGCTTATTTGAGATTTTTCTTGTTTCTTGAAGTAAGCCTGTATTGCCATTAAACTCCCTCTTAGAACTGCTTTTGCTGCATCCCATAGAACAGAAAGTTCTGGTTTTCATTTCATTTGTCTTGAGGTATTTTCTGATTTCCTCTTTATTTCTTCATTGACCTATGACCCATTGCTTTTTTTAATAGCTTGTTGTTTAGTCTTCACAAGTTTGTGTTTTTCTCATTTTTCTTCCTGTAATTGATTTGTAGTTTCATACCATTGTGGTCAGAAAAAATGCGTGATATAATTTCTATCCTCTTAAATTTGTTGAGACTTGTTTTGTGGCCTAGTATATGATCTATCCTGGAGAATGGTCCATGCACACTTGAAAAGAATGTATATTCTGCTGTTTGGGATGGAATGTCCTGTAGCTATTTATTAAGTCCAACTGTTCTAAGGTTTCATTTAAGACTACTCTTTCCTTATTGATTTTCTGTCTGGATGCTCTGTCCATTGATGTAAGTGGGGTGTTAAAGTCTCCTAGTGTAATTGTATTATGGTCAATTTATCTCTTTATCTGTTAATATTTGCTTTATATATTTAGGTGCTCCTATATTAGGTACATATATTAATGAATGTTATATCTTCTTCTTGTATTGATCCCTTCATCATTATATAATTCCATTCTTGTTTTTTGTTATAGACTTTGTTTTAAAGATTATTTTCTCTGATAAGAGTATTGCTACCACAGCTTTCTTGTTGATTCCATTTGCATGAAATATCTTTTTTCATCCCCTTTACTTTCAGTCTGTATGTCTTTAGCACTGACATGAGTCTCTTATAAACAGCTTATAAGTGGGTCTTATTTTTTATCCAAATCATTCTTGTGTCTTCTTTTTGCAGCATTTGGTCCATTGACATTTAAAGTGATTATTGATAGGAATGTAGTTATTACCATTTTGTTACCTTTTTGTAATCCTTCTAGTTTTTCTTCTTTTAGTTTCTTCCCTTATGGTTTGATGATTTTCTTTAGTGCTATCCTTATGTTCCTTTCTTTCTAGTTTTTGTGTATCTACTGTAGGTTTTTGATTTGTGATTACCATGAGGTACACATATGTTGACCCCTGACTATATCTACCCATTTTAAACTGAAAGTTATTTAAGTTCAAACACATTCTAAAAGATCTACTTTTATTTTACTCCCCTCCCCCACATTTTGTGTTTTTGATGTCATATTTTACATCTTCATATATATTTCTTTACTGTTCATTTTAGTTATATTTGATTTTATAATTTTTGTCTTTTAAATATTCATACTAGCCTTTATTATGTATTTACCTTTAGTAGTGGGATTTTTCCTTTCCTATAAATTCTTCTTCTTGTAGTCTTTTCTTTTCCACCTAGAGAAGACATTTTAACATTTCCTTTTAGGGTTGGTTTAGTATTGATGAACTCTTAGATTTTGCTTGTCTGAGAAGTTCTTTATCTCTCCTTCAATTCTGAATGATAATCTTACTGAGTATCTGAGGTTGTAGGTTTTCCCTTTCAACATTTTAAATATATCCTGCCACTCCCTCTGGCCTGCAAAGTTTCTACAGAAAAATCAGCTGATAGCCTTATGGGGGTTCTCTTGTATGTAACTCTTTGTTTTTCTCTTGCTTTAGAATTCTTTCTTTAACTTTTACCATTTTAATTATGATACATCTTGGTGTTGATCTCTATGGGTTCATCTTGTTTGGGATTCTCTGTGATTCCAGTACCTGGATATCTGTTTCCTTCTTCAGGTTCAGGAAATTTTCAGCCATAATTTCATCATATACGTTCTTGACCCCTCTCTCTCTTCTCCTTCTGGGACCCCTATAATGAGAATGTTAGTGCTTGATGTTTTCCCAGAACTCCCTTAAACTGTCTCATTTTTTTTGTTGTTTTTCTTTTTGCTGTTCTGCATGAGTGATATCCATTATTCTATCTTCCAGATCACTTATGCGTTCTTCTTCCAGATCACTTATGCTTTCTTCTGTATCACTTCATCTGCTGTTAATTCCTTCTAGTGTTTTTTTAAATTTCTGTTATTGTATTCTTCAGCTCTGACTTCCATTCTTTTTAATATTTTCTAGTTCCTTGTTAAAATTCTCACTGTGTTCATCTATTCTTTTCTCTAGTTCAGTTAGCATTATTATTACTAATGCTTTGACCTCTTTATCTATTAAATTGTTTATCTCTGTTTCAAGGGGTCTTTTCTTGTTCTTTCATTTGGAACAAATTCCTCTATCTTCTCATTTTGCTTAACTTTCTCTGTCTCTATGAAATTGAGTGAAATAGTTACCTATCCCAATCATAAAGGCATGACCTTGTGTGGGAGCATCCCTGTGGAGTGTGTGTGTGTCCAGTGACTTTGGTGGGAAAGCTTGATCTGAAATGTGCAGGGGTCATTTCTTCTCCCAGGTAGCCGCTATTACCTTGGTGGGAAGTGAGGCTGGAGATGGAGGAGCCAGAGCCAGAGCCAGGTATGAGCCAGGTCTTCTTCCATGCTCAGTGGCTGTCACCACCCTACTGGGGCCAGGAGTAGGTGACAAGGTGCTAGAGCAGAAGCCCTGATGATTGGTTCCAAGCTCTTTCCATTCCCTCTAAGTGTGTGGTCTCTCCACTCCTAGCAATGATACCTTCACCCCAGAGGGGAGCAGTACTGGAGCAAGAGGGGCCAGAGCGGGTTCCCAGTGAGGGCTGAGATGTGTACTGGTGTGGTCCCAGAAAACAATTCGGAGCTCAGAACAGTTCCAAATCCGCCGCCTCTGCCAGCACTGGTAATGCCTGCCCTTGCTCCATTCAGTTGCAGTGTCCCCCACAGTTGCACACTCTCCTTGGCAATGACAGCCTTCACCCTACGAAGGAGTGGTGCTGGAGCCAGAGGGGCCAGAGTGGGCACTTGGCTCATGTCAGGGTACACACTGGGACAGTCCTGGCATACCAGTGAGAGCTCCAGCCTGATCCCCATCTGCTGCCTCTATGGAAGACAGTAATGGCTGCCCTCTCCCTCTTCAGATGCAGTGCTGGGTCCTAGTTAGCTCCCCCTCTCAATCATGCACCCTCTTCAGCAATCGTAGTCTTTGCCTCAGTGTGGAGCTGCACCAGAGCTAGAGGTGCCAGAGCAGGTGCTTGGCATGGGCCCAGGCATTCAATGGTGTGGTCATTGGAAGCTGGCCAGAGTCCTGGGCAATTTCAATCTTCTTTCTCTGCCTTGTTCCCAGGAGTAGTAAGCAAGTGTGTGCCTGCTCAGTACAAGCAGAGTCTAGGTTTCTCACAGCCCTCTGGTTAGTCCCACTGGTTTTTAAACCAGCTGAGGGGACTCATCTTCCAGTGTCACACTTCAGGGCTGGGGTGCCCAATATGTGGTTTGTGTAATCCCCCTCCTCTTATATGTCCCCTCCTAGGGGCACAGATCTCAACCTGATCACTTCTCTTCCCTTACTCCATGTGGATCTTTCTTTACAGACTTGGTTGTATAAGACTCTGCCAGTCTCCTGTCTGTTTTCAGTGAGAGTTGCTCTACATGTAGATGTATTTTTGATGTGTTTGTGTAGGGAGGTGAGCTCAGCATCCTCCTACTCTGCCATCTTGATATCCCGACATAACCACTTTGTAAAACTGATTTGCAAGATCTATCAAAGCTAAGAAATGACCTACTCTATAACAGATAGACACAATATAAATGTGTACAAATGTACATCAAAATACATGTGTAGGTATGTCCATAACAATATTATTCATAATAGCTATAAACTGGACATAACCCATCAACAACAGGATGGATAAATCATAGATTCTTACAGTGGAGTACTATAAATCAATTAAAAAGAACTACTTCCTCCCACAACAATAGAGATAAACCATGTAGACATAATTTTGAATAAATTAAATACAGATAAAAATGAACACATACTGTACGACTACCTTTAAACAAAGTCCAAAGAGAAGATAAAGTATATCTGATAGAAAGGGCATGTCTGGGGATGGGCATTAGGAAAGGGTCTGAAATTTATGTAATGATCTATGTATCTTGAACTGTACATCTAAGTTGTATGTACTTTGCAATACTTATGTCATATTTCAATAAAAACTAAGGCAAAAAATGCAGAATGAGAATGGCAAAAGCTACAACACAGAAAAACAGAAGGAAAAAAAATCATAATTCACCCAGTCATGACTGTTAACATTTTTATTTATAGTAGTTTGTGCTTAAAAATTATTTTAAACTAAGGAATATGATTTATCTTTGAATGAGATATGCCTCTTCCAGGGTGTTTTCTATCCCAGCTCATGCACGTACTGCTCACAAGCCCATACAGTTTACCTTCCAATTTCCAGATGTCAATATACAACAGAATTCTTGCATTAAAGACTCTGATACTGCTGACACAGGTTATCTAGCCTCTACTCAGGCACTTCTAGTAAAAGGGGACTTTCCACCTCAAAGGACAGCATTCTCTATTGTTGTATAATCCTAATAGTTGAAAAGTCTTTCTTTATCTCAAGCCCAAGACAGCCATGTAACTTTCACAGATTGTTGGTACTATCCTATTTCTTATTTATGCGAGTATATAAAAGAGAACTTCAACTCCTTCCACAGGACAGTTTTTTGTTATCAACTGTGATAAGATAGCTATTATGAACCCTTTTCTACATCCTCTCTTCTACATAATAAGGATCTTCAGTTCTATTACTCATCCATATATGACATGATTTCAAGGCTCCTAACAATCCTGGTTCTCCAGTTGGTACCAATAAAAATGTGATACTTCATCACCTGCTCCCTACTCCCATTCATAACCAAATCAGAGACATCCACTCTTAGTCACCACACCAATAACTTCTTCCACTGAGTTCTTTAGAACCCTTATTATTTTGGATTTCTGAGGTTATTTAATCCTGATACTCCAATTCCTAGGGCATGTTTTAAATGTGTTTTAATTCAGTCATTGCCTCCAGGATCTTGCTCCATCAATTTTCTACTCACACCAAAAGAGGTATATTAAACTGCTGGGGTCATAAGAGAAGAATAGATAATCTCCAAGACCACTGTATCATTCACATATAAAATACTCTGTATATTTGGACATAGCATGCAATAATTGAGATGGGCTAATTCTCAAAGCTTTCTGAGTTTGTGACAAAATGGACAAATTAAGAAGATGAAGAAAGATAGGATTGGGCAGGACTAGAACTGGAGATAGTGACCTTACTATGAAGCTGGATCCAGGCTTACAGGACTTTTAACTCTTTATCCAGTAATGCTAAGATTTAAGCATGAGAAAATAGAAGTTTATACAAGAGATTTATACAGAATAAGTAGTCTCATTAGTAGGTGTAATGGTTAATTTTATGTGTCAACTTGGCTAGGATGCAGTACCCAGATATTTGGTCAAACACTAGCCTAGATGTTGGTGTGAAGGTACCTTGGTGAGATTAATATTTAAGTCAATAAACTGACTAAAGCAGATTAACCCACATGAGTGAGCATAATCTAATCAAGTGAAGCCCTTAGAAAAAAGACTCTCTTGAGGAAGAGGGAATTCTGCTTGCGGTCTTCCTTTGGACTTAAACTGAAACATCAACTTTTCCCTGGGTCTCCAGCCTGTCAGCCTACTGTGCAGATTTTGGACCTCCCAGACTTTACAGTCATGAGAGACATGAGCCAATTTCTTATAATCTCTCTCTCTCTCTCTCAAACCCACACACATGTGTGTGCACACACACTCAGACACTCACTCACTCACCCTATTGGGTCTATTTCTCTGGAGAACACTGACTAATACAGTACGAAAGAGAAAACTTTCTCAAAAACTGTGCAAAGTGAACATCTGCTTCCAGCCAAGATGAAAGACTGGATTTATCCTCTTGTCCAATAAAACTAAATATATATTTAACAACAGTACTTAAGACATCAAAAAATGAAAGACAGTGATTGCTGAAATATGGCCAACAAACAATGTAGTCTATAATTTCCCTATCTTACTGCCTGGAAAGCGTTTCAATTCCATGCTCTGGGGAAGGGAAGCCTAGATACAGCCTGGCAAACTCCCTGCTTGAGGGGATAGAGCTGGGAGTCCACTGCAGCATAGGCAGCTGGATCCTGCAGATTAGAATGCTAGAGAGGTAAGAGATACACAGGGAGAGGATTCCAGAGGTCTACAGAGGGTTCTTATTGAGAATTCAGCTGAATAACAGTTTATGCATCTGAGGAAATAATCCAAAACTAGAGGGAAAAAAATGAAAAAATTAAGTGGAATAATCATCAAGGCCAATACAGGGCTTGGAATAGTGCCTTTTCACATCATCTTGAGTAGAGGAATACACAATTCAGAGGGCATGGGTAAAACTACTCAGAATGGTTTCACCTCAGGAGTGTGTTAAATTACAAAACCAGACCATATTCTTGGCCATAAAACAAGTTCTCAAAGAGAATTCAAGTTATACAAAATATGCTTTATGATCACAATGAAATTAAATTGGAAATCCATAACAGAAAGATATCAGGAAAACCTCAAATGTTTAGAAACTAAATGGGTTTAGTCACCCATAGGTCAACCAAAAAAGGGAGACAAAAAATAGATAGTAGTTTGTACTGAATAAAAATAAAAATACAGCATATAAAAATTAGTGAAATGTTGAAATACTGATGCTAAGTACTAATTCAGTGCTCAGAGGGAAATTTAGAGCCCTAAAGGCTTATAATAGAAGAATGGTATCCAATCAATGACCTCAGCCTCTACCTTAAAAAATTAGAAAGAGAAGAGCAAACAACTCTAAAATAATAGGGAAAAAGGAAATAATAATTACAATGGAGAGGGGGATCAAGATGGCAGTAAGAGGAGGTGGAGGTCACCTCCCTCCCACAAACACAGAAAAAATACATCTAAATGTGGAACAATTGTCATGGAAAACTAACTGGAAACTGGCAGAAGAACTATACAACCAAGGTTGCAAGGAAGATTTCCACATAATTGAGTAGGATGGAAAGAAAAGCATCAGGTCAGGACCTGCACTCCTGGGAGGAGATTAAGAAGAAAAGGGAGATCACATGGGAGGACATTCACACTGGGCATTGAACAAGTTGAGCCACAGACTGGACATCCCAGTCCTGGGTTCCTGTGAGGAGGAGATAAGCCCCCTTCGCTGCTTGGAGAACCGCTGGGACAGATAGAAAGGCTGGAGAAGCCTAGATTCCACTCGTGAGGGGTACACAGGTGCTGGCTTGACACCAGACAGGGCAGAGAGAGGTCTGCCCAAGAGGTCAGTGCTTTGCCATGTTCCCCAATCTGAGCTGAGTGAACATCCTGGCCCCACTCATTCCATGTCATAGCTTGGCACTGGATCTAGGGCAACCAGGTCCTGGGAAAAGACTCAATCTAAGGAAAAGAGGTGACCCAGGGGCCTGGAGTATGGTTCAACTAGGGCAGAGGCAGCCATTTTTGGTGCTTACTCAAACAACACCCCAGAAATAGCCCAGACTTCTGATGGCAGCCCAGCTGCTTCAATTCCTGCAAGCACAATGCCACGATCCCCAGTGTCAGCCAAGCAAATACTCCAGCCAGCCCTGCTCACTCCACACCATGACCTTGCACTTGATCTGGGATAACCACAATAGGGAAAGAGATGCAACCCTGGGCTTCATCTGAGCAGAGCCACAGATGCCTACACAGGCAGCACATCAGACCTCTGTAGACACATAAGCCACACTTACTAAGCACTCTTCTCCTTTGGGGCAAAGGCCCCAGTGTGGAGAGAAGTAAAAACACACACTTAAAGGGAACATAGCCAGCTCAAGCCCAACCCTCAGGGCATCTGTTCCAACAACTTAGGAGAAGATCCCACCCATAAAAGGGTGGCAAGAGCCACTGCGTAGAGGAGAAGTCTCACCTCACACCCCTCAAATTCTCTACATCCTCCAACACCAGCCACACCTGCTATTGATTGAGGTGATAGTGGCCAGCACACTGTAAGAAAATATGGGGCTGGCATTCACATCAAATCCAGCACCAAATACACTGGGCATACACAGTCTACATAGGGATGCTCCCACAGAAAAACATTCTTTCAAGAT
This sequence comes from Pseudorca crassidens, assembly GCF_039906515.1. Classification (NCBI taxonomy): domain Eukaryota; kingdom Metazoa; phylum Chordata; class Mammalia; order Artiodactyla; family Delphinidae; genus Pseudorca; species Pseudorca crassidens. The sequence goes on along the minus strand of NC_090300.1, from coordinate 94,041,673 downwards.
CACAATAGATCACTGTTTTACCTAAATTCATAGAGACAGAAAAAGTTAAGTAAAATGAAAAGGCAGAGGAACTACTCCCAGCTGAAAGAGCAAAAGAAAATCCCTAAAAAAATAAATAATGAAACAGAGATAATCTATCAGACAATGATTTCAAGAAGTTGGTAATAAAAACACTAACCTAATTAAGAAGGAAAATCAGTCTGAGAACAGATCATTTTAACACAGAACTAGAAACTATAAAGAGGACCCAATCAAAATAGATAATCCAATTTCTGAGATAAAAAGCACTCTAGAAGCAATGAAAGCAGACTAAATGACACAGAAGAACACATAGGTGATCTGGAAGATAGAATAATGGAAATCATCCAATCAGAACAGCAGACAGAATGACATGAAAAAAAATGAAAGCAACATACAAGATCTATGTGATAATATAAAACATGGCAACATCATCTTTATAGGGGTTCTAGAAGGAGAAGAGAGAAGGAGATCAAAATATATTTGAAGAAATTATGGCTGGAAACTTCCCAAACCTAAAGAAGGAAATAGATATTCAGGCACAGGAAGCACAAAAGTTCCCAAACAAGATGAATCCAAACAGACCAACACCAAGAAATATCAAAATTAAAATGGTAAAAGTTAACAATAAAGGGAGAATTATAAAGGCAGCAAGAAAAAAATAAAGAGTCATATACAATGGAACCCCCATAATGCTATCAGCTGATTTCTCTGAAGAACCTTTGCAGGCCAGATGGGAATGGCATGATATATTCAAAGTACTGAAAGGGAAAAACCTGCAACCTAGGATGATCTACCCAGCAAGGTTATCATTTAGAATAGGCGAGATAAAGAATTTCTCAACAAAAACTAAAAGAATTCAACAACACTAAAACTACCCTAAAAGAAATGTTGAAGGCTCTACTCTAAATTGAAAAGAAGTAAGAATCTATAGTAAAAGGAAAATCCTAATAGGAAAAAAAAAAATCCCAATAGGAAAGGCAAATACATAGTAAGAATTAAAGATGACTTATATAAGCCAGTATGTAGATTAAAAGCCAAACAAAAAAATGTAAAAGCAACTATAACTACAGTAAATAGTAAAGCGATAAGCATGAAAATGTAATATATGACATTGAAAACACAAAATGTGGGAGAGGGGAGTAAAAATGTAGATCTTTTAGAATGGCTTTGAACTTAATGCTTATCAGTTTAAAGCAAGTAGATATTCAAAAGCCTATGAAAGATACACAGAAGTAAAAAGATAGGAACTCAGAATACTACAAAAGAAAATCATCAAGCCACATGGGAAAAGAAAAAAAGAAGAAATGAGCAAAGAAGAACTACAAAAACAACTGGAAAACAAGGAATAAAATGGCAGTAAGTATATACCTGTTGATAATTCCTCTAAATATCAATGGACTAAATGCTCCAATCAAAAGACATAGGGTGGCTAATTGGATAAAAAAACCAAGAACCTTCAATAGACTATGAGAGACTCACTTCAGGGTGAAAAGTGTACAGACTGAAAGTGAGGGGATGAAAAATGATATCATGTAAATGGTATTGACAAAGCTGGAGTAGCAACAGTATATCAGAAAAAGTAATCTTTAAAACAAGGTCTATAATGAAAGACAAAGAAGGGCATTATGTAATGATAAAGGGATCAATACAAGAAGAGGATTTTATACTTGTTAGCATATCACACCCAATACAGGAGCACCTAAAATGTAAAGCAACTACTAACAGACATGAAGGGAGAACTTGACAATAATACAATAAGGGTAGGGGCCTTAAACACCCCACTTATATCAATGGACAGATCATCCAGACAGAAAATCAATAAGGCAACAGAGGTCCTAAATGACACAGTGGACCAGTTGGATTTAATTGATATCTACAGGGCACTACATCCAAAAGAAGCAGAATACACATTCTTTTCAAGTGTGCATAGAACATTCTCTAGAATAGAAATTATTTCAAGCAACTTTTCTGACCACAACAATATGAAACTAGAAATCACCTACATACAGAAAAATGAGAAAAGTACAAACAAATGGAGACTAAACAACATGCTACTAAAATAACCAGTAGTCAACAATGAAATCAGAAAGGAAGTCAGAAAATACCTCAAGACAAATGAAAATGGAAGCACAACTCTCCAAAGTCTATGGGATGCAGCAAAAGAAGTTCTTAGAGCAAAGTTCATAGGGATACAGGCCTTCCTCAAGAACAAAGAAAAATCTCAAATAAACAAACTAACCTACCACCTAAAAGAATTATAAAAAGAAGAACAAAGCCCAAAGTCAGCAGAAGGAAAGGAATAATAAAGATCAGAGGAAATAAATAAAATACAGATCAATAAAACAATAGAAAAGATCAATGAAACCAAGAGCTGGTTTTTTGAAAAAGTAAACAAAATTGATAGACCTTTAGCCAGGCTCACCAGAAGAAAAGAGAGTGAACCTAAATAAACAAAATAAGAAATGAAAGAGGAGAAATAACAATACCATAGAGACACAAAAAAATCATAAGAGAGTACTATAAACATTTATATGCCAACAAATTGGACAACCTAGAAGAAAGAGACAAATTTCTAGAAACACAGCCTACCAGGACTCAGTCAAGAAGATACAACTTGAACATACTGATCACTAGAAGAGAAATTGAATCTGTAATTTAAAAACTTCCTGCAAACAAAAGTCCAGGACTGGATAGTTTCACAGAGGAATTGTACCAAACATATAAAGGAGAACTTATACCTATCTTTCTAAACTATTCCAAAAAACCGAAGAGGATGGAACACTCTCAGATTCATTCTACGAGACTACCATTACCCTGATTCCAAAATCAGACAAAGACACTACAAAAAAAAGAAATTACAGGCCAATATCTTTGATGAATACAGATGCAAAAACAAGCAAAAAAATATTAGCAAGCCAAATCCAAAAACATATAAAAAGAATCATACACCACGATCAAGTTAGATTTATTCCAAGATCACAAGGATGGTTCAACATACACAAATCAATCAATGTGATACACCACGTTAACAAAAAGAAAGACAAAAATCACATGATTATCTCAGTAGATGCCAAAAAAACCTGACAAAGTTCACCATTCACTCATGATAAAAACTCTCATCAAAGTGGATATAGAGGAAACATATCTCAACATAATAAAGGTCATTTATGACAAGCCACAGCCAACATAATACTCAATGGTGAAAAGCTGAAAGCCTTTTCACCAAACTCAGGAACAAGACAAGGATGCCTACTCTCACTGCTTCTATTTAACACAGTATTGGAAGTGCTAGCCACAACAATCAGAAAATAAAAAGAAATAAAGCTATCCAGATTGGAAGGGAAGAGGTAAAACTGTAACTATTTTCAGATGACACGATACTCTATTAAATAACCTAAAGTTTCCACCCCAAAATTATTGGAACTAATAAATGAATTCAGCAGTATTGTAGGATATAAGATTAATATACAGAAATATGTTGCATTTCTATATACTAATAATGAAATATCAGAAAAATAAAGTAAAAAATCTTGTTTAAAATCATATTAAAAAATACCCAGGAATAAACTTAACCAAGGAGATGAAAGACGTACACTCTGAAAACTCTGAAACATTGATGAAGGAAATTGAAGATGAGTCAAAGCAATGGAAAGATATCCTGTGCTGTTGGATTGGAAGAATTAATATTATTAAAATGGCCATATTACCCAAAGCAACTATAGATTTAATGCAAGTCCTATCAAAATAACCAGGACATTTTTCACAGAACTAGAAAAAATAATTCTAAAATTTATATGGAACCACAGAAGTGTCTGATTTTCCAACGCAATCCTGAGGAAAAAAAAAAACAAAGCTGGAGGCATAACCCTCCCAGACTTCAGATTATACTACAAAACTTCAGTAATCAAAACAATATGGTACTGGCACAAAACAGACACATAGATCAATGGAACAGAATAAAGAGCCCAGAAATAAACCCATGCACCTACAGTCAATTCAACTATGACACAGGAGGCAAAAATATACAATGGAGAAAAAACACTCTTTTAACAAGTGGTGCTGGGAAAACTGGACAGCCACCTGTAGAACAATGAGATTAGAACAATCCCTAACACCATATAGAAAAATAAAGTCAAAATAGTTTAAAGTCCTAAATGTAAGACCTGAAACCATAAAACTCCTAGAAGAGAACATAGGCAGAACACTCTTTGACATAAATTGCACCAATATTTTCTTGGATCACCAAGGCAAAAGAACCAAAAGCAAAAATAAACACAAGGGACCTAATTAAACTTAAGAGCTTTTGCACAGCAAAGGAAACCATCAACAAAACAAAAAGACAACCTAGAGAATGGGAGAAAATATTTACAAATGATACAACTGACAAGGGGTTAATATCCAAAATATAAATAGCTCGTGCAACTCAATATCAAAAAGAAGAAAAAGTCCACTTAAAAAGTGGGCAGAAGATATGAGTAGACACTTTTACAAAGAAGACATATAGATGGCTAACAGGCACATGAAAAGATGCTCAGCATCACTAAAGCTGGAGAAATGCAAATCAAAACCACAATGAGGTATCACCTCACCCTTGCCAGAATGGCTATCATCAAAGAGTCTACAAATAACAAATGTTGTAGAGGATGTGGAGAAATAGGAACCCTCATACACTGCTGATGGGAATGTAAATTGGTGTAGCCATTATAGAAAACAGTATGGAGATTCCTTAAAAACTAAAAATAGAACTACCATATAATCCAGCAATTCCACTGCTATGTATATATTTGGAAAAAATGAAAACACTAATTTGAAAAGATACATGCACCCCAGTGCTCATAGCAGCACTGTTTACAGTGGCCAAGACATGGAAGCAAGCCAGTGCCCATCAATAGATGATTGAATTAATATGATGTGGTATATGTGTGTATACATGCATACACGCCCACACACACACAATGGAATATTATTCAGCCATAAAACAGAATAAAATACTGCCATTTGCAGCAATGTTGATGGAACTAGAGAATATTATGCTTAGTCAACTAAGTCAGAGAAAGGCAAATACTATGTAACTTACATGTGGAATCTTAAAAATAATACAAATGAATTATCTGCAAAACAGAAACAGACTCACAGATACAAAAAACAAACTTGTGGTTACCAAAGGTGAGAGGAAATGTGGGAGGGACAAATTAAGGGTATGGGATTAACAGATACAAATTACTATATATAAAATAAGTAGGCAGTGGAGCTTTAAGATGGCGGAAGAGTACGATGCGGAGATCACCTTCCTCCCCACAAATACATCAGAAATCCATCTACACGTAGAACTGCTCCTATAGAGCACCTACTGAACGCTGGCAGAAGACTTCAGACCTCCCAAAAGGCAAGAAACTCCCCACGTACCTGGGTAGGGCAAAAGAAAAAACAGAGACAAAGAATAGGGACAGGACCTGCACCAGTGGGAGGGAGCTGTGAAGAAGGAAAGGTTTTCACACACTTGGAAGCCCCTTCACGGGCGGAGACTGCGGGTGGCGACTGCGGGTGGCGGAGGGGGGAAGAAGCTTCGGAGCCATGAAGGAGAGCGCAGCAAGAGGGGTGCGGAGGGCAAAGCGGAGAGATTACCGGACAGAAGATCGGTGCCGACCAGCACTCACAAGCCTGAGAGGCTTGTCTGCTCACCCGGAAGGACGGGCGGGGGCTGGGAGCTGAGTCTCGGGCTTCGGAGTTCGGATCCCAGGGAGAGGACTGGGGTTGGTTGCGTGAACACAGCCTGAAGGGGGCTAGTGCGCCACAGCTAGCCGGGAGGGAGTCCGGGAAAAAGTCTGGAGCTGCCGAAGAGGCAACAGACTTTTTCTTGCCTCTTTGTTTCCTGGTGCGGGCGGAGAGGGGAATAAGAGCGCCGCTTAAAAGAGCTACAGAGATGGGCACGAGCTACAGCTATGAGCAGAGACACCAGAGACGGGCATGAGACGCTAAGGCTGCTGCAGCCGCCACCAAGAAACCTGTGTGCAAGCACAGGTCACTATCCACACCGCCCCTCCCGGGAGCCTGTGCAGCCTGCCACTGTCAGGGTCCCACGATCCAGGGACAACTTCCCCCGGAGAACGCATGGCGCGCATCAGGCTGGTGCAACATCATGCTGGCCTCTGCCGCCGCAGGCTTGCCCCACATCCGTACCCCTCCCACCCTGTGGTCTGAGTGAGTGAGAGCCGCCGAAGCAGCTGCCCCTTTAACCCCGTCCTATCTGAGCGAAGAACAGAGGCCTTCAGGCGACCTGCACGCAGAGGCAGGGCCAAATCCAAAGCTGAACCCTAGGAGATGTGCGAACAAAGAAGAGAAAGGGAAATTTCTCCCAGCAGCCTCAGGAGCAGCGGATTAAAGCTCCACAATCAACTTGATGTACCCTGCATCTGTGGAATACATGAATAGACAATGAATCATCCCAAATTGAGGAGGTGGACTTTGGGAGCAAAGATATATTATTATTTCCCATTTTCCTCTTTTTGTGAGTGTGTATGTGTATGCTTCTGTGTGTGATTCTGTCTGTATAGCTTTGCTTTCACCATTTGTGCTCGTGTTCTGTCAGTCGATTTTTTTTTCTTTTAAAATTTTTTTCTTAATAATTATTTTTTATTTTAATAAATTTATTTTATTTTACTTTATTTTTTCTTTCTTCCTTCCTTCCTTCCCCTCTCTCTCTCCCTCCCTCTCTCTCTCTCTCTCTCCCCCCTCTCTCTCTCCCCCTCCCTCCCTCCCTCCCTCCCTCTCTCTCTCTCCCTCTCTCTCTCCCTCCCTCCCTCCCTCCCTCCCTCCCTCTCTCTCTCTCTCTCTCCCTCCCTCCCTCCCTCCCTCCCTCTCTCTCTCTCTCTCTCTCTCTTTCTTTCTTTCTTTCTTGTCTTTTCTCCCTTTTATTCTGAGCCGTGTGGATGACAGGCTCTTGGTGCTCCGGCCAGGAGTCAGAGCTGTGCCTCTGAGGTGGGAGAGCCAAATTCAGGACACTGGTCCACAAGAGACCTCCCAGCTCCACGTAATATCAAACGGCGAAAATATTTCAGAGATGTCCATCTCAACGCCAAGACCCAGCTTCATCCAACGACCAGCAAGCTACAGTGCTGGACACCCTATGACAAACAACTAGCAAGACAGGAACACAGCCCCATCCATTAGCAGAGAAGCTGCTTAACATCCTAATAAGTCCACAGACACCCCAAAACACACCACCAGACGTGGACCTGCCCACCAGAAAGACAAGATCCAGCCTTATCCACCAGAACACAGGCACTAGTCCCCTCCACCAAGAAGCCAACACAACCCACTGAACCAACCTTAGCCACTGGGTACAGACACAAAAAACAATGGGAACTACGAACGTGCAGCCTGCGAAAAGGAGACCCCAAACACAGTAAGTTAAGCAAAATGAGAAGACAGAAAAACACACAGCAGATGAAGGAGCAAGGTAAAAACCCACCAAACCTAATAAATGAAGAGGAAATAGGCAGTCTACCTGAAAATAATGATAGTAAAGATGATCCAAAATCTTGGAAACAGAATAGAGAAAATACAAGAAATGTTTAACAAGGACCTAGAAGAATTAAAGAGCAAATAAACAATGATGAACAGCACAATAAATGAAATTAAAAATTCTCTAGAAGGGATCAATAGCAGAATAACTGAGGCAGAAGAACGGATAAGTGACTTGGAAGATAAAATAGTGGAAATAACTACCACAGAGCAGAATAAAGAAAAAAGAATGAAAAGAACTGAGGGCAGTCTAAGAGACCTCTGGGACAACATTAAATGCACCAACATTCGAATTATAGGGGTCCCAGAAGAAGAAGAGAAAAAGAAAGGGACTGAGAAAATATTTGAAGAGATTATAGTTGAAAACTTCCCTAATATGGGAAAGGAAATAGTTAATTAAGTCCAGGAAGCACAGAGAATCCCATACAGGATAAATCCAAGGAGAAACACGCCAAGACACATATTAATCAAACTATCAAAAATTAAATACAAAGAAAACACACTAAAGGCAGCAAGGGAAAAACAACAAATAACACACAAGGGAATCCCCATAAGGTTAACAGCTGATCCTTCAGCAGAAAATCTGCAAGCCAGAAGGGAGTGGCAGAACATATTTAAAGTGATGAAGAAGAAAAATCTACAACTAAGATTACTCTACCCAGGAAGGATCTCATTCAGATTTCACGGAGAAATTAAAAACTTTACAGACAAGCAAAAGTTAAGAGAAATCAGCACCACCAAACCAGCTTTACAACAAATGCTAAAGGAACTTCTCTAGGCAGGAAACACAAGAGAAGGAAAAGACCTACAAAAACAAACCCAAAACAGAAAATGGTAATAGGCACATACATATCAAAAATTACCTTAAATGTAAATGGATTAAATGCTCCAACCAAAAGACATAGACTGGCTGAATGGATACAAAAACAAGACCTGTATATAGGCGGTCTACAAGAGACCCACTTCAGACCTAGGGACACAAACAGACTGAAAATGAGGGGATGGAAAAAGATATTCCATGCAAATGGAAATCAAAAGAAAGCTGGAGTAGCAATTCTCATATGAGAGAAAATAGACTTTAAAATAAAGACTATTACAAGAGACAAGGACACTACATAATGATCAAGGGATCGATACAAGAAGAAGATATAATAGTTGTAAATATTTATGCACCCAACATAGGAGCACCTCAATACATAAGGCAAATGCTAACAGCTATAAAAGGGGAAATCGACAGTAACACAATCATAGTAGGGGACTTTAACACCCCACTTTCACCAATGGACAGATCATCCAAAATGAAAATAAATAAGGAAACACAAGCTGTAAATGATACATTAAACAAGATGGACTTAACTGATATTTATAGGACATTCCATCCAAAAACAGCAGAATACACATTATTCTCAAGTGCTTATGGAACATTCTCCAGGACAGATCATATCTTGGGTCACAAATCAAGTCTTGGTAAATTTAAGAAAATTGAAATCATATCAAGTATCTTTTCTGACCACAACACTATGAGACTAGATATCAATTACAGGAAAAGATCTGTAAAAAATACAAACACATGGAGGCTAAACAATACACTACTTAATAATGAAGTGATAACTGAAGAAATCAAAGAGGAAATCAAAAAATACCTAGAAACAAATGACAGTAGGGACACGACTACCCTAAACCTATGGGATGTAGCAAAAGCAGTTCTAAGAGGGAAGTTTATAGCTATACAAGCCTACCTTAAGAAACAGGAAACATCTCAAATAAACAACCTAACCTTGCACCTAAAGCAATTAGAGGAAGAAGAACAAAAACACCCCAAAGTTAGCAGAAGGAAAGAAATAATAAAGATCAGATCAGAAATAAATGCAAAAGAAATGAAGGAAATGATAGCAAAGATCAATAAAACTAAAAGCTGTTTCTTTGAGAAGATAAACAAAATTGATAAACCATTAGCCAGACTCATCAACAAAAAAGGAAGAAGACCGAAATCAATAGAATTAGAAATGAAAAAGGAGAAGTAAAAACTGACACTGCAGAAATACAAAGGATCATGAGAAATTACTAGAAGCAACTCTATGCCAATAAAATGGACAACCTGGAAGAAATGGACAAATTCTTAGAAATGCACAACCTGCCAAGACTGAATCAGGAAGAAATAGAAAATATGAACAGACCAATCACAAGCATTGAAATTGAAACTGTGATAAAATATCTTCCAACAAACAAAGGCTCACAACCAGATGGCTTCACAGGCGAATTCTATCAAACATTTAGAGAAGAGCTAACACCTATCCTTCTCAAACTCTTCCAAAATATAGCACAGGGAGGAACACTCCCAAACTCATTCTACGAGGCCAACATCACCCTGATACCAAAACCAGACAAAGATGTCACAAAGAAAGAAAACTACAGGCCAATATCACTGATGAACATAGATGCAAAAATCCTCAACAAAATACTAGCAAACAGAATCCAACAGCGCATTAAAAGGATCATACACCATGATCAAGTGGAGCTTATTACAGGAATGCAAGGATTGTTCAATATATGCAAATCAATCAATGTGATACAGCATATTATCAAATTGAAGAAGAAAAACCATATGATCATCTCAATAGATGCAGAGAAAGCTTTTGACAAAATTCAAAACCCATTTATGATAAGAACACTGCAGAAAGTAGGCATAGAGGGGACTTTCGTCAACATAATAAAGGCCATATATGACAAACCCACAGCCAACATCATCCTCAATGGTGAAAAACTGAAACCATTTGCACTAAGATCAGGAACAAGACAAGGTTGCCCACTCTCACCACTCTTATTCAACAGAGTTTTGGAAGTTTTAGCCACAGCAATCAGAGAAGAAAAAGAAATAAAAGGAATCCAAATTGGAAAAGAAGAAGTAAAGCTGTCACTGTTTGCAGACGAAATAATACTATACATAGAGAATCCTAAAGATGCTACCAGAAAACTACTAGAGCTAATCAATGAATCTGGTAAAGTAGTAGGATACAAAATCAATGCACAGAAATCTGTCATTCCTATACACTGATGATGAAAAATCTGAAAGTGAAATTAAGAAAACACCACCATTTCCACTGCAACCAAAAGAATAAAATATCTAGGAATAAACCTACCTAAGGAGACAAAAGATCTGTAAGCAGAAAATTATAAGACAGTGATGAAAGTAATTAAAGTTGATACAAATAGGTGGAGAGATATACCATGTTCTTGGATGGGAAGAATCAACATTGTGAAAATGACTCTACTACCCAAAGCAATCTACAGATTTAATGCAATCCCTGTCAAACTACCACTGGTGTTTTTCACAGAACTAGAACAAAAAACTTCACAATTTGAATGGAAACACAAAAGACCCCGAATAGCCAAAGCAATCTTGAGAATGAGAAATGGAGTGGGAGGAATCAGGCTTCCTGACTTCAGACTATACTACAAAGCTACAGTAATCAAGACAGTATGGTACTGGCACAAAAACAGAAATAGAGATCAATGGAACAGGATAGAAAGCCCAGAGATAAACCCATGCACATATGGTCACCTTATCTTTGATAAAGGAGGCAAGACTATACAGTGGAGAAAAGACAGCCTCTTCAATAAGTGTTGCTGGGAAAACTGGACAGGTACATTTAAAAGTATGAAATTAGAACACTTCCTAACACCATACACAAAAATAAACTCAAAATGGATTAAAGGGGCTTCCCTGGTAGCGCAGTGGTTGAGAGTCTGACTGCTGATGCAGGGGACACGGTTTCATGCCCTGGTCCGGGAGGATCCCACATGCCGTGGAGCGGCTGGGCCTGTGAGCCATGGCCACTGTGGCTGTGCATCCGGAGCCTGTGCTCCACAATAGGAGAGTCCACAACAGTGAGAGGCCCGCGTACGGCAAAAAAAAAAAAAAAAAAAATGGATTAAAGACCTAAGTGTAAGACCAGATACTATCAAACTCTTAGAGGAAAACATAGGCAGAACACTCTGATATAAATCACAGCAAGACCCTTTTTGACCCACCTCCTAGAGAAATGGAAATTAAAACAAAAATAAACAAATGGGACCTAATGAAACTTCAAAGCTTTTGCACAGCAAAGGAAACCATAAATAAGACCAAAAGACAGCCCTCAGAATGGGAGAAAATATTTGCAAATGAAGCAACTGACAAAGGGTTAATCTCCAAAATTTACAAGCAGCTCATGCAGCTCAATATCAAAAAAAACAAACAGCCCAATCCAAAAATGGGAAGAAGACCTAAATAGACATTTCTCCAAAGAAGATATACAGATTGCCAACAAACATATGAAAGAATGCTCAACATCATTAATCATTAGAGAAATGCAAATCAAAACTACAATGAGGGCTTCCCTGGTGGCGCAGTGGTTGGGGGTCCGCCTGCCGATGCAGGGGACACAGGTTCGTGCCCCGGTCTGGGAGGATCCTGCATGCCGCACAGCGGCTGGACCCGTGAGCCATGGCCGCTTGGCCTGCGCGTCCGGAGCCTGTGCTCCACGGCGGTAGGGGCCACAGCAGTGACAGGCCCGCGTACCGCAAAAAAAAAAAAAAAAAAAAAACTACAATGAGATATCATCTCACAACGGTCAGAATGGCCATCATCAAAAAAATCTAGAAACAATAAATGCTGGAGAGGGTGTGGAGAAAAGGGAACACTCTTGCACTGTTGGTGGGAATGTAAATTGATACAGCCACTATGGAGAACAGTATGGAGGTTCCTTAAAAAACTAGAAATAGAACTACCATATGACCCAGCAATCCCACTACTGGGCATATACCCTGAGAAAACCATAATTCAAAAAGAGTCATGTACCACAATGTTCATTGCAGCTCTAGTTACAATCGCCTGGACATGGAAGGAACCTAAGTGTCCATGAGGATAAAGAAGATGTGGCACATATATACAATGGAATATTACTCAGAGATAAAAAGAAACGAAATTGAGTTATCTGTAGTGAGGTGGATGGACCTAGAGTCTGTCATACAGAGTGAAGTAAGTCAGAAAGAGAAAAACAAATACCGTATGCTAACACATATAAATGGAATCTAAGAAAAAAAAAAAGTCATGAAGAACCTAGGGGCAAGATGGGAATAAAGACACAGACCTACTAGATAATGGACTTGCGCATATGGGGAGGGGAAAGTGTAAGCTGTGACAAAGTGAGAGAGTGGCATGGACATATATACACTACCAAACAAAATAGATAGCTAGTGGGAAGCAGCCTCATAGCACAGGGAGATCAGCTCGGTGCTTTGTGACCACCTAGTGGGGTGGGATGGGGAGGGTGGGAGGGAGGGAGATGCAAGAGGGAAGAGATATGGGACCATATGTATATGTATAACTGATTCACTTTGTTATAAAGCAGAAACTAACATACCATTGTAAAGCAATTATACTCCAATAAAGATGTTAAAAAAAAAAGTAGGCAACAATGTATACTGTATAGCACAGGAAATTATACCTATTATCTTTTAATAATCTATAATGGAGTATAATCTGCAAAAATACTGAATCAGTATGCTGTATACCTTAAATTAACACAATATTGTAAATCAACTATACTTCAATTTTAAAAAGATTACAGTGGAAATTAATGATAAGGAAAACACAAACGAGTAAAATCAATAAAACTAGAATTTATTTCTTTCAGAGACCAATAAAATTGATAAACCTCTAGCAGAGTGATCAGAAAAATAAAGAGAGAAGACATAGATTGACAATATCAGGAATGAAAGAGCTGATATCACTATAGTTTCTACAGATATTAACCAATAATAAGAGAATACTAGGAACAAGTTTATACTAATAAATTCAACAACTTAGATGAAATGGACACATTGTTTGAATGACACAAACAACCAAAACTTAAGAAAAAAAATATATAACCTAAATAGCCCTATATTTATTTTTAAAAATTAAATTTATAGTTATAATTTTTTCTACCAAGAGAACTTCAGGCCCATCTGACTTCACTTGGGAATTCTATCAAATATTTAAGGAAGAATAAAATCACCTATACACAAACTCTTCCAGAAAATTAAAGAATGAATCCTTCTGAATCTATCCTATGAGACCAGAATTATTCTGTTACCAAACCCAATAAATACGCTTCAAGAAAAGAAAATTATAGACCAATGTCCCTCATGAACATGGATACAAAAGTTAACAGCATTTTAAAAAATGTAATGTAACAGTATATAAAAAAAGTAATGCATCATTACCAAATGGGGTTTACCCCAGGAATGCAATGATGAGTTTGCATTTTTAAATCAGTGTAATCATCATATTAATAGATAAGAAGAAAAGCCATATGATCATCTTAATGCAGAAAAAGCATTTGACATAAGCCAACATTCATTCTTGATAAAAATATTCAACAATTAGGAGTAGAAGAAAATTTACCGAATCGGATGAAGACCATCAATTAAAAAACCCTACAGTTAACACCAAGTAGTGAAAGACTAAATGCTTTTCCATTTTCTGGAAAAGGCAAGGATGTCTGCTGTCACAACTTCTATTCAAAATTGTATTGAATGTTCTAGGCAGTGACATAAAGCAAAAAAAAAAAAAAAAAAAGTGAAAGGCATTCAGCTTGGAAAGGTAGAAGTAAAACCCTTTTTGTACACAGATGACCTAAGTATATGAAGAGAACTACCATCTTCATGGATTGGAACACTCAATACTGTTAAGGTCTCAATTCTTCCCAAGTTGATCTATAAATTCAACAGAATCTCAATAAAAATCCAAACTGACTTTTTTTTTGGTAGAAATTTACAAGCTGATTGTAAATTTGATTTGGAAATTCAAAGGACCTAGCATAGGCAAAACAACACTGAAGAAGAACAAAGGTGAAGAACTTTCACTACCTGAATTCTACATTAATTTTAAAGCTATAGTAATCAAGACAGTGAGGTAGTATGTCAAGGTAGAAAAATATATCAATGGGAACAGAATAGAGTCTAGCCTTACATATATGGACAACTGGTTTTTACCAAAAGTTAAAGGCAATTCAGTGGAAAACACTAGAGCTTTCGACAAATGGTACTGGAATAATTAAATACCCAAATAAAAAAATAAGCTTTGAACCATACCTTGCACCTTGCATTGGATCATAGATCTCAGTGTAATATTTTAGACTGTAAAAGTTCTAGAAAAAAATATAGAAGAGATTTTTTTTGTGTCCTTGGGTTAGGCAAAGAGTTCTTACATAAACACCAAAATGGCAATCCACAAAAGGAGAAACTGATAAATTAGACTTCATCTGAAAGTAAGAACTACTCTTCAAAAGATGTTGTTAAGAGAATAGAAAGGCAAGCCATAGACTGGCAAAAATATTTTCAAATCTCATAAGTTACATTCATCCAGTACATATAGAGAACTTTCAAAGTGCAATAATAGAAACACAAACAAGTCCATAAAAAATGGGCAAAAAATAGAACAGATACACACACACTTCAAATGAATATACAAAAAGATGCTCAATATCATTTGTCATTAGGAAAATGCAAATTAAAACCACAATGACATGCCACTATACATTTATGAGAATATCTAAAATTAAAAAGATTGAATATACCAAGTGTTGGTAAGTATGTGGAACATATGGAATTCTCATATGATGCTTTCAGGAATATAAAATGTCACTTTGGAAAACAGTTTGAAATTTTCATACAAAGTTTAACAAACACCTCTACATGACCCAGACATTTCACTCCTAGGTATTTATCCAGAGAAATGAAAGCATATGTCCATACAAAGTCTTGTACATTAATGTTCACAGAAGCTCTATTTGTGAATAGAGCTTAAACTGAAAATAACCCAAACGCCCCTCTGAGCTAGTTTTACTCACAACACTTCTGACACCAAATGTGTGGGGTTTTTCCACACCAACAATCAGTGTTCCAGTGCTCTGGACACCAACTGGGTGTCCTACCAATTCAGTTTGGTTCTGACACTAACTACGTAGAGTCAGCACAGACCTCACAGATTAAGGGCTCAGACCCACAAGACTGCACCAACTTCAGATGCCAATCACAAGTCCCTGGATTCCCATATTTCTGACTGACTGGCTGTAAATTGGGGGTTTCCATGACCCCTTCCTCAGGGTCAATAATTTGCTAGAATGGCTCACAGGACTCTGGAAAGCTCTTTCCTTAAAATTATTACCTGTTTATAATAAGAAATACAACTCAGGAACAGCTAGATGGAAGAGATGAATACCACAAGGTATGGGGCAGGAGCACGGAGCTTCTATGCCCCTCTCTAGGTGTGGTACCCTCCTAGCACCTTGGTGTGTTCACTAACTGGGCAGCTCCAGGAACCTGTCACTTAAGGGGTTTAATGTAGGTATAATTGATTAAATCACTGGTTATTGGTGAGTACTTCAATCTCCAGTCCCTCTCCCATCCCTGAAGGAATGGGGTTGGGACACTGAAAGTTCCCACATGTCTCAGGCTTTCAGGTGACCAGCCCCCATCCTAAAGCTATCAAGGGACCCCTCGGCCAAGAGTCATCTCATTAGCATGCTGAGCAACTTATCACTCAGACAATTCCAAGGGTTTTAGGAGCTCTGCGTCAGGACCTAGAGACAAAGACCAAATATATATTTCTTATTATATCACAACCCCTTACCACCTAAATGGATAAACAATAAAAAGAACAAATCTTTGATGCATACAACAATTTGGATAATCTCAAAATAATTCTACTTATTGAAAGAAGCCAGACAAAAATGTAATATATATGATTCCATTTGTGTAAAATTCTAGAAAGATTGGGATTGACATATATACACTAATATGTATAAAATGGATAATAAGAACCTGCTGTATAAAAAAATAAATAAAATAAAATTCAAAAATTCAAAAAAAAAAAAAGAAAATGAAAACATCTATTTTTTTTGGCCTCATTAGGCGGCATGTGGGATATTAGTTCCCCAACCAGGGATCGAACCCGTGCTCCCTGCAATGGAAGCGTGGGGTCTTAACCACTGGACCGCCAGGGAATTCCCCATAAAACTTATATATATTGACAGAGAGCAGATCATTAGCTACCTGGGAGCATGGAGGAACGGGAAGGAGGTATTACAAAGTAGCACAAAGAAAAATTTAGGGGATGGCAGGTATGATCATTATTGTGGTGACAGTTTCATGGGTGCATGTATATACCAATACTTATCAAACTGTATGCTTTAAATATGTGCAGTTTATTGTATGTCAATTATATCTCAATTAAGCTGTTTTTTTTTTTTAAGTGAGTACTGAATTTCACATAGTAGTATGGTCATTACTTCCTGAGGAGGTTGCCTTAGTCAACTGGAGAAAAGACAATAAGACAAAGTCTCAATCCAGACCACCCAGCTGGGCAGATCTGAGCTCCTCTAGTTTTCTATTGATTTTATCCCCAGGAAGCTTCAAGTTTGGATCTTTCCTCACATTCCATTCTGATAACCCTGGAATTGGCAATCACCCTATTTCTACCTATCAATCCTGAAAATGCTCCCACTTAAAAAATCTAATCTACTCTGGGAGGCACAGCAGGAGAGGCGCAATGGTACCTGGGATGGGGAAGGTAATATAACAGAACATGAGCTTCAGAGTGCGATGAACACTGTTCTCTAACTACATAACCTTGGGCAAATCACTTTACCTCTCTGAACCGCAATTTTCTCATTTCAAAAATATTTAACAATTCCTACCTGACAGGGTTGTCTTGAAGTCATATATGAAAGGATGAGACGATTCCTGGCCAAAGGAGGAGTGCATAAGGAATACCTCTCCTTTCTGCTGTTGTTTGAAACCCCTCCTAAGCCGGTGATTCTGCGCATTCCTGTTATCACGTGCTTTCGTGACTCCAGCTGAAGTCTCACGTGTAAACTGTAAATGAGGTTCTACGCTAGTGAGTCTCAAGTGTGCTACATATTAGAATCTCCTGGGGAGGTTAAAAAAAAAAAACAACAGCAAAATAAATGATGCCTGGGTTCTACCTAGGGGTTCTGATTTGAGCCTGTCATGCAGCTGGGCATTGGGATATTTAAAAGCTTCCCAAGCAATGTTAATATGGGGCTATGCTTGTGAAACACTGTTCTAATGCTACTCAAATTCTAATGTCCGCTGAATCGCTGGAGATCTTGTTAAAATTCAGATTCTTATACTGTAGGTTTGAAATTCTGCATTTCTAATAAGCTCCCAGCAGATGCTGACGCTGTTATTCCTCGAATGACACAGAAAAAAGGTTTAACTCTGGCTGAGCATCAGAATCACCTAGAGATCTTTTAAAGCTGTGCTTCTCTTACTGCAAACCATGGATCGAGTCAACCTTTTACACTTGAGGACACTGTATCCCCAAGAGGCAGTGTGACCTCTATCCTGATGTAAATTTCTGCCAGGAAAGTTCATTACTGAATGAAATGTCTTTTCAATGGGAACATTTTCTGGTGTGTAGGTTTCCAGTGCTGATTGGGAAGTGCAATCTGTAGCATGAGTCGAGTGTGACCATTTCATTAACACACAGCTCAGAACCTAGCCGAGGAGCAGCCTGTGTGATGAATGGGGTCCCGGGTTCTACCTGAAGCATTATCACATAATACATCAGCTTTATGTCAGATGAACTGAGGGTTTTATGGCCTTTCCATTCAAGTTGATAGTAGGCTCCTTGTCATGGGCTCTTTTTAATATAGCTAGAGGGCATTTTTTGGCGGTGATAACATAGTGATTTATAAAACCCACTTCATGTATCAGTCACACATATGTAAATCAGAAACATTTCTTTCTGGGAAAAATCGTCACTGCCATCATGTGATAAATAGGTGCATGTTCAATGAGCAGGCATTCAATAAGACACAGATTTGAATTCATTTTTCTACATACCATACGACAAAGCAATTAGCACCGTACTAGGAAATCGTCTTGTAATTCAGGGTCCTTCCTAGGAGGGGACATGCAGCAAACTGAGCTTGGTGCCAATTTGACCCTCACTGTGCTGCAGCAAGGTGGCCGGGGACTCAGCTGGAGACACCAGAGCATCAGCCAGAGGTGGAGGAGGAAGAAGAAAGGAAGCATTCTTTTATTTTTTTATCGCTAAGTTCCAGGATTCTTACAGAACTTAATATTCTTCACCTTATTTAGTCCTCAAACATGCTGCAAGGTAGGAATTATTATCTACATCTTAAAGATAAGGAAACTAAATTTGAAAGACTCATAGGAACCATAACTCTAACTCAAAAGCCCACATTCCTCCAGCTCCACTACAATGTTGTCACAAAGCAGAAGCAGCACCTGCAGGTCAGCGGAAGTGAATCGTCACCGTGATACCAGCTTTGCTTAGACCAGACTTCAGCTCTCTGCAGTTGTACCTGCCATGTGCCTCCTGTGCCCAGCCTTGAATCTGTAAGGAACTGACATCAGAAGTGCTAACGCTAAAATGTGAAAGGTCAAAAAAAACCTCTCTTTAACTGATGGGTGAAGTCAAATATCTGCAATATTCTTAGCTACTTGTGTGAAATAAACTTGTAACTAAATAAACTTCCTAGAAATAATTGGCAACAGAAATACATGAAATGAATTTGAAAGGAATACATTTTCTTTCCTAAATATTTGTGAAATTTGTTGGAGGGAGGCTTACATAGGGGAGCAAAATTTGCCATCTCAAAATATGTCTCTTTGGCATGAAGATTATTTTACGCTGATTATTTTTTAAGAAACAGAAGACTCCAGAACTTCTTTCTTTTACCCCCCCCCCTTTAACTACCTAAAAGAATTTAGACAAAGAGCCTGGCCCAGGAGGAGCACTATCCCCAGAGATACCTACAAAGAATATGGGCTACGTGTGGTACAGGGAGTTCAGCAGAGCCTAGAACCCAAAGTCCTCCCTGTGTCCCATTGTCTCCGCAGGGCCCAGCAAACATTTGTTACCAAACATTTGTTTTTCCATCCCCATGTGAATTTCCTTCCTCGCCTTTGAAGTCCCAATACCCTACTCCCTTCTTCTCTCAGATGGCATATTAAGCCTCAATTGCCTAACTTGTCCCAGGGTCTCATTTTTCTTATAAGGCCCCTGTACATACATAACTAAATTTGATATTTTCCTGTTAATCTGTCTCATGTCGATTTAATTCTTAGACCAGCCAGAAGAACCCAGAAAGGGTAGAGGAAAACGTTTTCCCTCCCCAACACTTATCTCCTCCATGGACTTCTTAAGATGTTATACCTAAGAAAGAGGCAGCTCATTTAAAAAATAATAATAATAATTAACTTTTGCAAAATTTTCAACATTTGTAAGTGACTTTTACAAATATTATGAGCCTCACGACGTTTCTATGATACTGGCAGGTATTATTTGATGCATTTTGAGATCATTTTTGATGATCAAGTCTCCAAGACCCAGAAATCGGGATCCTAGCCTCAAAAATGGTCACACAACCAGTAATCAGGAGACCGTTCTCCACACTCTAAGTTCCATATGCTGTCCACTGCTCAAGAAAATACTTTATTTATAAACTACTCTTCTGCTTTCCCAAGTCTCCATATCGAAGCAGAAAAACATTTACTCCAACGATTACAGTTAGAAATATATTCTTTCCCTTTTAAAGAGGTAAGAGATTTGTCAACTCAAATATTTGATTGGGGACTTCCTATATAATTTCATATCCAGAATGTTATCCTGAATTGGATATTCCAAATCACTCTTTCCCTCATTCCATCCTTTCTCTAAATATAAAAACAAAGGCGGATATTTAGTAGACAGAAAAGAGCAGGGGCATTAGACTTCTAAACTTTGTCAGAGAAAATATATGATGTAAACAGGATGCCCACCCCCCCAACACAGCAGAAATGGAAAAAAGAGATCGTGGGTCTGGATTCTTTTGGAAGAAGAGGGAGGGGACAAATAGGATATATAGTGAAAGAATTGGTTTGGGAAAGGATTCTGGGGCTTCCTTAATGTCAAGGATATTTGGTGCTTTTATCCTGAGTGTTCCTTGTCAGATGGAAAAACTTCAGGTAGTGAAATGGTCTGGATTCTGGCAGGAGAGTGGCCCCATGGCTGTCAGGTGGTGGTGTCGGTGGTACCATGATCTAGCAATGATAGGAGCAATCTGGAGTCACTTAGGAATTTGTAGAATTTATGAGTTACCAGCCTTCCATTCCTCTCTCTTCCTGCCATTTCAGTTAAATGAATGAATAATTAATAATAATAATAACAATAATGCTAAATTTAAGCCAGACATCACATGAATTTTCTAACTTGATACCCATGACATATTTATGAAGTGCAATAATTACCCCCATTTTACTGGTAAGGAAAGAAGCCTAGAGAGGGAAAGAAACTTTCCCCAGTGCCTCTTGTAGAGCTGGAGTTTGAACCTAGGCAGTGTGCCTGCAGTGCATTCAGCAGGCAGTTCTGAAGTTAAGGCCAGACTGAAGAAATCCTCAGTTACTTTTTTTTCTGTGTTATTCCTTTTTTAATCATAGGCCAGTGGCCTAGAAGACACCTGTTAGATAAGCATATACCCTCTTGATTGACAGAGGCAAAGAAGCAAGACTATCTACACACAGATGGCTAACAGGACTTATGAAGCATAATTTTAAAATAGATATGAATACCTGGTAGACCTAGCCAGGTGAAGAGGCCTCAAATATGAGTGGATAGTCTATAGGTCCATCTATACACTGGAACACCTGCATTCAGATTATGAGGTACAGGCACTTTTTCAGAAACCCTTCCCCAGCCTCTGGTCAAACTTTAATCTCCTGGCATTTATTACTATAACACCCTGTCCACCCGCTCCCTACACTCACCTGGTTTGTGCTTATTTTGTGTTTGCAAGCAAAGCTGTCTTTGTCTGATTCGCCTCTGGTCCCTATCAGGTAACACAGGGTTGTATATGGTTTAAAAGAAACGTTTGTTAAATTGAAATGGAAAAAGGTGTCCTAGAATTTTGGATGACATGGAGAGATTTGTATAATGATTAAGGGAAAAGGCACTCGGGTTAGAAAACTGTATAAGACTATGATCCAATTTTTGTAAAAAAATTCTTTTGGACGCATAGCGAAACACTGGAAAGATATGTTCTGAACTATAACAGTGGTTTTCTGGGTGAGTAGATTACAGATACTTTTCACTTTCACTTTTTTTGCTTGACTGTAGTTCTTTTTTTTAATGATCAAAGTTTTACTTATGTAGAAAGAAAATATCAATAGTAGACTATTTTTAGACTCCAGAGAGAAGGCCTGAGACTGCTGCACGTGAGAAGAACGACCGATGGTTAATTCCCACTGCAGTCCTTACCTGAAGCCTGTGCATGTGAATCGCAGAGAAAGAAGCAGGCTCAAGTGCAAGACAGGTTAGCAGGAGGCTAGAAGATGCTGGGAGAAAGGAAGGGAGGTAACAGAATCAAAGAAGGAAAGAGTCAGCAACGTAGGGAGGAATCCAATTCTTTGAAAACTTAAGTAATCAAGAGACAGTCAACCCTTCGTAATGATTCTTAATGAGTACCAAGATAATACTCCTGTTTAATTTGCCTTCACATTATTGAATAAGCTCAGCTCAGGAAACTGGTGTCCTGTGACCTATCGGCCTTGTTAAATATCACTAGAATCCATTTTTATCGAAAGATTACACGTTTCTAGAATGTGATTCACACATCACATAGAAACTTGTGGTTTCTTAACTTTCTTAATAAACATTCTAAGATGAAGGGAAATAAGTTTCAAATACCATACTTTTTCCTAACATTTAGATGTTTGCTTTGTAATCCTCACATTGGCTATAGAGGACTTTTTGATAGTGATTCTGAGCAGAGAAACATAAGAAAAAACACAAAGGAAAATAGTTAGTTCTAGGTCACTAAACTACCATTTGGTAGTTTCCTCTTATTTGCCTGTCTATAACCCCATTGTAGAAAAGAAAAGTTCAAGAAGAGGCAGAAGCTCTCATTTCCTTTGAAACAAGAGTCACATTTAAGGCCATTTAAGTTTTCATCAATAAATGGAATATCTTCTACAAATATTTTGAAAAATGTTTTAAAAGAGAAATAGAGGCACTGAAAGTGGAAGCATAATTTCCATCTTCAGTCATCTCTTGAGACCTGGGCCTGTGTGCCCACAAGTCCACCTAATTGATGAGAAGATAATAATAGCTCCTGCTAATTGAGAGCCTACCATGAGGGAGGCTTTATACCAGTCACCTGACTTAAATTGTTTCTCATCCTCACAACGACTCTTTCAGGGGTTAGATCAATGATTGATCACAGCTGATTGCTAGAAAATTTCAAAAATTGATAAAGAAAACGAATCTATAATCACCCCAAATTTCATCACCCAGAGACACCCAGGTTGGTTTTTAAACAATTTAATGTTGATCTTTATTTTTAGTTTCTGTGTGGTATTCCATTTTTGTATGGTTTTAATTCATTTAACTAATCTATTAATGGCTATTTAGGTTTATATTTTCCACTATTTTAGATAGTGTTACAGAACGATGTCATATTTTGGGGGGCTCTTGTCCAATTGTTTCCTCAGGAGAAATTTCTAGAAATGAGACTGCTGGTTTAAAGAACATTTCCCTTTTAAAGAACTTTTTAAAATTGCCAAATTGTTATTCTGGAAACAGCAAAATCAGCTCCACTCCTAATAGCAGTATGTGAGAGTTCCTATTTCCTTACACATCCACATTAGCACCAGATAATCTTATTCTTTTCATTTGGTCAATCTGATAAATGAAAATGTTATTTTTAATTTGCTCTTAATTACTAGAGGCCAGAAGCCTACCATCAAGGCATGTATTTTTCCATTCTGTAGTCACTCCTGCTAATCACAACTGCTCTTCCTGAGGGGAGAAAAAGAAATACCGCCCCCCACCCCCTTAAAACCACCCAAAGCCAGCAAAACAAACTATGACCAGAGAATTACCCATCGATGGCACTCTCACTGCCTGTTTGAATTATAAGACAGCGATTGTCACCAGATAAAACACCTGGAATTGATTTAGAGTGGTCAGTGCTTCTTCAGCAGTCTTGATTATCAATGTTAATTCTGGGATCTCTGCCATCCACAGAGCCCTAGCAGATAAACACCATTATTCTTCAGCTCTCAAACTCAGGTATAAGTATCACTTAAGAGGAGCTTAGATTTATAGATGATGTAATTTAGAATTCTAGGCTCATAAGTTAATGCTTCAGAAATGTCTTCTTTATCTTTTCCAGAATGATAAATGGACAGATCCCTGGTACAGTTCCTCATCTCCTTGTTTGGTCTCCTTGCTTTTGATGAAGGCCTTATTCTGCCAGATTCACTACTGTTTGTAGTAGAAAAAGTGATGATTTGGTGCAGACAAGAAAGAAAAGATTAATGTCAATAGCAGAGAAGAAATGATACCTTTTGCAAGATAAATAATAATCTAGAGCATTTAATATATACGAGGTCCTAAATTAGTACTTTGGAAAATTACATTTTAAATGTATTTGATTACATAGACAATGAAAGCTAATATTTATGTAATGTTTTATATATAGTATCTATTTAACTCTTTCAATATCCTTATGAGGTGTGTATTATTATTATGCCCATTTTACAGATGAGGAGACAGGCATAGATTATGCAACTATCTCATGTTCATGCTTTTTCTTACCATTTAGGTGTTCACTTTTTAATCCTCACATTGGCTATAAAGCAGTTTTGGGTAGTGATTCTGAGCAGAGAAACATAAGAAAAAACACAAAGGAAAATGGTTAGTTCTAAGTCACTAAGGCAAATGGTGGTTTCTTCTCATTTGCCTGTCTATAATCTCATGGCAAGAAAAAAAAAAAAACCAAAATGTCCAAGAAGAGGCAAAGGCTCTCATTTTTTTGAAACAAGAGGCACAGTCTACGTTTTCATCAATAAATGGAAAATCTTTTACAAATATTTTGAAAAACATTTTAAAAGAGTAATAGAGGCACTGAAAGTGGAAGCATAAGTTCCATCTTCAATCATCATCTGAGACCTGGGCCCATGTCCCCCCAAGTCCACACAATTGATGAGAAAATAGTGTTCCTGCTAATTGAGAGCCTACCTACTATGTGAGAGGCTTTATACCAGTCACTTTACTTAAATTGTTTCTCATCTTCACAACATCTTTCAGGTGGTTAAATCAAGCTGAGTTAGATGTTGCTAATGGGGCCGCCATTGTACCTGGGGCACCCCTTCCACCCAGCATTTACTGCATTATTTTGAAATCATATTGATGTCTCCCTGACTTTTATTATTATTTTTTTTTTGGTACGCGGCCCTCTCAGTGCTGTGGCCTCTCCCGTTGCGGAGCACAGGCTCCGGACGCGCAGGCTCAGCGGCCACGGCTCACGGGCCCAGCCGCTCCACGGCATGTGGGATCCTCCCAGACCGGGGCACGAACCTGTATCTCCTGCATCAGCAGGCAGACTCTCAACCACTGCGCCGCCTGGGAAGCCCGAAAACCCGTATCTTAAACGTTATTTTCTCCCTAGGGATTCAAAGAAGTCAGCTTTCAGACTCAAATCTAAGAGATGACTCCATTAATTCAATGGCTGGGGAAACTATGGGAAAACTAAGAACTAGCTATTATTACTGAGAGCAAAAATGTATTGATTAAACAACTCAAAAAATGTTATATCAGTAAATCCTTTTAATGTCTTCATAAATTATATGTGTGTGTTTTATACAATTAAAATAGCTATTATTATGAATATTAGGACTTAAGGGCTCTACTCGTAGGGATAGTGATTCTATTTAGAGAGGCCACACCCAATGTAGTTTACCAAGGTGTGTGAAATTTTACACAATCAATAACAATTAGCGGGTTACTCAGAACTAGATGCCGCGAGTGACCCACACAACCCATGCTTATCTTATTTACCATAAATCTCTTGCGTTAGGTGCTTATATAAGATAAGCGTATAATTAAATGGTACACTGAGCCTCTCCCTTGTGAACCCTGTGGCTTGCCTGTCCTAATCCTGCCAACCATATGCCAGTGAGGGCTTCACAAATTTTTTCTCTCAGCGTTTTCCATAATTAATGAAACAGCCTCACTCTAATGGTTTTTCTTGCAAACTAACCCTCAGACTGTAGTGGAAGGAAACCTACCATTTTTCATCTAATCACATCCATCTCAGGCAGTCTTCAGCTTCTCATCCTTCCCTTCTCAGCCCTTCTCTCCTGACACCCCCACAAACACATCCTCACACCCTTACCATTTCTACCACTTACCCCTGAGCTCTGGTGTCCTTTCCCAGGTAGATCTGACTAGCAGAGGAAACTCTTTGTTTTCTCCCTTCTCCTTCCCCCTCCAAGGCTGAGCTCTAGGACTGACTCCAAAGTAAATGGTGTAAACTTTGCCTTGGTAATTTTCCTACCTTAGTTTCTACTGTTCCTCCCATTATACAAATGACACTGGTTGGTAAGGCTCAAAGTGGGACCAATGCTGTGGGTGTGTGTTTTTAACTAGAAAGCTCAAAGATTTCTCATTACCTTCACTCCTCAAATCAATCACGTGATAGTATTTGAAGCAGAAAGGACATTTGAAGAAAAGGAGCTTTCTTAGAATCTCTCAAATTACATCACAAACTATCCAAATAGTGATTACTGCTCAGACAAGTACTGTCACTGTGGAGTCAAAGAACTGTTTCCTTGTTGTCTTTTCAGTCTATTTAGGGCCTTAAAGGAGTTTCTATTCATAATCAGTGCTCTTCTCTTCTATCTTCACTCCATTCACTAAGGGCTTAGGTCCAAGTCTTAATACTAACATAATTTTTTCCCTTATAGATCATGTGGTTTGACATTCCATCTATATGGGATTTGACAAAAAGAAAAATAATGATCCCTCTCACTTAAGTAAGAGAAAATTTATCTAACTAAAATAACACTTAATACCTCAAAATTAGTGTATGAGATGCTAAAGACAAGTGACTGATGATGGCTTACTAGATTACCAATGTCTTCCAAAATGGTCCACATTATGTTTCTACTGCACAAATGTGCAGAAGCTCTGGCTTTTGAAACTCAGAGAGCACACAAGTAAATGGAAGCAGATGGCATGTGGATCTCAAACACATGATACACTGGTAGCTGAAATCTTTTTGTCTCTTAAGGTCATTTTTATGGTTTCTGTAGAACTAGAAACCTGTCATTTAAAATATCTTCCAGATACTTAACATTGGTCGGTTTGAGCCTGTGTGAGAAATGTGGTTTTAATTGCTAGTATGAGAGGAAGAAGTGTTAAGATCAGCTATTGAGAAAGCTGAGATCCTCTATTACTATTATGCATTGATCTAGGTTACAAGCAGCCCTCTTGGGAATTAGGGAGTGGACATACATATATTTTAGCTTAAAGTAGAGGTATCTAGAAGACTAGTATTTTTCACTTTTGCTAAGACCCATCTTCAGTGTTCCCTTTGAGTGAGAAATAGGTCCATGTACCTGATAATAGAAGCACACGTTCTAGCACAGGGTTTCTTATTCTTGGCACTGCTGACATTTTGTGTGGGATAATTGTTGTGGGGCCTCTCCTGTGCATTGCAGGGTGTTTCCCAGCATCTGTGGCCTATACTCACTAGATGCCAATATCATCCTTTCTCCACAAGTTGTGACAACCAAAAAGGTCTCCAGATATTTCCAAATTCCAAGTTGAGAACCACTGTTCTAGTGTAAAAAGAGGGTGGGGCAAAAATCCTCAACAAAATATTAGCAAATCAAATCTAACAATGTATAAAAACAATTACATACTACGACCAACTGGGATTTATTTCAGGTATGCAAAGTAGTTCAAGACTCAAAAATCAACTAAAATCAACAAGCTAAAGAAGAAAAATCACATGATCAGATCATTAGCTTCAGAAAAAAGTATTTGACAAAATCTAACACCTTCTCATGACAAAAACTCTCAGCAAAACTAGGATATAGGGGAGCTTCCTCAACTTAATAAAGAACATCTACTAAAAAAATCTACAGATAACATCATACTTAATGGTGAGAAATGCAAAACTTTCCTGCAAAAATCAGGAACAAGGTAAGGATGTCCTCTCTCAACACTGGTTTTTCAACACTGTGCTGAAAGTCCTAGCATATGAAATAAGACAAGAAGAGGGAATAAAATGTATACCTACTGGGAAAGAAGAAATAAAATAGTTTTTGTCTGTAGATGACATGATCATTTACATAGAATAGCTGAACGAGCCCACAAAATATTCCTGGAACTTATAAATGATTATAGCAAGGTTGCAGGATACAAAATTAACATACAAAAGTCAGTCACTTTCCCATATACCAGCACTGAAATTAAAAACCCAATGCTATTTACATTAGCATACAAAAATTTTAAATTCTTAGGTATAAACAAAATATGCACAAGAATTGTCATAGTTTGTTTGGGCTGCTATAACAAACTACCATAGACTGGGCAGTTTCTAAATAACAGACATTAAGTACTTATAGTTTTAGAGGCTGGAAGTCCAACATCGGGGTGCCAGAATGTTTGGGTTCTGATGAAAGCCATCTTCTAGGTTATAGACTGCCAACTGCTCCTTGTATCCTCACATGGTGGAAAGCAGACATAGGAAGCAAATTTTTCTTTTTATGACTCTTATAAGGGTCCTAATCCCATTCATGAGAGTTTCACCTTCATGACCTCATCTAATTACCTCATCAAAGCCCTACCTCCTAATACCATCATTTTGAGGGGTAGGGTTTCAACATATGAATTTGGGGGGACATAAACGTTCAGTCCATAACAAAGATCTATATAAGGAAAACTGCAAAACTGATGAAAGATATTAAAGAAAAACTAAATAAATTGAGAGATACTCCACGTTCATGAATAGGAAGACTCAATATTGTTAAGATGAGAGTTATCAACTTGATCTATAGATTTAACACAATCCCAATCAAAATATCAGCAAGTAGTTTTGTGAATATCAATGAACTGATTTTAAAGTTTATATGGAGATGCAAAAGGCCCAGAATAGCCAAATTAATATTGAAGGAGAACAAAGCCAGAGGACTGACACCACTCAGTTCAACACTTACCATAAAACTATAGTAATCAAGACAGTGTGGTATTTGCAAAAGAATAGGAAAATAGGTCAATAGAACAGAATAGAGACCCTCCAAATAGACCCACATAAATATAGTTAACTGATTTTTGACAAAGGAGTAAAGACAATACATTGGAGAAAAAATAGTATTTTCAACAAACTGTGGGATAACTGGACATCCACATGCAAAATAATGAATCTAGACACAGTCTTTACACTTTTCACAAAATTTAACTCAAAATGGATCACAGACCTAAATGTAAGATGCAACCCTATAAAATTCCTAAAAGACAACATGGGAGAAAACCTGAATGACCTTGGGTATGGTGATGACTTTTTAGATACAACACCGAAGACTCAGTCCATGAAATAAATAATTATTAAGCTAGATTTTATTAAAATTAAAAACTTCTGCTCTGTGAAAGATGATGTCAAGAGAATGAGAAGACAAACCAAAGGCTGGGAGAAAATATTTGCAAAATATATATTTGATAAATGATTATTATCCAAAATATACCACAAAACCCTTAAAACTAAACAATAAGAAAGTGAACAATCCAATTAAAAAGGGAGCCAAAGACACAAACAGACATCTCACCAAAGAAGATATACAGATGGCAAGGAAGCATATGAAAAGATGTTCCACATCACATGTCATTAAGGCATTGACAATTAAAACAACACAATTAAAACAATCACTGCACATCTATTAGATAGGCCAAAATCCATAACACTGACAACACTAAATGCCGGTGAGGATGTGGAGCAACAGGAGCTCTCATTCGTTGCCGATGGGAATGCAAAGTAGTACAGCTACTTTGGAAGACAGTTTGGTGGTTTCTTACAAAATTAAATATACTTTACCTTACTACCCAGCAATTATGCTCCTTGGTACTTAGCCAGAGGAGCTGAAAATATATGTACATATAAAAACCCACACATGGACGTTTATAGTAGCTTTATTTATAATTTCCAAAACTTGGAAGCAGCCAAGATGTTCCAAGATGCTGGATAAATAAACTGTGGTACATCCAGACAATGGAATATTAATTAGTGCTGAAAAGCAGTGAGTTATGAAGCCATGAAAAGACATGGAGAAACCTTAAGTGCCTATTACTAAGCGAAAGAAGCCAATATAGAAAGGCAACATACTGTATGATTCCAACTATATGACACTCTGTAATAGGCAAAACTATAGAGACGGTAAAAAGATCAGTGGTTCCCAAGGGTTGGGGGAGGGAGGGATAAATAGGCAGAGCACAGGGGATTTTTAGAGCAGTGAAACTATTCTGTATACTACGATCCTGGATACATGTCATTTTACATTTTTCAAAACTCATTGACTACAACATCAATAATGTAGACTATGAACTCTGAGTGATAATGCGTCAGTGCAGGTTCATTGATTGTAACAAATGTACCAGTGTGGTGAAGGGATGTCAATAGAAGAGGATTTAATGTGTGTGAGGACAGGGGGTATATGGGAACTCTGTAATTTCTTCCTAATTTTGCTATGAACATAAAAGTGCTCTAAAAAATAAAATTTATTGATTAAAAAAAAAGAGTGTGAATTATGTTATTCTAGGTATCCAAAGAGCAACATGTGAGGCTTATATGGGGTGTATTCAGCATTTAAATAAAAATTATAGAGAACTAAATGTACACATGCGTGCACACACATTTTTGACTTTAATTTTCTTTTTCTATAATTTTCTTTTTCTGTTTCCTGTCTTGAATGTTCTACCTCCCCAATCTCATCTCATGAATAATAAATTATCAAAGATCACTGAACAATGTATAGATTTATGAAAAATTTCCTATTCTCTTTGTGATCATGATAGTTTAAAAATTTGGGTAGTAAAATTAAAGCTGTTATCATCCTTGTTTGCAGAGTTTTTTCCTTGTAGAATATTGCTACCATTTTTCTCTTCCAAAGGCAAAAGTTCAGGAAAAAATTAGTATGTTCTGGCTTACACAGTATCATGAATAAAGAGAATTTTGTGTTGGGCTACTTGATAAGGCCAGTAGTATAGAGTATTTAAGATATTTGTCTTAAATGTATATTTTTCAAAGACATCTTCAACATACGTAAGCCAACTCTTGTCTAAAAGAGTAACAAACTTCAAAGGAAAAAAGTGTGAGGATCAAGAGCTTTGCTGTAATGGTTATAGTGGGGCTACAGGTAAGGAGGAGAGAAGGGAGCAGCACATAAAATCTGACTTTGATCCCACACCACGTCCGCTCCATTGGTGTTACCACCCTACCGTTAGAATGAATATCTGAACACCAATCATACTTCCTGGTTCTTCTGAGGAAGGGAAAGATGGTACCTAGTCAATGAACTATGATCTGAATCGTTACACATTAAATGGTGTTAAGCCATTCCCGATTGGAGAAAAAGCAAACCCAGAACTGTGAGAGTATTCCGTTCTGGACCCATGTGGAAGAGAATAGGAACACTGGATATTGGTCCCGATTTCATCTTTGTCTTTTTGCCCATACATCCAGTAACTAGCAGTCGTGTATTAAGTGCCTAGTGTAGAATTGATGAGGACTGTGCTGGGCTATATGATTCTATAACACTGGATGATTTATCTTGCTTACCAGAGACGTTGAGAACCAGTCAGCCAGGGACAAATCCTTGCAGATTTCAAGGGGGTGGGGGCTGGGTGGTCACCGCATGTTAGAGTCAGGGACAGGCTCATTTCTGCTGGATCCCAGAGCAGTAGAGTGAAGATTTCTCCCTATGGTTTGGGGAAGCTGTGAACATTGTCAGTTGATGTCCCACTCTTGCCTCATGATTCTCTAGAGAGGCCCTGCTTCGGGGACTGGCCCTGGAGACCCCAGAAAGCTATGGGAAGAATCAGCAGCTGCCTTTGGCACATGCCACTTTCTCTCTGATTTGGCTTCTCCAAAGACAAAAGACTTTTCCTGCTCTTTTCCTGAGTGTTTCACAGCATTGATCCATAGACTAATATAACTCAGGGGTTCTCTTCTGATATCAGTAGAGGGCCCAACTCCACACCCATAACTAACGGACAAATTGCTCAAATCCCATGGAAGGGGAATTGCACAGTGAGTGCGCTCAGACAGCCTGAACCTGAGAGTGAGTGAGACTTAAGCGCTGAACTCTGCTCAGAGGATCTGGGATTCAGCTGGTACCTACATTCTGCCCAGCTGCCCACTGCTTGTACTGCAAAAATTGCTCACAATATGACGAATGTCTCCCTGAGCTTGTGACATAGAAATTCTAGCACATTAGGAAGGATCTGAGGCATTATATAGGAATTCTCAGGCTGGAGCATTGCAGTAGTCTAAAAAGGAGTTACATGTCAGGACCCTTTCCTAGAGGGAATGGCAGGAAAACAGACCACCTGTAAAGTGTGTGTATTATCCATGCCTTTTATTTCCTGATGCTTTGACCTCTTGGGGACTTGCTGACCCAGGAGGGACTGCCCTTCCCCAGGTTAGCTAAATTCTAGAGATCGCAAACAACTCTCCTGTGAGTTCATATTCAAAGCAAACAATTGAGCCCATAACCTCATTTACCTCCTTTATTGGGGTCCCACACTCAGGAGACCCCACTATCCACCTGCCATAATCATCACAAGGTCAGGTAGCAGATATTTAGGATGGCCCCTGTGCCTCTGAGCCTGCTGAAACTACTCAGACTAGTTAGTCCCACACCTGTTTACTCTGCCTCACCTGTTCCTCCCCATGGAAACCACAATAAAGGCTCTTGCCCATCCCCCTCCCACTCCCTGTGCCTCCTGAATGACCCAAGTTCTTCCCTGTGTGACCTCCCACGGCATGGCATGGCATGCCTCTTTATTTTGAGATCTATGAGTATAACAAACTATCTTCAGTGGCAGCCAACTCCTGGGATACTGGCCTTGACATACTAAATATTAATAAAATCCATATTTTAAAACAGTGTGTGGTGATTGGGGGAGTGATAGCTAGACTACCCAGGAGCAGAGGCAAAGCCTACTTGTCGTGAAGTCTAAGGAATGTTCTAAACGGTGTGCACCTTTAGGGAATGTGTGTGGTTTACTTCTCTATATCTCCAGTGCCGGGAACAGAGCCTGGAACAGGGTTGCTCAATGTTTGTTGAAGAATGAGATGACGGTGGTGAGGGTGGGATGTTAATTTCAGTTCTTCTGATACTCTTCATAGGCTCCCCCATCCCAGAACACATTGGAGAAGTTGGGGTAGGGGAGACATCCTATAGATAGAGAAGACCCAGGTGAGGGGCTAGTAACATCAAAGACACAAGCACAGAGAGACACATAGGCTACCTTTACTATCTGAGAAACAGAGGGTCACAGGCAGAGGGGACTTGAGTTGAGAAGTCATGATTTGAATAAGAGGGGTGGAGGCTTTCTGGTTGGGGCCATGTTTTTATTGCTTACATGATCCCCAGACTGAGATCTCTACCTCCTTTACTTAGATTAGGTGGCAAAGGCTGGTCCACCCTACAGAATTGCAGTG
The DNA here is from genome assembly GCF_039906515.1 of Pseudorca crassidens. Lineage (NCBI taxonomy): Eukaryota > Metazoa > Chordata > Mammalia > Artiodactyla > Delphinidae > Pseudorca > Pseudorca crassidens. Next base: position 94,008,566 of record NC_090300.1, on the reverse strand, counting down.
ACAGTGCCGATGGCATGTGGCTTTCCCCTTGGCCATCCCAGGAGCCACAAGCATAGCCACATGAGCATCTGGTGACAATGTACCCTGCGTGGCATCGGGTGGGGGAGAGAAAACCAGAGGCTTTAGATTTTTTCTTTTTTAATTTTTACTGGAGTATAGCTGCTTTACAATGTTGTGTTAGTTTCTACTGTACAGCAAAGTGAATCAGCTATGTGTGTGTATGTATGTGTGTATATATATATATATATATATATATATATATATATATCTCCCCTCTTTTTTGGATTTCCTTCCCATTTAGGTCACCACAGAGCACTGAGTAGAGTTCCCTGTGCTATACAGTAGGTTCTCATTTGTTATCTATTTTATACAAAGTATCAATAGTGTATGTATGTTAATCCCAATCTCCCAATTCATCCCACCCTCCCATTTCCCACTTGGTATCCATACTTTTGCTCTTCACGTCTGTGTCTCTATTTCTGCTTTGTAAATAAGATCGTCTATACCAATTTTTTCATTTTCCACATATATGCATTAATATACAATATTTGTTTTTCTCTTTCTGACTTACTTAACTCTGTATTTGTAGAGATGTGGATAGACCTAGAGATTGTCATAGAGAGGCCTTAGATTTTGAGTGAAGTCCTCCTCCCAATTATTCTTATCTCCTTCCTTCTGGAAGGGGGAAGTAGTTAGGGACAACCTGCTTTACTGTGATGAATTGACAGCCTGAACCCAGGTGCATGAGAACGCGTATGGGGTGAGCAAGCGCCTTCATACTCATATGACTATTTACGTGAGGTACAAGAGGACGGATTACTTTCATTAGTGATGCTCGTTGGGAGATCTGGTATAACCTGAGGGCTGACACTCTGTAGGAGGGATGAAGAGCTAAGACAGGGGCCAAAGTGGCCAGCCCTCTTCCCCAAATCCCGTATCGCCTTTCTGTTCAGACAAAGGAGCCACTCTGTCCAGGATCAGGTCACTAAATAACTGTGTGCTGTTGGGCAAATTATATAACTTTTCTAAGCCCCAGCTTCCGCTTCTGTAAAATGGAAAAGACAGTGCTTACTTCATAGACTTGTACTGAGGAGTTAATAAAATAATAATAGAACACCTAACAGGGCTTAGCACACAGTAAATGCTCAACAGCATCAGTTATATTGTTCATCACTGTATCAGCAGCAGCTCTAAGAACCCGTGAGCATAGAGAGGGCAGGGACTTTGGGATGAATCTTCCAGTTAGAGGTTGCCATCTGGAGATGGTTGGGAAATGGGGTGGGGTCTAGTAGCAAGATTGAGCATGAAGAATATAAGTGCCCCCCCCCATCAACCTCTCCAATATCAGCTATCCAGGGCACTGAGAGATGCCTTATTTTTCCATCCATAGCAAAATCTAAGGAGCACTGAGCAGCCCCTAAGGGCATCAGCTGGAGAAGGGGGAAGAGAAAAAGGAAGTGAGAAATGGGTTCATCCTATAGGAAGGCAGCGTCCTGTGGTCAAGGGAGAAATGGAGAGAAGATGAAAAATAATTCATGGGTCCAGAGGGGAGGGGAAGAAGAGAAAGAAGGAATGGGTGCTCATGGGAGCAGAGAAAGGGAAGCTGCAGTGCTGGGGAGGCCTGGATCCTTTTGCAGCCCTCCTGAGAGGCGGGGATATCAAGGAAGAGAGCTATGCCTCAGACTCCCCCAGCCAGGTCTGGGAAAGGGCTGTCTAGGCAGAGCTTGGAGGGGCAGGGACGTTTCATACCCTAGTGGCTTGTTGTGAGGGCTTTTCCTCCCCGCCAACAACAAACACGGCAGAACTTGGGACCTAAGGTAGTTGGGAGGTTCACGCTTTGAGAAAAAGCTTGAAACAATCTCCAGTGTGTCTGGAGTGGTAGCAGCTGCCTTTGCTCTGTTTCTCTGCCTAGGGAGATCTCCCCACCTTTCTCTCTCTCCCCTCTCCTTTCTTTTTGACAGCTCTACAAGCCTGACGGCTACCTTGCCAAGAATTGCCAAGTTTCTTAACATCTTTCGTTATAGCTCTTTTGTTCACTCCTTCAACAGGGAGAGGTAGGAAAGGTGTGGTCTCGGGGTCCTGGTTGCCATCTGCTCAGATATCAGTACATTGCCCTTGGCTAATTCTGTCTGCAGGGAAGTAATAAAGTCCCAGCTGGAAGAGGCTTAGAATTAGAATGAAGGCTCCATGAAGGCAGAAATCTTTGTCTATTTTCACCACCAATGTATGCCAGTACCTGTTGCACAGCAGAACTCAGTAAGTATCTGTTAAATGAATACATAAGAACATTGGGTATTTAGTTATGAAGAAATGAGGTTTTGAGGATTCTAGAGTTTTTTCAGTGGCTGAATAACATGATTACAGCCTCAGATTCTTTCCCTCCTTCTGCTTCACAATCCTTGCAATTTTCCCTCAAAGGTCACATGACTGACTAGCTCCAGGGTCACAGCGCCAGACCTCACATCCTCACACCACGACCAAAGCAACAAGGATCATGGATAATTTTGAATCTCTGGTTGTTTTAATTCAGGAAGGAAACTCTTTTCCAGAAGGCCCAAGCAGAGTTCTTTGTTTTCTCAGCCTGATTTGGGTCACAGCCCACAACTCCACCCATGTAAGGGTGTGTAAGAAAGAGAATATTTGGCTAAGAGGAGCAGGAACTCCACTATTGGCTTAAGTCATAATTTATTTTGGGGGACTGGGCACATGACTACCCGGAATGAAATCAAGATGCTGTTAACACTGAGAAAGGGGAAACTGGCCACTAAGTGTGCAATGAACTGTGTCAGCCAGAGCTACAAAATCCAACTTCTGCTTCTGCTGTTGCCAACCTCTCTGGCCTCCATCTTCACTCTTTGGCCCTTTTCTTTCAAAGAGGGGTCTTCTGATGCATAGCTACATCTCCTACAGGCAACTTGAAAATGGGATCCATGGACTAGTTAAAACAACATCTGTCCCTCAGTGACCAAGGTTGAGGTGAAGGAAGAGGAATGGAAACTAAGAGAAGGAGCTGACTCAGACTTGGACTTGGTAGTGGACGAATCCATTTGTTCATTATAGCACTTCCATGGACCAGGCACTATTCTAAGCACTCGACATGCAAATTAAATGAGCGCTCTTCTTTCCTGGATCACATGTTCCACGGGGGGAGATAACTAATATATTAAGAGATAAATACATACTATGATGTCAGAACTGAGAAGCATTACGGGAAAACAAAACAAAATAAAACAGGACAAGAGGCAGAGCCCGCTGGGAAGACATCTCTGAAAAATATTAAGGATTGACCTTGTGTCTCTCTGGGGGACACAGAGTAGGAAGGCTATGAGGTGGGAGGGTGGCTAGAACTCACAGGAACACCAAGAATGCAGATGTGGCCTGGGCAAAGTGAGCAAGGATCAGAAATGAGGTCGGAGCTATAACCAGTGAGTAGATGCAGGGTTTTCTTGGCCATGATAAATACTTCGGATTTTATTTTACATGTAATCAGAAGTCATTAGAATATGTACTTTGAACAGGAAAGTGACATGATTTATTTCATATTTTTAAAGACTCACTATAGTTATCACAAATAAGAGTATTAAGTTATTACAATGATTAATAGTACCCCACTGAACAAAGCACTTATAACAAATTTTGATAAGTAATTAATAAACAGAAATGGTACCTTTTGGAAAAGTATTTCTTAAATGAGAGAGATGGAGCTGCTTTTGTTCCCAAGTAGTTTAAATACCCATGAATGAATAATCCTAGAAAGAGATAAATTTAGAACCAATTATTTTCCTAGTTTTCCTTTTCATAGTTATAAGCTTTGAGATATCTACCTCTCATAGTTAAGCAGACAGGAAGGGAAAACTTTTATTGTAGTAATGTTATTCAATTTGTTTTACTTCCTTTTGAGTTATTTGTTAAAAATCACACTGTAATTTATTATTAAAATTATTTTTGATGGTCTACCAGTTGATAACTGGGTTTTGCCCTCCTTCAACATTACATCACGAACTGGAAGCTTCTCAACTTATAAAGGACTTGTTACCCAGTCATTGGATCACTCAACATTGGTGCCAATATTTTGAATCCTCCCCTTGGCATTCTGCAAATGTTTATACCCCAGGGCGATGAACCAAGGTAAGGCTCAATGACAGGGAAGGGCTGGGTTTCTCTTTTGTTCCAGGGGAGAAAACAAGGGCAAATTGGGACCTTGATCAAAAAGATCTCTGGCACATAAGTCTAGGAAAGAGTACACATGCAAGCCAAAAATCTAGAACTTTATTCTTTTATTCTATATTTATTCTAATTATGTATATATATATATATATATATATTCTTTTTCAGATTCTTTTCCCATACACATAATTACAGATTATTGAGTAGAGTTCCCTGTGCTATACAGTGAGTCCTTGTTGATTATCTATTTTATATATAATAGTGTGTATATGTTAATCCCAAACTCCTAATTTATCCTCCCCCAACCCCTGCTTTCGGTTTGGTAAGCATAAGTTTGTTTTCTATGTCTGTGTGTCTGTTTCTGTTTTGGAAATATGTTCATTTGTATCAATTTTTTAGATTCCACATATAAGCGATCTCATAAGATATTTGTCTTTCTCTGTCTGCCTTACTTCACTTAGTATGATAATCTCTAGGTCCATACATGTTGTTGCAAATGGCATTATTTCATTCTTTTTTATGGCTGAGTAATATTCCATTGTATATATGTAGAAGTTGATTCTTTCAAAGCTGCTCTTGCCTGCCTACTTGTTGGAAAGTCTGTCTGGCCACCATTCTAGTTGGTGGGCTTCGTAAGGACATGTGTGTTACTTCGTCTCTCTGTACCTCCAGTCCAAGCAAAGTGTTTGGCATAGAGTCATTATCCTTTTGTTAAATACTGAGGGACCTAGGGGCTGGAGTGCCTATCTCAGTTTGTCCCATTCTGCACATATTTTTCCTAATCTTTCCTGAGATGGCATAACTGGGATGTGGGAAACATTTTCTGGCTAGAGGAGTCCCAGGCCATGGATGATAATATCAAAAATATAAACACAGAAAAATGCAAAAATTGTTTTTGTTACCCAAGAAGCAGAGTTGTGAACAAATGAAAGGGACAGTTTGAGGCAGGTTTCCTATTTGGGATCATGGTTTCATTACAGTCACAAGTAGGTTTTCATTCTCCTCCCTCTCAGGTCAGGCGGCAGCAGCAGGCAGTGGTCCAATCTACTGGGTTGCACTGATAGTGGCATGTGGTTTCCCCCCCGACATCCCAGGAGCCACAGCCGTAGCCACAAGCACAGCCAGTGACAACCGACCCTGCATGAGCACATGAGACATAGACATCAGATCCCTTTGATTTTGAGATGGAGGAGGTCCACTCATAATCACTTTTCATCCATATGCACCCCAGAGGTAGATCTAGGTTTTATGGGGTCTAAAATGAATTCAATTTTGAAGGTCTTCTTTAGGAAAAAATATACAAAAACTACTAAAACAAATTTAGACATAGGGCCATGGAAGAGACCAGTGAAAGTGAGGGACCTGGGCATTTCCATTTTCTTAGGGGCATGATAAATTTAACTCTGTGCTGTCCCTTAACAACCAACACAGGAGAACAGGGAAAGGGAGATGAAGGACAGGGGGAGTGATAGTGGCCTGACTGTAACAGGACTACTGAAGAGAGGAAGGGCTGGTATATACAGCCATGAAAGGAAGGTGGGAAGGGAAGAGGCAGAAGCCCAGAATCGCTCAGTAGAATCCTTAAAGGAAATGAGAATGGGAAGGGATCTCTGGGAACCAAGAATTATGACTCAGCCCCAGGATAATACAAATGTGAGATGGGGGGAGGTGTAGGTGCTGGGAGGTAGACAGGGGAGGGCATGGAGCATCATACCTGCCATTCTTCCCCATAGTTACTCACCTGCAGGGCAGAAAGACAGTTTGCCTGAGTTCGTGACACTGAAACATGAGGTCCTCTTTGCTGGGGCAGAGGGATTGAGCTATGAGTAGGAGAGAAGAAGGGATATTGCCCATAATCTCTGTCTCCCATAATCCCCTTTGAAATCCGCTTCTACCTCAGAGGTGTAACTGTGTCCATAATCAAGCTGCTCGCTAACTTTTATTTTTGCATCTATATTCATGAGGAAAATCAAAACCCCTGCAATATGTTTTTAGATATAAACAAGTATATTCTAAAATATTTTTTTTTTGCGGTACGCGGGCCTCTCACTGTTGTGGCCTCTCCCATTGCAGAGCACAGGCTCCGGACGCACAGGCTCAGCGGCCATGGCTCATGGGCCCAGCTGCTCCGCGGCATGTGGGATCTTCCCGGACCGGGGCACGAACCCGTGTACCCCACATCGGCAGGCGGACTCTCAACCACTGCACCACCAGGGAAGCCCATGCACAATATTTTGAAAAAAATTAAACTAGTTCACATTTAACCCCAGGGTATTTCACATTCAAATCCAGATTTCCATCTCCTCTTGAAGCACTTTGTGGGTCTGGAGTCCAAATAAGGGAAGACAATCCCATCCAGAGCTTTCTTTCCCACCACTTAACTTATCCCAAAGGAAAATGCTCGCTTCAGGTTTGCATTTCTTGGTTCTTGTTTTCCATTTTCTTCACAAAGCATTGGGTGGAGTACATGGGACACATATTATCCTTTCCTCTGAGTTTTCTCCTGAGGAACAGTTCATTATTTAAACAAAAGACTAGTACTTGAGAAACAGAATTCTATCTGACATTTCTGATGCTGCTTCTGTTTCATGCTATAGTTTTGCTCCCCAAATCCTTCCTCCAAATCACACGCTTGAGCCTGCTCTCGGTGGAGAAATAATGTATAAAAACCCATGCTGACCTTAGTGTCACCATTGTAGGGAACCAGAAGAGGGTTTTGAAACAATTTTTTTTAAAGGACCCCTTTTAAACATCCCTTACACTTCCATGATAGTTGTCATACTCTCCAGTATCCAGTAAGAAAATTTTTTCATATTCATTTATCAAAACAAATATTTTATTGAGAGGCTATTAAGGATGCAGGATTTGGGCTGCCAAAAAAATAAACACAGTCTCTGCCTTCATAGATATTATAGTCTAGTGAGGGATAAAAACATTAACTATTGGGGCTTCCCTGGTGGCGCAGTGGTTGAGGGTCCGCCTGCTGATGCAGGGGACACGGGTTCGTGCCCGGGTCCGGGAAGATCCCACATGCCGTGGAGCGGCTGGACCCATGAGCCATGGCCGCTGAGCCTGCGCGTCTGGAGCCTGTGCTCCGCAACGGGAGAGGCCACAACAGTGAGAGGCTCGCGTACCGGAAAAAACAAACAAAAAACCCCCCAAAAAACCACATTAACTATTACACAGTGATTCACAGAAATAACTGTATATTCACAACTTGTTAAGGGTTAGGATGAAAAAGAAGAGAGGAATCTCCCCTGTGGAAATGACATTTATGTGACTTGAAGATGAGCAGAACTTAGCCTGGGGTGGAAAGCTAAATGCAAAGAAGCAGCCCCTGCCACAAAGAGGTTTCCAAACTGGTACAGGCCAAACTGGGGTAGGAGGGAAAACTCACCCAGATGTAACTCAGCTGGTTAGAAAACCATTTGATGGAACTGGATTTTACATGCCAGAGCAAAGGGCCTATTTGATTCTTTCTAGAGTACTCACAAAAGGTACAGGATCTGCTTGAGATTTCATCCTGACAGGGAGAAAGTCGGCACAGAAATGCAGGTCTGAAAGTCCATGGGAGAAAGAATAGAATTGCATGATGTTTTTAGCCTGTCAGGTCCTGCTCATTCACGAAAAGAATTAGGCAAGATTCTGTTTGCTAAATATCCGCATTTAGGAAGCATTCCCTGGGTACCACGTGGAGAACGGCTTAGAGGGGAACAAGGGCACTTTCAGGGAGACCCTTAGGAGGATGAGTAACCTTGGGGAAAGATGGTGAACTCTGGAGGAGGGTGACAGCAGGAGGGTTGAAAGAAGTGCAGACATGTGAGATATAAAGAGTAATACATAATAACAAAAACTGCTTAGGAATTTAGTGATACCTTTAAGAGTTTGTGTTTATTCTATCGTTATCCTTACATATTTGAAAAACAGTAAAACACTTTGTGGTATTTTGAGTCCTCTGAGCTGCAGATGCCAACATGGGATTAAACTCACCAGGATTTTAGTAGGGGAAAGGCCCCAGGAAAGTAAATAGGGAGGCAGCAAGAAACGGGGTTGGGGGGTGGGGGCTGTGACTTGCAATGCATCTCTGACCCGGGGTGAAGGAGGGGGAGAGAGAGAGGGGGAGGGGGGGAGAGAGAAGGGGGGAGAGAGGGGGGGAGAGAGAGAGAGGGGGAGAGAGAGAGAGGGGGAGAGAGAGAGAAATTGGAGATTCCTTTATTGGACATAGGAAGGGTCTGACACTGCAGAAATACAAAATACAAAAGATCATGAGAGATTACTACAAGCAACTCTATGCCAATAAAATGGACAAATTCTTAGAAATGCACAACCTGCCAAGACTGAATCAGGAAGAAATAGAAAATATGAACAGACCATTCACAAGCACTGAAATTGAAACTGTGATTTAAAATCTTCCAACAAACAAAAGCCCAGGACCAGATGGCTTCACAGGCGAATACTATCAAACATTTAGAGAAGAGCTAACACCTATCCTTCTCAAACTCTTCCAAAATATAGCAGAGGGAGGAACACTCCCAAACTCATTCTATGAGGCCACCATCACCTTGATACCAAAACCAGACAAGGATGTCACAAAGAAAGAAAACTACAGGCCAATATCACTGATGAACATAGAAGCAAAAATCCTCAACAAAATATTAGCAAACAGAATCGAACAGCACACTAAAAGGACCATACACCATGATCAAGTGGGGTTTATTCCAGGAATGCAAGGATTCTTCAATATACACAAATCAATCAACGTGATACACCATATTAACAACTGAAGGAGAAAAACCATATGATCATCTCAACAGATGCAGAGAAAGCTTTTGACAAAATTCAACACCCATTTATGATAAAAACCCTGCAGAAAGTAGGCATAGAGGGAACTTTCCTCAACATAATAAAGGCCATATATGACAAACCCACAGCCAACATCGTCCTCAACGGTGAAAAACTGAAAGCATTTCCACTAAGATCAGGAACAAGACAAGGCTGCCCACTCCCAACACTCTTATTCAACATAGTTTTGGAAGTTTTAGCCACAGCAAACAGAGAAGAAAAGGAAATAAAAGGAATCCAAATCGGAAAAGAAGAAGTAAAGCTGTCACTGTTTGCAGGTGACATGATACTATACATAGAGAATCCTAAAGATGCTACCAGAAAACTACTAGAGCTAATCAATGAATTTGGTAAAGTAGCAGGACACACAATTAATGCACAGAAATCTCTGGCATTCCTATACATTAATGATGAAAAATCTGAAAGTGAAATCAAGAAAACACTCCCATTTACCATTGCAACAAAAAGAATAAAATATCTAGGAATAAACCTACCTAAGGAGATAAAAGACCTATATGCAGACAATTATAAGACACTGATGAAAGAAATTAAAGATGACACAGATAGATGGAGAGATATACCATATTCTTGAATTGGAAGAATCAACATTGTGAAATGATTCTACTACCCAAAGCAATCTACAGATTCAATGCAATGCCTATCAAACTACCACTGGCATTTTTCACAGAACTAGAACAAAAAATTTCACAATTTGTATGGAAACACAAAAGACCCCGAATAGCCAAAGCAATCTTGAGAATGAAAAACGGAGCTGGAGGAATCAGGCTCCCTGACTTCAGACTATACTACAAAGCTACAGTAATCAAGACAGTATGGTACTGGCACAAAATCAGAAAAATAGATCAATGGAACAGGATAGAAAGCCCAGAGATAAACCCATGCACATATGGTCACCTTATCTTTGATAAAGGAGGCAGGAATGTACAGTGGAGAAAGGACAGCCTCTTCAATAAGTGGTGCTGGGAAAACTGGACAGGTACATGTAAAAGTATGAGATTAGATCACTCCCTAACACCGTACACAAAAATAAACCCAAAATGGATTAAAGACTTAAATGTAAGGTCAGAAACTATCAAACTCTTAGAGGAAAACGTAGGCAGAACACTCTATGACATAAATCACAGCAAGATCCTTTTTGACCCACCTCTTAGAGAAATGGAAATAAAACCAAAAATAAACAAATGGGAACTAATAAAACTTAAAAGCTTTTGCACAGCAAAGGAAACCATAAACAAGACCAAAAGACAACCCTCAGAATGGTAGAAAATATTTGCAAATGAAGCAACTGACAAAGGATTAATCTCCAAAATTTACAAGCAGCTCACACAGCTCAATATTAAAAAAACAAACAACCCAGTCCAAAAATGGGCAGAAGACCTAAATAGACATTTCTGCAAAGAAGATATACAGATTGCCAACAAACACAGGAAAGAATGCTCAACATCACTAATCATTAGAGAAATGCAAATCAAAACTACAATGAGGTATCACCTCACACCAGTCAGAATGGCCATCATCAAAAAATCTACAAACAATAAATGCTGGAGAGGGTGTGGAGAAAAGGGAACACTCTTGCACTGCTGGTGGGAATGTGAATTGGTACAGCCACTATGGAGAACAGTATGGAGGTTCCTTAAAAAACTACAAATAGAACTACCATATGACCCAGCAATCCCACTACTGGGCATATACCCTGAGAAAACCATAATTCAAAAAGAGTCATGTACCAAAATGTTCATTGCAGCTCTAATAGCCCGGAGATGGAAACAACCTAAGTGTCCATCATCGGATGAATAGATAAAGAAGATGTGGCACATATATACAATGGAATATTACTCAGCCATAAAAAGAAACAAAATTGAGCTATTTGTAATGAGGTGTATAGACCTAGAGTCTGTCATACAGAGTGAAGTAAGTCAGAAAGAGGAAGACAAATACTGTATGCTAACACATATACATGGAATTTAAGAAAAAAAATGTCATGAAGAACCTAGGGGTAAGACAGGAAAAAAGACACAGACCTAGTAGAGAATGGACTTGAGGATATGGGGAGGGGGAAGGGTAAGCTGTGAAAAAGCGAGAGAGAGGCATGGACATATATACACTACCAAACGTAAGGTAGATTAGCTAGTGGGAAGCAGCCGCATAGCACAGAGAGATCAGCTCAGTGCTTTGTGACCGCCTGGAGGGGTGGGATAGGGAGGGTGGGAGGGAGGGAGACGCAAGAGGGAAGAGATATGGGAACATATGTATATGTATAACTGATTCACTTTGTTATAAAGCAGAAACTAACACCATTGTAAAGCAATTATACTCCAATAAAGATGTAAAACAAACAAACCAAAAAACAAACAAAAAAAGAACTCTAAGACAATTTTTTTACAGTGTAACATATATGTAATTGAAATACCTGAAGGAGAGGAAAGAGAGAAAAGAATAATAGAAATATTTGAAATAATGTCACTGAGAACTTTCAAAAAGTATGACAATACCAAGCCACAAATCCAGGAAACCCAGAGAATACAAAGCATAATATGTATCAAAAAAGTACACCTGGATAGATCACTGTCAAACTGCATAGAACCATAGACAACGGGAAAATCTTGAAAGAATCCAAGAGGAAAAAAACAAGCAAAAAAACCCTACCTATAGAAAAACAAGGCTGAGAATTACAGCAGACTTGTTGTCAGAAAAGAGGCAAGCCAGAAGAAAGTGTAATGAAATATTTAAAATGTAGAAAGCAAAAAAATCATCAACCTGGAATTCTGTATGTAGTGAAATTATCCTTCAAAAGTGAAGGAGGAATGAAGCCTTTCTCAGACAAATTAAAATGGGGTGAATTCATCACCAGCATACCTACTGTGCAAGGAATATTAAGACTTTTTTTAGTTGAAAGGAAAATGATATAGGTCAGAAACTTGGATCTACATAAAGAAAGAACATATTTTAGAGAAGGACTAAATGTAAGTAAAATAAAATTTTTTTAAAAATTTAATTGATCTAAAAAATAACTATTGAGAGTCATAATAGTAATGATGTATTGGGTGATTATAACATTATAGATAAATGAATGAATAACAGCAATGTCACAAGGGATGAAGAGGAGTATTCTGTTAGAAATTTCCTGCACTACACATGAAGTGGAATAGTCTTATTGAAGGTAGACTTAGTTAAAAATAAATATTGCAAACTCTAGGACAAACAGTAAATATGTTTTTATAAAGTATAATTGACATGCCAGGAGAGGAGAGAAACTAGAATCTTATAAAAGATCAAAGCAGAGAAGACAGAAATAGAAGCCTCTGGCAATTAATAGAAAACAGTTCCAAAGCTGGTTATTAATCCAAATATATCAATAATCGTTCTAAATTTGAATGGTTTAAATTCATTAATTAAAAGACAGAGACTGTCAGGGTAGATTAAAAATACCCAATTATTTGTGGTTTACAAGAAATCATTTTAAATATAAAGACACTGATAGGTTAAAAGTCAAAGGATCGAGAAAAATACACCATCATTAATTGTGATAAATGTACCCAGTGTAATGTGTGCTGTTAATAGGGGAAACTGAGTGTGGGGCATATGGGAACTCTCTGTGCTATCTTTATTATAAATCTGTAAATCTAAAAGTGTTCTAAAATTAAAAATTTATTTAAAAGGTGGATAATAAATTATTTGAATGAAAAACAAAGCAAAACAGTTAAATATAAAATATCTTTGGATTAAAAAAAGAAGCTGCTCTGAAAAGTGCATCTTAAAGATCACAGCATCTCTTTAGCTTACTCTAAATGATAAACGGGAACCATGCGTTAGGCTAATAGAATAAATAATTCAAAAACTAGTCTTCGGGACTTCCCTGGTGGTTCAGTGGTTAAGAATCCACCTGCCAATGCAGGGGACACAGGTTCGAGCCCTGGTCCAGGAAGATCCCACATGCCGTGGAGCAACTAAGCCCGTGTGCCACAACTACTGAGCCTGCACTCCAGAGCCCATGTGTCACAACTACTGAAGCCCACGCACCTAGAGCCTGTGCTCCGTGACAAAGAGAAGCCACAGCAATGAGAAGCCCGTGCACCATAATAAAGAGTAGCCCCAGCTCGCCACAACTACAGAAAGCCCACACACAGCAATGAAGATGCAACACAGCCAAAAATAAATAAATAAATTTATAAAAATAAAAGCTAGTCTTCTATAAAATCTGCTTATTGTTCATTAAGAACTGCTACTAATTTATCCATTTATATGCATTTGAATTTCAGAAGAGAGAAAAAATGTTTAAGTACATGACAAAATGAAGTTTTTCACAATATTTAAGTACAGTATGGTTAAGTCATTCTATAGTTTAGGCCTGTCTAGGTTTACCAGTTTGATTTAGCACTAATTCCATTCTGTTGGTAAATAAACACTGAGCACCTCCTACGTTTGTGTAACTGGTTTAGGCATCATGGAGAATCACAAAAATGCATAAGAAATAGTCTCTGCCTTAAGAAGTTGCATAATATAGCTTGTAGTCCTTTAAAAGCAACTTCTATATTTACCCTTTCCTACAAATCCAGATTTTTAAAATACCAGGAGACTCAGTAAATAAATTGGATCTCTGCCTCATCGGGTTTTGCTGGACAATGAGTTTGTGTGTTTCACCTGTAGGGGGAAACAGTGTTGATTTCTTCTCCACCACAGGGTAGTTGGTTTTACATTGAGCTAATAGTACTATTCTTTTATTATAAAACATTAAATGTATTTCCTTACCTGACTAAAATTATTTTTTCATTTTTCTTTCGGTCATAATTAATTCAGTGTTGTTCAAATACATGGAAGTTCCTGAAAGAGCTGTGAAATTCCAATATTTATCCTTGGCCACAATTCTCAAAATGATTGATTAGCCTTTTATTTTGTCTGGATGGTTTTAAGGACTTTAATCTGGCAGCTTTTTGCTATCACATGAAGACCTGGATTTCTGAGCAAAGTGATATCCCTGTGCTGTGATCTCTTCCACCCAAACAGTTTTGCTTTTATTAACAACAGGGCAATATTGAGCTTTTTGTATAAACATGGATTGCTAGCAATTTGTTTTGATATTTCTAATACAAAGTCTCACTGATATAAGAAGGATAGTGGCACACAGGAAAAATATATATGAATATTTACTGGAATAATTTAGCAAGGGAAGACTCTCAAGTATGAAAATGAAAATAGGCAAAAGAGCCTTTTTGAAAAACTTAATTCTCTCCATAGTGAGAACAGGCTAAAATTGAAAGGGTTTGTACCAATGTATGCAAAGTACTTCAATAAGACTAAACAAATAGCAACTGTATATATAACACTTATATGCTCTTTCTTCTCCCCTTTTTGTCTAGAAATGTAGATGCTTAAAAATAATCACTTTATTATTATTATTTAGTAACTCTGCAGAGATTCCTTGAAAATGATAAAATGATGCCAGTTAAGACTTAGTGGTGGGAAGGGGAGGGTTAGGAGCAGAGTGGGGGTTTCCCACAGGAAATCAATCCATCTTGCAGCTCATAGTTAAACTGACTTCAAGGGAAGGTTAATGAGATCACAGCTTGCTAATCATTCTGAAACGCATCATTTGCCATTTCCAAACAAGATGACAATTGCCAGGCAGCTTTATCTTATAACACCAGAAAGCCCTAATATCTTTTAACACTGCCATTGTACATTTATCTGTATGTACAGTTGACAGAAAGATTCAGAAACTGATTATATTAGCCAACTGTGGGTTTAGTAGCATAGAACACCAACCTTACTGAAGTAAAAAAAAAAAAAAAAAAAAACCTTGCAAGTGCTTTTGGTGCATTCATTGCAGATGAAATCATAGGGAAAATCCCTTCTCTCAAAGTGTGCTTGCTATTTAATTTAGCAAATATTTAAGAGAATTCTATGTGAAAGTCTCTGAGTTGGACACTTTGAGAGTTGCAAAGATAAATAAGGTAAGACCCTGCAAGATGTGGCCATGGCCGAAGAGAAGCGATTAAATGATTTGCAGTAGTAGATGGAACAATTGTCATAGGTGCAAGGTAGGAAAATTATACTTTTCTCCACCCTACTCTTAGCTGTCAGCTAGGATAACTCCACAAATACCCAGTGACAGCATTGTCCAAAGCCCTCCTACACAGAGCCAGATCTAAGCCCAATATCACTGAGCTCCAAAAGAGTCCTCCATCCCAACCTGCTCCCCCCTCTCCATAGCTCACCAGACTCACAACCACTGGAAGAAACACCAGTAACTTTACACCCACTTACAGAATGCTTTAGCCTCATCTAACCGTGCTGAGTTCTACAGAGCAGTTTCTGCTGGGGCTTTTAAGATCAGTGCTGACTGTTCTTGTCCTGGGGTTAACAGAAAAATTCTTGCTGAGTCTCTGAGGCACTGGTTCTGGATGAGTAAGGTAGTGCATTGGGGAAACCTCAGAAGGTGTCCCTTTGATTTTCAAAATTTCTTAGTCATATTAAGATAACGAAAGTCATGCTTCTGCTCAACGGACAAGTTTATCCAATCGTGTCTTGCCCCACACGTCCCAGAGATGGTATCAATCTATATTTGTTGAATGAATGAATGCATGAATAAATACAAAGAGCAACTAGATGACCTCTAGGAGCTGCAGTCACAGCGTTTGTTGTTATCCTCTCATGCATTTGAAGGGAGACGAAAAGCTGTATTCTTTGTGGGAAATTCATATTAGATGTGAAATTAAATGACTGAATGCCATGTAGGAAAGCTAGCTATAGTAGTTACTTTTTAAAAATCAACAGATATTTGCTGAGCACTTACCTTGTGCAGTCACTTTCTAGGTAGTGGGGAAACAATGCTGAGGAAGACAGACACAGGACCTGACTTCCTGGAGCTTAGAGCCTTGGGGAGCAAAGTAGACCATAAACCAAAACAAGCAAAATAATTTCTTTTTTAATGTGTAATGCAGGAAACAGGATATGATAGTGTAGAGTGCACCTGGGGAGATGGGTGCCCTACTTTAGTCAGAGTTATAAAGGAAGGCTGTTCTGAATATTTCAGTTTGAGGTGAGTCATTGAGGAGAAGATGGAAGAAGGTTTGTAAAGAAACATTTTACCCTCTCCAAGCAGAGGGGAGGATGAATACAAAGACTGGAGGTAATGAAAAGTTTATCTTAATCAAGGGGGGGAAAGGAAGCTAGTGACGCTCTAGAGGAAGAGCTGGCACACTTTTTCTCTAAAGGGTCTGACAGTAAATATTTTAGGCTTTTCAGCCCATATGCTCTGTTAAAAGTCAACTCTGCTTTACAGCTCAAAAGTAGCCGTGGATGTGAGAGTAGCTGTGTTCCAGTAAAACGTTATTTGCAAAAACAGGTTATGGGTGGATTTGGCCCATGGGCTATAGTTTGCCGTGCTCTAGACTATAGAGCAAAATAGTGTTACATGTTGAAATTGGAAAACTGCAGGATCCAGACCATGGGGCTGAGGGCATAGTAAGAAGTTGGAATTTTATTCGTAGTGCAATGTAAAGCCATGGAAAGCTCCCACTAAGCAAGGGAGTGACTTGGTCTAATTTAGTTTTTAAAATATTATTCTAGATGCTGTGTAGGGAATAGGTCATAAAAGCCATCAGTGTAGAAGTAGGGAGGTGCTTTGCAGTAGTCTGGGCAAGAGATGGAGGTGACTGGCCTCCAGGGGGCAGCAAAGAGATGGTGTGCATTAATTAATAGTCAAATCAGGACATGAAAATGGATTGGATGTGAGAGTGAGAGACATGTCAAGACAGCAAGGATGAGTTCTAGGTTTCTGAGTTGAATTACATTTCTGGGTGATGATAGTGCTGTTATCAAAACGTGGAAGATGGAGAAGGAATCAAAAGTTCAGTTTCAGAAAGTTCTTCCTTCAGAAGAATGCCTGAATAACTACAAGGGAAAATGGGCCATTTCTGAAGCAGGTCAAAGAGAGAAGCAAGGCCAGTATCCAGTCATTCACACTAGAATGGCTTTGGAGGGAGTGTACCAAAGCCCTTCTGTAGATCATGAGATATACATACACATATGTATGTGTGTAATATATATATATATATATATATATATATGCGCCGGGTTGTGAAGTTACATGAGCAAACTCAACTCAGGACTTTTGTTAAAGTGGCCACAATCATTACTTCCTGTCTCAAAATAGAGGGCAAACTCCTTCTCCAGAAGTAGGAAGCTTCATGCCTCCACTTCGTGTCTCTGTTTCTGCACCATCAATGAGCAAGCCGGCACAGCAGTGAAAGGGGGCTGATTGCAGGCAGATAAAAATAACAATTGTAGAGACACAGGATGCTAATTGTGACCAGCAAACAAAGTTTGCAGATTAGTTGTGACCTGTAAATGTGCTGCTACATGTGTTTCTCTTTGGGACTTTAACCACATCCTAGAACATGGTTCAGCATGTCAAGTTTTCAGAGCTAGTTTGCTTGCTTGAGTAATCAAGTCATAAGCATAAGAAAAAATGTGACCACATTTTATTGCTTTTACTTAATTCAACTTCAGCTGGATGCTCCTAGGAATACTGCTTCAGAAAATAATCATAGATATAGGGAACAAGTTAATGAACCATAGATCAGAACACATACTAAATAATGTTTTCCAATCCATTCCATATTAGTAGGTGAAGTTTCAAAAGGTACTTTTTGGTCAAATATGTTTAAGAAGCATAACTTTGCTGAAGTAGGTTTATCTTTGGTAGAACATCTTAATGTAAATAATATCATTCATGCTAATATGCAGTGTGAAATCCCAGAATGATGATACAGTATTTGTTTTCAAACTTATTGCAAACATATCTTATTGAAAACATATCACAATTTGATAAACACACACGCATACACACATTACATCTATCGACTATATATTTTCAATAGAATCATCATCCTATCTTATAACTAGGGTCAGTTTGCAATATGCTTTCTGTCAGTGGCAGAATATCCAATTTTAGCTGCTTAAATAATTAGGGGTTATTTTCCTTAAGAAGCAAGAAACCAAGAGGTAGGTTTGTGGCTCTATTCAGTGGCTCACAAGTCAAAACAAACTCTTAAAAATTCTCTCCACCTTTCTTTTCCTCTCAGTTGCAAATTAACTTCTGCAGCTGCAAGTACCACAGCTGTGTACAAGAAAAGGAAGAGGGGATTAGGAAGAGGTAAGAGGATATTAGCTTCATCTGTTCCTCTTTAACAAAGGAAACAAAATATTTTTCAGAATTCCTATAGCAGATATTTCCTTGAGTCTCATTATCTTATTACCATCAGGTTCCTTGAACACATATAACTGTTGCAGAGGGTGGGAAGGTAGGTGGAGGCTCTGGGAAGCCCAGAACAGGATTCTCATAATTGGTTTAGACATTCATGTTATTTCACCTGGCTTGGGCACGTCATGCTTCAAACAAATTAGACCAAGGAGAAGCTGGATCTTG
This sequence comes from Pseudorca crassidens, assembly GCF_039906515.1. Lineage (NCBI taxonomy): Eukaryota > Metazoa > Chordata > Mammalia > Artiodactyla > Delphinidae > Pseudorca > Pseudorca crassidens. The sequence continues at coordinate 93,990,106 of NC_090300.1, read as the reverse complement.
CCTAGGCAACTAATAGTGTCTGCTACACAGACTGTATTACCAGACAAATTTAGCATAATTCATTTGTCCTTTGCTAATTGTGGTGAACATCGTAACATACTGCCCAGATTCCCCTTCAGCAATAAAGGACTGATTACCCAGCTGCTGGTAGGGTTGTCGGAAGGAAAACAGGCCTCAAGCTATCAGCTCCCTTTAGGCATCCCTCCAAGTGAAGAGTCGACTTACCAAGGACGTACCCCCTTCAAGGCGGTCTTTTTTTTTGCGGTACGCGGGCTTCTCACTGTTGTGGCCTCTCCCGTGGCGGAGCACAGGCTCCGGACGCGCAGGCTCAGCGGCCATGGCTCACGGGCCCAGCCGCTCCGTGGCATGTGGGATCTTCCCGGACCGGGGCACGAACCCGTGTCCCCTGCATGGGCAGGCGGACTTTCAACCACTGCGCCACCAGGGAAGCCCCAAGGCGGTTTTTATCAACATGGGCCTGCAAGGGCCCCACCCCTCCTCTTTCCCTTCATTTACCTCTCCCCGCCCTGCCACACTCAGAACAGCTCTGAAAGGTCATCCTATTTTCAGAGCTGGGGCTTTGCTGAACCTTCTGTTGAGACTGCATTGCAGCTTGACTCTTCCCTCTGCCCAGTCCTGCTTTACATGCTTGTCTTCCACAGGTTCACCTGATCCCAATTGCACTCCTAGTAAACCTACAAGCTAATGTCTATCTCAGAGTCTCCTTCCCGAGAACCCAACCTGCTACAAAAATAGAAATCGGATATACTCAAAACATGTTCCTTTCTCATGTTCCTTTTAGTCTTGAAGTTTGTTTGGAAGCTCGAAGTATTTTTTTTTTAATTAGAGTTATTAAAGTTAAAATGTAATTTTTAAGGCTGCCACATGGCACTGAAATTCTTTCTGGCTCCAACATTGGCAAGTGTGAGAATTTTTGCCATCTGTACCAACTATTCATTTTCCCAATTGAGCAAACACTTGATTTTGTTTATAAATTTTGGAAAACACCTTTATTTTTCTGAATTAATTAATTAATACTCATTGTAAAATTACAGAAACAGGTGAAAGTTTAACTAAGAAAGAAAAAATTACCTGTAATATTAACACATACCTGTTATTAATCTTTGAGTGATGTCTGTCCAGACTTTTAAAGGGGGTTAACAGCTGTTTCTTTGACCTTTGTTTTAGTCTTAGGAAAGTCTGAGGATTTGATCCATGTTCATTCTTCCTTGTAATATTAACTGAAAGAATTTTTAGGAAGAGAACTATAGCAGTTCTATACTAAAAGAGGATCTGGCCAAGGACTAAAGGACCAAAACATACCTCATCATTGAGACTGAGTGATGATTAACTGGTATTTATGAGATGCAGCTGCAGAGACTTGGGGCTAATTGCATACACCTGAGAGAACAACATGACAAGGACCAAAAGCTTCAGGGTCCCCAGAGCTGATGATTCCCTGAGCTATGAGAGCTGCATGTTTTCATTTCTATGACCACGTGTGTTCTACAAACAGCATGGCAGGCACATTGCAAGCTATGCCTGTGAGGTCCAAGACCACAGCTTTGTTGTTGTGTGCGCTATTTCCTGTTTGCCTTCTTAAAACTAAATAACAACTGGTGCTGGGTGAATTCTAATGTGTCCTATGAGTTTAATTGTTAAGCTGAACTCTAAATAACTACAACTGGCAGAAACAGACATTTAAAAAAAATTTTTTTTTAATTTTGATGTGGACCATTTTTAAAGTCTTTATTGAATTTGTTACAATATTGCTTCTGTTTTTATGTTTTGGTTTTTTGGCCCCGAGGCATGTGGGATCTTAGCTCCCTGACCAGGGATTGAACCTGTACCCCCCGCATTGGAAGATGAAGTCTCAACCACTGGACTGCCAGGGAAGTCCTGAAACAGACATTTCTATTATCACACAGATAATTCAGAACTCCGTTCTCATTGTAAAAGATTCAAATACTATAGAATTTCATAAAGTAAACTCTCCTTCCCTGCATTCTCCCTCTTCCATCATTTTAAATTATTAATTTAATTATAACCTTATTTTGCATAGGTCTATCCAGATTTTCTATTATTTCTCAAGTCAGTTTTTGGTACTTTGTGTCTTTCTAGGAATTTATCCATTTCATCTAAGAGTTAAATTTATAGGCTTAAAGTCGTTCATGTTTCCTTACAATTCTTTTAGTTCCTACAGGATCTATAGTTATGCTTATCAATTTTATTAATCTTTACAAAGAACAAGCTTTTGATTCCATTGCTATTCTTTATTATTTTTCAGTTGCTAGTCCATTGATTTCTGCTCTGATCTTTTCTTCTTTCTACTTTAAGTTTGATTTCTTCCCTCTTGCTTGTCAAAGTAGAAGATAAGATTATTGATTTAGACATTTCTTCTTTAATTATGTAAGCATTTTATGATCAGTATTTCCTCCTAAGCTTTGCTTTAGCTACAGCCTATAAATTTGGATATGTTGTGCCTTTATTTTCATTAAGTTTAAAGTATTTTGCAATTTCTCTTATGAGTTCTTCTTTGACCATCAGTTATTTAGAAGTCCGTCATTATTTTTCAAAAATTTGGGGATTTCCCAAATATCTTTCTATTATTGATTTCTGATTTAATTCTGTAATAATGAAAAGTATTTTGTATTATTTCAATCCTTTTAATTTTTTTGAGACTTGCTTTATGGACTAGCATAGAGTTTATCCTGAAGATTGTTCCATCTGTGCCTATAAATAATGTGTATTTTGCCATTGCTATGTGGCAAATACTCCTTAAATGTCAATCATTGATACTATGTATAAAATAGACAACTGAGGGGAACATACTGTATAGCACAGGGAACTTTACTTAATGCACTGTGGTATCCTAAATGGGAGGGAAATCCAAAAGGGAGGGGATATATGTATATGTATGGCTGATTCATTTTGCTGTGTAGTAGAAGCTAACATGACATTGTGAAGCAACTATACTCCAATAAAAAATAATTTAAATAAATAAATAAAACTTAAAGATATAAAATAAAATGTCAGTTGGATCCTTTTTACAATGTTCAAGGCTTCTATGTCCTTACTAATTTTCTCTCCATTTCTATCAATTACGGAGACAGGAGTTGCTAAGTCCCCAACTCTGGCTATTGTATTTTCTATTTCTCCTTAAATTCTGTCAGTTTTTGCTTCATTTATCTTTGGGGCTCTCTTGTTACGAGCATATACATTTGTAATTATATCTTTCTGATGTATTGACCCTTTTATCATTATGAAATGTTACCAACAAAATGATCTCTAGTAATATTCTTTGTCTTGAGGTCTATTTCACCTCATATTAATGTAGCCACTCTAACTCTGTTATCATTACTGTATACATGCATTTTTTTCCCATAATTTTACCCTCACCTATTTGTATCTTTGAATTTTACATATTTCTTTTGTAAACAGAGTAAGATCTTGGTGTTTTGGGTTTTTTTTTTAATCCCTTTACCTCTGCCTTTGAGTGGAGTGTTCAGCTCACTCATATTTAACGTAATTATTGATATAGTTGGATTTATATCCACTATTTTGCTTGTTTTCTTCATATCTCATTTTTTTTTGTTCTTCTATTGCTCCATTACTGTCTTTTGTGTTAAACAAAACCTTTTCTGATACCATTTTAATTCCCTCATTGATCATTTTAGCTGTATTCTTTGAGATTTTGTGTTGTTTTTAGTTGCTCTAGGGTTCAAAATATTCATTTTTAACTTTCACAATTCAAGTTAGCACTGACATAATTTCATTAAAATATAGCATACTAGTAAAGCCCTATGTCATTTCTCCTTATTCTTCTGTATTATTGACATATGTATAAAACCTTCATATATATTGTAAATCTAATAATAGTGTTAGAATTATGACTTTAAACAATCTTCTAATTTTAAGGAAATTAAGGAAGGAAAAGAAAAAAATTATACATACATGCATATAGTTCTTATTTACTCACATATTTCTGGTGACCTCCATTTTTTCCTATGGATCTGAATTATTATCTGGTGTCATTTCCTTCAGCCTGAAGGACTTCCCTTGTTTTGTCAGGTATCCTAGCAGTGAATTCTATCAATTTTTGTTTATCTGGAAATATCTTTATTCTGCTTTTTTTTTTAAGGCTAATTATACTAGGCTACAGAATTCTAGGTTGCCTTTTTTTTTTCTTTCTTTCAGCCTTTGATTATATCATTTCTCCTTCTTGTGGCCTCTATTGTTTCTTAGGAGAAGTTAACTATTAATCACATTCTAGTCCCCTTTTATACGAGTTGTGTTTCTCCTCCTGCATTCAAGATTTTCTCTTCTTTGGATTTCAAGCATTTGAATATAATGTGTCTAGTTGTGTTTTCTTTTGTTTGTGTATCAGCCTGGTGCTCAATGAGCTTCTTGGTGTTCATTGGGTCTGGAAATAAATGTTTTTCACTAAAATGGGACGTTTATAGCCGTTATATTTTAAAATAATTTTCTACTTCCATATCGCCTCTCCTTTCGTGACTCCCAATACATATATTCTTGAAATTGTTCTACAGATCTTTGAGACTATTTCTTTTTTTTAAATCGCTTTTATTTTTGTTCTTTGGATTAGACAATTACTATTGATCTATCTTCTAATTCACTGACTTTTGCTATTTCAAATCTGCTACTGAGTCTCTCTAGTGAATTTTTTATTTCATTTACTATACCTTTCAAATTTAGAATTTCCATTTGGGTACTTCATCTGGGTTTTCAAGAGTCAATTTTTACTGACTGCTTTGTTTTCCCTGAATATGGGTCACACTCTTCTGTTTCTTAGCATGTCTTGTAATGATTGTGTGAATTTTAGATAAAATTGTAGCACCTGTGCATTCTGTTTTATGTTTCTAAGGCTCAGTGTTTTGTGGTTTTCTATTGTTTTTCTTTGTTTTAGTAACTTGCCTGGACTTAAACCACAGGATATCTTCTTCTGAAGCTGACAATGTATCTGGTCATTTTGTTTAAGTATTTCTTTTTTGGGGACCTCTCTGTCTGCATGGTTTAGTGGTCAGCCAGTGATTTGGGCTGAATTATCTAAGCCTTCCTCAGATGTTGCCAATTGAGGTATGTGTGTGGAGAACACCTTCAAAGTTGCAACCAGTTCTCAAGTCTATCTTGGTGTACCATATCAGGAGATACATGACTTTAGTTGTTTCATTATTGATAACATTAACATTGATACTTAGTTAAGATTATATCTGCTAGGTTTCTCTACCAAGAGATTAATATTTTCCTTTTAAATTAATAAGTAATTTGTAGACTTTTTGGTCAAAGTTTGTAATTTTAAAATAGGTAAATATCACTTTGCTCATTGATCATTAACTTACTAGCTTTGCACCTACTATTTTTTCTGAATCAGTTATTAAGTTGATAGATGGTGGATGTTCTAACTCCATTATTCCTTCCACTCTATTTCAAGAAACAATTTTCCCTTTTTATTTATTCATCCATTGCTTTGTTTATTTACTTATCAACATGGACACATAGATTCTTTTTTCTCTCTTTCCTATCTCCAAGTTTTTAAAGTTAGTCTTACCAAAGTATAATTTTACACAGAGTAAAAATAGACTGTTTTTAATTTTTCCCAAGAGAGTTCCCTTTTGTCCTTTTTCAGTCAATCTCTCTTCCAACCTCTAGCCCCTCAAAACTACTGATCTAATTTCTGTTCCTATTTTAATATTAATTTCTGATTTTTTGTAGCTAATATAAAATTTTATACATTAATCTTATATTATGAAACCCTGCTACACTTGCTAATTAATCCTAGCGGATCGTTTTTTGTAGCTTCCACAGAATCATGTCATCTGTGAGACCTCTTCCTTTACTTCTTGCTTTCCAGTCCAGATGCATTTGATTTCTTTTGCTTATTGCTTGGGCTAGAACTTCTAGTTCAATGTTGAATTAAAGTGGTGAGAGTATATATCCTTGCCTTATGTCTATATTAGAGGGAAAACCTTCAGTAATTGACAAGGATGACATCCTTAATATTAAGAATGATGTAAGTTATAGGCTTTTTTCAAGTACTCTTAATTATGTTGAGGAAGTTCCCTTCTATTTTTAGTTTCCTGAGAGTTTTATTGTTTTAGACAGGAATGCACGTTGAGATTTTGTCAAATAGTTTTTCTGCCTCTACTGAAATGATCACATGGTTGTTTTTGTTTTTTGAGGTTTTTTAGTCATTAACCTGATGATTTATATTGATTGATTTCCTAAGCTTAAACCATCTTTTGTTCCTGGTGTAAATCCCACTCAGTCATGATATATTATCCTTTTAATATGTTGCTGGATTAGTCTTGCTAAAATTTTGTTAAGAATTTTCCCGTGTATGTTTATGAGGAATAACTTTTCTGTCATTTTCTTTTCTTGTAGTGTCTTTATCTTATTTTGTTATCAGGTTATACTGACAGCATCAACACCTATACTTACTATTTCACATATAGCAGATACTGTTCTAAGTAATTCACATATATTTATTCCTTTTTACATTTGGCATTATTTCAGACTTCACAAAACAACTGCAAGAATAATACAGGCTAGTCTCATATAATTTTCATTTAAACTTCTCAAATGTGAAGCCCTTGCCACATTGGCTTTACTGTTCTCTCTCCCCTCTGGCCACCTTTGAGTCTTTTCACTTTAAAATTTTTTATTTTTCTTAAACTCTGGGAACTTTTCACACATAGTTTCCTTTATTATATACTCCTTCCATCATTTTAATACAACCTCTGGATAAATTTTATCCTTAGTTTTCCTGTGGCAGAACCAACTTATCATTTAGGACATCTCAGGTATTATTATAGGGTCAATAAAATTGTCTTGATGAATCTAGTTAAAAATTTCAAAATTGATTGCCCTTATTTACTCTTCTGTGCTCAGGAGAATAAGTCTACTTACAAAATTATAAAGTCCATGTCTGGCAGGACAGATAGTATCTATTTAAAATTAAATTCATTCTCAGCACCCCTTACTTACATATTTATCTCTCCAGACCCATTCTCTGTTCTTCACCTTTCTTAGATCATGTGAGGCTGACTTCTACAGACTGTATCCTGAAGGCTGCCTTTCCCTTTGACTTGGCTGGGTTTGACCAATGAAGAAAATGAGTGGGAGATTGAGATTGGAGGGCAGAGAACAAAATTGGGATGTTTTCCCACAAATCCCTCTTTGCCTGGTCATAACTGGAAATGGCTGGGTTTTTTGGGGGGTGAGGGGGGTTTTTAACTGAAAGCCATAGTTCCTGCCAGGCAGTCCTTTCTTACAGCTATATATCTCACTGGGTTCCAGTAACTGATACTTCTCTAATACCTTTAAGCCTAGGAGTTGTCATGGGCTCCCTCTGTTGTTAAGTGGCAAGTGCTTCATCATCTCCTGTTCTTTCCATTAGCCCTGCCTGCACCTCATTCCTTTTGACAGGTGCACCTGTTTCTAGCCAGGATCCTGACTGTGCATCACTTCTTGGTGTTCCTGTTTCCACTTCTACTCTATGTTCCTCATCCTAGGGTCCTCCAACTAGAGCTTACCTTCTCCTAGAAAGGTCCTAGCCCCAAATATCTTATTTTGTTCAAAATTTAATCTAATGTATATCTCACCTGAAGGAGGATCCACTAGAACAAGTATCACTGTCTAAGATATTCTAAGGATGCTAATTTTGTTACCTGTCCTGGGGCATTTGAATTTTAAGGGCTAATTCCTTTATAATCTCAAGCAAAACATCTCAAGATGGAAATTCTTATAAAGGTGGTAAAGTTGATATTCTCTGTGGTGCCCCTCAAGTAATCCAGGCCCCAAATGTGGAAGGAGGCCAGAAGGTAAGAGCCTGTTCAACAAGAAGAAAAAGTTGCTAAAATACATACCTCAGAACAGTAGTTCTACAAAATGCTTTGAAAAAAATAAGGGAATTCTTCTTTTATGTGATAATTTTTGGAAATGCTGCATAATAAATCCTCCTCTTGAGAAGATAAATTGCATATTAGCTCACTAAAACTATAAGTCTTATGATAAATAAACTGGTTTTACTTTGTTTGAGCCAGTTGTGTTTCAAATAAGAACAAAATTTCTCAGAATGCTTTAACTTTGCTAATAACACTGCCTCTAGGGCATCACATAGAAATCTGTGTAATAGAGCAAATTGTTTTCTTCCAGAAAATTTGGATGCTTAAGCATTTTACATGTAGGAAAATAGACTGTATCTGCTATTAGCTATTTCTCTCTTATTTCTGAATTTTTGTTATCCACTCTTTTATTTCAGTGTTTGATTTTCTAATAATTCTGGTTCTATTTGGCTATAATAAACGTAATAAAAAGATCTGAGAATCTTATGCCAAATCTTATGCCAAATCCATGCAGTGTTCTATTGCTTTTAACTTTTTTCTTTTCTGTCTGGATAATTACGTTTTCTGGAGGATCTTATAGTGTAAACTCGATGAAAATACGAATCATCAATATAGTCTGATTAGATGCAACTGTAACACTATAATTAATTCTGAATAATTTCACATTTTAAAACAGCATAATTAGAAGCACAGGGGCCCCTTCCCTCTCGTCTTTCATAAAGTTGTTTGCTTACTTTGTACTAGCTTCAGTCTTACCAAAGAATGATTTACCAGAATAAAGAAAAAAATCACCCAGAGAGATAAATTCTGTTTCTATAAAATAAAGGTATTTTCAAGAGTCTTTAAAATAAGAAAGCGTTCTTTATTCCAACTATAAAAGTAGTACAAGTTACTGTAAATAAGTTTAAACAATAGATAAATATATAAAATGTAATGTCGAAGTCCCAGGTAATCCCCTGCCTACTCTTACTACTTTGGAATTCCTTAGACTTAAAATTTATGTGTGTGTGTCTGTATATCTGTGTGTATATACAGATATAAATAAATACACTATGGTGATAAAGATTAATTAGAAAGCTAATAGATAACCATAAAAAAGAGGTTGGAAACTGGGCCTCTTTTTATACTCTGTGACGCATTTTTCTGAGTGTGGAAGCTCTGAATGGTGGCTGCCATTTTGATAACGCTTTCTAGTTTCTTTTGGCAACAAAACGTCAATTTTGTTGGCCTTAAAATCCTCATTTCTTGACAGGTGCCCATCAAAACCACATACCTTTCCCTCAAATTTCCTACAACATTTCTAATTTCTTCAGTTTTCTCAGGAGGTTTCTGTTTAGTCTAGCTATCTTCTAAACTTCATTACGATGACCCCTCTCATGAAAAAGCACTACAGAAGCCTCATGTTTATTTTTTATTTGAACATGACTCCTGAAGGCATCATTCAAATCTCTGAATGCACTCACTAATATATTCCATAACGAACATATATCCGTAGGTGTTTTTATATTCTGATAACGTCTTCATGTGTTCAGCCATCTATATTTAATGAAAAGCTATCACTTTTTCCCCTGGCAAATTTCAAACATCTGTGGAGCTATCTAATGCACAGACATGAACTTTCTCTGTGACCCTGGACAATCTTGTTCTATCTCCTGAGTGTATAAATCTATGGCATGGGGAACATTGTAATGCAGATCACTTTTCAAGAACATTATAATTATTAGAAATTGTGAAGAGGTTCAGATTTATCAACCTAAGTTTGACTATTTTAGAGATACCAATCGTGCACATTATGTGTAATCATGTACATTAACCCTTCTAAGCCATTAGGTAATTACTCAACACATACCACGGACTGCCTTATTGACCCAAAGTGGGGGGTTATACCCTTCCTTGGTCCCTGCCTGTCTCCTCTGCTCTTGTCTTCTCCAGATCTCTGCAGACTTGTGTGTGTGAGGCTGCAGACTTGAGACAGGCAAACCTTGGCCATCCTCAGGGATTGTCCCACTAGTGGGTTCTGTTTGTCTCTCTCCCTGTTGGGCTGTCTTGAGAGTTACACTTCTTGAGCTAAACCACAGAATTCCTACATTTTTACCTGAGTCATTGCTGAGTCTGACCTTCTCTGCATCCAAAGCCAACTACTGAACACACTTATTGTTTCTAGAATTGTGCTTTATGAATCAGCCAAGATGAGGGCATCCTCATACCTTCCTTTCCCATCCTCTGCACTGTTCTCATTCTAACAAGGGGATGCCTGCACCTCAGTTTCCAGTCTTGAGACTCTTTCTCTCTCCCATGTCCTCTGCATGCCCCAGTTGATAAAAATGGGAATCTACTTTGCCCCTGTGCTAAGGTCCTGCTTGGGTAATCTATGCAGTTCCCTTTTGAGCCTGAGGCTTCTACCCTTCTTGCCAGTCATCCTGTTTTAGGACCAAAGGTTAACCCCTCATGACTACCACACAGCTGGGCCCTCTCCTCTTGAACTGATGTGTCAAGTGTCCAAACCTCCCTGGAAGTCTGGGAGTCAGCTCTTCGACAGTCTCCATTCTTGAGTTCTATCTAATTCTTGGATGGATCCTTTTGATTCTCTGTTGTGTTCTGGTCTCTAAATGAACCTGAGATTTCTGTTCCCTTGTGCTCTTGGTCTGTGGGCATCCAGGCCTGCTTCATACAACCTGCCACCCTGCTAACAGATGGAAGCTGAACAAAAAGTTCTCTGAACAAACAGGTTTAGAGAAAGCTCTGGTAAGAAAGTTTCTCAGGTTTCCTTTTTTGTAGGACTTATCTAAGCCTTTAATATACTAATATGCAACCACAGAGGTGAAAATAATATACTTTTCCAAATATATTTTCTGAAGGAGTATTTTTTTTCCAAGAGTTTCTTAAAGACCTAGAACTAAATGTGTTCTAGGAAACATATTTTGAAATTGCTTTTTTAGAAGATTAGACTAGGGAATCTCATGGTCTCTTTCAGTTTTATGGATTCTGATTCAATGATTCACAAGAACTATTTTGGGGGAAAGTGATCAAAGTGGAAAAATCTGTTAGTGTTTAGTTTAACTCTGTCCAAGGAATAGAGAAGCACTGTATTTTATTTACTAGGGAGTTGTTTTCTATGATGGAGCAGGGAGAAAGCAGAAAACTAACATTCTTTTATTTATTCGATCATTGTGAGAATATTTATTGAAACTCACAATGTGCCAGGCATTATTCTAGACACTGGAGTGTTAATGATGGATAAGATCAGTGCTCTGCCTGCCCTCAGGAATCTTAGAGAAATCAGCTAGAGCAAGCCACCTAGTATCTTTGCTCTGAGTCTGTGCATCAAAACTCTCATTTTGGGCTTCCCTGGTGGCGCAGTGGTTGAGAGTCCGCCTGCCGATGCAGGGGACCCGGGTTCGTGCCCCGGTCCGGGAAGATCCCACATGCCGCGGAGCGTCTGGGCCCGTGAGCCATGGCCGCTGAGCCTGCGCATCCGGAGCCTGTGCTCCGCAACAGGAGAAGACACAACGGTGAGAGGCCCGCGTACCGTAAAAAAAAAAAAAAAAACCTCTCATTTTTAAGTTTCCTTTAGAGTTTGAGTTCTTAAAGTTTTGAGTACATCTCTTTTTGTAATAAACTGGATTCAGACTTGTCATTCTTCTATAATTAAAGAAAACTGGTGAAGTTACATAAGCAAATATTCATAAGCACATAGTATGTAACAGGTATACATACAAACTGTATACATAGATATGACCAAGACAATTTTTTATCTGACTGAGGCTAGAAATAAAATGCTACTCACTATAAAATATATGTGAGTTTCTCAGAAAATTGTCCACAACACCTATATTAAAATAAGCAAGGGTAATTGTGAAAATGCAGATTTCCACTCCAGATATTCTAATTCAGTAGGGCGCAGGAATATGCATATTAAACGAATGCCAAATAACATACTTATGCACACTAACATTTAAGAACTTCTGATATTGAGACTCGGGGGTGGGAGAGACCTGGAGCTTGTCACCACGTGACCCTAGATTGGACAGAGGGACTCACATTGGCTGGAGCAAGGATTGGGGAGGGAGGAAAGGCAGGCATCCTATCTCCTCGTGGGATAATGTACAGAAGGTACCTGATAGACAGTAAGTGTTCAAAAGTGTTAATTCTCTTTCCTCTGACATGCCTCAAAGAAAACACAATCAACAGCTGAGCATGCCTGGGGGCTTCTTACTGTTTCCTCCTCAGTTTAGTATATTTTATTTTGCTTTCATGTGACCTCACTTGGGAGGAGATCCACAGATTCTCTCCAGAGACATGGGGAATCCCTCCTAGTCTAATTTATACCTTGACTTATTATATGTTTTAAAATTAGATTTAGGTACTGATAAAAATTCAAATAGCAGAGTACAGAGGCCTGTGGGATTTTTCTTCTCACGTTTCACAAAAAATTTAACAGCTTACTGGTTTCAGATCAAAACTCTAGAAGCCTCCATCACCACATTTCCTGTTTGTAACTGAACAAAGTACACACAAAAGATTTTAAGAAACAGAAGAGAGAAAAAACTGAGGTACAGATAAGACAAGGTTTACTGCCACACTGCTTCTAACATAACAGAGCAACATTACTTAGAAAAAAGTTTGTGGGAGCATTTTTAATCCATACATTTGCCTATGGCTACAGAAGGATTTTTTTGAGAAAAGAAGCATGCCAGGTAAGTGGCATTTTAAATTCTTGTGTTCAATTCCTATGCCTAAGAATTTACATAATAATTTCCAAGCCTCTAGCAAAAAGACACTTAAGGTTTGGAAAGTAAATTACTTTACAGAATTATTTTTTAAATGTGGGATAACTTTTACCACAATTAGGACATATTTTGAAATATATTAATAAGCATAAATTGACTACTTTCTCTTAAAAAGTTGGACAGTGTTTTATAATATAAAGCTGGTTGTAGCTATTCAGTAATTGTTCCTTGATAATCACGCCATTTAAAGTACTTAATTTTAAAGGAACTTTCGTTGACCATGCATATTCCTCTTTAGTTTAGTTTAGTTCTAAAGCAGGTTAGGAGTAACAACATTCTGGGATTAACATGTACACACTGCTATATTTAAAATGGATAACCAACAAGGACCTACTGTATAGCACAGGGGACTCTGCTCAATATTATGTAACAACCTCATCAGGAAAATATTTTGAAAAAGAATAGAGACATATATACCTGAATCACCTTGTTGTACACCTGAAACTAACACAACATTGTTAATCAACTATACTCCAATATAAAATATAAAGTTAAAAAAAATAAAGCTGGTTAGGAGTAACAACGTTCTAATTCCTTGGATTTAGGCGCTATATTATCTTCCCAGAAATCAATTCAATCATCAACTTTCAGAGAGATGACAATTTGCAAAGACCAGTGAAAATCCCATCACCTGTGGAATGGATTATGAGAGTTGAATCCACATTGATTAGCCGAATGTCTGCTCCACATTGACTATCATCTATCATTCCTCCTTTATTCTTTTACGTACTTTTAACTTCCTTAATAAGCATCTTTTTGTAATAAGAGAAGACATGCTTATTATATAAAGTGGGAGAACTGTGAAATATATATGAAAAAAAATTTACATAGTTTTCATCACCTTAGAAAAATAAGATATTATGTTGTATTTCCTTCCAACTTTTGCTTCTATATATCTTCATGGTTTGCTCTTCATAACTGAAATAATAATGTAAATAAAATCATATGTTCAGCTTTTTTCACTAACATAACCATCTCCATTTTTATGATAACTTCTGCTTAGTTGTTTTACATAAATGCACAAAGTGACATCTTTTGTGTTATAGTTTACTTAGTTGTTTATTGTTAGACATTAATGTTGTATACAGTCTTTTTATATTTTAAATGACAGAAAGATGAACAGCTCTATAGCTTTTTCTATATTAAGGGTTATTTTCTTAGGAAAGATTTCTAGACATGGAATTACTGAATAAGAAGTTATGAACATTTTAAGTCTCCTTATTGCCAAATTGCTTTTCCAAGGCTGATGCCAATTCACTCTCATCCTAGAGTGTTTCTCCTTAACAAGCTGGTCTCATTTTAAAAAATCTTTACTAATTTGATAAGCACAACATGTTTAACCCATTGTTTAATATGTTTTACTTTGATTATAATGAGGATGAACATTTTTGCATGGGTTTTTAAACTTTATAATTCTGTCATTTGTGAATTGTCTAATTACATTTTTGCTTATAATTGTGCTAACAGTATTTTTAATATCAATATGTATAAGCCATTTATAAAGATAATAGATATTTTAATTCCTGTGAATTTGTTTCCCAGTGTTTTGTTCCATGGATTTTAAAACTGATTGATTGGATTAATCACACAGGGAACATAAACTGATGTATGGTTTTCACAATTCTCTTTATCTTTTCCAGGTACATATATTAGCAAAGAAAAAAAACAATTGTTCCAGTTTTGCTAGTGCCCTGCAAGAAATGGACTTAGCAATACTATGAACAATTGCTATGAGATGATAGTCATGGGGAACTTGGCAAGGGTGGGAAGGCCGAAGGCAGTGAATATGATGTTCAACTATTTCTCATTAATTAATTTTAAATTTGGAAGGGATGATAAAATTTCCTTCACAGTATTTCATAGTTTATGTTTAGATCCCTTCAGGTGCTATACAGGAGCTCCTCCATTGTCAGTTAAGACCTACGGTTCCACAGAAGAGATAAAATGTATACAGTATTTGCCATTAAAGCCTCATAGATCTTAAAAGCCAAGAAACAAAACCAAAAACCAAAAATCCTTAATGTGAAAGGAGAGACTCAGATTATAGTATTTTTTACATTAGATAGGTGAAGTAAAAAAGAAAATAAGTGTGAACACAATGGAAAAGTGAGATTATTCCTAGTTGAGTAAAACAACGTATGAAAAGAAAAACCCAAGTCTTTCCTTTTCTCCCACCTATATGCCTTGTAGTCACTGCATCAATAAATGTGCCAGCATCCTACTTTCTACTGTGTTTCTGCATTCACATAAAATCAATATTAGCTAAATCAAAGACAAAAACAACTCCTTTGGGCTACCATTAATTTAAACAATGATTCACAATTTAGTTACACCTCGCTGTTTTTCAAAAAAAGGATTTTCATTGTCTTTTCTCACTTTTCTCTTCCCGTAAGCCTCACTCACCTTTTGAGAACAATGAAAGCCTGTCTTTTAGAGACTAGATAGGACTGATTTATGAATCATCTTTTAAACTCAGATGTTCTTTAAATTAAAAATAGGTCAAAGACAGTGTTTCATCATTTAATTTAGGTAACATTTGACAGGCGATTTCAAGAAAACTTGACCCAGGAATGTTTGCCACTTAAAGGTCACAGCTGTAAGAAATAAATATCCACAAATTGCTAGTTAATAATACATAAATAAATACTGGACCCTTTTCCAGGCATTTTTTTTCATTTAACTTATTCAGCATTCCTGAATTAAAAAGAAGAGGGAAAAAATTAACAGGCCTTCTTAAAACATTAAAGAAACATAGTAGTTACAGTATTTTGTTGGATGAAAGTTTCCACACACCCATGCCATCTTCAGAGGCTCTTACCAAGGTGCTTCTCCAATAGGAAACAATAAGTACATACACAAAATGGAGCAGCTACATACAGATAAAGAGAGGTTTGTCTACAGCAGGGAATTTAGCAGCACTTCGATCCCAATAGGATTTCCCAAGTTTACCAATTCCAAGTTTAATTATGAAAGAGACAGAGTCTAGTACTGGAGGAATCATAACATACTGTCTTAAAATCTACCCTCCATCTCACTCCTGTATGTCCACTTTCCTCCATTAAATTCAGCAAGTATTGTTTAAGAGGAATCGTGATGTACTAGAAAGAGGGGACCTTCACGTCACACAGGTGGGGATCTGAACTCCAGTTTTACAGCTGGCTTAGTGTGAGGGTCAGTGTTTTGCAGAAAGTCACACAGCTAGTAAGTGACTACACTCCTCTTTCCCTATACTGTTTGAAAACAGATGTTCCAAAGCTTCATATCGCCATTGTCCCTCTCCCCATCATGGCCCCTCCCTGACATATATCATTCACTTCCCAAATAACCTTCTATTCACAATAGACACATTTAAATTTGGCAGTTTTCAAATTTTGCATTAAAAACAGTATCTTAGGGCTTCCCTGGTGGCACAATGGTTGAGAGTCTGCCTGCTGATGCAGGGGACACAGGTTCGTGCCCCGGTCCGGGAAGATCCCACATGCTGCGGAGTGGCTGGGCCCGTGAGCCATGGCCGCTGAGCCTGCGCATCCGGAGCCTGTGCTCCTCAACGGGAGAGGCCACAGCAGTGAGAGGCCCGCGTACTGCAAAAAAAAACCCAAAAAACAAAAAAAAACAGTATCTTATTTACTTGAAAGCCTGGGACTAGATTTGAGAATCTCTTCCAGTGATTAGTCCATGACTCTAATGCCTTTTACTGATGGGATGATGGGGATGGACAGTGGTGGCAGAGGCTGTGTGGACAGTGACAACAGGCCACATCAAAGAGTCATCAAGCATGTGCCTAGTTTGACACCAATCGATCACCACAGTAGGAAACATTCATTTTATGAGTAGAATCCATGGGGATTGTAATATCAGAACTTTCATGTTGAACCTTCTAGGGTGCCTAAAATAAATATATACATTCATGGAATGCAAAGAAGAGATGGTCACTGCTCTGAGAGAGTTTACAAGCCAAGAAAGAGAAACCATCAAGGGAAGCCATATCCTATATACTATAAACTCACACACTTGTCTCAGTTACAGATCCTCTGAAGGAGAAATAGTTAAGGCATTATATGTATTGCTTTTCTATTGTTAATTGTTTAAGAAAAGGCTCCTGTATGAATCAAACCTGCCAGCAGAAAGACATTACATTTGCTTAGCTGGGTTTCCTTCCAGAGTACATGTAATTGTGAATTCCAAAGACAGCACCTGCCAAGAACTTTTGGCTTTAAATGAGTCAGAGGTCTTATAATTAAACCTACTACTATTAGCCCCTGGTAGTTGAAAGCTGTTTAGAAACTGAAATCATGGTTTTCCTAGCTGTCATTGCCTCACTAACAACTTCCTGATGCTTTTGGCTTTTTAACAGTACAAATAGTTAAATTAAAATTGTGTAGGAGTTCTTTTTAAATTGATAAAAGCTACGTAAATGAAAGTAATTGCAATTAATGAATAATGATACTAAAGATAGCATTTGTCAGGCAAGAATTTTTAGGTACTTTGCACATGCACTATTATAAGAGGGACTGTCTGTATTGAATAGATACCCACATGGGGCTAGAGTAACTGGGTAAGGGGAGGTACAAAGTATGTGTGTGAGTGTGTGTATGTGAACATTTACACAAATCTACCATTCAAGTTGAAAGTCTCCATCATTTAGCTATTCAATATCTTCTTATCTCTGTGTGTTTTGTTTCGTTTATCAAGATGGGGGCATTTATTGTTGTCAATCAACAAATTATGAAAGATACCAAGAATGTGATGAAATACAAAGCTTCTAAATGAAAATCTTCCTATTTGTAACTCAGATCACATTACAAAAGAAAAATATCTTGGAAAGCAGAAGGGTTAGAAAGGAATCACAGACTCCTAAAAAGAGAGGAACACTGGAGACCATGCTAAACCAACCCCCCACGTTAGAATTCAGCCTGTGTTTTAAAAGGCCTCCAATTGATTATGTAAAACAAATTTACTGTTACAGCAAAGACAAAACCCAGCCCTAAAGGACTGTGCGGTGTAGTCCATGTTCTTACCTTGGAGTTGCTGACATATTTCATGAAAATTGTTAGGACTTACCTAAAGCCTTTAGTGTAAGTGTAGTCTTGTGATATTGGTTTGGTTATTTCTTTGTAGCTGAGAGAAAAATTGTCTTCTTGTAGCAATTAATGGACTAATACAACTTTTCAGTGCACCCTTTAATTAAAAAGGAGAAAGGAAAATTTCTAATTGAAATATAATTTTTGCGAATGATAGGATAATTTCTAGCTAGAATTAGTGTAATTTTTTAAATGAAATTAGGGCTTTCTGCTTACTGCCTTGAAGTATACCTTTTTATTTTTTAATATTTATTTATTTATTTGGCCGTGTCAGGTCTTAGTTGTGGCATGCGGGATCTTCACTGCGGCACGAGAGATCTTTCATTGTAGCACACGGGTTTCTCTTTAGTTGTGGTGCAAGGGCTCTAGAGTGTGCAGGCTCAGTAGTTGCGGTGCACAGGCTTAGCTGTCCCACCGCATGTGGGAACTTAGCTCCTTGACCAGGGATTGAACCGGCGTCCCCTGCATTGGAAGGTGGATTCTTAACCACTGGACCACCAGGGAAGCCCTGAAGTACACCTTTTTATACTGTGCTATATTTTATTTACCCAAACCACAGTATATACTAAATACTAGATGCTGTGAGAAAGGGAAAAAAACTAAGTACGAAGGAGATTGATTTTACTAGTTCTCCCAAGGGTAATAAATTCTAGAGATTTGTTATAATTTTCTATGTATTTATTTGCTCTCTTACCCTTCCCTCAGAAAGAGTGGTATTAAAAGTACACAGAACAGTATAAAGGACAACCAAATAAATCAACACAAAGAGAAAATAAGGAGCAAGGTGTACGATTAGTTCACAAACATGAGTAGCATGTAATTCCTAGAGATTTAGTTAAGATAGAGTGTGTGTCAGATGATACACAAGGCCAGACAGATGACCAGTGACAATATTCACATGGATTATAAGAGTAAAAATGTACCTGTTCTTGAGGAGATCCTCAGCTTCTTATACCTGATACCAAGTGATGTATTAAGCAATATCTTCTAGTCCATAGCATCTCTATAATTAATAAATTCAACAGCAAGTCTCATACAGTTGGTTCTTTTTCGTAAAATGAGTTTTATTTTGCTCTGATAACAAAGACAGAAAATGTAGAAATGGAAGAGAACAAAAAGAGCGACAGAGAGTTAATTTTTATTTTCTGGCTACAACCTGAAGTTTAGTTCTCTGTTGCTATTTTAGGCAGGTCATCAGCTGAGATGGAAGCAAGTTTGATATTCTCTTAAGAAATCTTGGGAACATAACTGGCGCATGTCCCAGTACAGAAATCATCGAAGCCACCATTTAGAGGTTGATCCAGGGAAAACCTACAGGGAGGGTCAAAAATCTCCTCCCAAAATCAGTTTTGTACCCCTTAAGCATGTGTATAAATGAATGAACAAATTCCTAAAATATGTCATGGGGATTTGATGCAATAATTCTAGACTGGACTATTTCTAAAGCAAGGTTACAAGTCACCCAATTTGGCTAAAGGTAAGTTATCCAAACATCCATCAGATTCTTAATTTTAAGCAGTGCAGCTTTTTGGTCAATGTGTTGTGTTCTTAGATAACTTATACTATGCTACTTTATATTATGGTATATAATTTCCAGGCTGAAAATAAAAAGAAATAATAAAGAACATCTGCCAAAAACAATAATTTGAGTTTTAAGTGCAGTACTTAATCTTCAGTCATTCTCTCTGACAATGGCTAGACAAAACAACAAGTTCATGAGGTTACTCTTGGTTCATGCAGGTAGAACCATGTTGAGAGCATACAGGAAAACATCCATTTTTCTGTTCTCATAGTAGAAGAGTGTGCATTGAATACGTAAAAACAAACATATTAGGTCTTTAAGGTAAAGGCTGAAGAAAAGAGAATGGAAGCACATCCCCATTTCATGCTTCTCAAAATTATTATGTGGTCTGTGAAGAGATTGTTTCTACTCACCCTGACTCTTATGTTTTATGCAAGCATCTGAGTTTTATGCAAGCATATACATCCTAGAGTTGCAACAGAGCTCAGCTAGTGTTATTTTCTAAATTTCTTTTTCTGGAGATTTTAATGACACTAATCAAACTTCCCAAAGACTGATTTTCTAAACAAGAAAATAAAATTTTACCTTTATAGTTGTCACCACCCCTATAAATCTAATCAGGTAGCTAGCTGTTAGCTCCAACTTCCTTGTATCAAGTTTCCTAGGAAACAAATAATAATCATTAGATTTTTTTGGCAATATAAATTCTGGGCAGAGAGAATTAGGTTGTGGTTGATGAGTAGTTTCACCAAAGCTACAGTGAGCACTCTTCTCACAGCGATCTGTTTCCCAGCTTCTGGGAGATAGATAGGTCCTTTCTCAATAGTACTAGAGACAAATGTAGCAGAATCTTCACTTGGTCTTTTCCTGGGTTGTGGATGTGTCTAGATGTCATACTTGATCAGAACCTTTCTGTTGGACCTGGTTATTACATTTATCCTTCTTCATCCACTCTTCATTTACTTAGTTGGCACATGTTTAGTGAGCACCTACTTTGTGCTGAATAGGTTGCCAAAATAGTAGTGGGAGTAAGATAATAATAATAACAATAGCTACCATTTATTGAGCATCTATTAGTAAGAAATGCTATTCTACAAATTTCATTGTATGTCTTAACGAATACCCATAACAATAGGTACAATGAGAAAATTAAAGAATGAAGATAAAGATCAATAAATCATTCTTTCTGTCCTTTGGGTAGCTCACAGTCTAGTGAGTGAGTGCTTCAGAAAGAAGGTACTTTTGAAGGATGACTAGGAGTTTGTCAGATGGCCAAGGGGGAAAGTATTTCAGGAAAAGGGGCAAATATACAGACATAAAGGCATGAAATGGTAAGTATGGTATCTACTGAAAATTGCAAGTGCTTCAGAATGATTGAAGCATGGTATATTATTGGGTGGATATAGTAGGTAAGTCCTAAAAGACAGGCAGGAAACTTAAAGTAACATTTTGTGGAAATTACTTACGGTAAGGAAAGAAAAGTGTTACATCCTCTATGTTTAGGGAGGAGATAGGAGCAGGTACCTTCTCCTAAAGGACCTATGTCACAGGCTCCAAAGAAAAAACAAAGGGACAACTTTCTCCAGAAACCATGGAGGAGAAGAGTGTATGGGGATCGTGTGTGTAAAGATAGTAGCTGGGTTAAGAGTGGTGGTTGATGGAGCAAGGATTAATGGAAAGAGCCATCAACATAAAGTCAGGGCCAACTGAACTAATAGGAACAGAGGCCAAATTGACCTGAGCAGGGTCTGCTTAGTATTGTGTTTTAAAATACTGGCCTTCAAGACACCAAAATTCTTTGAGATGTGCATGTCCTTTGATCCAGCAATTCACCTTCAGGAATTTTTACCTTAAAAAAAATTAAGGTTGGGTGTATAGTTTTAGCTAAAGCTAGTCATCACAAGATTTCTTATATAACTAAAAATTAGAAGCAACTTAAATGTCTAACGATAAGGGATTGATTAAATAAATTATGGGGGCTTCCCTGGTGGCACAGTGGTTGAGGGTCCGCCTGCTGATGCAGGCGACACGGGTTCGTGCCCCGGTCCGGGAAGATCCCACATGCTGCGGAGCGGCTGGGCCCGTGAGCCATGGCCACTGACCCTGCACATCCGGAGCCTGTGCCCCACAACGGGAGAGGCCACAACAGTGAGAGGCCCACGTACCGCAATAAATAAATAAACAAACAAACAAACAAATAAATAATGGAAAATCCATACAGTGGAATAGACAGCAGCTAAAAGAAATGGAAGAATATTTTGCTTATAGGAAAAGACTCATGCTATAAAATTATCAGGGGAAATGTAAATAACAGTATAGTCAGTATAACTAAATCCTATGCCTCCGACCATAACAACTTCTACTCAGAAGATAATAATAAGTTTGGAATTGTATTAACCAAGGTGTTCACAGGGATTGTCTCTTGATAGTAGGATTAGAGTTGATTCTTATCTTTTTGTTTTGCTTATCTGAGTTTACTAATTGTTTTTAACTTTGAACATACATGGTGTGTATAATAAGTCTGGCCTCTTTGTAGCAATTAAAGTTCATTTATTTCAGTGTCACCAAACACTGACTGTAGAGGGTGAGTGATGAGAGTCTACATTTGGCTGAGTGAATAACCTAAAATGATAGTTGTAACATACCACAATAGAAAATATAGTGTGTGCACTCAAATTGCTTTAAAATGTCAATGAACTTAGAACTGTATCTAGACTGTGGGTCCTTAAGGGACATACACAAGGAAAAGAAAAGAAGAAAACTCTTTAATAATAGAATCATTAATTTAATCATTACTTTAATAACAGAAATCAGAAATTAATAACCCTATACTGTGACAGCAAAGAGGGAAACTGAGACCCATCTGGCAAGTGAGACAGCTTGCTGGCCCGATTGTTCACCATGATAGTTAAATCAACCACCTGAAAGGGGTTATTATCAACAGGAGGTGGGGAACAATCGAGCTCTGAAAGTTTGCCTTAAAAATTTGCTTTAACCCAGCAATTTTACTCCCAGGAAACTTTCTCCAGATAAGTCCACATACATGGAAAATGTCTATCCAATGGAGTTTCTTGCGTTATTGTTTGTAAGAAAAACGTTTTAAAAATCAGAATGTCCATCTTAGAGAATTGGGTATATAAATTATATTACAGTAACACTATGAAATTCTATGCAACCACTAAAAATAACATACTAACATGGTAAAAATCCCCCAAACACAGTGGTAAGTTTTTCTAAAAAGGCTAATAAGTGTAATATTAGTGTCCCATTTATGTTTTAATAGAGGACCTTAAGTGTTATTCTATATTTGATGGTTGGAATTTTTAAAATTTATACTCAGCAGGCACTTGTTTTTTAAATAAACAATTAGACTTAAAAATCAAATCTAAAAATATGTGCAGTATCATATAACTAGAATTTTTAATATATTTTAAATAGTTTATTATATTATAGAATTCTATAAGTATTTATGGGATTATGTTCATGATGAATGAATTAGGCACCTCCAAATGTTAGTGTTTTTAGCCAAATTAATTGGTAGCTCTATTGCAGAAGATAAAAGACTGCTCAAGTCTTCTCAGTTTTCTAATACTTTATGAAATATAAAAATTCCCTGAAAGAAAATAAAACCACTCATTTCACTACCATTATCAGTTAACTTTTCCCATTTATTAATTCTTGAAAAATTTTTATAAATCCTGTAGTATATGTCTGGCACAGCAGAGTAGAAGGCAGAAATGGTCCTATTCTCTGTGGAGCATATAGTATTTTGAACATCTAACCACATGGTACAAAATTAAGGAGGTAGCAGACATTAGTAGACAGGTGTTAAAAGAGACACAAACTAGTTCAAACAAAAGCAATGTATAGATGAATAAGTGATATGCAAATTATATGCATATATGTATATGTACATCTATATAATAAATAAATATATATTTTATATATTTAATCACCACTATGCCTAACTATGCTCATTTAAAAATAAATGATGCCAAAAAATAAATAAAGCAACTCAAATACATAGAGGGCAGTTCAACAACCACTGCAATGTTAATAATTCAAAGAAAATTAACAACTCAAACGTCAAATCTGAGATTCAGAAAATAAGTAAAATAGAGCAACACAAAGAACATCTGGATTTAGGGAGTCTTTATTTGATGGTTTAAAGACAGGCTATAGGGAAGTAAAGCTAATTTCCCTCCTATTAAAGATTTTGCCTCTTCTGCTTATTATGTTTAGCGTATTTGGATTTCTTTGAAAGGGCTTAAAATGTTCTAGGCAGCCACAGAGAGAGAGTTGGGACTATGAAGGAACATAATCTCTGTTGTAGCTATTTTCACATTGCATTTCTAATTATATGCTCACATATTCACATCCCCAACTAAACAGAGTTCCTTGAGGGCAAAGATTCTGTTTTCTTTACCTTTGATTCCCTAATATAGAGCATAGTTCCTGGCACAGAAGAGATACTGACTGAATACATAAATATATAGTATTATACAATCACAAGTTATTTTTCTGGGGTCAGTATTCACATGGGTACATGACTACTAAGATAATTAGCCGAATTTTATATATGTATGTAACTATATCTCATATTTTATAATATATTTACAAATATATTTGTAATTAGGCTAATTATCTTAGTAGTCACTCATGTATGTGTAAAGATTGCCACAGATAATCAAGGGCAACTGACAGGCAATATCCCACAAAACCCCCTTTACAGCTCAGGAATGAAAAAAGAGGCCTTCGCAGAGGGGAAGAGCAGAATCAACCCTCCATTATCTGCTCATGGAGCTCTAAATAGTATGAGAAAACTCCTTATGGCCAGTCTTGACAAAACTGGGTTACTATTATTCCAGTATTATTGTTTTATCCCAACACACAGTGTCCTACAGTACTGGGATTAGTAGAAAGTGATAAGTGATTCTCCATAATAATGAAAGCATGGAATCAATATGACTACAGACAAAGGATTAAAGAAACGGGAAAAGTATAGCCTATTATGACTGCATAATATGGAAGTTCTTAATTTTGAACCAAAGTTTTTATAACCTGTCACTATTTGTCAAATCTTAGTAGCTAGACTAAAAATGTCTTCCATTTCATCTTTACTAAGAATGTGGGACACTTGCTTCCTTTTACCCAGGTGGGAATTTGAATACCCATTTTGAAATCTGTAAAAAGCCTTTGGCTGTCAATGCTAACTAATTTCTTGACAGAGATTTGTCCTTTGTTGTGAATAAACACAGTGGTTTTAATTGTGGGAATACCTAGCTCAAAACAAATGAGTACGCAGCTACTATACTAAGCGTGTGTTTTCTTCTGTTCACAGAAAACTCTGAATGCCAGTTTTATGTCTGGGCAATTCTAGCCTTCTTGGGTTTAGCTCTGACTATATCGCTTATCTTCAACATTTCCCACTATGTGGAAAAGCAGCGACAAGGTAAGACACTTTCAGAAATAGCCATATGAAACCTGCTTGAGTGGATACTGAGTCACTGGAAAACCTACAGAATAAGATGATTTTATGAAATGTTATTCAGTAAGATATTTTTATCTGTAGAAAATCTATCTGGTACTTTTTTTTCACGCTGAGGGCTCTCTTAATTTAAACATGTAATCATGTTAGAAATGTAAACAGACTCCCAATTTTAGCTTTATCTCTACTAGAGGGTACAGCGTAGGAAGGGATTATCCTGGGAAAATGTATTTTTCCATCTTCCTCCTCCAGTTGAACAACTCATGAAATTGTAGCCTATTCTGGAGCATCTGTAAAGGTTCTTTCTGGTGTGTGATGAGAAGAGTGAAGACTAGGTCTTTAAGGTTCCACACGAGTCTATTCAAACTTCTCAGCAACGGTCGGCCTCTAGAGTGCAGCAGGCTTGGTTGGGATCAGAAGGGAACTGGAAAAGCAATAGACTGAACCACGGGCTTTTTATCAAACACTCCCAGAGTCTAGGATCTGCCACCGACAGCTTTTCTTTCCATTAAGCTGGGCAGAAGTATTAACCACGTGGCTTTCACCCTCTTGTGCCATGATTGAATTAGTGTGGTGCGCATCAAGTGGCACAATGTTTGCACACTGTAGGCACTCAACATAGGTATGTATGCTGAACACAATGACGGGTGAATGGAGGAATGAAAGTTCAGCTATTTCTTGGAGTGCTCTTAATATTCTAGAACCAAAAAACTCTTGGGGGCAGGACATTTAAGTGGTAAACAAATAGAAAAGAAAAGGTAAATACATTTTCTTTAAACAGATGAAAATAAATAAAGCAAAGTGAACAAAACTAAGTTAAGTACATGTGTCCAAGTAAAAGTACATGAAGTTAAATTAGAACAATGGTCAGATTCCAGAGAGAGTCCTTGATCCGCTTAAGAGTGTCTTAAGTGTTGATAATGCTAATGTAAGGTATGAAGAAGGCATTATTGTCATACAGATTTGAAAAACAAAGATGAGAGTCACTAGCAAATGAAGTGACATGGCTGAGGTCTCACATCTATTCAATACCAAAATCAAGGATAAGTGCTCAGTTTTTCTAATTATCTGTTTAAAACAGTTTCCACCAGCACATGCTACTTTTACACTGTTGACCAAACGTCCTCAGCCAGAAACCCAGCACTCGTTTAGGCTCTCTATTATATCATTTCTATGCGAAAGATGAAATTCCAGGTAAGCAACACATTTTCATTAGCAATGATTTCAGTAGTTATTTTTTATTTTCAAATATTTTTCAGACTAACAAACTTTATATGTCAGTGCAAGATGACCCATCAGACATTTTCTAAAAAGTTTCCTTCCTTTATAGAAAGAAGAGAGCTAAGAGTAGCACTTTTCTTTGTATAATAGCTTAAGATGACTACATTTCAATTATTTTATGGAAGTATTTTATGAATGCAGATAATATTGTCACCTGAATTAGTAAAAGGTGAACTGAGAGCTGTAAGAGATGAAATAATTTAAGGTGGGAACCAGGACAAGAATTTATCTGAGCCAGTACTTCACTCTTGCT
Source organism: Pseudorca crassidens (assembly GCF_039906515.1). NCBI lineage: Eukaryota > Metazoa > Chordata > Mammalia > Artiodactyla > Delphinidae > Pseudorca > Pseudorca crassidens. The sequence continues at coordinate 93,963,826 of NC_090300.1, read as the reverse complement.
TGATTCCGGCCGAAATCCTCTGGAGATGTGTATGAGGCCAGGGAACAAGCGGTTTTATGTGTTTAATGTAAACCCAACTGTTTAACTTAAATTTTATTTAGCAAATTTGACCTATTTACTTTCAACCTAAATAGTCCTTTTTTTCAGCCCTATGATTGCACTGAATTGTGGGGAATATGTATGTTTAGAATCACTTTTTATCAATGTGATCAAGACCAGGGCTGGTCTAATTTTACTGACCTATTACTTCTGCCCAGAACTATTTGGCTGTACCAGTCTATTACAACACAAGGTGAATAGGTTTTCCAATTCTCATTTTTGGTTGTTTGTGTATTGGAATTTATTTACCCATATTCATACCGTTTTGCTACCATACAAACTTTTGGGGGGAGTTATTTGCTTGTGATGATTAGTTGACCACTGTTAAAAGACAGTTGCCTAACTAAAAAAAAGTGGGCTTTTCTTTTTTTACAAAGGCAGATTTTTTTTCTTCTTCTTTCTAATTGTACAAACCCAGGCATGCTATACGTGACTCTATTGCCTAAAATCAACAGAGTGGGAAAGAACGCTTAAAAAAAAACAGGAAATTGTGAATGACATTTATTGATGTACTTTTAAAAATCAATTTCAGTTCCCTCAATTGTTTTTAAAATCACGGCTTTTGAAGTCAAGCTGACCTGTACTAGAACTCTGTTTTCAATATCTACCTGGGAGAACTTGTCTGAGGAACGTAACTTCTCTGACTCTCAGATTCCTTATCTACAAAATGTGGAAAATACTATCTAGACCATGGAGTTCTTGTGAGAAGTATGCAGATACCTTAGCACAGGGCTGAGGATTTAGTAGGTGGGTCCTGGACAGGGTACAGCCCACGTCACTGTTCCTGGTGGCCCGGGTGCTTCCTTCTTTCACTCCTTCCACAAATGTTTGTTAGAGGTTTACTATGGCTTCATTTAATTTTAATGTCTGTTATTTCAGTGAACATTAGTTTCTCTGGCTTTTTCACCCCTCCCACCATCCTTAAACTCTCTAAGCCCTCTCCAGCTCTCATCCCATTTCCTGCCCCCGTCTCTTTATTATTTAACATGTCTGTACGATAACCTGAGTTTTAGTGATAACGGTTGTGTTCAAGTCTGTGAACATACAGGTTCATTTTAGAGAGTTTTCTGTAGGCTTCCATGGAGTTGGTTCTAAATATTAGTCTGTCTCCAATTAATTTATCTGAGCAGTAAAGAGCTAAAGACTTCTCGAACACATCCCTTTTCTGTACCCTCACCGACTCCTTCATGGTGATCTTATGCCCTACAGATGCATATGAGCCCAGTGGATTGCCCTGCAGCAGAGCCCTGCCTCTCCCTTTCTAAGGATGGTGAAAAAGACAGAGACGCCAGTGGGAGGGGGAGAAAAAGACACCTAGAGAGAGGGGAGTGGAGACATGCCAGAGTGCTCCAGTCTCCACCACAGCCCCCTGATGCTCAGGCCCCTCACTGCTGCACTGCGCCATCACTCCCACCAGCCAAAGACACTACGCCCTTACCCAGGTCTGAGCCAGGTCCCACAGACTCTGTCTGACTACTCCAGGCAGGGTGAAGTGTCCAGCAGGGGAGTCACAATTTTCAGCACTGGGTCAAGTATAGGGATGGAGTGTTATCTCATACCCTCATGTGCACCTTCCCATCCTTTTAGGACACCCTCTTTCCCCCACACCCCACCCCACCCTGAATACCCTAGACCTGCAATCTGCTAGGAATTATGGTACCACCCACTTCCACCACCGGGACTTGGGTTGGGTCATGGGTAGGCTCACCCCCAAGCTCATGGATCCAGAAAAAAAACAAAAAAAGACTGAGACTTCACTCGATCTTTACTCCTTAGGCGGAGCACATTACCCTGGGTCTTGCACTTTATAGACGTGCAAATTTAAGATTAGCCTTGGAACAGTGTTTGTTGTTGCCAGATAAGGCCCTTTGTTCTTATCCCATCTCCCTTTTTCTCTCTGCAGTCCATTCCCAACCACTCAAGTATTACTAATGACCCATCCTTTCTACCTCATATAAGCAAACAGCACTGTCTTTCTTGCTCACCCAGAGATTCCAAGTGGATTTGGGATTAGCTCTGCAAACTGTTTGACTCCTTTTCAGTCCTGCTGAAGACTCCTCACTGTTTTGTTTCTCCTGGACAGACAGACTAGAAGAGATTGCATCATATTAGCCAGTTTTTCTGCCCCTTGGTCTGTGTACACAATGCCCCTGCATCTGGCCTTATATAGCTTTTTATTTCTACATCTTTGTGCTATTCTTTGTGGCTAAGAAACTTGCAAGATATGACTCCACCTTGGCAAACAGTTAGTGAGTAAGTTTTGCAGGTGTATTAAATAGCTGAAAAAAGAAAATCTCTATCCCAGCAACAGTGCAGTATCTACACATTCAATCAGATAGACAAGATAAGCCACTCCTTGATGTTTTCTGTAGCAGGGCTAGGTAGAAGCTTTGAAATGGAGTCCTCCTTCCCCCCAAATAAATCTTTCATTTGTATGTGATTCTTTGTCCAAATCTGTTCTTTACTAGGATTATATTTATTTCTTTTCCTGATAGGAATGCATTCACTTTTTCTTCCTTTAAGTCCCCAAAATATTATCTAAGCTTTCCTCTCTGTTTTGAGAAGGATAAAGAACTGCATGGTTTGCTCATACATCAAAGTCCTATCAGTGTATCTCCTATTTGCTAGAAAATTATGCCACATATTTCACATTAAAAATGTATCATAAAATTTGTATTATGGAGTTCAAACCATGTGTTCTTGTTTCTTGTTGTTATGTATCGCACATGGAAGAGTGAACACTATAAAGGGGAAACATAAAAGAAAATGTTAGCTCACACCCTTTCAACCATGAACCTGACCACAGTGTTTATATCTGAATCACAAGAGAGGATTATGAAAACTCACCCAGCTTTTCTCACACAGAGTCTTGCAAACATAACTGCTTTATAATAAAATAAAAACTGTGTTTGATTTTATTAAATATAACTGAAATGTTTAAGTAGGTTTTAAATCATGCCAGTTACTTTTAAATAAACCTATAAGGCCTGAGGACAGAGCAAGCTCTTTTCGGGAGCCTGAGCTTGCAGACCTTTCTCCTTTGCCGTAACCTCTAAACCTTTGACTGCTATACCTCTATTGAAAGAGATCATATTCTATCACACTTCTTATGGTAAGTATTGTAAAACTAAAACCATGCAAGTACTGACTGTCCCACTCCAGATTATACATTTAAATTTTAAGAGTAGTGTGATGTGGTGACCTCAAACTTTTAAGGTTCCCTTTCAGGGGGCTTCTTCAATACAGTTGGTTTTGATGTGTAATATCCTTTACCCATTACTTCTTTTCTCCTTCTTCACATTGTTTTAGTTCCCTTTCATTCCACCTAAGCATCGCATTATTATATTGTAGCCTTTATATAGTTGTTTCTCTTTCCTTTTTCACACAAAGCTTTTTGGTCTAAATCTTTTAAGTATTTATTTATTTATTTGCTTTTCTCTGCTGCTAATACATCGAACTACATTTTCCTTTTCCTTCTATAGAACTATCCTTTTACATATTACAGCAGTGTATTTTCCAGGCACCATCATTCATACTCTAAGCACCTCCAAATGGAAAATCCACATTATCTTTAAGAACTATTGGTCTGTTTGGAGAAACATTTTTACTCCATATCTAGTTTTTTTTATTCTATTTAAGTACTGTCATTATTTTTTGTTTGTTTTTATCTTTTCTTTGAATTTACTACTCAATTGGTGAAAATCTTCTTGCAAAAGGTGAGGTTTGATTATTTCATTTCAAATCAAGCTTTACTTATAATTTTTTTATCTTTCAAATAGCATTTAAATTATATCAACTACTTTTCAGCTAATCCATTTAATGAAGAAACTTCGTAATTCAAATCAGCACAATTAAACGTGGCTTGCTGCAGGATATGGATTTAGAAATATAATATTGATAACCAACTTTGTCATTTTCTAAAATGTTTTTACATAAATTATTTCATTTATCTTCCACATCTACTCCATGATATAGGCATTATTAACACTATTTTATTGATAAACTAAGAATCAGTTTTGCAATGATTTTCATGTTCATTTGCAATGAAATGCATTGAAGAGCTGGTACCCAAATCCAGTGTCTTCTGATTCCTAACCCTGAATTTGTTCCATGATACCTCAGGCTACAGGTGGGCTAAATTCTTGTGTATGCACTTTAATTCCAGACAAATTTGAATAATAATTAATGACCTGAGTATAAACATGTACTTCATATAAAAAGAAATCAATACATACTTTATATTTGCCAGTTAACAATTTTCTAATCTATATTAACTAATTTTTATTCCTATGCTTATTGATATGTTTTACATTTCTCAAGCTTTCTGATTTTGCTGGGCTTCCATTAACTTGTGGCTACTGTGCAACAGTAGACTTCTCTAGGCTTCTCCCCACATCCATGTTGCATTCATACTCACAAAACTAGTCCGAAGGTAGTTGAAAACAGCTGCATCTTTTAGATGCAGTCCATGGTAAGACATTTACTGTGGGCTAGAAGAAACATATTTCTGACAGATCCCAAATGGGATTCATCACTTTCGGTCCCATAGCTGCTTCATGTTTGTGCTTTGCAAAAACTTCCCGCATTTGGTCCTTTACAGAATTCTTCCAAACACATTGACACATGACATATCCATTTCGTCCTCCAATGTGGTGATTTTAATAATTTGTTTGAAACATTATTTAATAATGTTTCTCTAAGAGTTAATGACCTCTCTGGAGAATCACAACTTTGTCACGCATAAATCTAACTAAAAATAGTCTTTGTAGTTGTTTGGTGACTTGCTCAATTATTGGGAAACATTTTTGTTAGTTTCTTACCAACACACAGTGTTTTCCAAATGTTAAAACGGAAAGATCACCATTTGATTGCTATTGTCTCTGAGTCACTGTCAGAGACTTAGATAATACTGGGCTTTACTTTCATATGATAGCTTTTGCAAGATTTTGGTTTTTATTTAATGCCAGGTTTAATAAAATGCAATCAAAATATAATAAATATCATATTATATACAACTATTCAGTTCAAAGAAAATTTATTGAGAAACCAGTAATACACACTGCTTCATAATTTTGACCTTAATTATTAAAACTGAACTCTGAATTTCTCTTAACTTTCCCTATTGCCTCTCTAAAAATTTCTTGAAACTATTTTTTTCCAATTTTGAATACACATATTTAATTTGAAGTACAAATACTTCCTTTCATTTGCCTTTGAACCACCACCTCCAAGGTTCAACAGTGGATACTTTGAGATTTGACCCCTACTTTTTTCATGATTTTACAATCTTACATCAAATCTCCGGTCAGTCTGGTTTTTGCAGACCAGCATACTGTTTCCCTTAAAAGCCATTCTACTGTTTTGATTACTTTTAGAGACTGTGTTGCCAACCTTTTCTGGATTTCTTCTCCCTAGAACCCTTATCTCTCCTTACCTCTCTATTTTTACCATGTGGGTGAAATGTAATCATAACCAGAGGAACTTCCTGAACATTATTTTTATGATGTTGTTGTCACATAGCAAGAAATGATAATGGGCACTCCAAGATTAGATAAATAAGTAAATAAATAGAAGTGTCTTCTAGGGACTTTTTTTTTTTTTTTCTTGATAAGGAAGAAAAGCCTAACCAAACCAGCAAGGGCAAATAGGGAAATCTGTCAGAAGGAAGCAGAGGTGTTTTGTAGAACCTGAAGGCAGAGAGTACAGCCAGGCCCCACAACAGGCTGGAACCACAGAAAAGGCAGGGACAGGTTTCCAGTGTACTCCACTTGGTGTTTCCCTGCATGAAATGGCCACACAGCTGGGCTCTGCATTACTGCCAAGCTGCACCATGTTTTCATTCCAGATTACCAAGAGAGAACCTGATTGGCCCGAATCAGAGAATATCCTTATCCCTAGTTCAAACAGTGGTGGTCAAGTGGCTTGATTAAAGATGTTAACTGGCATTGAGGCTAAGCTCCCCTCAGAGCATGCTCTAGAAGGTTTAAGACATGTACGTCAAAATTTCTTTTAATTTGTCTATTTTGAATATCTTTCAGATAAAACATACACGTACTCCGATGACTACTTTCCCAGGTATGTAGAATATGAGTCATAGACTATGATTCCCAAGGAATAAGGGGAAATAACTAACGTTATATTGCTTATAGGTTTGGCTCAGGAATGTTTCACTTGGGTTAAAATAAAAAGTGAGTTTTAATTACTTTTATTTCCACCTGAAGAATAATAGTTATAATATTATTGTCTGCCCTAGTTACTTACTCATCCTGAGTCAGTGAGAGAGCTGGATGAAGGACAAAATGAAACTCTAACCTGTTATCTACAGAATCCTCATTAATTTTGGAAGAAGATATCCTAGATTAGGATTCAGTTCAGGTTGTAAAAAGGTAGTCTAATTAAATATAGAATTGTGTGGCTCTTAAGAATTCAAGGTAGTAAGAAATCTGGCAATATTGATACAATTTAAGATATGCATGCACACCTACATAAACAAGGATGATTTGTGCTGCGCCATTTTTAAGGGTATTGCCAATAAATAACTCTAAAATAATATGCAGTTATAGATATAACATAACTTAATTGCTTATACTTATTAAGAACGTTGCAGACAAATCTGTGTAGTATAAAACTTTTTTTAAAGAAGGTTTATAATATAAAGCATAGTAAAGAAGTTTCATTTTCTTGGACAATATATTCTGACCCAAATGTATCATTAGATTGGAAATTTCTCTTTTAGGATTAAAAAAATCTAAATATAGAAAATTTCCTAGAGGATTCTTCAAGACCTTTTTGAAATGGTAAACTGAAAGGCTGAAAAGGTCTTTCAAAAACACAAAGCTTTCTCACTGTACAGGGTAAGACTGCAAGCTTTTTATTGGCCTCTAAAATGTCCTTTTTTAAAAAACAATTCTTCTCCGTGTGGAAATATCTCTGGAAGATTCAGATCTGGGCTACAGGCAGACCCACACAAAAAAGACAATCTATATTTTATGACTGTTTTTAACATTGGATTCTATAACATGAGATAATTTAAGTCATTAGTTCATTTCAAGAGTGATTTGCTGATTTGGTTACAACAAAAAATATGACAAAAAGAATCCTACATAACCATGTAGAAGTTAATCTGACGATTGATTTGATTCTTGTCATTTGAAAGGCAGTTAAGATGCAGTGTGATAGAAAGTCTTGTGATACTATCGTTCTACCAAAGACTGGGTTGGTGGTTTTTGGATTAGGATGGGAAGAATCAGAAAGAAAAATTGGTAAAACACTCATCTCAAAGCAAGCAGGCTCTTAGCTGCAGGGAAAATTCAGAAAGGAGGCTTGTTCTTTTATAACATTTGTTCCTCCAATAAATATTCATTCAACAAATAAGCATTTGTTTAGACAACAGAGATACAAAGATGAAAAGATGCGATCCTTCCCTCAAGGATTTAATAATCTGTTATCTACTATAATAAATCTCCATTTAGGCAAAATTTGAATATACAATGCAGATTGTATCTATTATAAAGAGGCTGGCATATTAATTCACAAGCTTATGTATGTACTTCACAGATTGTCTATTTCTCTGATTATGTAGTTTGGGAGCCAAAGTCACCTTTATAGGAGAGCATGGAGGCTTCAGAAAAAAACGAATGAACTATCTCCAGACATTAAGAAATAAACATTAAAACAGCAGGTGGAAATAAGGGCTATCTTTCTTAGGTAGGGCTAGAATTGTGGATGCTTCCTCAGTCCTTAGATGGTTCAAAGCTGGGTAGAAGGGAGGCAAGCTTCCCTCACACTGGGTTCCCTGCTGCACTGCCCCCCTGATCCTACTCAGCATTGGTTTAGGCGGGAAGCTATGCTGGAGGGGAAAGAAATTTGCTTCTCTGGTCTTATCTTCCTGCTTCCCCAAATCCCTGCCTTCCTACATTAGTAAGTCAGGAACATGATCACTTTAAAGACAGCAAAGCGTCTATATCTAATAGAAAGTTAAATATACACTTCCTGGTATTTACCCCTGGGCCACTTTATTTGTCCTTTAAACGTAATTCTACACAATTCTTGTCTTTTGATCTGTGTTAAGAGGATAATGCAGTGAGAATATCATCGGTTTGAGGTACAAACAGTTCTGGATGTTAATCACTCTTGCAATTACCAGGTTTGTAATCTTGGGAAAATGAGCATTGCTGAAGTGGAATTTTATCATCTGAAAAGTATGGATTATAATATAATACTGTACTTACAAGGGTAGCTGACTGATTTAAAAAAAAAAAAAGGCTGAATGCTTTATTAGGTGAAAATTAAGGTCTAAGAAAATTCCCACCCGTTTGAATTATATTTACCCCTTAATTTAGGAAAGCAGTTCAGATTTACACTAAGCTTATTATAGCTCCTCAGTGTTCAGAGTCTCTCTCAAGGACTTAGGACAAATCCCCACCTGTTCCCAGGGTTGAGTATCCTGATGACAATAGAACTCCTGGGTAGCCTTCCCTGGTGCCTCAGACTTCCAGGTAGATATGCAGATGAGACCCTCACTGTGACCACTGCCACACTTGGAACCAAAGTATCTCCATGTTTTCAAGCCTTCTGTTTATTTGTTTTAATGTGCAAGTAACCATAATCCAAGCTCCAACCCTGTGCGAATGCAAGAAGTCCAGTCCCTAACCTAAGTATTTTGGGGAATCCTCCAGAATGTGCTTATAGGTTCCAAAAACCTTATTCTTGGTTGCCTCTTGGGCACCCCTAGCTCTGTGTCACTGCTCTAGTTTTCTTTCCCCATCTTGTTTAGAATTCTTCATGCTGGCAGATCTTTCCAGTCTCCTTTCCCCCAAACTTTGACAAAGACTCTTCTTTTCAAGGGCTCCAAAGCACTGGCAATATAAGCTCCTGTGTTTGACTGACTTTACAAAAAAGTAGACATCATTAGAAGGACATATGAACACTGATCAAGAGAATAAAAATTTAATGTTAGATATCATTGCCTGAGAGTCCATTAACTTCCCCCCTCATAGGAAATACTACTGGTTCTTAGCTAATCCTAGCCATACTAACCCTAGTTATACAAAAATTGCTGGGGTTTACACTTTTCTCCTGGACCAAGGGTCTATCTTTGATATCCACTCACCCCAAATTCAAGAAACCTACACCCATGGCACAGTCCCTGCCAGAGAAAGTAAAAATTTAATGAGCATATACTCAGGAACACATTGTTGCAACAACTTTGCCTTTTCTCTCCTCCTTCATTATTGCTTTTCTTTCCTTTTTGTCTCATTCCCAGCAGTATATAAACAGACAGTACTGTCTGACATCTTTTTGAAAAAAAAGAAAAGAAAAGTTCCCTTGATATTAGATTGCCTATAGTTATCTCTCCATTGCTCTGCACCCTTCATAGCAAAACTTGGAAGTGCCATCTACATTCTGTCTATATTTGCTGACTTTTCTTCCTCTTCTCTTCTTTCTTGAACCTACTCTATTCAATCTTCTGTCTTCAATAATCCACTGACTCAGCTTTTGTCAAGATCACCAATGAAATCTACATGGCAAATCTTAGTCTCATTATACGTGGTCCATCTGTAGCATTTGACACATTGACACTCTACTTCTTGAGACACTTGCTTCTCCAGACTCTGGGCCACCCCCTTTTTGGTTTTCCTCCTCAATTAGTAGCAGTTTCTTCTCCTTTGCTGGTTCCTGAACCTTCGACAAGAGAGTGCCCAGGGCTCAGTCTAGTGAGCCTCTTCTCTATCTACACTTATTCCATTAGTAATTTCATCCTCTCTCATGGCTTTCAGTAACGTTTAAACACTGGTGAAGCCGAAACATATACCTGCCTATTCAAAGAAATGTCTACTAAGCAAATCAGGTTAACACTTAGCAAAACAACTTCTGATAGACCCTAAGCTTACTCTTTTTTATCAATCTTACAACTTCCCAGCCCCTTAAAATAGTTTTATTTAGTTTTACAGAAATCTTTCATTTTTATTTGGATATTGGAACCCTACATTTATGTCATAGAATTTGGGAGCTGAAAAGAACAATAGGGATTAAATAATTTAATATCCTTGTTCATAAATAAGGAAACTGAAATTCAGAGAATTTATGTCCAAAATCACCCATGCAGAAGTAATGATTTTTTAAAAATTGAAATTACTTATTTAATCTACTTAGATAATAAAGTATTTGAGGCATTTTCTTTAAAGCACTTCACAATAAAATAATAATAAAATATAAATACAAACTTTAAAAATAGAGACTAGAGAAAATTTATATGAAAGTAGAAAATTTGAACCCTAGTAAAAGATGCAATTAATATTATTTTAAATCTTGGAATGTCAGTAAATGTGCTGATTAGTTAGAAGATCATTTCAGACATGTTGAGAACAGTGGAGAATCTGATCTGGACCAAAACTCAGATGTGCGCTAGTCTCTGGGCATATTTATTAATATATTTTAAATAGTAATCAATCTTCAACATAAAACACTGCCAAACATTTGTGCTTGAAGTTTATTAGATATTTGCAATAGGCTGGAGCTATTTGGCATTGCCAAGTAAAGACATACATTTTAATTTGTTGGTTAGGCAACTGCTTCTTTATAATAGTTTATTTGCAATGATTAATCATTTGAGACCTGCCTGTAGACACAAGGCACTGCATTATAAATCACGTCTTATTTTCATTCATAGAGAATGAAATGATGTTCATTTTTTGGACATGATTTATCATTTGCAGGTTGTATCTGCTATCTGTGTGGGCTAGGAAAAACGGATGGATTGTCTTATTAAAAATTCTTCACCTTTTGCTATTATATTCTCTGTATAGCCAGAGAAAAACCATGAGCAGGGACTATTCCATATCCCAATATTAAGCTGTAGTGAATTACCAATGGAAAGAAAGGTTATGGATGAGTTTCTTCGTTATCAGATAAGCGAAATACATGCCAGGATCTGGATCTTCAAATCATTTCATACAGGTATCATTTGATCTGTTCTTTTTTTAACGATACCTACGTACTATTTACATATACTGTCTTCTTTCAGAAGCATGGGAGTAATATAGGTGTTCTGCCTTGAGATAAGAGTTCTTTTTCCTTTGATGCTATTCCCTCCAGCTCTCAGTGATATGTAATCTCAAAGTTAAAACATTTGCTGCTGTTTTATGAAATGCCACTCTCACTGCCTGAAATGTTCTTCTGTCCCCAACCTGCTATTGTGAAAGCTGGTCACCAGGGCCATTGTCACTGTTTGGTGACAACGGTAGGTTGCCTACTGTAATCCTAATTCAGATGAGGCTATAAGGAAAGTTAATCAAACATCAAGAGCAAATAGTATTCAGAGCTTTAGCACCAGACTTGCATTACAATTCTAGCACTGACAGTTACTATGTGTCTTTTGACAGTTTACCTCTCTAGCTTGCAAATTCCTTATGTGCACAATGGGGCTTTTAAAAAATGCATATCCTAGGGTTGTCCTGAGGGTTGAATGAGCATTGGCATAAAGAAAAGCTTTCACAATTGTTATTTATTGCTGATATTACACATAAGGTTAGGGAAAATACTTTAATCTATCTGAATCTCAGACTTACCTGTAAAGTGGAAAATAATAATATTTCTGCAGAATTTCCCTTGGTTTTTGATATAATGCATGTAAAACAGCACAGTATTTGGATGTAATAGGTGATCAATCATTTTATTGCATCTGCCAAGCTGAGTCTACGATATTTCTCTGGCCTCTTATTTTTTAATCATCACTGTCAATTAATATTTATTTAGTAAACAGTGTTAGGGGTATGTTCAGAGTGATATTCTTGGCAAATAAACAGGAAGTACAATGTATAGATTAGAGCACAGATAATCTAGGTTCTAATCCCAGCTCTGCCATTTACTAGTCTTGTGACCTTCAGCAAATTATATAACCAATCTGTGCCTCAGATTCCTTATCCCTAAAGTGGGAACGCTGTAGTGCCTATCTGGTCGAATTGTTGTGAGAATTAAATGAATGAATATATATAATGCACTTCAAGTAGTATCTGTCACACAACAAGTGCTAAATAAGTATTTGCTATTTTTGTTCCCCCAAAGAGGGTCCAAAACACATCTTTTCAAATTCATACACACATACACATACACACTTGCATTTACTGACTTACTTGCCTATCTACCTTGGCTGGTCAAGGCTGAATAAGAGCATGCAATAATTTACCCAATATTGAATTTAGCTGAGAGATTAGTTTTGAACTATGTGTAAAGTAGATTCTAACAAGGCAAATTATTTTCTTATTATAGGGAAAATGAGTATGACCTTGAAGACACACCAATTTATGGTAACTTAGATAATGTGGTCCCAGGTAAGTTTTATTTTTCCAGAAATTAAATTTATTTATAAATCAATTACCTCACTTAATTCCACAAAGAATTTGAGGTAGCTTATTTTTTGTCACAGTCACGTTTAAATGTTCCAATGGTAACCATAAATTCAGTATTTTTAGCATATCATTTAGCATATATTTCCAAAGCTGCATTTCATAAATCATATTGCAACATTCAGTGTAAATCAACATCCTGTTTTTCTATATTCTCTTTATTTTACTCTAGTAGTAATGAGAATACCGGAAGACTCTATTACCATGAATTTTGACACACACAGAATTCTATGAAATAAAGTTATTTCTAGAACAGTAAATGACCCAGGAAAACAGTGCTTTACGCTCTGTGTATAAAAGCAAATCTACAGTGAATAATTTGGAACAAAGAACACATTCTCTGGTTTCTCTTGTTTTAACTGCTTCTTTTAAAGTAGAGAACCTAGGTTTACACTGATGACAAGCAGGGAAAGAGAAGCGCCAAACCATCACTGAGTGGGTTATACATTTTTTTGTTCTTTTGTAACAAGTACTCTTCAGTTCCCAGCATCCCTTATTACTTGAAATATCCCAACCACCCCAAAAATAAAATGCCCCTAAATGCCTCAGAACAAACAGCTGTGATCTAATTCCAGCGCTCTGATGAGAGAAGCTGTTGAGAGTAACGCTAGCATTTAACGCTATCCTTGCCCTGTAAGAAGTTCACTTAATTCATGATAGGAGACTTGGGGGTTAATTCCTGTTGATCTCTGAGTCTCAAACACAGAGATTTCCAGTAATGGGCTAAATTTATCTGAATCTCTACATATCAAAACAGGAATCTCCTAATGTTACACACACGAGAATTTTATAGGAGTCAAGAATTTATTTAATTTTTGTCTTTCCCCCCATTGTAAAGTGTCCTCTAAGCTCTGCACTCTGAGGAATCAGAAACTATTTTGCAGGAATAGACTATTAAAAATAATTTTCCTTCCCATTTCCCCTTGCAGAATTTTGGTGCCCACCTGTAATACCTGAGGACTTAATTTCTTATGTATTCTGGTGGCTCAAAGCCCACCATATCTGCAGTCTCCATGTCTAATGAGCACAGGTGTCACTCCTACAGGTTCTGATTTAGTAGTTCCATGATAAAGCTCAGGAACCTGCTATTTAACAAGCCTTCCAGGTGATTCTAATGCATGATTTCCATGACCCATGCTTTGAGAAACATCACCCTATGGGCCAGTTCTCTGCATTGCTTTTCAGAAAGGGTTGAATGATTTTGAAGTACCTTGTATTATAGTAAACATATATTTTTATCTATGGGGTCAAACTGGTGCAATCCACATCTCTGCCAGGTTACTTGCCATCCTACAAGTCATTAACTCTCCTTCTTCTCCCTTTTAAATAGGAGTATCTGGGGAAAGAAAGGTATGGATGATTCAGTAAGCATCCCCACAGGATGAAATAAGTGCAGGTCTGCTGGCTGGTGGACATGGTACAAAAACCCCCAAGTACTTAGTACCAGCATTATACACCCCAGGCCCTCAAAACAGCCTGGCTGAACTGTCCTGTCACTGATTTATGGGACGACAAACATAATCTAAACCCTCTTTTTCAAAAATGGTATGTAAGGTTAAGAAGGCCTCTTAGTAAAATGTCTTTACTTATGGAAAAAATTACCAAATCGTAATCATCAATATACGTGCTCTGTGCTTTATGCCGTCTGCACCATTTGTAATCACGTTTAAAGAGAACACAGACAATCCTTTAACTTGTGGGATCTCAATAACATCTAAATGGCAGTTTAAGTTGAGATTGTCATGTCCTACAATGGTATAAAAAAATTAATATGATCTAGTCCTTATCCCAAGTGACCTTCTTTTGTCTAACTGTTAATGCTGCAGGGCAACAGACTTCTCCACAGTCTGATCTGCAGAGCAGTTTGTGCTTCCTTACCTCTTGGTTTCTTCACAAAAAAGCCTAGTCAAATGATCCCTGAAGGTTTCACATTTATAGCTAAATGTTGTTTGGGCCATGTATTTTTATTCATGCCAGCATTTTTTATTTTTCCATTGTAAATCTCTTTTCCACTCCCAAGAACCAGTGGATGAAAACTACTATGAACAAATGAAAGCCCGGCCAGAGAGATCTGTGAACAAACTGCAAGAAGACGCCCCACCTTCACAGGTAAGTCTTGTTTTCCGTATCAAGGGCCAAGTTCAGCCTAGGTCATAGCACAGCTGCACGTTTCAAGAGCATAAAAGCAGCACATTCTGATAAACATCAGAAGCAGCCTGTTAGAAATTTTGCATTCTGAATCGGTGTCAAATCTGGAGCCTGAGCTCTAATGAAAAGCTCAAAGGCAAATAAATAGTACTCAGAGCTACACTTAAAGAGTCAAAATTACGTACAACTACAAAGGCAGTAGATTTCAAGGGAAAAGTGGATTCTCTTCCTAAAGTATTAGTTAAGCTTTTCCTTTCAGAGCGAAAAAAAATTACATGTATCATAGAAATAAATATAAAAGGTGACACAGGCAGAATTCTCAGAAGACCTAGATGTCGGGAATCTATGGCAGATGGGGAGAAAGAGACCTTTAGTGAAAAGATAAATTAACCAACTATAAAAGACCATACTTCTGTTTTATTTTTAAAAAAAATGAGTGTAAATTTAATACAAGTCCTATGGCTATGGTCTTATGACAGGAGATTTACACGTGGCTTGTGTGGAGATAGGCAGGACTAAAGCCTAAGTAGAAACAGAAAAACCCAGGAAGAAATGGGTAGTTTATCTTTTTACTACCACAATCAGTTCAGCATCCTCAGACATAGCACTGCCATTCACGATGCTTAGCATACGTGAGGCTGAAATGTTATAAATGTCAGTTTTGATGGTTCTTTCTTCTCCCCGATCTCGTCCCTTTTATTATGTGCTCTTGTGCTATTCCCTAGAAACAGTCATAGGGCCAGCATTTCCTGTGCAGTTTTTACATGTCAGGCTTGTATTATGTGCTTTACAGGCATATCTTTTTAGATTCCTGTAGGGAGACAGCACGGGTATTCCCATTTGACAGAGGCTTGCAAAAGATGAAAAACTTAACCTAGAGACTCAGAAACTAAGTGGGGAGACAGAATCCAAACTTAGTCCTGCCTAATAGAAAACACTCTCCTCCCAAAGATGGGTCAGAACGTGGAAACCTCCCATTAAGATAGAATTTCTCTTTTTCTTTGTATGAATCTCCTAAAAAATCAAATTCTTGAAATTTTTATTAAGAAACCAAGATGCGGTGAGGTTTAAGCAAAATGTAAGGTCGTCCTCTCATGGGCAAATCTGTCATGTGATGTTCAATTAATTGTAAATGTATTTTTTAGATAAAATATATGAAAAACTGCATGTTATAATATGATCTGCAAAATTCATGGTAATATTCATGATAATAAAGAGAAAACCTGTCAAGAAGGTTAAAATGTAACTACACCACCTGAAATGCAGAGATTCACAGGACCTTAGTTATGAAAGAACTGAGAATTCTGAGTAGAAGTTGCTGTTTAAAACATGTAAATTAAACAGGCCAGCTTTATTTGGGCTGCGTCTGGTTTTTACTCAACTGGAAATTGTGCAAAGCCTTAAAATATCTTTCAAAGTCTGCTACTTTATAAATTATATATTTAAAGACACTTCTAAGTAGATTAGTCTTCATTCTATTTCACCCTTCTGACAAATTTAATTTCAAAAATTATTTCTTTTCTTTCTTTTTTTTTTTTTGCGGTATGCGGGCCTCTCACTGTTGTGGCCTCTCCTGTTGTGGAGCACAGGCTCCGGACACGCAGGTTCAGAGGCCATGGCTCACGGGCCCAGCCGCTCTGCGGCACGTGGGATCTTCCCACCGGGGCACGAACCTCTGTCCCCTGCATCGGCAGGCGGACTCCGAACCACTGCGCCACCAGGGAAGCCCAATTTCAAAAATTAGAAGTAATCTCTTTGGTTTTTTAAATTAATTTTTATTGGAGTATAGTTGATTTACAATGTTGTGTTAGTTTCAGGTGTTCAGCAAAGTAAATCAGTTATACATATACATATATCCACTCTTTTTCAGATTCTATTCCCAGATAGGTCATTACAGAGTATTGTGTAGAGTTCCCTGTGCTATACAGTAGGTTCTTATTAGTTATCTATTTTACATATAGTAGTGTGTATATGTCAATCCCAATCTCCCAGTTTATCCCACCCAGAAGTCATCTCTTCATATTTGATCAATTCCATTTTATTAGAATGACCATTATCATCAAAAACACTACCCAGGGCTTCCCTGGTGGCGCAGTGGTTGAGAGTCCGCCTGCCGATGCAGGCGACACAGGTTCGTGTCCCGGTCCGGGAAGATCCCACATGCCGTGGAGTGGCTGGGCCCGTGAGCCATGGCCACTGAGCCTGCGCGTCCAGAGCCTGTGCTCCACAACGGGAGAGGCCACAACACTGAGAGGCCCGCATACCACAAAAAAAAACAAAACAAAAACAAACGCAAAAAACACTACCCAGTTAGCTACTATGATACATAGTTACTTTGGTCAATTACAAAAGCATAACGAATCTATAATATAATGCAATAAAGCCTGATGGATAAAGTGTTTGTTGGAAAAGGGAATAAGCTTCTTGTCCTTTGAAAATGATGTGTACAGTTCAGAAGTTGTAATTTCAGTATCTAAGTCTACTATTAACTAGGAAGAGATGATCAGGAAACCTAACGATAAAATGAGTTCATGAGAGTTCCCATGTCTTAAAAAAATTTGAAGGATGCAGGTGTGAACTTGTTTCTCTTCTCTTATCCTCCTGTTAAAACCTCTCACCTACCCCTCCTTTCCCTCCTACGTCAGAAGCAACCTCTCCTCTTTCCAAAGCCAATACTCCTACTTGTACTCTTGAGTATTTCTCCTATTTCCTTCAAGATCTTGCACATTCAATTATTTAATTTGTCTCCATTTCTTTCTTTAAATGAATTACTATTGACCTACCAAAATACACAAATCCCTGCAATATTTAAAAACAAATAAAACAACAAAGCTCTACTTCAACCTGTTTTTCTCTCTAATTCCTAAACTGGTTTTTACTTTCTTCCATGGTTTCCACTTCTCTTCATAGATACAAATTCTTTTTTCCCTGTCTATATTTTCCATGCATCTATTCAAGTAAAACAACACTCTGGAAGTCACAAATGACTATTACACGTACACATTGTGGTCCTTTCTCAGGACTCTTGTTCTTTGAACTTGCAGGACTTGATAAAGCAGACCAGTTGTTGACCAGACATACATTACTTGCTTTCAGTTATAAGTGCAAAAACCCAATTCAAACCACTTTAGCATAAAAGGGAAATCACTGGCTCATGTAACTGGGAGATGAAAGGGTGTCTTTTGTTTTTGAAATGACTGAATATGAGAGCTCTCTCCATTTCTTCACCCTGCTTCTCTGTTACTGACTTCATTCTCTTCTATTACCAACAGACTCTTCCATTGAGGCTGGGAAAGCCACTGGAGACTCAGATTTTCTTCCTCCCAAATCCAGAAAAAGATATCTTTTCTATTTCTACATCTGTACCTCAATCCCAAAGATGCCATGTAATTGGCTCTACTGAAGTCACATGTCCACCCTTGGGTCAACTTCTGTTGGCAGGAGGATGGGTAGTGTAATTGGTTCCAGCCTGGGTTGCATGCTTAATCCTGTGCTAAGCTTGGAGTACAGTATTGTGATTGATAGGCTCTCCAGGACCAGATAGAAGAGGGAAATTTCCTAAAGGAAAATGGAGAATTTATCAAAGAAAGAGAATAGAACAAAGTGCTGGACAGTCAAAAAAGATATCCACCCCTTTGTATTACCGAGTGCCTTTTGGTTATTTTTCTAACTTCACTGACATCTTCCCTATCTATCTAGTCAAAGGCAAAGCAGGTCTGAAAAGCATGAGGTGTATTCAGGAAGCAGTGAAATGTCCAGTTTGCTTGAAATAGAGAGTTTATGTAGGCGAGTACTGGGAATCAAAATAGAAAGTGTGGAAGTATAAGCATAGAAAACCTTGAATGCCATGCTATAAAATTCAGATTCTAGGCTAAAATTTTTGAGACAGAATGGTAAAATATTGAAGTTATGCCTTAGGAAGATAACTTGAAGACAGTATATGGGCTAACTGGCAGAGTGTAGAGACTCAAGCAAAGATACAAGTTACCTATCTTCTATACAATTTTCCAGAAATGATTATTTTACAAATAAAAAGTCAGACAAACATACAAGAGAGGTTGTAAATAGAGCCATCCCCCTGCCTGGTAGAGAAGATTTAAGACATTTAACTTTTAGCATGAAAACAAGCGCCTACAGGGAGAAGCTTATCCATGCATAGGGGTTTTGTTAATCCAAATGTTGCTTCTTTACCCTAGACTCCACAAATTGATATACCTTTGGTTTACTCTGAATCCTTAATACAGAATATTTTGGTTTATTCAATAGCTGTCCTAAAGTTTTAGCCTACAACTCTGATAATTTAGCCTACAGCTCTGATAACCTTGAAAAACCAGGTTTGAATCGCGCAGGGCTGCTTAAACGCTGATTGTTTTCACCAGATGCATACTACAGTGCTACACGGTGAGGGGTTAGTTGAATTTGTGGATGCGGAACTACGGAAATGGAGGGGCTGACTGTAAAATTATATGTGAATTTTTACCTGCTCAAGGGGTTGGCATCCCTAACCCCCATGTTGTTCAAGGGTCAACTGTATATTATCTCTATTTGCTAATAATGTTGTAAGACAGGTACTCTCATTTTATAGCAAGAGGCTCAAAATAGTTAAAACAAACAAACAAATAAAAACTGCCCAAGGTCCCATGCCCAGTATATTACAGAGCTGGAATTCAATCCTAAACTTTCAAACACCAAATTCAAGGTCTTGTCTTCAGGCCTATTGCTTTCCCCAAGCTTCTCTAGTCTCCTGCCCTTCTTATTCTAGTACTGACGCAGCTCTAGGCCAGAGAGGACTACCAGGCTTTCTTGGATGCAAATGAGTGTCTCCAAGACCAACCTAAAGGAGCTCAAACAGGATCTGGGGACAGGTAGGCAAGAAGGAAGTAAAAAAAAGGAAAAAAAGGAAAAAATGGGAAATGCAAATCTTGCCAAATGCCAGTCATATAAATGGACAGTTAACCTTATACTTTTTTTTTTATAATGTAGCAAACACATATAGTTCTTTTTTTTTTACCCGATTTTAATATTTATTTATTGCTGTGTTGGGTCTTTGTTGCTGTACGTGGGCTTTCTCCACTTATGGCGAGTGGGGGCTACTCTTTGTTGCAGTGCACGGGCTTCTCATTGCAGTGGCTTCCCTTATTGCGGAGCACAGGCTCTAGGCATGGGGGCTTCAGTAGTTGTGGCACATGGGCTCAGTAGCTGTGGCATGCGGACTCTAGAGCACAGGCTCAGTAGTTGTGGCACACGGGCTTAGTTACTCTGCGGCATGTGGGATCTTTCTGGACCAGGGATCGAACCCGTGTCCCCTGCATTGGCAGGAGGATTCTTAACCACTGTGTCACCAGGGAAGTCCCTAACGTTATACGTCTGAGTCTCAAAAATGTAGAAAAATTTGGGAGTTTTGCGGGTACCATCAAATGACCAGGTATTAAACATATGTAAAGCAGATTTTTGATTGGTTAAATTCCTTCCTGTCATGCTTTGTTCCCAGTTTAACAAATCAGTATTGTTACTTGATAGGCAGAACATAGGGCAGGCACTCCCTGAGGTGAAGGCAGGGGGAGAGGCAGGTAAAAATCCATCTAAAAGGTTCATGTATATTTTGAGTATAAAAAGAAATAAAACTATACACACAAAAAGTTCACTTAAGCATTTTCCTCCCCACAGTCTTATCATCCTAATTGACAAATTTGGCAAATAAGGTAGCTGAAGCCCAGAAAACAAGCTGTGTGTTTTTTATAGGCCTTAGAAATACCCAGAGGTTATCAAAGTTAAAGAATGGCTAACAATGAAGAATTAATATACCTTTCTTTCTAGGAAACTGAAGTAAAGATGTTCTATGCCTCACTAGATCACAGCTGTGAGGGGAAGCGCAGAAAGCACAAGAAACAGAAAACTTATTTGTCAGACAAGGATGAAGATGGGCAGGTACATGCAATGGATATCAACCTTTCTAAGGCCACTTTGGTGGACAGTTTCCCACCAGAAAGCCAGGCAATAGAGGAAAACATTCATGATGATCCCATCAGGCTGTTTGGATTGATCCGTGCACAGAAAGAAACTGTAAACTAGCTGGACTATGGATCTAGCTCAGTGACCCAGCTCTTACTGGAAGTTGTTGTTAAAGAAATGAAGACCCCATATGACACAACATGATTTGTCAGGGTGATGAGCTGATTGTCTGTTGGTGCGATGGTGGCTTACCTTTTATACAGAGCTTATGTTATACACAGCAAATGGAATACCATACAAATTAGTTATTTAAATTAGTTATTTGAATTCACTTAAAAAATACTGATGTAGTCAAATGTAAACGAAATCAAGTTTGCAAATTGATCCTGATAACAAAATCATAACTTCAAAACAATTATTAATACTCAGCGAAATAAACCAAAAAAAAAGGTTTTAAGCATAAATATGTTCTGGATCATGTTGAAAGAGAAATAAAAGTCAATGTTTTTTTTTTAAACAGTTCTCGTTTCTCATCAATGTGAAACATCCCATAGTTGGAAGAAATTTCTGACTGAAAGGCATGGGAGACATTAAAACTTATTTCTAAGAGAAGAGGGATAATCTTAAGAAATACTTTTCAAAAATATCTTTATTACTTCTAAAAATTATTATAAAATTAATGCATATTCCTTGTAACAATAAACAGTATCAAAAAGAATTTAGATATTCTACTAGCCAGAGATAATTACTGTGATCAACTTTCTATATATTCTAGATGTTTGTCTGGGCATGACCATATATATACCCACATATATGACCATTAGTTGTTTTTTTAACCAAAAAAGAAAAAAGGGGAATGATTATTTTATACATATTATTTAAACTTTTTTCACTTAACAATAATATATTATAGATTTATTTCCACTGTCATTTTTAACTGTAACTAACTACAGTTATAATTTTAATGCCTGCATAGCATTTCATTGATTATACCAAAACTCATTTAAATAATTTTGAAGTACATTTAGCTCATTTCCAATCTCTGGTTTTTTGCTTTTACAAATAACATTGTAATGAGAATGCATCTCAGCGCATAGTTGGTACTTGTCTGACTTCTCCTTGAGGCTAAATGTCTAGGGAAAGATTTGCTGCTTTAGAAGGTGTGCATTCTGTAAGTCTCTACAGAATATATTTCTGAAAGACCAAGAGTTCGGTCAAAGTGTGTGTCCTATTTAAACTCATAAGTGCTCTTAAATTGCCCTCCAAAAAAAATTAAAAAAAAAAAACTTTCTATCTCCCTCCATTTGGAGTAGGCGTTTAATTCGGTCTCAAATCATCACTGACCAAGAAAATTGTACATGATGGCTATCAGTCCTGCCCTCTGACCAGAGCTTAGTCACGCTTTCTTCAATTGTTTGTGGAACTCCTAAGGCAGTTTATGTACTAAGTTATACAATGATGAGGGAAACTGAGACTCTGCACCCGTTGAACTACAGGCTACTAGAAAAGATGAGTAACAGGTTAACAAAGAAAAGTGTAGCTACTAGTAAGAAAAATACTATTAAGAAAACAGAAGAAAGAGATAATGGAGAGAGGGCATCTCTGAAGAAGAAATTTTAATTCTGAGAACTGAACAATGAGAAGAAGCCACCCAAGTAAAGAGAAGAAGGAAGAGCACATTTTGTGGAAGAATTCTATCCATATTTGGAAGTGCCTACTTCTGTCAATAATTATTTTCCATTATGAATCTGTAGAAAATTAAATGCTGATGACAAAGTAAAATATTTTAAGTTGTCCACAATGCCATAGGAAAGACAAAAATACTAATATTTAAGCGCAGAAGGAATCAGGTTTCTGATTCCAGAGAAAAGCCAAGAAAAACCCACAACAAATAAAGTTAATAATTACATATTGACTTTAAGTTTTTATGTTTAATTTAAAATAAAATCTCTGCTATCATATATGTTTATGTTGTTGCATTTCTATATATACCATGGTTCAGTAAAAATAAAGTTAGATTGTATTTTTGGCAGTTGTTTTTTCCTGTAATTATTCCACATCATTCACTTACATTATTTACCTGGCACCTGGAAATATTTGAATTTTTTGCCTCTGGTTTATATCATTTGAATTCCAAAATATTTTAAAGTTTTTTGTACCAGATATATCTGATGCCCATTAGTCAGGAAGGTTTTTAGCTACAAATTTAAATTCTTTAATAGATATAAGGCTTTTCAAGTTACCTATTTCTTGTTGAGTGAACTTTGTAAATTTGTGTCTTTTGAGGAATTTGTCCCTCTCATCTAAGTTGTTAAATTTATTGGCATAAAGTTGTTCAAAATATTCTCATATTATTCTTTTAATATCTGTAGAATTGGTAGTGATTTCACTTCTCTCTGATACTGATAATTTTCTTCTTTTTTCCCCATCTAGAGATTTATCAATTTTATTGATTTCCTGAAAAACAAGTTATTGTTCACATAATTTTTCTATTGTTTTTACATTTTCTGTTTCATTGATTTACCCTCTGATCTATATTATATCCTTTCTTCTGCCTATTTTGTGTTTCATTTGTTCTTTTTTTAGCATTTTAAGGTGGAAACTGAGGTCATTAATATAAAACTTTTCTTGTCTAAAATAGGGATTTAGTCTCATAAATTTCCCTTTTTAAAAATATTGTTTTGCTTTAGCTGCATCCCATAAATTTTGATATGTGCTTTCATATTCATTCATTTCAAGCACTTTCAATTTCCCTTTTGATTTCTTCTTTGACCCATGGGTTATTTATAAATGTATAGTTTCCAAATATTTGAGGATTTTCCAGATCTCTTTCTGTTGTTGACTTCTAATTTAATTCTATTGTGGTCATAGAACATATGACTTGAATCTTTTTATATTTATTGAGCCTTTCTTTATTGTCAGAATATAGTCTATCTTGATGGACGATGGTGTACACTTGAAAAAAAAGATGTATATTCTATTGTTGTTGGTAGAGTGTTCTATAAATGTCAATTAGGCCAATTTGGTTGATAGAGCTTTTCAAGTCTTCTATATCCTCACTGATTTTGCCTACTTGTTCTATCAATTATTGAGAGGGGAATGTTGAAATCTCTGACTATAACTGTACATTTGCCTATTTCTCCATACTATTCTGTCAGTTGTTGCTTCATGTTTTTTGAAGCTCTATTATTAGGGGCACACATGTTCAAATGCACTATTTTTTTGATGAATTTAATCTTTAACACTATGAAATGACCCTCTTTATCCTTGGTAGTATTGTTTTCTCTGAAATCTACTTTGTCTAATATTAATATTGTTATTCTA
Organism: Pseudorca crassidens; assembly: GCF_039906515.1. Classification (NCBI taxonomy): domain Eukaryota; kingdom Metazoa; phylum Chordata; class Mammalia; order Artiodactyla; family Delphinidae; genus Pseudorca; species Pseudorca crassidens. The sequence continues at coordinate 93,939,896 of NC_090300.1, read as the reverse complement.
GCTTTTGATTAATGTTAGCATGAAATATCTTTTTATATCCTTTTTCAACCTAGTTACATTTTTATAGTTAAAATGCATTTTTTGTAGGCAACATATAGTTTTACTTTTTTAAAAAATCCAGTCTGAAAATCTCTCATTTAATTGGGATGTTTAACCTATTTTCATTTAATGCAATTATTGATATGGTTGGGTTAAAAGCAACACTCTTGATATCTGTTTTTTATTTGTCCCATCTGTTCTTTATTTTTTCCTCTTTTTATGACTTCTCCTAGATTACATAAGTATTTTTTTTATGATTCCATTTTATCTTCATTGTTGGATAATTAGTTACAAATCTATGTTGTGTTATTTTAGTAATGTCTTAGAGTTATTAATAAACATCTCTAACTCATTACAGTCTACATTCAAATGATAGAATACCTCTTTAAATCTTAAAACAGTGAACTTTTACTTCCCTCCTCTGACCTTTGTGCTCCGGGTTTTATACATTTTATGCATTGTTATTACTTTTTACTTTAAAAGGCCAATTATCTTTTTTTTTTTTTTTTACGCGGTACGCGGGCCTCTCACTGTTGTGGCCTCTCCCGTTGCGAAGCACAGGCTCCGGACGCGCAGGCTCAGCGGCCATGGCTCACGGGCCCAGCTGCTCCGCGGCATGTGGGATCTTCCCGGACCCGGGCACGAATCCGTGTCCCCTGCATCGGCAGGCGGACTCTCAACCACTGCGCCACCAGGGAAGCCCCAATTATCTTTTTAAAAGGCTTAAATAATAAAAAAAAAAAAGTCTTCATGTTTAGCCCTGTAGTTAACATTTCTAAAACCCCTCAATGCTTTGTATAGATCCAGACTTCCATCTAGTATCAGTATTCTTCAGCTTAAAGGACTTCCTTTAACATTTATTTTTCAAGCCTGCTGGTGATGAATTCCCTCAGCATTTATGTATCTGAGAAAGTCTTTATCTGCCTTCATTTTTGAAAGATATTTTCATTGGGTAAAAAATTTCAAGGTTGAGTTGACTATGTTTCTTTCAGCGATTTAAAGATACTGTTCTATGGATTTCTTAGTTGCATTGTTTCTGAAGAAAAATCTGGTGTCATACTTGTCTTTGTCCCTCTGTGTTCTTATTCTTCTCTGATTGATTGTTTTAAGATTTTTTTTATCACTGGTTTTAAACAATATGCAATATTTTTTTAAATATATTTTTTATCCCATTCCCCATTTCCAGGTTCTTCAACTACTTGCAAATTATCCCACATTTTACTTATGTTTATTTCAGTCTTTTTTTTTTTTCTGTGTTTTATTTTGGATAATTTCTCTTGCTGTGTCTTCAAGGTCACTAATTCTAAAATGTCTGTCAATAATCCCTGAGAGATATTTTTAATCTCAGACAATTTAGTTTTTATCTCTATAAATTCAGTTTGGGTATTTTCTTCTTGCATCTTTCATGTCTCTATCAAACATGTTTAATCTTCTAACTTCTTGTACATATTGAATACAGTTATAACAACTGTTTTAATGTTTTTATCTAATTCTATCATCTGTCATTCAGAGTTTCAACTGATTGATTTTTCTCATTCTGGGTTGTATTTTCCTACTTTCAAAAATTCTTGGTAATTTTTCATTAGGCAGAAAATACTGTGAATTTTACTTTGTTTGCTGATAGATATTTTTGTAATCCTATGATATTCTTGAGTTTTGTTCTGGGAATGGTCAAGTTACTTGGACACAAATTGATCCTTTAGAGTCTTGCTTTTTAAACTTTGTTAAGCAGGACCAGAGTAGGGTCTTGCCTCAGTAATAGGCTGAATTTAACTTAGGTAAAAAGCTATTCTGACCCTCTGAATTATGAGGTTTTTCACCCCAGCTGTTGAAAACAAGTACTATTCCCAGCCTTTTGTGAGCCATAGGCACTGTTTTCTCTACTCTTTTTTCTAGGTCTTTCCCCAAGCTTTGCTAGTTTTCTTACATGCATGCACTGATCAGTATTCAGCTGAATCCTCAGTGCGGACTCTTTACACAGCTCCAGAGTTCTTTCTATATGCAGCTTTTTCCTATTCAGTACTCTGCCTTCTTGGTTTCTCTTGACCTGCAGCTTCATCTCCTCAGTTCAGATCAGTGGTCAATACTTACACTCCCTCTACCTGCTCTAGGGCCTGAAAACTTTCTCCAGGCAATAAGATAGGGCAATAGTAGGGTTCACCTCATTTATTTCCCATCTTTCAGGGATCATTTTTCTTCATTGCCTGATGTTCAAAGTCTTGAGTATCATTGTCTTATATACGTTGTCTGGATTTTAGTTGTTTAAAGTGGGAGGGAATATATTCAAGTGAGAGGATAAATCCAAGATGTTATTCTATCTTGATGAGAAGCAGAACCCCAAGCACCTCATTTCACTTTAGTGTAATTTTACAGTATATTTTTAGTGTAATTTTGTGTAATTCTATAACCTAATCAGGACTCTTTGAAATGTTAATTAATAAGCTATGAATTACTGATCATCATGCAATCATTAAAAATATATATATACTTCACCTATGACAGCTCTCAGAGATTATGTCCCAGGATGAGTATCATTATAAACTTTCACATTTCAACTGAAAAAGAAAATGTACAGAAGAAAATATAGAGAACATTTTTGACTAGAAAAACAGATGAATTCCAAAGTCTTAAGATATTCACTGAAAATATCTTAAGGTCCCAAAAAGTTCAACTTAAATCTCAAGAATAGGAACAATAACTCATTTTCCTTTGGTATTAAAGGACTTATTTCTAGAAGAGTAAAGGCAGGATGATTAGTTTTGAAATATGCTTAAATCTCTCTGAGGTTTTGCCTTCACTTGATAAACAGAATTGATAATTTATATTAAGACTCTAAACAAAATTTAGAGAAGATAACAAGAAAGAATACAAATTTGACAGATGCTCTAGTAATGATGCTTGCTGTTCCTTTAACCTCTTCTGAAGAAGCTGCCTTACCTACTCACAGCTTCTACCACCTAAGACATCATGGCAACACAGTGCATCCTCTAAACCAATCTATAGATTGGACAGTTATCAGTGGGGGCTGAGCCAAAAGGATGCTATTAAACAGAACTGGGGCCTTGGGAAACAAGGCACAATTGCAAGGGGACAGAAACTAAGAGTAAACACAAGGAGATAGTTGGTAGAGAATGGAATTCAAGACTCTATAAGTGGTCAGATTAATTAGAAAATCAGTATAACAACTATTATTTATTAAGAACTTACTAAGTGCAAGACACTGGTCTAAGTGCTTACCTGCATACATAATTTAATTATGTAACACCCTAAAAGATGGATGCTATTATAATCATAATCTTACAGATGAGAAAACCAAGACTGATAAAGATTAACTTGCCCAATACTGCACAAATAAGTTATAGATTCAGGATTTGAACAAGCAGTCCAAGTCCAGAGCTGGATCTGTTAAGAAGCTGATACCTTCAGTTGGTTAAAAGCACCTTGGGCCCTAGTTCTGGATTGTCCTTACACCCTACCTATTTAATCATAATGATCTCTCTCTATTTCTAGTATTTAAAATCAAAAGAAGCTAACTAAAACAAATTGAAAAAATAGTATTTCTTAAAAATGTTGAAAAATAATGAAATTTATGGTAGTTTTCACAATACTAAGAACCTCTCTAGTTTAGGACGAATCTAAATATAAGTCCACTTAACTGACAGTCTGTAGCTTTCAATAAACACCAAGACTTCTACCACAAAATGTTCATATTAAAGTGTTTTTTTACAAGCTAGTATTTTATTAATGCCACTTGCCTTTAAATACCTAGGCACTTCTTTATCAGTCTTGTATCCCAATTTTAGGGGAAAGAAATAGATGTCATTGCTTCGGTGACTTCGGATGCTAAGTCAAGTTCACTCCCATAAAAGACAAAATCCAAAACAAACTTGCAAAAAAAATCCCAATGTTAAAGCTAAAACCTTGTTTTGTGCTCAATTTTGTCTAATTTTGAACACAGAGTTGAACGTTATCTCATTTAGAATCAGAGAACATTTTATTTTAATCAAAATGGAAAGAATAGAATAAGAGTTTCAATGAGTATTGTCTTCGGCTGCCTTTGATATAATAAAGAACTCTCTTAACAAATCAGTACCCGTCACCAACCTTGAGAGTTAGTAGATATTTGGTTTGGTTTTATTTTCATCTAACTTGATTGAGACAATAGTTTGTAGATTAATTTTAAAAACTGGTCCAATGTTGAGGAATAAAAAGGTACCATTAGCATTTTAACTTAAAATGTATAAATACTTCTTATTAAACTTTTGATGTAGGGCAAGACCATTTCTTAAGAAAGCCTATGATAGGAGTTCCATGCCATCTTGTATAATTCTCACTGCCCATAAAACACTGTCTATAGTCCCAGTTTTAGTTTCTTTAAAGTGAACTTAGAACTTAAAAACATTTGTGATGAAATGTAAGTGCAGAATCCCTCTAGACCTTTTCTTCCAAGACTTTTATGGGAACTTTACCCACATCTAATTTGGCAGCAATTTTTAAGCAAGTAACATTTTTTTTTCTTGGCAAAATAGTAACTTAATTATCGTACAGAAAGTTCTATCCACACCCACATTTCATTAGGACACATAATAATTATCTTATGTAATTACGATAACAAGTATAGCTAGCAAGTTTAGAGATAAACACCGCTGACTCTCGGGAAGTATACAACCCTGGCGGTGGAAGAAATTCAGCAGGCTATAAGAGTCTTATCTACTGGCCTTTACCACACAAGCAATAGTAGTAGCTGAAATTCTACCAATAGAAAGATTAATTTTTGAATTAAGCATTATTGTGTTTTTGTAGTCTTTCTTCAAAGAACAGAGAGAGAAAACTATTGAGCCAGCAGGAGCAAACTGTCAGTAGTTCTCCAACTTTTATTCTCCCATTTATTCTTTCTCAGTATAGAAACTTGATTTTTTAACTGGTGACCAAGCAGGGCTTAATATTTCCCCAGCTTGAAAAATTTTAGACAGATCTCTTCCTGACTATAAGTCCCCGACCTCCCTTCTCCTGGAGTATTCAATTTAAAGTACTTGTAATTACAAATTACTTCTTTGTCCCCTTTGAAATGTATATAAATTTCCTTAGGAGCCTCTTGGCAGTTTGAGGACCCAGGGGATGTCTTTCTCAGGGTCCTGGGAACCACTTCTTTGAAATGTAAACATCAAGGATGATGGTGCCCTTATTTCTCAGTCTCCTTGGGAGGGTAGACACCTAACTCTAGTGGGTACCTTGCTCCAAGTTGTAAAACTACCTTCTGTCATGGAGATAGGAGAAAATTTACATTTCCTTTGGGTAAGGCCAATTAGCAAACAGGTGGCCTAAGTGTACCCGCACCCCAGCTCCTAAAATTTTTCCAGTCCTTTGTTTCAGTGGAGTTGAGTTCAGTCTCCCCCTTCTATTGCAACAGTCTTGAATACAGTCTTCCTTGCCTGTTTAACTTTGTCCTGTGCAATTGATGCTGGGTGCATAGCTGCTGGAACAACTTTCCCCCCTGAAGCTGGGTGTGGCCTACTTAGGTAGTCTTTTTCTCTAGCTGGAATAAAGATGAGACAGCTAACATATGATTCAACAATCCCACTCTTGGGCACATATCTGGAGAAAACTCTAATTTGAAAAAGTACATGCACCCCAACGTTCATAGCAGCATTATTTATAATTGCCAAGATAAGGAAGCAACTTAAGTGTTCATCAACAGATGAATGGATAAAGAAAATGTGGTATACATAGACAATGGAATACTACTCAGCCATAAAAGGAATGAAATAATGCCATTTGCAGCAACATAGATGGACCTAGAGATTATCATACTAAGTGAAGTAAATCAGAAAGAGAAAGACATACACCACATGATATCATTTATATGTGGAATCTATAATATGATACAAATAAACTTATTTACAAAACAGAAACATAATCACAGAATTAGAAAAACTTACGGTTACCAAAGGGGAAATGAAGTGGGGGAGGGATAATTAGGCGTTTGGGATTAGCAGATACAAACTACTATATATAAAATAGAGAAACAACAAGGTCCTACCATATAGTACAGTGAACTATATTCAACACCCTGTAATAAACCATAATGGAAAAGAATATAAAAAGTATATATATATATATATATATATATATATATATATATAAAACTGAATCACTTTACTGTATACCAGAAACTAACACAATATTATAAATCAACTATACTTCAATTAAAAAAAAAAACAAGATGTGATGGCTGAATTTGAGCAGCCATGTTAGATCACAGGATGGAAGCCACAGGCTAAAGATGGCAGAGAAACAACAGGAAGAGCCTAAGCCCCTAACACATGCAACATCATTCCAATCTTGGACCAACTATATCCAGCTTCTTTAATGTGAGAGAGAAATTTCTGTTTTATTTAAGCCATTGCTATTTTGATGTTTCTGTTACTTCCAGGTGGGCCTCATCTAAGTAATGCATCCACAAATATCTTGGTTTCATTCTTTAGCTAACTTTTCTCCAGCAGGTAATAAGGAGTGCTAAAATAGTGTTGTTTGGGGTGCGGGGGGTTGGCAGAATGAGATCCATTGGTACATATCCATGCACAGTATCTGTTCCATACCAGTCAGAATAATCTTAGAGATTAAAGAAAAGCCAGTTTTCAGGAAGATAAATACATATTGAAATTCCTCACATATGCATAAACTTGTTTCCTCTACATTAAAATTTAGACCTTTTTCCTTTTAATTTAGACTGTTTTATATATGATTTTGAAAACTAAATTTGCATACCGTTATTGATTATTTACAAGTTCAGAGGAAATACAATCAAAAGAATAAAATTGTGCCTTAAGAGATCACTGAAAAGAAACTATTTGGCAAGATATTTTAAATAAATATTAAACAACTAGTTTGTCACTCTAAATCTTGCTATCAAATTGTTAGGGACAATAACACTTGCTGTACTTTTAATTACAAAATTGTTATCAGTTTGACCTAATTCAGTCAGCCCATCTGGCCCTGGAAGACAAGGTTCCAGCAAAGATGTAAATTAAGTGGCCTGCAGAGTTCAACCCTGATATAGGTCAGAGGAAAGCAATAGAGAAGTGAGATCAGATTCTAACCAGGAGGCAGGTGTGCAGCCTTTTGTTGTAGAGCACTTAGGCAAGCAAGTTTCCTTTTTCCTCTAACCTGGAGTGACGCAGTGTCCCCTGCTCTGTAAGTTTTTAAACCTTTGATTACCTTAAAAATGGAATACCTTTGGGGCTTCCCTGGTGGCGCAGTGGTGGAGAGTCCGCCTGCCGATGCAGGGGGCACGAGTTCGTACCCCGGTCCGGGAAGAACCCACATGCCGCGGAGCGGCTGGGCCCGTGAGCCATGGCCGCTGAGCCTGCGCGTCCGGAGCCTGTGCTTCGCAACGGGAGAGGCCACAACAGTGAGAGGCCCACGTACCGCAAAAAAAAAAAAAGAAAACCTTTGCCTGGGTCTGTTGACATCTTTTTGTCAATTTTGCCATTCTTGCATCCTTTGCATTCAATGAGGAATAACACATACTTCATTTGCAGTATCAGAATGTGGAAGATTAATGCTACATACACCTTCTTTCACTGTTAATAAGTAAAATCCCATTCATCTCTTAGTCCATTTCTGCAAATAAAAATGAGGTCGCAAGCCTGCTTTTTATTTTTTATGCTAAGTAATGAGGTTTACAAAGCCTCGTCTTAAAAAAAAGTACCAGTCTTCACAATTAACAAGAGGAGTCTAAAAGAAATGTCCCCTCTTTCCTTAAGCTACAGAGATAGAGAGCTTTCTGCATCATAAAACAAATTCAGAAGTTCTGATTTGATAAGGTATTAAATTGAGAACATTCACATCAATCTCGTCTCTTGCGCAAAAAGGAGATTTTGTGAATATTCATAACCATTACCAAATTGTTAATTAATTGTCTATTAATATAAATTTGTCCTTGGAAGCAGCATTTGAAGAAAAGATTCTTGTAAGACTTTGAAGACTTTAGAGATTGTTGCCATGCCCTGTAATAACAACCAAAAGAAACTTGCAGTTCTGATTAGTTATCTTACCTGAACCGGTAGTATTATTGTAACTGTCATCTCAGTGTTTTTAAACAATATAAATACTTGTTGTACTAGTAAGTCATAACAGGAAATAATCACTGGCATTTTCCAGTTCTCTGACAATCATGATTGAACAACTTAAAGCCAATAACTGCAATTTTTCTTATTTTAACAAGGAGATTGTCTACTAACTTATCAGGAATAACATGTCACAAATATTTGAAAATGGAGGAATAATCCACCTATAGGCAGCCTACAAGTAATATATCTAAAACATAAGGATACAAAAAATTAAAAAGATGAAAAAAGATATAATAAGCAAGTAACAAAAGAAAGCTGACATAGCTATAATGATGTTAGGCAAAATAGACATGAAAACAGAAAGCAATAATAGAGAGGATCATTGCAATTCATAAAGTTAACATTTACTAAGGATATATAGTGATGCTAATTTGTATGTACCTAATATCATATCTAAAGCCAAAATTTACAGAACTAAAAGGAGAAAGTATAAAAATAAGAGACTTTGTTAAGGAGGAAATTTTTCCTCTACCCTTACTGGTTCTTCTGGCTGGTATAATAATTAAATTAAAATAAGACAGATTAACAGAAGAAAAACCAATTTAGTTTTGTATGTATGGGGTCCCCAAAAACCTGAAACTCAGAGAAGGGACAAAAGCAGGAAGCTTTTATACCTTTTAGACAAAGAGACAATAAATTTGTGAAGAACTGACAAGACAAAGAAGCTTAGGTCTGAGTACTAATTAGTGAAGAATCTAAGCAGAATTTGTTTACACAGCCTTCTCAGCCCTAATTCCCTATCTCTGGTGATAAGGATGTCTCTTTACCTCCTGGTGCAGGGAAGCTACCTTTCATATGGGAGATTTATTTCCTGCTTTCAGGGGGACAAAGGAGGGTCAGAGGGTCCTTCTGGCACTGGCTGTTTCTTCAATAACTTTAAAATAATCAATATGCCACTTTGGCGTATTTTGTCATGGCCTGCCCTGAGCCACATCAACTTAAACACAACTTTCTCTGTAATTTATGGATTAATACACAAAGAAATCAATAAGGATTTGGAAGATGCAGAAAATATAGTTAATATTGACCCAATGCAAAACGTATAAGCTGCTATGTTCTGGCAAACTGTTATACTGTGAAAGGGTTACAAGTTGGCCCAGAATTTGATTCCCTCTGTCCTAGGGAGTGCAGACAGTTGGTGTCTTGAGCCTCACAGATCAGTCTCATCTGACCTCAAGTAACCTCATTCATTTACCCTAGTAAGACATGATATGAAAATGTTTGAGAAGAACTGAGACAATGGACTTGTATAGAAAACTATATTCAGTAACTAGACATTCTTTTCAGGAACACATGGAACATTTATGAAAATTATTGACCACATTCTAAGCCATAAACTAAGCCTCAATATACATCAAAGAAGCAGAATTACACAGACACGTTCTTTGACAATTAAGATAGAAATTGATTTTTAAAAAAATAAGTAAAAAAACATAAATTTGGAAATTATAAAAACATTTTTAAATAGACCATAGATAAAAGAATAATGAAAGTTAAAACTAAACTCTAATTCCACCTACTTGTGGGTTGTTTTTAAGTGATACTTAGAAGAAAATGCATAGTCTTAAATGCTCATGTTAGAAAAAAAATAAGGTGAAAACTGAAGCATTAAATATCAACTGTAAAAAGCTGGAAATAAAAATAAACATCAATAAGTCTAAATAGAGAAATAAACAAAGGTAAGAGCAGCAATTAATTAGAAAAAGGAAAAAAACAGAATTAACAAAGCCAAAGTTTATTCTTTGATAAGGCATAATACTTTCAAACTTCTAGATCAGTGGTCTGCGACTGAGAGCAATTTTGCTCTCCCCTCTCACAACCTTTCCCAGAGGACACTCTTGTCAGTGTCTGACAACAAAGTGTGATTGGAAATACAACCTGGGGTGGGGAGTGCTACTGGCATGTAGTGGGTAGATGCTAAAACTCCTGCAAAGCACAGGGCAGCCCCCAATAACAGAATCATCTGACCCCAAATGTCAAAGTTGAGAAACCCTGCCTAGTTAGATGGATTAAGAACAGGGAGAAGCCATTAGTACACAGTCTTAGGAATGAAAAGGGGCTCATGTCCACAAATACAGAAAAATATTAAGAAAGATAATTATATTGTTACCAAATGTATATATGCAAAAATGGATAGACATTTAGATAAAATGCATAAATTCCTAGGAAAATACAAATTACCAGCACTAAAGAAAAGACAGAAAAACTAAAATGTTCTATAACTGTTACAGAAGTTGACTCAATAGTTTACAGTCTTCCTACTGAACACAGGTACTCTCCTACTCTGCTGGTAAAGAATACAATACAGTGCACAATCGAGGGCAATTTGGCAATACTTATAAAAATTACAAATCCATTTGCTCTCTGACACAGCATTCCCATTTTAAAGAATTCATTCTATGGATACATTAGGATATATTTGAAATGATATTTTTACACAGCATTTACTGCAGCATTATTTGCAACAGCAAAGCAATAGGAATCTTGTTAAATGAATTCTGGTAAAGTCACTAAATGGAATACTATGCAGCTATAAAGAAGAATGAAGACATACTGTGCATTAATGTGAAAAGCTCTCAGGATATGGATTAAAATTTTTTTAAAAGCACAGTCTGTAACAGTGTATAATGTATGCTGTCTTTTGCATAAGAAAGTCAGGGGTGGAGGAATAAGAATATACATATACTTGCATTTACTTTTATTTGTATAAAGAAAAATCAATATACACACAAAAAAATCAAGAAATGAGGTGAACATGGAAAAGGTTGGGAGTGTGACTTCTCACCCAGAGAACAGAAAAAGAGAAAATAGTCCTTAATCTATTTTATGAGGTTATGATAATCTTGATAGCAGAAACAGATAACAATGGTATACGTCCACCCCACTTAAGAATATAGATACAAAAAATTCTAAATAAAAAATTAGCAAAACAAACCCTGCAATTTATTAAAAACAGCTTGACAAAAGATAGCGCTTTACCACATTAAAGGTCTCAATATATGAAGAAAATGCAACATTTATTCATTAAAAAACAAAAAAAAAAACCTCTCAGGACATTTAGTCTAGAAAATCAGGAGTCAGATAAAGATGCCTACTATTATTGCTCCTATTCAACATGATTCTGTGGGATTCTTTTTGGCATGATAAGAAAAAATAAATTAAAAAACTAGAACTATAATAACAGATTATATTATAAACTTTAAAAAATTCCTAAGTTACAGAAATATTAGAATTAGAGAGTTTATAAGAATGCTAGGCATAAAAAAAAATCGAACCAAAAGCAATTGCATTTTTACATACCAGTAACAGAATACAGCCTAAAATAGTTACCACTTATAAATTAATTAATTAATTAAACAGTGCCTTTATGTAAATATAGCAGAGATATGAAAATTTAAATGGAAGACATTAAAGTTTGTTTAAATAAATGGAGAGAAATGCCATGTTTGTGGATCACAAGAGTCAAAGTTGTAAAGATATCATTTCTTCCTAAATATATGTATAGATTCAATGCATTTCCATCCAAATTCCAATAGGCTTTTTCATGAAAGTTAGAGGCTGATTCTAAAATTTATATAGAAATGTAGAGGGCCAAGAATAGCCAAAATACTTTTGAAGGAGAATAAAGTTGGGGAGAGAAGTTGGTGCTGGGACGTGAGAGCACACCAAAAAAGAGGGGAGGGGGAGAGGAAGGAGGGAAGTAAGGAGGGGAGGAGAGAGAGAGAAGGAGAACAAGATAGAGGGCTTTTGCAAGCATGGGGGAGATGATGGTGTTTAGGGGGTATCTTCAAAGGGCAGATATATGTGCCTTACTCTTGGGACCCCATATTTGGTGTTGGCTGTGAAATGTCCATGGAAGCAGGGTTTGAATCACAGACATATTGGGAGCGGTGTTAAAGGTTTCTGGGGCAGAACAGGGGGAGGACTCCTGTGAGAAACAGGTCAACAGCAACATGCAGCAGGAGCAAAAATGGTAACAGGGACCTTATGTTCAGGCAACATGAAAGATTCCATCTAGGGAAGCGGAGGTGCCTCCAAAAACACACTCAGGATTGAATTTCATACAATCATAACAAGTGCAGAATTAATTTGATTTACACAATAAAAGCAATGTAACTTTTCCTGTTCCAGAGACTGATCTACTCAAACACCAACCCAAATGAACAGGGTTTCTCTTGCAGAAATAAATCACAGCACTACAGCCAGAGAAATGGGGGAACAGCAAAAATATGGAGCACAACTTCTTTCAAGGCTTTTGTTTAATAATTGCTCAGATTCACCTTGCCTCAGATGGCTCTGACAGTAAGTGCACTAAATATTAACAAAGCAATATAATAAAATTGACTTTTTAAACGTTGACGTTGTTGTGTCCTGATTATTTTATTTGGCGGCTGTTTATCAGTATAAAGCTGTACAAAAGTGATACAAATTTCTGTCTTCAACATTTTATTGGCCTCACTTTCTATCCAGGATAATTAAACAAGTAAAGATAATTGGGCAAATGAAGATGAAAAAAGCATGGTAATCACTTGTCATTCTAATCTCATCAGCAGATAATTCATCTAGCTCAGACATGCTACTATTTAATGTACCTCCTTTCAATTTGGGTAGTGTTGTACTCTAATCAGGGAAATTAAAGCATACTCAATTATAGAGGAACGATCTATAAGGTAGGAGGGCTGAAAAAGCTAAGCTATCTGTATGTGCATTTTGCTTAATAGCACCTGCCTATGTGTCACCAACAAAAGTCAAACTCTTTGACTCTCCTTTCAAAGTCAATTGGTATTGAGTGAAAAGTAAATAAATGTTTCCTTAATAATCAATATCTTGTGTTCAGTAAGGAAAACGAAATGATTCTGAAGAAAAGTGAAAACAAAAGCCTGTGCTAAATTTGAAACTGGCCCATTTTTCCAAAACTAATTATACTCATATTAAATCATTCCAGTGGTTCTTTGGGCTTTAGTAACTTTATCACGATTTAGTCATAATAGTTTTTTCCTTTCATCACTAGATATGGGGGGCAGGGGGGGAAGCCCACAGAATAGCATAATAACAAAGAGCTGTTGGATGTGATAGAAATTTCCTAAGAAAGAAAATATGCTTAATATTATTTTTCTCATCTTTTTGCTGTGTTTTGAAAGCTGCTTATCACAGAATAGGTTGTATATAATGTATTATTATGTTACATAAAAAGTGAGAGAGTATACAGTGAGCCTAATCATGCTGTGTGTGTTGGCAACAGTTTTTGCCTGAGTAGGGCCAGAAAAGGATTCCTCTCCAAAATCCAAAATCCACACCGACTCCAAACTGCTGTCTGCTACTTATCATGCCTCTCGGCACTTGGTTCTGATGTTTCTACTTTATTTTTGTATGCTTCCAAGGGAGTTCAGAGAGCTCAGAAAAGCACTGCAGCGGGGCCATATGATCTGAGACACAGCACCCCACCCCCAATAACGCTCAAGGGTTTTGTAGGGCCCCTCCAGGATATGCTGCAAAGCAAAGGGTTTTGTCACTTTTCTGACAATGCATAAACCCAAGAGGAAAGCCTTTCTGTTTGTTTTGTATTGAAATTCAATTTCATTTCAAAAATAAAAGTCGAGTCAAATCAAACTATTTGCTATTTGTTGCATAGATTCTTAAGTTCTTCAGGGAATGAAGTTCTCTACTGGGCAGGATGTCGAAAAGGTCAGGGATCCCTTTGATAAATGCTGAATCATGATCTTGTTTCCATTTTTCTAAGGTGTGTGTGGGCTGAGTAGCTTGTATACAGATGGAACAGTCAAGGAAAGAATCTAAGGATTTCATTTTTAAATCTGTACAAATGTTTGCAAGTCTACAGACTGGCTTAGCACATCAGAAAAGGATCTTCTCCTCTCTGGGCCTCTGCCTTGCCCACTTGCTGCTTTTGAGAGAACTACTCAAAGCAATGTGTCCAGCTGAGATGGTCACATCCTATACCACTCAACCCATGGCTGACCCAAGGGTGGTCCCTGGTCACTGGACTATAATATGATCTGTTATATGGATCTTTTTCAAGCCAAGGAGTGATGACAATTCACTGGACCAGATTCAATATTGTTATTTTTTTAGGCTGGAGATTACTGAAAAAACCCATAATTGGTAGTGGTTCTAGAATGAGAAAGACAGTAAGAAGCAGAGGGAGAAAGAATATCTGAAAAACATAGCGGCATAACTCTAGAACAAGGATCTGTGTTAAGTGCTCCTAAAGGCAGCTTTACTAGAATTCAGTTTGTATCACCAGAGCTGCCATCCATCAGACCACTAGAGCTATTGCTGTGTCATGAAGATATTTCTGTCTCACTGAAACTTGGACGCATAGGTCATTTATTAATTCAACAGATATTTATCAAGCACTTAGTATATGCTAGGCACAGTTCTTGATGTGGACAACACCACAGTGAAACAGCAGATGAGACAGCATGTCCCTCGTGGGATGTATATTTTAATGGGGAGAGGCAGAGAATACAAAAACTAAATTAGTAAATTGTATGATCTATTAGAAGGAAAATTATTGTGGGGAAAATAAAGCAAGAAGAGGGACATGGTAGGTAGAGGGAGTGATGGGTAGTTACAGTTTCAAATATGGTAATCAAGAAAGGCCTAAGGAGGTTTGAGCAATGATCTGCAGGAGGTGAAAGAGCTACCCATGAGGATAGCTGGGGCAAGAATTTTCCACATGAACTAAACAGTAACTGCAATGGTTCTGAGGTGGGAATACGTTCAACATATGAGCAGAATAGCATGCAGGCCACTGTGGCAGCATCAGGGTAAGTGAGGGGAAAATAGGAGGAAAGGAGTCAACAGAGGTAAATGGGGGTGGGAGGGGAGAATGTATGGGACCTTATAGGCCACTGTATGGATTTTGGCTTTGGTGACAGGGAGCCCTTGAAAGATTTAGGGCACAGTGATTAGACTATGTTTTAACAGAGTCTCTCTGGCTGCTGTATTAAATTTAGATAGTAGGCAGTCAAGGGGAGAGCAATCATGAGATAATTGCAATAATTCATATGGGAGATGATGATGGTTTGAGCCAAAATGGTAGCAGTGATGAAGAGTGTTTGGATTCTGGGTATGTATTTTGAGAATGTCCATGTTCCTTTCTGAGTTTTTTAGATTCTTTTATTTCTCAAACTCAAGAAGAGAGCATTTGTTTGATGAAAATACATTAATTGAAAAAAATTGACTTCTGCTTCCAGGAACATGGAACGTACATAATTTTCCTATTTCTCCCACTGAATACAACTAAAACCCCTGAGCATTATATATGTGACAAACATAAGAAGACTTGAGAGGTTGAGAGAAGAAGCAGACCAGCTAGGGATTTAGAGTCCCAAGAAACAACAAAGAAGTGAGTTTCTTGGGTTTTCTTTTTGCCTCATACGTCCCATACTTGGAACTAAAGAAGCCAAGCAACCCGAAAATGCCAACAAGCCCAGACAAAAGAGCTTAGTCTCTCTAGCTAGAGGACCAGGAAAGAGGCAGCCTAGCAAGACAAAAAGCTTTTAGACAATAACTGGTCAACTCCAGTCAAATACCATAGAGAAAACTGTGGCCTCATCTCCATTCATGCAAGCAAAGGCTAAGTGAGAGGCCTAGACTTCCACACTCATGACGCTGTAAGAGGCATCCCAAAACCCCCACCAGAGTGGTGTCAAGGAAGGCCAGTAGAGAGCCAGGATTTCCATCTCCCTCCCACCTCAGATGGTAACAAGGTCCTCCTCTCCATCCCGCAGGATCAGTGGAGCTCATATAGAGAACACAGACTTCCCCCTTTCACCCAAGCATTTTAAGAGAGCCCTTCTCCTCATCACTTGGCAGGGGGAGGGGCATCAGAGGAGGCTTCATGGAGAGTCAGGACACTCAGCATTGCCCAGCAATAATGAGACCACTCTCAACTGACTGATTAAGACACTCAATAGGTGCCAACACTGAGATGACAGAGATGTTACAATGATCTGAAAAAGATTTTAAAACAGGAATGATAAAATAAAAAGCTTCAATGAGAAGTTATGAACATGCTTGAAACAAATGAAAACACAACCTCAGCAAAGATGTAGAAGACATAAAGAAGAACAAAAGAGAAATTTTAGAACTGAAAAATACAAACCTCAGAATGAAACCTCAGTAGATGGGCTCAACATCAGAATGGAGAGGACAGGAGAAAGAATCAGTGAACTAAAGATTGAACAGTAAAAATTATCCAGTACTTTTTGAACAAAAGAGAGAAAATAGACTGAAAAAAATAGAGCATCAGGGATCTGTAGGATTATAAAAAAAATCAAACATTAGTATCAATGGTGTTTCCAAAGGAGAGGAGGAAAAGGCCAGAGCTGAAAAAGTACTCGAAGAAAAAATGGCTAGAAATTTCCCAAATTTGGCAAGAAACAGAAACCTACATGTTCAAAAAGCTAACCAAACCCCAAACAGGATAAACCCAAAGACATCCATGCCATTAATGGGTGTTGAATTTTGTCAAATGTCTTTTCTGAATCAATTGATATGATCATGTGATTTTTCTTCTTTAGTCCCTTAATATGGTGAATTACATTGATTGATTTTTTTGAATGCTGGACTAACCTTGCATCCCTGGAGGGAACTATGTTTGGTCATGGTTTATAATTCTTTTACTACATGGCCGAATTCTATTGGCTAATATTTTACTGAGGCTTTTGCATCTATATTCATGAGGGAAATCAAAACACCTGCAATATTTTTTTAGATATAAACTAGTATATTCTAAAATGTGTTTTTTTTTTTGCTGTTGTTGTTTTGTTTTGTTTTTTTGCGGTACGCAGGCCTCTCACTATTGTGGCCTCTCCCATTGCAGAGCACAGGCTCCGGACGCGCAGACTCAGCGGCCATGGCTCACGGGCCCAGCCGCTCCGCGGCATGTGGGATCTTCCCGGACCGGGGCACGAATCCGTGTCCCCTGCATCAGCAGGCGGACTCTCAACCACTGCGCCACCAGGGAAGCCCCTAAAATGTTTTTTAACGTTTTTATTGGAGTATAATTGCTTTACAATGGTGTGTTAGTTTCTGCTTTATAACAAAGTGAATCAGTTATACATATACATATATCCCCATATCTCTTCCCTCTTGCGTCTTCCTCCCTCCCACCCTCCCTATCCCACCCCTCTAGCTGGTCATGAAGCACCGAGCTGATCTCCCTGTGCTATGCGACTGCTTCCCACTAGCTATCTATTTTACATTTGGTAGTGTATATATGTCCATCTATACACTACCACTCTCTCATTTTGTCCCAGCTTACCCTTCCCCCTCCCCGTGTCCTCAAGTCCATTCTCTAGTAGGTCTGTGTCTTTATTCCTGTCTTGCCCCTAGGTTCTTCATGACCTTTTTTTGTTTTTTAGATTCCATATATATGTGTTAGCATATTGTATTTGTTTTTCTCTTTCTGACTTACTTCACTCTGTATGACAGACTCTAGGTCCATCCACCTCACTACAAATAACTCAATTTCATTTCTTTTTATGGCTGAGTAGTATATTCTAAAATTTATATGAAAAGGCAAAGTAACTTGATATAGCTAAAACAATTTTGGAAAAGATAAAGTGAACATAATCAGTCTACTTAATTTCAAGATATTATATAGCTAATGTAATCAAGATTGTGTGTCATTGACAGAAGTTTGGACACATATCAATGGAACAGAATAGGGAACCCAAAATAGACTCACATAAATATGTCCAACCAATTTTTGACAAAGTTGCAAAAGCAGTTCAATACAGGAAAGACAGCCACTTCAACTAAAGGTGCTGGAGCAAACAGACATCTGTAGGCAAAAAAATGGACTTTGACAGAAGTCTCATATCTTATACAAAATTTAATTCAAAATAGATCACAGACTTAAGTGGTAAATATAAAACTTAAAACATTAGGAAAAATCACAGGAGAAAATCTGTGGGATCCAGAGTTAGTCAAAGAGTTCTTCAATGATACCAAAAGCACTATTCATAAAAGGAAAAAATTTGATAAATTAGTGTTATCAAATTAAAAACTTTGGACTTTGAAAGACCCTGTTAAAATGATGGCTAGGCTACAGACAGAGAGAAAGTATTTGTAAAACACACATGTGACAAAAGATGAGTATCTAAAATATATAAAGAACCCTCAAAATTCAACTGTTTAAAAGAAAATCCAGTTGAAAAATAGGCTAAAGACATTTCATTGAACAGGATATACAGATGGCAAATAATCACACGAAAAGATGTTCAACCATTAACCCTTAGGGAAACTCAAAAATATAATGAGACATCACTACGTATCTATCAGAATGGCTAAATAAAAAATAGTGGCAAACCACAAGCTGGTGAGAATGTGGAAAAACTGGATTATTCACACATTGTTGGTGGGAATGTAAAATGGGACAGCTATATAATCCCTATATTGCACTACAGTTTTGCAAGATGTTACCACTATGCAAACTGAGGAAACGGTACAGAGAATCTCGCTGTATTTTTCCTACAACCGCATGTGAATCTACAATTATCTAAAAATAAAAAAAGTTTAATTAACCAAATGCAAGTTACTACATGAAAATCAGTATGGAAACAGAAAATATGGTATCCAATCTGATTCTAAAGTTTGAGAAGTCATACTGTGCCAACAATTATAGTAACTGTAACTAATTAAAAATAAAATTAAAATATTCCTTTCCAAAGAATTTTATTTTCTTCCAGGTAGTAGCACATCTACATAATTCCACCTCCTTGTGCTTTTACAGCAATTCAATCACACAGCCTTCAAAGAAACAAGGAAAGGCAGTGATATAAACACTTTCAAGATCTCAGAAGGTATTCTGAAAGTGTCATGAAAGTCCTTCATGTCCACTGAATAATTGAATTACCATTGTTTGTAAAATTCTGAGCTGAACTGTCCTTGCTTTCTTTCATAGTGCTTCTCAAGATTTGCAGTTTTATACTCCTAATGTAATTTATTTGTTTAATAACTCCCACTGGCATTTAAACTCCAAGAGGGCATGGTCCATGTCTGGTTTTATTGCCTCTTGTCTCTGTAGTGTCTCTCTCAGAGTCTGGCAGACTATAGGTCTACAA
Source organism: Pseudorca crassidens (assembly GCF_039906515.1). Taxonomy (NCBI): domain Eukaryota; kingdom Metazoa; phylum Chordata; class Mammalia; order Artiodactyla; family Delphinidae; genus Pseudorca; species Pseudorca crassidens. Next base: position 93,920,632 of record NC_090300.1, on the reverse strand, counting down.
TAGATATTTTATGAATTAAAGAACAAACTAATGAATGCCTCTTTCTGTCTCTGCCCACTTCATCAATCCCACTCTCCTAGCAGCACAGAGACTCATGGACTTATCTTTCTGTCTAAAGAATTCACTGGGCAGTAGGCTCAATGGGGGCTATGGCTAGATAGATGTGGATGCACCTTCTTCACTTCATTTCAGTTCATACGTTTAAGGGATACCCAGCTCTACCTGGGGCGATGGCTGCTGCTCTTGCCTCTTATTCCTATTAGAAGTGGTTGGAAAAAATGAAACAAAGAGGATGTGAAGAAAAGGGAACCCTCATGTACTGTTGCTGGGATTGTAAATTGGTACAGCCACTGTGGAAAACAGAATGGAGGTTCCTCAAAAAATTAAAAATAAAACTACTGGGATTCCCTGGTGGCGCAGTGGTTGAGAGTCCGCCTGCCGATGCGGGGGACGCGGGTTTGTGCCCCGGTCTGGGAAGATCCCACATGCCGCGGAGCGGCTGGGCACGTGAGCCATGGCCGCTGAGCCTGCGCGTCCGGAGCCTGTGCTCCGCAACAGGAGAGGCCACAACAGTGAGAGGCCCGCGTACCGCAAAAAAAAAAACAAAACAAAACCAAAAAAAAACTACTATGTGATTCCGCATTTCAATTCTGCATATTTACCTAAAGAAAACAAAAACATTAATTTGAAAAGATATACACACCCTAATGTTCATTGCTGCATTATTTACAATAACCAAGATATGGAAGCAACCTGTGTCCATTGACAGATAAACAGATAAAAAAGACGTGGTATATATACACATATACACAGTTGACCCTAGAACAACATGGGAGTTAGGGGTGCTGACCCTAACTTCACAGTTGGCCCTCAGTATTCTTGGTTCCATATCCATGTATTCAACCAACCATGGATCATGTAGTACAGGAGTTTGTATTTAGCAAAAAAAAAATCCATGTGTAAGTGGATCCGCACAGTTCAAACCCATGTTGTTCAAGGGTCCATTGTACAATGGAGTACTACCCAGCCACTACAAAAAAAAAAAAAAAAGAAATCTTGCCATTTATGACCACATGGGTAGATCAAGAGGGTTTTACTCTAAGTGAAATAAGTCAAAGACAAATACCGTATGATCTCACTTACATGTGGAATCTAAAAAAACAAAACGAAACAGAAACAGACTCATAGATACAGAGATCAAAAGGGTGGTTGCCAGAGGGAACCGCCCTCTGGTGGGGGTTGGGGGTTTGGGAGAAATAGGTGAAGGGGATTAAGAGGTACAAACCTCCATTTATAAAAAGATAAGCCATGGGGATGTGATATGCAACATAAGGAATATAGTCAATAATATTGTAATGGCTTTGTATGGGGCAGATGGTTACTAGACTTATCATGGTGATCATTTTGTAATGTATGCAAATATACAACTTAGTGATTTGACATCTGAAACTAACTTAATATTGTATATCAACGATATAAACAAAAAAACACTTGGTATCCACTCAGTTGAGAATAATGCAATTGTGCAAAATCACTTTGTGTACTAGTTAATGTAATGTAGATTTGGTTAGGGACTTTCTTTGAGCTACAAGACCATTAGTCTGGTTTTCCTCATAACTTTTTTCAGAGAAAAATAATTGATCTTCTACTATAATAACTACAGTACCTGCATTTTAATGTTTCATAATCCGAAACAGGTCGCACTTTTCTCACCTGATACGACCTTAGCGTTTTAAATTGCTATTCAGTCAGTATATGAGGTATACTAGCTGTGACCACACTAGCTTTGTTGCAATGTATTTCTGCCTAAAAGAATGTAGCTGAAAATACTGAATAATTTTCAAAATTGAAAACAAGCAGAGAGTGTGTGTTTTAATGGACAATCTTAGCCTATACAGAAAAAAATAATACATTTCCTAACTTTAATCAGAACAGAGGGCAACACAGAAAGCTACTTATTCTCTTTTGTATAGACACCAATTATTTTACACTGCGAGATCATTGAACTATCTGTTATATGTTAATTATGTTGGGTATTCAGTGCTACTGCACAAATTTCACATTTTTTCACAACAGGGACTCTGGAGGGACTCTTGCCTGGAGAGAACAGCAATTTAGAGTTTTTTTGTGTAGGAATTACGTTTCTAATGCAACTGTCTTGATTATCAGTCTCCCCTCCAACTCCCCATTTTCCCCTACTACCAAAACACACTTTCCTACTGCTGGTCTTAACTTTGCTCACCTGTCCTAGCCAACCTCATATTAAATTGGAGGATAGATTTTAAAAGGATGCTGTGCTTAGTTTAAGCCCTCAAAATTCATGGTTGGATCACAAACTACCTTTATAGACTATTTTGGGAAAAATCCAAGTAACAAATAATATTTTGAAATCAAACTGTTTTGCTTTCAACAGTGTCTTCTTAAATTATCACTGAACAAAACCACTGAACAAATTGCCATATCTTCTTTATGTAATGTTTCATATATTTTTTGCTAAGCGTAAGTGTAAACCACCAAAAAAGTCTCTCCACCAAATGAACAGTACTGGAAAAAAATTAAAGTGACCAGTGCTTCAGATGGTGATTTTACTGCAGAACAGTTTTCCACGTCTAAACTTGTATGTGGCTTTTTGGTAATGCAGCTGTTATCATGAACAAAATGTCTGCATCGTACATAAAATATCTGCCTCGTTTTTTGTTATTATTCAGCTTCAAATAAACTATTTTTTAAAAACTTACTTGAAGTCATTTTCCTATAAGTGGACATCTTATCCCCGAGCTTTACCAGCTTTAAATATAGCTGTGGAAAATGAAGTTTGGATTGGCTTGATAGTACACTGTTCATATTCAAATTGCCATCATTTTTCAGCCTCAAAGCTTTTTGTTTGGTTTTATTTCTTTTTTGTGACCAATATACAAGATTGTCATTTAAAATTATGCCGACACAATGTCTAATACCACCTTTCTAAAGAGGCAAACGGTCAGAATAAATATTCGCTGAATATTAGTGCCTGGTAGGTTTCTAAAAGTGTTGTTGGAAAGAAATTAGACTGAGAAAACATCACTAGTTATAAAAATGTAATCAAGAACTTGTTTAAGCCTGCTTCAAATGTTCAAATGAACATATCTGATTTCTGAAAAATAAAGATATATTTCAGTAATATTTTATGTAACCTAGTGGGCTACATCTGAAGGGAAATTATATGTCAAAGGATTTATAATGACATTTAATTTAAAGATATGTTATATTTTGGATAGAAAATATGAACAAGAGCAGACTTTGTTATATAAACTTTTTGGGAGCATTCTGCCATTTCCTCCTTTAATTAGTGGAATTCTTAAGATATACTGTAAATAATACAAAGCAATGTAAATGACACTTGGAAAATTTTTTTTCACCATTTTTTTTCAATCTCTGTCTGCAAACTTTGACTCCAGCCCTGGGAAAGCGTATTTCCCTATAGATTCATGTTGCTCATTAAATGAGATCTTGGTGACTCCGTAGGATAATCATCACCACAGCCTGTAATTCGCCTTAAGGAAAAAAAAAAAAAACTACAGACATTTACCCATCTATTTCATTCTACTGCTTGCTGGAAACAGGCACTGAAACTAGAGGGAAAGGAAACATGTAGAGATAAAAAATAAAAAGTAGGAGAGAGTGGAGGAAGCCATGCTGAGTCAGTAGGCTGAGGTCTAGCTTCATTTATTCATTCAAAAACTATTTCGCAGCCCCTGCCATTTGCCAGCTAGATGATAGCCCTAAGGATAGAAATAAATAATTATACAAAGAAGTGTAAATCAATGACTCCAGGAAAAAAAAAAAAAGGCTCTTGTTAGGGAATTTGGGATCATTTACCCAAGGGCATATCATTTGAGCTAAACTCTGAAGGAAGGTAGTACTGGATAAATGGAAAAGAAAAATCTTTTCTGAGAGTGGTTACAGTAAAGCAAAGGCCCTATGCCAAGAGGAAGCATGATGAAGAGAAATTGAAAGATGCCTGAAGCACCCAGTATGGAGTAAGCACAGAGGAAGCACAGTGTGAGCTGAGGCTCACAGAAAAAGCCAGACAAGGTAGAGCCTTATAGAGCCTCATATTAATGACCTGTGGAGGGTTTGAATTCCAATGACCGATGAATTAACTCCCTTAAACACAGGCCACCTGGGCTTGAAATCCTTTCATTGGAAGATAGGCATACTGATCAAGAGCTGGCTGCCCACACTGCTTATCAGGCAGCAGGGATCTGGAGCAGAAAGTTGGATGGCAGAAGAGCCACACAAAACACTGGTTCCAGAAAGTCAATTTTCCATCTGCCTGCTGGTGTGAGGGTCTGCCCTTGGGTCATTAAAGTGGTGAACAGAACGCGGTATCTGAAGGGAGACCAGGAGAGAACTGATAATACAAAAGTGACTCCTTGTTTTCTCTTTATTTTAATAATTTTTGGAAAGTTATACAGAGACAGATTTCAGACCCTGGCAACAAATAACTTCCTAATAGAGTGACCCAAAGACTGGGTAGGCTTCAAGGAGGAAGACTGTTGCCATGTTTGAGATGTTCATGTAGAGATGACAGATGGGTCAGATGCCTGAAGCAGATATGGTGGATCGATATGCAGTAGCCGATCAGTTTACCATTCTTGATATTTCTTATTATGCTGTGAACATTATAGTGTTTAATGGGCAAAATTTGTTGCTTCAATGGGTGGGGAACAAAACAGTAGAAAAATGACCCGTGTTTGTCAAAAGCCAAGGTAAAGAGCCTTGAAGGACTCAGACAATAAAATTTTTGTCCTAAACAAAATTTTGGGAATATTTGGAAATATATATGAAAAGCCAGGCTACAGTGTCCCCTCTTAAATAAAGATTCTTTAGAAGGAGAGTGTTTAATATGAAATAATAGAGTTAGAAGCTGAGATTTCTGAAAATTATCTGTGCCTTATTTCAGGTACCTGATCCCTGCCTCTAACCTGGCCCAAACCCAACTCAAACCTTAAGGAAGGGGAAATCAAGAGCAGGGTAGCCCTCTGACACCAAGCCCCTTCCTCCAATTCTTGTGTAGAAGAGGAAGATGTGAGGCCCATAATTTCCCCCATGTCCCAAGGAGTAGTAAAGAAGACACAGTTCCTATGGCCCAAAGTGGGATAGGTGTAGTATAATGCATTTCATATTCCTGTGAAGCACTTGGATAGAGCATAGAAACTTCTATGGGGACAAAAATGTAGCTGTGGCTTGGGTGAACCAATAGTTGAAGACCAGAAGGGCAAGGTCATCAGTAGGTGTTGTTCATTTGTACTAATTAGTTACTACAGGCATCCGTTTTGATTGTCTGTGCCTGTGCCATTTTTATTTTTGAATATTTCTAATATATGTGGATGATTACCCTTGATCACTATGGAAGTCAACTGAATATATGGCAACACACACTAGATCCCACCCTCTCATACATCGGTGTCACCAGCAAAGCCCCTTAACAATTCCCAAGAAATAAAAATAGAATCTGGGTGATAAAATGAAGTCTAACCTTTTTCTTTCCTTTGTGCCTAGTCTAGTTTCACTTGCACATAGGGTTCCACGAGCAGACGCCCTGCACCTCGCCCTTCAGACCAGAGTTCCTTGTGCAAAATGGCTGCTCTTGACACCTCAGCTCCACGGGCGAAGGCAGAATTCAAGATGGCGGCATCAGGCTGCACGCAGAGATGCAGCTCCCACACTGAGATCTCGAGCGAGAGCAGCACAGCCGTGCCAGCCTCAGGAGAACTCTTTCCTTTCCAGCCGATGGGATCCCTGCTTTATAAAGCAGCCCCCAAGGGACTTTCTCAGGGAGGGCGTGTACTCTGGAGCTCGAGCTCGCGCCTCTCCAGTCTTTGATCAAAGAATAAAGCTTTCCTTTGCTTCTGAACCAAACTCCTTGTTCCACTGGTTTGAACGACATTGGGCAGAGGGACCCTCACTGGGGAACGACTTGAAAGGGTTGGTAACGTTTAGTATTCAATAAGTTCACCTTACTACAGGCGAAAGAGAGAATGGAAAAGAGTTTCTAAATTGAGATTAGCATTCTTCTTGGTAATAGAAATGTAATCTTTAAATAGTTTTTAAGTTCAATTATAGAAAATACACTACACTCCCCACACATCTGACTCTGTGGACTAAGAGTTCATACATACATGAACATTTTACACACACACACACACACACACACACACACACAGTCCCCAGAGTGTGTAGCAATGTCATGTTGCTATTTCATTAGTGGCTTTTTGTGTAGATTCACTTTCTGTGACATCTATCAGTATGAGACAGGCAGTGCTAATTCAGCACTCTGTTTACCATCTAAAACAAAAGTCTCTTCCTCTTTAGGAGAGGAAAATTTACTTCCCTGAGAACAAAATAAATAAATACATAGAAATATAAACATATCAAAGTAAGTGACAACAAAAACACTGAACCCAGTCAACTTAAGAATTCTCCCAGTAAATATCATCTAGGTGTCAAGACTCATCAAGGATGTTGTTTGTTTTATACAAACTTTCCACCAATAGCCCAATGCTCACAGGCATCTCAAACCTAATGAACTGCTCACTAGAGGAGAACAGCCTAAACACCATCCTTTTTAAAATTGGCTGTAGTCGCTTTAAGTCAGGGAACATTGGCAAGCTGTTCCCTGCCTCTGAGCCTGGCTGTCAGAACCATTTCAACTAAAACACATCACCAAAGCAGGTACACACATCTCTTTCTGTCCACATCTGGTTGGTCCCTGATGCATACTTCCACTGTTTTTAATATGTATTGTCTTTCAGTTAAGTGCTAGGGAAATAAGTATTAGAAGAAGCTGTAGAGGTTAAAATAGGAAGCTCTTTGGTGAGGTTGGCATTTTAGGAGTATACGGTGGTCGGTGGTCAGGGGGGCACAGAAAGTTGCATTCATCAATCTTACTAATTTTAAATTCATTACTTATTTCACCCTTGAAGCCACAATGTTTGGGGCAGAGTTAGGAATAGAATCCAAGCCTTTTAACTTCAAATCAAGGTTATTTCTATTACACCAAACTGCTTTTAATCATATTCTGCAATGTGGGATGCGGGAGCAATTTTGGGAAGCCCAATAGTATGGAATCCTCACTCTGCCTGGTACCATGTTTTGCCAAATAAACTGAAAATAAAAGAACAGTGGGTAAGACTAACTCAGCTGATGGCAGACAAATAACAATAAATGGACAGCGAAGAACAATTCTGATTACAGGGATTAATGTCCAGAGAGGCCGGGGAACTTGAAAAAAATCATGTTGTATCTCTATTACTCTCATTTTGTACCAAAGTATCATTCTTATACTTAGTTTCCCTTTCTCCAATATTCCTCTTTCATATAGATACATTTAAAGATTTTTAATAGAGATAATATGTAAATAGAGTCTCCTTTTTCAAAATCTGACACAGTCTTATCTCTTTCTGGTCTTGAATTGGAAATGAGAGTCAGGGATTGATGTCACTATAACACAGAAGATGCTTTGGTTCCTACATGAAATTTTCCATCTTATTAGTATTTTGAAGTGATCAGGACAAGCTTTTTCACAATTCAAGAGAAAACTTTAACAACATATGAAATCTTAGAGAAAAAAAGAAAAAAATGAAAATCTTGCAAGAGTATCTTCCTTCATCCCAAGTAGTGGCTGAACTGCCTCAATTTCCACACCTTTAAGCTATCTGGTGAGGCTACAAGTACAGATAAAGAATCTATGAAGGATATAATTTCCCCTTGGTTAAAAAAAGGTGATTGATGGAGAAGGCAACCCTTTCATTTTAATTCTGATGAGCTTGGCCTCTACCAGAAGCAAATGCTGTCAGGGGTGCACATTCTGATGGAGAAGGCCTGAGTTGGGGTTTAAGGCCATGGGGATCTACTGACTATGGTTGGAAATTTAACTGTTTAGTATTTTTGATACAATTTTTATTAGTTTTTGAGTGCGTGTTCTACTTACACAACTGCATTGTTTTTGAATAGTTTCCCTCTATTTTTTCCATAAGCCCAATTATTTTTCATGTACAATTTTGCAGAACATGTGGCTTTTCAAGAGTACACATGTCACTTTATAACAGAAAGACCACCGTTGCAGGTTGGGTTCTCTGGAAAGCAGACTCCGAGACAGAGTATTCACTGTGCAGAATGTTTATTACGGACAGTCTGTGAACAACACCTGTGGAAGGAAGTGAGCAGGGATGCAAGCTGAACAGCCTCATCTGACTCCACTGGGTAGCTGTGGAGCTAGAGTGGTCCTTAGACTGCTTATCATTGGTCTGAAATAGCTGGGTTTTCTACCCTCCCTTTGATCAGTTATTCTGTGTGGGACACCCCCTTCTAGCACCAAGGGTGTGACCTTGAATGAGACAGCTCTCTGCAGTTGGAGCAATTCCAGAAGGAGCTGCATCTGGGGGTTGTCTGCTGATAACACATTCAGCAGCTGGGGCAACAAGCCCTTCCTTGAAGCAGGATCTGGGCAACACCACCATGTCCACCACATCCTGAGTTATAAATAAAACTAAAGACTCTCACCCACTACCCTCACGATTAATCATTCTTGGGATTTTTGATGTGTCCCAACAGACCCTTTCCTATGTATCACTGTACTGTTTCCTCTGTGTCTGTGTGTGTGTATGTGAGCGTGTAAGTAGCATTAGACCATAGGTTTTGATCCATAACTTTTTCATTCACCAATAGGACTTAGAGATCTACCTTGATTCTTTTGGATTAGCATGGCCCTAACAATATACCACTTATATGAATATTGTTAAGAACTGATATTTGCCAATCCAGTATCCATTCTACCCTTCCTCTTTTCTCCTGATTTTATTTAGGGTGACAATGTGCCCAGATAAAGCAGTACATTTTCCAGGTGCCTTTGTATGCAGTTCTGGCCAAGATATAGAAGTGGAGGTCACTATGTGAGGCTTCTAGGAAAGCTCTTCAAATGCTGCTGACTCAGCTGTCATGTACTCTCCCTCCTGCCTTCTATTTAGAGCATAGTTGTGATGCCTGAGGAGAGTGTCAGGAACCTCCCTGAGACCAACTGGATGGGAGCAAGGCTTAAGGACAGCAGGGAGGAAAGGTAGAAGGGACCTGGTCTGTTGATGGTATTGTGGATCTGTTTCACCAGCCCTGGACCAACTATCTCCAAATTCTTCAGTGTGAGAAAGAAATCATCTATTTGGCCAAGGCACTCCATCTATTATGTGCACCAGGAACCAGTCCCTAACTAATGCAAGTATACTACAGTTTACCAATTCCAAGTTGATAATTTGTTTTCAACTTTACAAAGCCGCAGTAAGCATCCTTGTATAAGTCTCCTTGTGTGTGTGTATGAATGTTTCTCTAGACTAGGTTCAGAAAAGAGGGATTTCAGGCTGATAGGGCAAGAACATGTTCAATGTTAACCAGAGTGACTCTAAAGACAATGATATCCTTACGGAACCAGGTTCATTTGGCCCGGGGCACAGCAAGCCAAAACACCGAGACCCCGAGGTGAGCAGCAAAGAGAGTTTCTTTGCAAGCAGCTAAGCAAGAAGATGGAAGAACAAATCTCAAGTCCTCCTACACGAAGGCAAGGGACTCAGGGTATTTATGAAATAAAGAATAAAAATACAGGGCAGTCTGAGCTGTGGGGAGCAAGGGGAAAGGTGATTGGAAAAAGGTGCGATAATCATTCTGTGCAGGTGTAATTTGGCTTCTGGGCTCTGCACATTCTGAGGGTGGAGTTTTCAGCCCTCTGATGTTAAAAGGTCACACTCTCGCATGCCTATCTGGGGGGTCGGAAGTCCCAGGTAGTCCTAACCTGCAGCTCAAAATAGATGCAACTGACTCCAAGTTCCTGGAAAACAGCTTGGGCAGACATCTTATTGTTTAGGCTACATGCAGCTTGGAGGACTTACAAGTCTTAAAACAACCTTGATTAGTGAAGGCAGGGGAAGTGGATTTGACTAATAATTACCCACAGTTTCAACATCTCCTCCACTCTTTGTTTTCATCCACCATCAATTTCAACCTTGATATTATTACCTCTACTTTTTCCCAATTGATGACCACAACATTGTTTTATTTTGCATTTTCTAGATTATTAGTGGTAAACATCTTTTCATATGTTTGGTGAATAACTGTGTTGCCAAACTATGTACATTTTTCCATTTGGTTGCTTATCTTTTTCTTACTGATTTTTAGGAATTTTTCACTTGACATTTAACTTTCTCTTTATATCACGATATTTTAAACCTATGATAAAAAATTAAATTCTGGAATTTTATCAATTTAAGTTTAATGTTAGTTGATAATACTTTAGAATTTGGTTTCTATAATAATTAAAATTATAAAGGTAATTTTTCCATAAAACTTTACTGCCTTGGAGCAATTAAGACAAACTAGATTGAATTGGAAGGAAAGCCCAATTTATAGAGGAATACAAACCAGTGGTTATTAAATTGTATTAACAAAGAAGTGTTTGGTATAGTCCTTCACTATTCAAAAAAATATTTGAAATTAACGTGCAAATTGTTTAACTTCTAATAGCTATTGCTATATCATTTTGGAAATATTTTGTATTTTATATGTTGCAGAATTTTTCAAAACCACCATCAGGGGGTATTTTTTGGAAATTTATACCTGAAAATTTATAAAATTATTCAGTTTAGTTAAATGTAACAGACATTTATTGAATATATACTAAGTGCAAGGGACCATGGCAAGATTTGTAACATGGGTGGACCTCAAGGGCATTACGTGTAAGTGAAATAAATCAGACAGAGGAAGACAAATACTACATGATCTCACTTATATGTGGAATCTGAAAAAGCCTAATTCAGAGGAACAGAGAGTAGAATGGTGGTTGCCAGGAGCTGGGGGTTGGAAGTAAGAGGGAGATATTGGTCAAAGGGTAAAAACGTCCAATTATAAGATGAATAAGTTCTGGGGATAATATACAGAATGATGACTTTAGTTAACAATACTGTATTATATACTTGAAAGTTTTTAAGAGTGTAGATCATCATATACACATACACACACATGGTAATTATATGAGGTGATGGAGGCGTTAATTAACTTATTATGGTAATCATTTTGTAATATACGTGTATATCAAATCATCACATTGTACATATTTAACACAATGTTATATGTCAATTATATCTCAGTAAAGCTGGGGAAAAAGGGACCATGGCAAGGGCACAGAATATAAAAAGTGAGTAACAAATCGATTGGAAGGATTGCTGTAATAATTATAAGACCTAAATTTTATTGTGCACTTACAATATACATCTAAATACAATGCTAGGTTAGTTTCAGTAAGAAGAAATAAGTAGTTGTAAATCAGAAATTGTCGATAAAGATAGGTACATATCCTTGAGGTAGTTGATCACAAAATCCTCAATATGAAATTTGAGTCAAATAATTAAAATATCTTGATAATTTCCTCTCTAAATCCCCAGCAAATTCCATTTTACTATACACTTAGTAAATAATTTGGGATCATATAACAAACTTGCACTGCACGGTTTGTGGGATCTTAGCTTCCCAACCAGGGATCGAACCCAGGCCCTCAGCAGTGAGAGCATAGAGTCCTAATCACTGGAGTGCCAGGGAATTCCCTGGATCATATAAGTTTGAAAGTGAACAGCAGTTTAGCAAGGATTAAATATTTCATAAATTCTGGATAAGTAGAGTCCAAATTAACATTAACCATACCTAGGCTACTCATTTGGCCCTTAACCAAGTTAAAACCCTGACTTTGAACCTCTGCTCTGTGGAGGCCAGGGAATTGTAGTTGATCTCAGCTAGTGCCTGGAATGGTTTGAAACAGACTTAGCATTCATAAGACCATGAAATTTTCTAGCTCCATTGCCCATCACAACTTCTCAACATTCCTCTCCAACTGTTATTATTTGCGGGGGGAGTACAGTGTTACGACTTAGAGTATAAGATTTAGGATAAAAAGCATGTATTTAAGTGCTGATTTGGGGACTTAATGACCTAAGATCTCTTAAGATGATCTGAGCTTTAATTTCTTCATCTATAAATTAGGAAACTTAATAAATACTCCCTCAAATAGCTTCTATGAGGATCAAAGAGATAACAAACGAGTGTGAAAGTTCTTTGTAAATTGGAAAGTTCTGCACAGATGCTATTATTTGTTGTTGCTGAATTAAATTGAATTCAGCTGATTCCCTTTGAAGATAGTATTAATTTTGCCTTGGTGGAGAAGAACAGCATTGAGATCTGTCTCCACGTCTTTTATGGCCCGTTGATAGTCATGGGAAGTCTTGTTAAAGGTGTGATATATCTATATCTACAAGGACATATGCATCAATATATCTCTGTATCCATATGGAACCTAGTATCTCTATGACTTATTCTGACACAGTCACTCAAGAGAGATTTGTGTCCAGGGGAAAACTTCAAGATAATAAACACACCTTGCTACTGTGAGGCCTTTATCCATAACAATGGGGAACCCAATTCTAATGAGTTACATTCTATTACATAAAGAATTCCTTTTGCCTAGGTTACAGGGAGGCTTAGTACCTAGAAGTGTCTGTAAACTGAAATGCCCAGAAAGCCAAAGCAAATTATTTTAATTAGTGACCCTGACTGGTCATATCAATACAAGGTGGTGGAAACTGGGAAGAACTTTTTGTCTAGAGGCCACAGCTGCTACTCAACAGCTACCCACTATTTCCCCAATCTTCCAACTTTAAGAGAAGATAAAAATCTAGATTTTTATGGAATTTGTTTTCCAATTTTCAAAATATACTGTGGGCAGCAAAAAATGGTTGCATCTGGCCCATGAACTTCTTACTTGGGATTCATGGCCTACAACCAACACAGGCAGAGCTACTTCCTTGTCTATTCCCTCTGAGGTTCCGATTACATCTCAGTCCTTTGTGTTTTAGAAGCAAGACCTGTCTAGGGAGGAGTGAGCAAGCAGACTGACATCAGCGGGTCAGTGGTGGCAACCTTGGTTGCACATTGTGATCATCTGAAGAGCTTTCAAAAATGCTGATGCCTAGGTCCCAATCCCAGAGATTCCAATTCACCTGACCTGGTTTACATCCCAAGCATGGGAATTTTGTAAAATTTCCCAAGCGATTCTAATGTGCAGCCCAGTTGTTGTCACCAAAGTGATAAAGGGAAGTGGAGAGTTTGCCCAACACCTAGAGTAGTGGTTGTTAGTACATTCAGACAGAAGTGGGAAAGTGCTGAAGCCTTATGGGGATCCACATCAGAAAAGGAAATAGTTTTGAGCACTGACATTAAAATCCTAAACAGGAAAGGATTTATACAGTATTTTTAGACCATGTTTAATGTTTCAGACCACGATTAAAATTTGCATAGACTCTGCAAAGTTTGTGTTTCTACAATATTTCATGAAAGATGTTTTGTCTTACTTTGTCATGCACTTAGTTCTCTAAAGGAGAGGTAGTTGAACACTGCCACGGGTGGTGTGAAATGAGGTCGAGTACTTTTGGAACTTCAGTGACATATGCTATTCTCGTCTATCCAGCTTTCCCTCCCCTCTGGAAACATAGCTCTTCTCTGTTGTGGAAAACCATTCTTAAGATTCAGGAGAGGGTGATGTTTGCTCCCACTCCCAGCACCTCAATATACACCAATTCAAAGAGGGTGAGCACGTGAGCAAGGTTAGCCAAGCCCCCCATCCTCCTGGCCAGTGATTGATGCAGGCAATGACCTGAGAGAGTCAGTCTTCCCTAAGATTTGATATCTGAGTGCTTTTTGGGAGGAAGGGGGGAAAAGACAGATACTGATAGAGTTGGAGCTATAGAGATAAAGAAAGAAATAGAGAGGGATAGAGAGATGGCGGGGCGGGGAGGCTCTCTTTCTTTGGAATGGAGCATTGTAAAAATAATTTAGGTTAGGTTCATTTGCAGCCATCTGTCTCAGCCTCAGGGAGGACATTGAAAAGAATGAGGCCAAGTACAGAGACAATCAGACATGAGAGATCCAAGAGCTGATACATTCTTTGAGCCCCGTATCCAGCTGTCTGAATGTTTGTTATGTGAGTAGATTCCCTTTTCTACCTAAGCTATTTTAAGCTAGTTTTCTGCGGTTGACTACTGCATTGGAATTAATCTGCATCCTCAATTCCTAAACTGGTGTGAGTAGGGTCATCAATTTACTCTAAACCATGATACACACACCTGCTAAAATGGGACTTAGTTCAGAAGACAGGAAAAATGAGCTTTCTTTTCTACACCAGATTAAAATTTTATCAGAAGGGAATAATCCAAGTGGAAAAATATACCCATTACACCAGCCAGTAAATCTGCAGAGACCTAAGCTCTGATCAGGTCCAGTTTTATTCCATATACAGGACCTGAGAGAGGAGCTCAGGGAGCATTAACAGAGGAAGACATACACATCCCCTATCTTTCAGTTCATTCTCCCTAAACTGACTTATAAATTCAAAGTAATTCTAGTGATTTTTGTGGAAGTTGACAAGCTGATTTTATACTTTATATGAGAATGCCAAGGGTCAAGAATAGCTGAGACAATTGCAAAGTAGAAAGCAGATATCAGATATCAAGACTTATAACATCGTAGTAATTAAGAGTATAAATCACTGCAGAGATAGAGATAGAACAGAGCATCTATTATTTTTCTAAACTTTTTGAACAAATTTTAAACTTACAGAAAAGTTGCAAGAATAGTACAAAACAATTATCTTATATCCAGTACCCCACAACCCCTAATATTACCATCTTATGACTGACTTTTAAAATAAGCTATTTTTTATTGGAGTATAATTGCTTTACAATGTTGTGTTAGTTTCTGCTCTACAACAAAGTGAATCAGGTATATGTATACATATATCCCCTCCCTCTTTGACCTTCCTTTCCCCCCCTGCCCAGCCATTCCACCCATCTAGGTCATCAAGATGAGCTCCCTGTGCTATACAGCAGGTTCCCACTAGCTATTTATTTTACACATGGTAGTGTATATTTGAAACGTGAAACTGTTTGTTTTGTTTAAATTTGTGGTGCTTTTTTTCCTATTATCTGTGACCTTGAATACTGATTAACAAACACAAAGAAAAGTTTTCAGTTGTATTTTCTACTTTGCACATTTTCTTTCCTGATGACTTCCCAATCTTTGGAGTCTTAGTGGTTTTCCTGTAAATTTGTCTGAACTTTTATATTTTAAATGTGATGTCACACTGGTACAAATAAATTCAACATATTATTTATCTTTTAATTTTTTGATCCAATAGTTTAGTTAAAAATCTAATACTTAAACATCTTTTTAAAAATCTATTCACATTTTGAGAGCTATATTGCTCTCAATGGTGACATATCATTTTACTCTTTGAGAAATATTTTGAATTCTGAAAAGAGCCAGGAACCATTCATAGCTGGTTCTGGTAACCAGAGTACAGATACACAAATATCATTTTGGTAAAAAAATGAACAAACTGGAAAACAAAACCATCAGCCAGCTGTGACGATAATATGATGATAACATTATGATTTTCTTGTGTGATTAAGAAACTGCTTGAAAGCAAATTTCAAAAGCATTTTTTAAATGGCAGCATCAGATGGATTATATGAGATCTTATGGAAGATAATTTGAAGGATAATGGAAAAAATTATTTCGCCATTCTGACTTTTGTGACATAATGAAGGGACACATGGGGTGGAAGAAAGGCTCTGCAGAGAGACTCAGAGGAGCTCTGTTAGCTCCAGTCACTATTAAGATGTATAATCATTGGCAAGTTTCACAATTCCTCTATTCATTCAACAAATACTTATTGAGCAGAAGCAAGAGAACTACAGTTCTGCCATCTGTGGAACAAAAACCACATTCACAGAAAAATAGACAAGATGAAAAGGCAGAGGGCTATGTACCAGATGAAGGAACAACATAAAACCCCAGAAAAACAACTAAATGAAATGGAGATAGGCAATCTTCCAGAAAAAGAATTCATAATAATGATAGTGAAGATGATCCAGGACCTCGGAAAAAGAATGGAGGAAAAGATCGAGAAGATGCAAGAAATGTTTAACAAAGATCTAGAAGAATTAAAGAACAAACAAACAGAGATGAACAATACAATAACTGAAATGAAAAATACACTAGAAGGAATCAATAGCAGAATAACTGAAGCAGAAGAACGGATAAGTGACCTGGAAGACAGAATGGTGGAATCCACTGCCACAGAACAAAATAAAGAAAAGAGAATGAAAAGAAATGAAGACAGCTTAAGAGACCTCTGGGACAACATTAAATGCAAAAACATTCGCATTATACGGGGCCAGGAAGGAGAAGAGAGACAGAAAGGACCTGAGAAAATATTTGAAGAAATTGTAGCCAAAAATTTCCCTAACATGGGAAAGGAAATACCCATCCAAGTCCAAGAAGCACAGAGAGTCCCATACAGGATAAACCCAAGGAGAAACAAACCAAGACACAAAGTAATCAAACTGGCAAAAATTAAACACAAAGAAAAATTATTGAAAGCAGCAAGGGAAAAATAACATAAAAGGGAACTCCCATAACGTTAACAGCTGATTTCTCAGCAGAAACTCTACAAGCTAGAAGGGAGTGGCATGATATACTTAAAGTGATGAAAGGGAAGAAATTACAACAAAGATTACTCTACCCAGCAAGGATCTCATTCAGATTCGATGGAGAAATCAAAAGCTTTACAGATAAGCAAAAGCTAAGAGAATTCAGCACCACCAAACCAGCTCTACACAAACGCTAAAGGAAATTCTCTAAGTGGGAAACACAAGAGAAGAAAAGGACCTACAAAAACAAACCCAAATCAATTAAGAAAATGGTAATAGGAACAAACATATCAATAATTACGTTAAACGTGAATGGATCAAATGTGCCAACCAAAAGACACAGGCTTGCTGAATGGATACAAAAACAAGATCCATATATATGCTGTCTACAAGAGACCCACTTCAGACCTAGGGACACATACAGACTGAAAGTGAGGGGATGGAAAAGAATAATTCATGCAAATGGAATTCAGAAGAAAGCTGGAGTAGCAATACTCATATCAGATAAAATAGAATTTAAAATAAAGAATGTTACAAGAGACAAGGAAGGACACTACATAATAATCAAGGGATCAATCCAAGAAGAAGATATAACACTTATAAATATATATGCATCCAACATAGGAGCACCTCAATACCTAAGGCAACTGCTAACAGCTATAAAAGAGGAAATCAACAGTAACACAATAATAGTGGGGGCCTTTAACACCTCACTTACACCAATGGACAGATCATCCAAACAGAAAATTAATAAGGAAACACAAGCTTTAAATGGCACAATAGACCAGATAGATATAACTGATATTTAGAGGACATTCAATCCCAAAACTGCAGATCACACTTTCTTCTCAAGTGCTCACAGAACACTCTCCAGGACAGATCACATCTTGGGTCCCAAACCAAGCCTCAGTAAATTTAAGAAAATTGAAATCATATCAAGCATCTTTTCTGACCACAACGTTATGAGATTAGAAATGAATTACAGGGGAAAAAAACGTAAAAAACACAACACATGGCAGCTAAACAATACATTACTAAATAACCAAGAGATCACTGAAGAAATCAAAGAGGAAATCAAAAAATACCTAGAGACAAATGACAAAGAAAACACAACAATCCAAAACCTATGGGATGTAGCAAAAGCAGTCCTAAGAGGGAAATTTATAGCTATACAAGCATACCTCAAGAAACAAGAAAGATCTCAAATAAACAATCTAACGTTACGCCTAAAGGAACTAGAGAGAGAAGAGCAAACAAACTCCAAAGTTAGCAGAAGGAAAGAAATCATAAAGATCAGAACAGAAATAAATGAAATAGAAACAAACAATAGCAAAGATTAATAAAACTAAAAGCTGGTTGTTTGAGAAGATAAACAAAATTGATAAACCATGAGCCAAACTGATCAAGAAAAAGAGGGAGAGGACTCAAATCAATAAAAGTAGAAATGAAAAAGGAGAAGTTACAACAGCCACCACAGAAATACAAAGCATCCTAAGAGACTACTACAAGCAACTCTATGCCAATAAAATGGACAACCTGGAAGAAATGGACAAATTCTTAGAAAGATATAACCTTCCAAGACTGAATCAGGAAGAAATAGAAAATATGAACAGACCAATCATAAGTAATGAAATTGAAACTGTGATTAAAAATCTTCCAACAAACAGAAGTCCAGGACAAGATGGCTTCACAGGTGAATTCTATCAAACATTTAGAGAAGAGCTAACACCCATCCTTCTCAAACTCTTCCCAAAAATTGCAGAGGAAAGAATACTCTCAAACTCATTCTATGAGTCCACCATCACCCTGATACCAAAATCAGACAAAGATACTACATAAAAAGAAAATCACAGACCGATATCACTGATGAATATAGATGCAAAAATCCTCAACAAAATACTAGCAAACAGAATCCAACAACACATTAAAAGGATCATACACCATGATCAAGTGGGATTTATCACAGGGTTGCAAGGATTCTTCAATATATGCAAATCAATCAATGTGATACACCATATTAACAAATTGAAAAATAAAAACCATAGGATCATCTCAATAGATGCAGAAAAAGCTTTTGACAAAATTCAACACCCATTTATGATAAAAACTCTCCAGAAAGTGGGCATAGAGGGAACCTACCTCAACATAATAAAGGCCATATATGACACACCCACAGCTAACATCATACTCAATGTCGAAAAACTGAAAGCATTTCCTCTAAGATCAGGAAGAAGACAAGGATGTCCACTCTCACCACTATTATTCAACATACTTTTGAAAGTCCTAGCGATGGCAATCAGAGAAGAAAAAGAAATAAAAGGAATACAAATTGGAAAAGAAGAAGTAAAACAGTCACTGTTTGCAGATGACATACTATACATAGAGAATCCTAAAGATGCCACCAGAAAACTACTAGAGTTAATCAATGAATTTGGTAAAGTTGCAGGATACAAAATTAATGCACAGAAATCTCTTGCATTCCTATACACTAATGATGAAAAATCTGAAAGAGAAATTAAGGAATCAGTCCCATTTACCATTGTAACAAAAAGAATAAAATACCTAGGAATAAACCTACTTAGGGAGAGAAAAGACCTGTATGCAGAAAACTATAAGACACTGATGAAAGAAATTAAAGATGATACCAACAGACGAAGAGATATACCATGTTCTAGGATGGGAAGAATCAATAATGTGAAAATGACTGTATTACCCTAAGCAATCTACAGATTCAATGTAATCCCTATCAAATTGCCAATGGCATTTTTTACAGAACTAGAACAAAAAATCTTTGTATGGAGACACAAATTTGTATCCAAATTTGTATGGAGACACAAAAGACCGTGAATAGTCAAAGCAGTCTTGAGGGAAAAAAATGGAGCAGAGGAATCTGACTCCCTGACTTCAGACTTTACTACAAAGCTACAGTTATCAAGACAATATGGTACTGGCACAAAAACAGAAATATAGATCAATGGAACATGATAGAAAGCCCAGAGATAAACCCATGCACCTATGGTCCACTAATCTATGAGAAAGGAGGCAAGGACATACAATGGAGAAAAGACAGTGTCTTCAATAAGTGGTGCTGGGAAAACTGGAGAGCTACATGTAAAAGAATGAAATTAGAACACTCCCTAACACCATACACAAAAATAAATTCAAAATGGAGTAGAGACCTAAACATAAGACCAGACACTATAAAACTCTTAGAGGAAAACATAGGAAGAACACTCTTTGAGATAAATCACAGCAAGAACTTTTTTGACCCACCTCCTAGAGTAATGGAAATAAAAAAAAAATAAACAAATGGGACCTAATGAAACTTCAAAGCTTTTGCACAGCAAAGGAAACCATAAACAAGACCAAAAGACAACCCTCTGAATGGGAGAAAATATTTGCAAATGAACCATTGGACAAAGGATTAATCTCCAAAATATATAAACAGCTCATGCAGCTCAATATTAATAAAACAAACAACCCAATCCAAAAATGGGCAGAAAACCTAAATAGACATTTCTCCAAAGAAGACATACAGATGGCCACAAAGCACATGAAATGCTCTCAACATTACTAATTATTAGAGAAATGTAAATCAAAACTACAATGAGGTATCACCTCACACCAGTTAGAACGGGCATCATCAGAAAATCTACAAACAATTGCTGGAGAGGGTGTAGAGAAAAGGGAACCCTCTTGCACTGTTGGTGGGAATGTAAATTGATACAGCCACTATGGAGAACAGTATGGAGATTCCTTAAAGAACTAAATATAGAATTACCATATGATCCAGCAATCCCACTACTGGGCATATACCCAGAGAAAACCATAATTCAAGAAGACACATGCACCCCAATGTTCATTGCAGTACTATTTACAATAGCCAGGTCATGGAAGCAACCTAAATGTCCATCGACAGATGACTGGATAAAGCAGATGTGGTACATATATACAATGGAATATTACTCAGCCATAAAAAGGAATGAAATTGGTTTATTTGTAGAGATGTGGATGGATCCAGAGACTGTCATACAGAGTGAAGTAAGTCAGAAAGAGAAAAACAAATATTGTTTATTAACACATATATGTGGAACCTAGAAAATGGTACAGATGAACTGGTTTGCAGAGCAGATATTGAGACACAGAAGTAGAGAAAAGACGTTTGGACACCAAGGGGAGAAAGTGGTGGCGGGTGGGGTGGTGGTGGGATGAATTGAGAGAATGGGATTGACATGTATACACTGATGTGTATAAAATGGATGACTAATAAGAAAAAATAAATAAAAATAAACAAAATAAATTAATTAACAATTAAAAAAATAAACAAAACAAAAAAACCAAATACTTGTTGAGTGCTTACTGCATGCTGGGCTCTGTCTTAAGCACTGGAGATATGTTAATAAACCAAACAGCCAACAACTTTGCTTTGTAGAATTTGTATTCCAATGGGAAGTGGCAAAGAATAAACAAAACAAGCAGTGAAATAGTAGATTAGAAGATAAATCTATTCGAAATTTATTCCATAGCACTAGTTAAGTAGAGTAGGGCCATAGGGAGCATGAGGGTGGAGAGAAGGGACATTTGCAATTTTAGGGAAGACCTCATTGAGAAGGTGAGAAGTTAAGCATACAGCTTGAAGGAGGTGAGAGAAAAAGCCTGGTTGCTATCTGGGGAGAAGCATCCTAGGCAGAGAGAAGAAGAAAGTCCCTGAGGAGGACTGGTGCCAGGGATATTTTAGGAAGAGAAAGCGGCTACTATGGCTGAGGTGAGATGAATGAGGGGAAGAGTCGCAGCAGAGGAGCTCAGAAAGATACGGGGAATGGGGAGGGCAGATCAGTCCAAGAACTCTGGCTTTTATTTCAAGAGAAACTAGGAGCCACACGACGTTTGGATTGACGTGATCTGCCTTTTGCTTTAGCTGGAGCACTGTGGCGCTCTGCTGAGAACAGGTTGTGGAGGGAAGAGGGTGGGAGCAGGGAGTCTAGTCAGGAGGTTGCTATGATAATCCAGGTGAGGGACGATGGCAGCCTGGAGCTTCTGGTTGTGTGGGAGGTGGTAGCTTGGTAGAGAATGGGGTCAAGTTCTGGATATATTTTTTATTCAATTTTATTTTATTCAATTTTATTGAATTCAATTTTATTTTATTCAATTTTATTTTATTCAATTTTATTGAATTTTATTCAATTTTATTCAATATTCATATGGATTGCTCATAATATGATAATCGTAATATCTAAATTATCTTAATAAATTGTGAATAGTTTTGATATTATGTTTCTTAAGATGCTCATAAAAGTATAAAATGTTATAGAAATGTAAAGTGCGTGATCAGAAGGAATGATCGTATGTACTGGAGCAGGGACCAAGTGTACAGTCTGATTGTAAGACTCTTGTCTGTAAATGCATATGAGGGTTCATTGTCATTTGAAGAACATGGGCAAAATAGTAAAAGTCTGCAGCTGACAGTTAGATGACCCATTCCCTGTGGGCATGTTAAAGGTTTTGCCCACCTAGAGATAATAGTTTATCGATGACTCTTTTCTCAGATTTCATTAGAAGAGCCAATTAAATATGGCTTGAGAAGCTAGGGATTAAAGTGTCTGGGACAAGCATATAGTCTCTCTCTAGGCCAGAATGGAATCTATTCCCTAAGAAGTAGGCTTAGCTCCATGTATCTAAGGCCTTAAATATTCTAAAAGTTAGAGAAACAGCATGTACTAAGCGTATACTAGGCCAAGCTCTGTGGTAGGTGCTTATATATGTTCTCTCCTGCCATCTTCATAACAATTCATTGGAGTATTTTTAATCTCATTTCATGAGTGTGGAAACTCAGACACATTGAGGGAAAATGACTTAAAGGGTAATACAGTTCGTGAGTGAGGGAGGTAGGATTTAAATTAGTCTGCAGGCCTACATGCAAGACTGATCTTTTTGTTGTATGTTATAAATGAAGTATGCAGGACTCCATGGCTCCAAAGAACTTAAAAAGATCAATGCTGGGAGACAGTGTGGATGGATGACCACGGGGGTGGGTATCTCAGAGAGGAGATGTGGGCAGTTGTGGTTTCAACACCTGGTCATGCATTAGAATCACCAGGGATATCGGGGATATCAAAACATTTATTTTGAAAAAGACTTTCAGGTGACTTCTCTGTAGGCAGCCTGTCAATTATCTTCCCTTCCATTCAGGATGGGGAGCAACTCAGATTGAGGGGTTAGGCCCCAAAGTAACAAACGGAAACATAGAGCCCAAGGGAGCAACCTGAAACTCACTGGCCATGAGTCTAAAGAAATCTGGGCTTCACGCAATTTGTGTCAAACGAGTTTTCTCTTAAATTTTGTTTCTAAGCAACTAATCTTTTTGAGGTACTGAGGTGTCATTCCCTGCATTATGAATGTGTCATGGAATCATAGAAAACTAAAGGTGGAAGGGACCTCAGAGATTTTCCCCACACCCACACTGCTCTGTGAGCTGAGCAGACCGAGACTCAGAGGGGTAAATGGCTTGTCAAAGGTCACAAGAATCTGGGCCACTGCTCTTTCCACCAAGCAATTCTGCCTCCCCAAGTAGTTTTCTCAATCTTGTCAGTCATCCTACTGATAAAACTTTGTATTCCCTGGGTTTAGTCTGGATGTCCAATTTTGCCTACCTACAGCTGTCCCCACAGACTCTGAGTATTGAAAAAGCTACTCCCTGTCCACACTGTTTTAACGATTTAGGTTTCTTCAGCAAGCATAAGACCCTAGCTTGGTTTTAAATGTCAGGAATTTTCTGTATTTCATTTTCATTTTAAAGGTTACTCTAATATAAATTTGGTGGGTGAGGGAGGGAGCAGAGGAGGCAGGCTCTTTCTAGCACTCATCTTGTTTCTTTAATGCAGTAACCCTTCCTTTAGGCCTCTTCATTTGCCTCTCAGACATATACTTAATTTTAAACAAACCATATTTTCTCATTTCTTTTCCCATTACACTTATGCCAATACATTTTGGAAAGAAAAATGAAGGAAATATTTGCCCCACCTAAACCATTCTGCTGTCCCCACAAGCATACTCTTCTGCTTTAAACCACAGTTCTATGTCAGTAGACTTCTCTAGGGGGAGTGTCCTCTCTCTGTGCCAGAAAGAACCAAGGCAAGCAACAACTACACACCAGTCTCTGACTTGAGGAGAAAGAAGAGAAATTGCATTAGAGAGCTCATTCTCATCCTGCGCCAGCTGCCACTCATCTCTTTTCCCTTCTTATTTCCTTTCTTTGTGGATATTTGGGCCAAAGAAACAGGCCATATTCCTTCTGCTGCATCTTTATGTAGAGAGATGTGAGTGATAGGATTTCAGCCTTCTTTTTTAAGGGGGGGGGGTATTTTTATAAAGGTAAAGATTATTAGCTCCTTTAATACCTTCCCTTTTATCTTTGTCTCTTCTTAAAATAGAGTCACTTTCCTTCAAAACATCAAGGAATTATTTTTTAAAAAGAGGAAGATACATTGGAAGATCTAGGATCTCGTTAGATGCTATAATTCTACTGCCCTTTGATAAATGGGAGTGACAGTCTCAGAAGTTAAAGTTGTTGAGGTTCTTCACACACCAGTCCCTACTTGTCATGGAATCCCTTGCCTGAAATTTTACTGTAAAACCATTAGTGGGGAAACCCATGGAATTCTGATAAATACAATAAAAATTCAAAATTCAAAAAAAAAAATCACTGGGCAGAGGCTCTGATTAAAGCTTATCATCTAAAGGAGGAATTTAAATTTACTTTAAAATATTCAGTTCATTAAAGTAACATGACCTCATATTTCAATTAGGACTATTTCCTAGGACTCAGCGTCACAATGCTAAGTTACAGAAGAAACCATAGAGAAGAACATGACTTTGGGGAGATATGGTCTTAAGAGATGGAGACTGGAAGGAAAGAATATGGTTCTGTTTTTCCAGCTTTTTTTTTTGACCTCACCTATCCATGATTTAATCTAAATTCTTTTGTACCTGAATTTCAGCTCATCTCCTTCTTAGGACCATCCTCAGCAAAACTATGTAGTAGACATTATTTTATGATTTGTTTTCTAATAACAGACAGCTAGTATCTTCACATCCTTCAACTATACCCACAAACCCATCTTCCTAAGAAGCTGACAAGTGTATGCCCTGTGGCCTTACCTACCCTTCTCACAAATGAACGAAGCTATTCTTTGGAAAGGGAAGGGAGTACTGCTCTCACCTCTCCTCCATAAGCCTTGGGTCAACTTGAGAAGAGGTAGATCTGGAGTGAGAGCTGGGTACAGTGATGGAACAGAGCTTAGAAATCTAACAGGCAGCATCCAAGAAAAAACTGAAACTGAACCTGGTAAATTAGACAAACCAGTCATGATTCCAAAGCGGGTGATGAATGGAGGAGGAGAATCCAAGGAGGCAACAGGGTGACTGGAGCCTGGGGAGGCCACCTGAGAACTACAGGGTTCAAAGCATAAAGTGGGAGATGGGACCTGGGATAAAGCAGAGCTTGGATGCTCTTACTATGGTACCTATGGGTGGGGAGGTGTCCTTAAGTTGTCTACTGGGCTTGTCCCACGTATTCCATGTGTGCTGGTAATTAAGCTATAAACCCTCAGCTCCAAACCCATCCTTCCATATTCCTCTCTGTGGTGCTGGGCTGGGGTCCTGCTGACTACATTGCTCTGTTGCCAGCAGTTTCCCTGTTATGCTCAACCTGTAACATGTGATACTATCGGGCAATAATCTGGGAAAATGATCACTTCTTTGAGTCTCAGCTACCAGACATAAAGTGGGGATAACAGTCACGTCACTGGGCTATTAGTATTAAACAAGCCCACTCAGCACAATTCCAGAGTAAGGACTCAGTACATAGAGGGAAAGGAAGGGGTGAGTTTCCCACCCTAAAGAGAACTGACCCTTCAATCGGTCAGGGCCCAGGATCAGTCAGGATCCCGGTCAGGGAAACAGGAAACACACCAGTTATTTTACCAGAGAGAATTTAATACAAAAAAATGGTTAAAAAGACATTGGAGGACTGGAAAAGCACAGGGAAGACACTAAAGTAACACAGAAATGGCAGGGAGCAGCTTCCATCCTAGACTGGGAAAACAAAGGGAAGGGGTTGAGGTTATTAGAACACAGAAGCCTGGAAGGGGGAACTGGGACCCATTTTTATGTGGAAAGGATATTGGGTGCCTCAGAGGAATGTGGGTGAAGAAAAAAAATGAAATCAACCACTACTGCAGGATGGGGCTGATGCTGGGGTAAGACTGTAATGATGTTTTCCTTTTCACCTCTACTGCTAGGGAGCTCAGAGTCCAGTGGGTAGCCCACCTTCACCAAATGAGCAGGACTTTGTGGCATTATGGCTGCAATGATTTTTCTCGCCTTACTTTATCTGTGATCATTTTATTTCAACATATTTTACATTACATTATGTACTTTGCAAATCTCCTCAAAGCCTACTGGAAGATCCTAGAATATTTCTACTTCCATCTATATGACCTTCATCTGTATCTTCATCAATATATTTGCCTATAACTTTCCTACCTCCATTTACACTTCATTTCTACTGCCATGTGTGTCTCATCTATAATTCTATCTATAGTTTATCCACATCTGTAACTATGGAGGAGATAGGGACAGTCCACTCCTGTCTTTGTAGTTTAAGTTGTGTGTTTTTAACTCAAATTTGAAAGTGTAATTAGGAAGCTTTTAACATAAAGACAGCTTACATCTCCTCTTCAATCTCCACTGTGTTTCCATAAGAAGCATGGCATTGACAGAGGTACTAATGGGCCTGTGATATAGAACCCAAAACTTTAAAAGTTCTAACCCATCAAGAAATCCCATTCATCATTTCATTTTTGGGAAAGGATATAAAAAATGAAATGTCAGAACTATAATGTCAGGACTGTTTGAAATGTCAAGTGCTTATTGTTGCACAGCCTGGCTGTCTGCTGTTCTGATCAAACCTCCAACTGGCATAATAATTACAGATGATGCATCGCATTTTCATGCACAATTGGACCCAGATTTTTAACAAATCAGATGGAAACATTCTCATTGCCCGGCTGGAAATTTTCTCCTTTTACTGCATAGTTTAAGACTTTTCCTTTGGAGCAGGACATTACCACTGATTCAAGACAGCGTTCAGAGTAAGGGAGGAGAAAAAGGGCAGAAAAAAAAAAAGTTTCTCAACAGACCAGAACTCAGTCACTTATAATATACAAATGCGACAAGAGCCATGAGGCAGCAAACACATGTGCCAAATGCACGTTTAGTCTAAGAATGCTAAACTGTGGAGACACTGCCCAGATAATCCAGTTCTATTTCAAGATGCAGACCAACTTAGGTGGGCAAGAAAGCATACATGCGAGCTCTATTTTGAACTGATAGCTATGGAGGCAATCCTTCAGTTTAATCACCCCATTCTAATCTGCGGAGAGAGGACTAATGTATAAACAGAAGCAACACTGCTTCTGTCTAGGATCTTTATGACAGTCTCTGTGGGACTTAAGTGGGTCATTCATAAGCGGATACCAATGATAATAAAAACCTGAAATCAATAGCATGTATGTACAGAAAATCACATTTCTTCTCCACTGAAAGATGTGTATCCACTGAAGGCTGGCTAAGGCATTCCCATAGCCACTTCATTTTCACCTTCCCTAGACAAGCCTTGTCAGATGGTTTGGAAGAAGCCTCTCTCCTATGTCTGTCTGGCTGTTTCCCAACACAGATTACTTTCAGTACATTGGAAAGGTCGTAACTCTTGGAAACAACCTCCAGAAGATGCTATTCTTTTTCCATGCCATTGATAAATTCTTCTAAAGTCAATTCTCCCAGAAAATAGTAAAAGAACAATTAGCAAGAGCCTTTGTCTAATACCACCCACTAGCATATACAATATATTCACTGGCATTTTTATTGACATTCATCTTTTTATATCCTTTCATCTCAACCAGACTCTCAATTCCTTGAATATCCTTATATAGAAAAGCATTCAATGGTAGGGTTTTTAGGTGAAAATACAGGTGACGAATAAAATCTCTTTTCATTTTGAGTTGAGAACATCAGGTAATGTACCTGTGTTCACATATACATTTACATCTCTACACGATATTGATTATTTGATCTTTAATCTTGAAGCTATGACCAAGTCATAGAAGCGTGAAAATTGCAGACTTCTAAGATCAGAAGGAAATGACTGTTTGCAAGGCTGTTTTCAATATTCTTCTCCCTGAGGAAATAATTTCAAGGACCATCCAAAGCTGTGCAGAAGGTTAAACATTTATTCATTCCCTAGTTCTCCGTTCCTTTTCTGATTTTTTGATTTCTCATTGTATCACCTTGACTTAAGCCTTAGGTCTATGCTGACCAGCTCAGTGCTATAAAACTATCGCCTTATACCCATGGGCACCTGCTGCCTTGTTTCCCACTACCCTCATCCTACAAGACAACTTTTCAACATTTGGGGGTTGGGCATGAGGGGTTCTCAATTTAAATCATCTGGATTGTAATTATGGGCATATTCAAGTTGAAAGGTACAGATGAATTTTCTGATCTTAAGGAGATTGTACTTAATAGGGTTTGTGGCTTGGTGGGAGGTCAACCAAGGACAAGCGAAGTACAGTGAGTCACTAACTAGGGAACATGCCCCTGAGGCAGAAAGTCAGCAGGAAGTGAAAGCAAGTGTTATACTGTCCCTGTACTTTTTAATGGATAAAGACAAATATCTAAACGCCACAATTAGTGGCTCAAATATAAAGCATAAATCATCACATTCTCATAAGATACTTTCCTTTTGGTTTCCATGGCAAAATACTAATATATGTTTTGTCTATTTTTTTTTTTTTTTTACAGAGAAATCTAATCTTTGTTCCTTATGTTTTCCTTATGCCAAAGAAGTCTGTGCAAAACCCCGGTAACAGCAGGTAGGACTAGAATTCCCTATGTATCCCAGGGAAAGTCAGGGGGATCATAGCTAACAGAAGAATAACCATCCTTTGCAAAGGGAAAACACACTGCTAAGTTCACAACCCAAAAGATTTTTCAAACTTCTAGGGACTCAGCATGACCCACAGAGAAGTGGGAGTGGAGATAGGGGAGCTGAAATCTGTTTTGACCACTTAGTTATAATAACACTTCTCCATTCTCACTGCTGGCAAGGAAAGAAGCTGTATTGGAAGGTGCTGGGAGATAGTTGCCTGTGTTGAAAAGCAATGCAGGTTACTGATGTGGAAAAGAGAAGAAAGAAAATGCTTTTTGGGGATTCTTTTTATTGCAATATAATTGACATATTAGTTTAAGGGGTGCAACATAATAATTTGATATGTATATATTGTAAAATGATTACCACAGTAAGTTTCGTCAATAACCATCACCTCACATAGTTACAAATATTTTTCTTGTGATGACAACTTTTAAGATTTCCTCTTTTAACAACTTAAAAGATGGAATTTTTCGCTGATGTTTCATCACGTTTTTCAAAATACCATGAACTCTGCATATTTGCTTTTTCCACGTTATCACTTACCAAAAAAGAATTTCTCTTTTCCAAATTAAGCCAACCTCTACCTATAGCAACTTATGATGCTTACTATTTCTAAATACTTATTTTGAAGTTTTCCTCGCTCCTTTCCTTCTAAGTCTTAGCATTCGTTCATTCATTCTCCGAACATTTATCAAGCCCTGACTACAACTGCCATTTCCTTCACCACACGGCCCCACCAGCACAGCCAACCAGGGTTGTGAATGTGGAAGGTGCCCAGAAATCCTAGGCTGATGCATTGCTTTCCTTCTTCTGATATTCTTACACATTGCTTCCTAATTGTCTTCAGTTTGCCTGTGGATTTATGCCCAGACAAATTAGAAGGTTGGTTGCTGGGTCTCCCTAGAAAGGATTGCCTGTGCAGATCCAGAAGCTTCCCATCAAAAGATCGACCAGCCAAGAGCTGAAGCTGCTGAGAGATGATTGAGCTGGAGATCATGGGACTCAGAAGGACCTAAAATCATGTCTGAGTTTTCATTATTTTTTTTTTCTATTTAAAAACACATATCCATCTTTGTCAGGCATAATTCAGAATTGCACCGTTTTTATATGTTGAAATATACATATGCACGTAATTTATATCCACGTTATTCAGGGCTGTTTGTTGTGTCGGTGAACACATTCGCTCCTCCTGGGGACTCTGAAGTTCAGTGTTATGGACGCTTTTCCATTACTCACTACCAAGTTCAGCAGTTTTATTGGTGATAGGACAGCTGCTCGAATATTGTCTTTAGTCTTGTTTTTGCAATCTGGTTATTTTGTTGATATTTATGGATCATGTGTTTCTTCCCATTAATATCTTAAATGTTTTTATAACATTACCAAAAAATTGCCTCTTCCCTCCAAAAAGTCAAAATTTACTGTACACGCTCACATTAGCATTTCTTGCTCTAAAGAAGTCAACCTAGAAAAGAAGCCAACCTGTGTCAAGGAATTGTTTTTCAATTCTTTCAAATAAGAACTTCATGAAAATTTGTGCTGGGGCTGGGAAATTAGCAAAGGTGGGACTGGAGTGTCTCAGGAGATGAGAATGACCAGATTTTCAAGGGAGGATGCAGGATTTTAAATGACAAGTTCTGTATTCATTAGCAAGGTGGCACTAGAGGCATTTAGCAGCATTTTATAGCAGTGTTAAACGCTGCAGTTTTTTCTCTTTTATAAGGAAACTTGATTCCCTATTAACTCCTGGTAGTTCCCAGTTTCCCAGTTTGATTCCATGGTGTTCCAGTCTAAAACACTGGTCTTTCTGGTTAGTCGCTCAGTAAAAGGTCTTCCATTATGTTCTGTCCCTGTTTTCTTTTACTCCAAATATCTGCTCAATAACCTTTCATTTCCTCTCTTTTCACTTTCATGGTTTATTATTACGAGCCACTTAAGTCTCCTTTGTCCCTGGGCTATTTGGCGCTTTGTCGTCTGGACACTTTCTGCTCTTGAGGTTGTGAACAGTATCTATAAATCTTCCTAAATCATGTCAAGAACGACTCCTAAGCGGCGCATGGTAGCATGCCAATTGCTATACTTCCAAGTAAAGTCTGCAGAATTTCATGCTTGATCATGTATCCTGACTTGTCTTGAGGTCCCTTCTGTTTTCATTCTTCAATAATATTGAATGTTGAGCTTCAATTTTCTGTCCTTGTGATTCTCTTCAAGATCTCCTTCCTGGATGCTTTTGTTCATAAAATAAAAATAAAAACTAACTTGTTGAATTATAGCAATGATACATGCTTATGGTAACAAAAACAAAAACAAAAAACAACTAACCCTACAGAAAAGTGTAATAAAAAGAAAGAATCTCCCTTTAACCTCTCTCTGGCCCCCCCAGTGCTACTTTCCACTGGTAATTAACTTCTGCTAATCTATCTGTGTTTATATTTTGACATTTGCAATGCATTTTCAAATATATGTTAATTTCCAAACTTGTCTCCTAGAGGCCTTTCTTCCTACAGATAGCATTGCATATTGCTCTTGTTTCTTCTTTATTTCTTCATTTGCTTTTCATATGACATCTTATCAGACACTCATTCACTTTACAACTATTTATGGAGCACCTATTATGTGCCAGAAAGTGTGAGAGCACAGGAAATACCAAAGTACGTAAAACAGAATAGCTCTTGCCCTCATGGAGCTTACGGCTCTTCAGCGTTTTATTATCTTAGCATTAACCCTATACCTCTCTTTTGATTAATCTTCTAACTTTGATTTGCTAATGACCATGATAATTATGTCTAGAATTCTATAGCTATTGTGTATTTTTCTGTTCCAACGGATTTGATGTTGGTCATTCTTTTGCAGACAATTGGCATTCAAATTGGGATTTTCATATACGTTCCTGAAGTTGTTTTGGTTGTATCTGGGTGTGCTGGGGACCTTTGGTTTCAATACTCATTGGATCATCAGATACCAACGGTGTGCTTGCTGCTTTTTATTTTGAGAAATCAAAAAGGATGTATGTTGTCACATAGGCAACGCTATTCTGGCACACCTCATCAAACATCTCCATTTCTCCCAACACTGATGTTTCGAAAACAATGATAACAACAGAAATCTTATTTGAGGTATATATACTTAGGCTTGTACAACTGCAAATATTCTCTGTGATGCTCACTTTCCCTTTACGTGTGAGTGAAGCACTTTATTCTCCTCTGTCAAATACTGGCAAAGTCCTTTTACACTTCTGCAAATATCAGCCCTCTATGTCTTCATTACTCTCTCTTCCTTGTCCTCTGGTGCACCGAGCTGTCTGTGTTCAACAGAACAATCTTAGCATCTTTTTTCTTGATACGTGGAATGACCTCACTGTCCCTTGACGAGACAATACAACAGTCTCCAATAATTTCCATGTAAAAGCAAGTTCTATCAGTTTTAATTCCGTATATGCATTTGCCAAGAAACAGTGGTTCATTGTTACTCCAGAGTGCAACTAGTTTATTTGATATCTTCATTTTATAAAAGCCAATATTTTTTCTTAAAATATAAATTTTTATATCAGAGGAAATGATTTGTGTGATTAGATCTGTAAACTGTCCAGAAATCATAATGTATCCTCTTCCTTCTGAGATACTCTTACAGGTCAAAGATCCTAGTTCCCGAATTGCAGGTAACCTCAGCTGCCTGAGCCCAACTCCTTCTCTCTTTCAGATTCGCATCCTTTTTCAACTCAGCTCTAGGCCCCTTCCAACTACATTCCCCATTTTATTGGTTCCTTATACTTTGTTCTTGAGGAAGCAGCACAGATAGGAAACAAAAAGTCCTGCACAATTTTCTGTTTTCTGGAACATGTTTTCCGACTCCTCAAACGGAACCACCCTCATACTTCTCTATGGAAAGTCACTTTTCCTATTCCCCCCCTCCCCCGCCCGCTGCCAGCACGACAAGCAGGATCCATGGATATTTTCAAACATTCTTGACCTGTCCTTTTGAAATTCACTTACGATGCTAAGTCTTAAACGTTCATGATGTTCCGTCTACTTCCAGAATACTCATCCTTTGAGCAACGATTTTGACCCTGGGTTGAATGGTTTATCCTCTCTACTCCAACCCCTGCCATCCTGCAGCACCTCTGGGATTAAAAATGAAAACAAAACACGACAAAATCTCTGGCATTTCTCCTGTTTGATGATTACCATTTTCGGATGCATATTCCAAATAAAGTTTTCACTGGCCTCACCGGGCCTTCCTCTCTCCATTTTTCTGGTTCTTTTCTAGCTTCACTTAGCCTCCTTATCAACTCTGAGTGGTCTGAATCTGTTCCCTGCAAGCTTTCACATGAACTGACTTGTTCATTTGTTTTGTTTGTTTGTTTTTTGCGGTACGCGGGCCTCTCACTGTTGTGGCCTCTCCCGTTGCGGAGCACAGGCTCCGGACGCGCAGGCTCAGCGGCCATGGCTCACGGGCCCAGCCGCTCCGCGGCATGTGGGATCCTCCCGGACCGGGGCACGAACCCGTGTCCCCTGCAACGGCAGGCGGACTCTCAACCAATGCGCCACCAGGGAAACCCCACCCCTTTTTAATCTTACTAACATCATATTTTCCACAATTCCAAGCTTTCTGTTTCTCAAGGATCATCCCTAGATATGATGCCTCCATCTCAAATCAATATGCTCATCTCCCAGTTTACAGATTAAAGCCATTTGGTGTAAGCACCCTCCCTTCTCACTCCTACCTCTGAAGAAGCGCACCTTCTCTGAGATAAAGAGGAGACCAGATTTTCAGGTAAAAAACGCAGCTGAAGAAATGAGCAGAAAGAGTAGAAATGTAGAAAAGATAGAGCAGAAGTGGAGGCAAGTGTGGACAACTCTTTCCAGAAATGTACTGTCAAAGGGAAGGAAAAATCTGATAGAAGATGGCATAATGGAAGTTAGGAGGGAAAACAAGTTTATTCGTAAGTTGATGAGAAGCCTCCAGTAGAAAGAAATTCCCAGAGCAAACAGCAGAGGGCCCTTCATCTCCTATTCTCTAACTTTTTTTCCTTTTATCTCCCTTTACTCTTCTTTATATATACCAAAGTCTCAATCCCTGTGCATTAAGTATAAATATGGTCAATAAATATTTATTCAATTCAATTGTATCAACTGGAGAACACTGTACCGGTCAAATTATGAAGCCCCAGTGATATTACAAGTGGGGTTTGCTTGAAAGGTTCATGCTTTTGTCTAAATGGGGCATCTCGCACACTGCCACTAACTCCTGCTCAGTAAGAAAAGTGAGACCAAGGTAAGTAGCTACTTTGCTGTCATCGTTTGTATCCATCTTATGGAATACCAAGTTGGTAAATTCTTCAAGATTCAGAGTTTGCTGGCCATTGAGGGCTTGTAGTGCCTGCAAAGAAACTAAATCAGAGAGTTCAACTCCTCTGGAAGCAAACTCATTTTGTGACATTTCTTACCCCAATGTGACAGAATTGGGACAATTGTTTATGTCAGTTTTGCTATCCAACCTGTTTCAGTTGTTAAAAACAAATAAAAAGATTGTATATCAGTTCTGGGTAATGAGGCTTGGAAATCAAATGAACTGAGTATAGTCTAGGTTTTTTCTACAGAACAAAGGGATCCATTCAACATATTAAGTAACAAAAGATTCTAAGAGCCCATTGGAGAAAACATCGAAGTGGTAACTGTCATAAGAATTCTGGACTCAGAAAACAGTGTTCTCATTTTAGACTAATTATCTTTGATCTTAAGATGAATATAAAAGGATGCTCTGTAAGCATCTAATCCTTCCTCTCTGGCTTCTGCCACTGGCACCTTTGGTTTTTTTTGTGCCCTTCTGCAGAGTGATCAGCTGGGAAGACAGATACGCATGCCTTGGAAGGACACTGAATTTCTCACACTCCACTAGCAACTTTTCATCGTAAAAGCTATCAGGGGACGCAGGGAAAATGACATTTCCAGCTTTCCTAGAGAGACGATTCAACCACCCTTCTCCCCCCCACCCCCACCCTTGCCCCAGGTGAGTAAATTAAATGACCCATATTTGATGTAGAAATTCCTAATAAAATGAAAGAGAGACAGAGAGAGAATGGATTAGTCATCTGGGAATTTGAACATAACTATCCTGATTGAACATGAAGGAATCTTTAGAAAAACTGCTGGCAACATATTTCAATTAGAGGCATGGTCTTAAATAGAACTCTCTCTTGCTGCTTCCCAAGCATTACTAATCCTGAATCCAAGGATCAATCATAATGAACAGTGGCAAAGCACCACTCTTGGCCTTAGCAAGCTAAGATCTCACAGTCAAATAATACAAGAGTAACCGTTAGATACAGGTAGCCTATTAGATGAAAGTTTTTAAGGTTTCTCAGTGTCTCTGCAGAGGCTCCGAAAGCCTTGAAAATTAGGCTAGGCATCCAGTATTCCCACATCCTTAAGTGATACTAGACTGCATGCATAAGTCATAAGAAAAGATTATGAAATTTCTAGAATCTGTCCATCACCCAACTCCAGGCAATATAAGTGAGAGTGAAGGATTGACTGGAAGATTGATGAGGCCTAAGAGGATAATAATTTGAAGGGAGATGTCAGGATGCCTCATACTTTCCCTCTTCTTCTAGGAGAAGCATGGGGGTGGGGCAAGGAGGCATAGTTTGTTTCCTTCTTTCCTTCCTCATTTAGTACATCTACTCTTTCTCCTGCATCTTACTAAGCCCTTCTCTGACCCCTCTGAGTGTGAACAGCAGGAGAGAGGAGAGAAAAGGGGACCAGGAGAGCCCTGACTTGGCAGGTACTGTCATGATCATATAGTTTCAGAGCTCTCCGGACAGCAGATGTTTAAAGACCACTATTTCTCTGAGGCCTCCCACACCCTTTTCACTACTGAGACTCTCCTGCAACTCCCTAGACATGAGTCACGCACTTTTTTTAAAGTATGTGGAATTCATGCATGTTGTTGTACATAGCAATAGTTTGTTTATCCTCATTGTTTTATAGTATATCATTGGGAAAATATACCACAATTTAAAGCCATTCTACTGTTGATGTACATGAGCTATTTCCACTTTTTGGTTATTACAAAAATTGTTATGAACACTCCTGGTCAGGTCTTTTGATGATCATGTACACAAATTTTTGTTGAGCCTATATGCAAGAATGGTATTTCTATTTCTACCTATTCCAGCTGATCCCTTGAGGCTCCCTCTACAGGCTCCAAGTCTGGGTTTCTCAACATCTGCACCACTGACATTTTGGACTCAACAATTCTTTCTCGCTCTGCATTGTCCTGTGCACGGTAGAACGTTTAGCAGCATCCCTGGTCCCTAAACAATAGATAGTAGTAGCACCACACCCTCCCCATCTCTCCAGTTGACAACCAAAATGTCTCCACACTTTGCCAAGTGTCCCCTGGGGGAATAGGAGTGGAAAGTCGCTCCTGGTTGAGAACCACTCTCCAGATCTACCTCCAGCTTTCTTCTTCTGAGGATTCCTCACTTCTCCAAGTGGCTCAGCTGGACAAGATCCAAGACAGCTCTCTGCCAGCGTCTTCTCTCAGTGGCCCATAGCTGATCCATGGAGAAACCCAAGCATCCTTTGTCCCAGCAGATTCCAGGAATGCATCCTGCTACTCTGCTGCCACGGTCTGCTCTTTAGATCTCTCACGTGTGACTCAAACACTGCAACATCATGTTCCCCAAACTGCAGGGCACGCCACACCTCACTGGTCTCCTTAAATCCTCATGCTACCGATGTGGGGGCTTTCACACAAGAAATCCTCTCCAGTAGTCCTTCTCCAAAACCCTCATCTTGACCGTTTCATACCCTTAAAGTGAGATTAAGATGTAACTACTTCCATTGTAAATTCTGCCTATAATCTAGTACTTCCTTCAAATCTCTTGATACCTGGAATGAATTCCATTTTAACATCCTGTTATCATATGTTGAGAGAACTTATGTTATACAGTATGTATTATTCTTTACCCTGTTTTTCTTTCATTTGCCATTATATAGAGAGTATGTTTGTAGGACCACTGATTTTTTTTATAAGTACATATTCCATTGCATTAATTTTAAAATTACCCTCCTTTAGGTTGTTTTTTATTTGTACTATCTTAAATGATTTTGTGATGTAAAATCATAGAACGTTTATCTTTGGCAACATTAATTATTGTTTTTCCTGACCACAAGTAAGTAACGTTGACCCTAAAAATGAAGATAAATTTTAGCCTGTTAATGCAGACCACCCAGTTTCCAGGAATGTTATATCCATTTATGCTCCCTCCACAGTGTGTAAGGGCGCTCTTCTCACAGTGCCCTTGACAGAATTACATCTTATTGTTTTTAATCTTTATTGATTTAATCAAAGACATATAGTATCCAATTATTAAATTAATTTCTGCTCTGTGCTTTTATTTGTTTCCCTACTTTTATTTTGTTCTCTTTCTAAACATTTTAAGGAAAAACTCAACTGGCTACTTAATATTTCTCTTTCATTGACTCACTAAGCTACACACTTTAACTAACGAAAACCTATGTAAATTTTTCCTATAAGATTTAGAAAATAATCACTTTTATCCTTTTGTTCTTCCTAGTTCTTTTGAGAATCTGATGACCCTCTCCCTCCCCTGAAGAAAATGGATCACGTGCAGGCAAAATTTTGCCCTTGATTCCAAGGAGGTGGCCAAGGATTCCTAAAGGCCATAGATCCATAGATCCCAGAATACGAACCCCTGATCTGAGTACTGCTTTGGAGGCACCCCTAATACTTATATGCTGTATTACTTATTTAATGTTTTTAAAATAAGTATATTTAAGAGGATATTTGAAAATCTACATGGGGTTGGGAATTCTCTATAGAATATTTTAGATTCCCAGTTTTGTGTTGCAACATGTAGTATGTATGCAGAATTTCTGAATTTTAATGCTTACAAAGTTCAACTACAAAATATATCTTAGTACTCTTTCTGATGAGATTAAAGTGGAAGCAATATTAGTATTATCATACTCTTGAATTCTTTTCATATATTGGTTAACTATACATTTGTTAAAATAGTTTTAAATGTTTAACAGCTTTGTCCATTTGTTAAAATATTCAGTCATAATTGTAGCTCTACCCATTGATTTTTCCTCACATTTTTGCTAAGATTTATACAATGTATCATGTTTGGGACTCAGCTCCATCTATAAATGAGAGCATTTGGACCAGATTATTTCTAAGATATCTGATTCTAGTTCTGATTCTGTGTTACAAATTCAGTGTATTACATTCATAATGTTTATTTTACTTCATATCTTTATTCAGGCACAGTGTCCCACTTAATACTCTTTTACTCTGGGATCCATTGTATCTCATACCATGGTAATCACTATCCTCATTCCACTGGCAGAGGGTGGGGGGGTAAGATTTATAAAGGGACTCCTTGAACTTTAGAGGTGGAAAGGATCTCTGAGATCCCTGAGCTATCTATTAGAAAATACTTTAGTCAAGCTCCCAGGAAGATTAGTTCCTCAGGTACCTTTATTCTTTGTCCATGTCTTTTTGCTATATAAACCATCTTGTATTTTAGCTGCTCCCCCAGACTTTCTGCACCGAGGCAGAGAAAACATGATAAGTTGTTTTAGGACATCATGTTTACTTTATTATTATTATCATTTTTTTTTTGGTACGCGGGCTCCGGATGCACAGGCTCAGCGGCCATGGCTCACGAGCCCAGCTGCTTCGTGGCATGTGGGATCCTCCCGGACTGGGGCACGAACCCGCGTCTCCTGCAGCCGCAGGCGGACTCTCAACCACTGCGCCACTAGGGAAACCCATAATCATGTTTATATTTCATCTCAATACCTTGCTAAGTTTGTAAGCTTCAGAGTGGACTGCACCCAGAAGAAAATGCTGATACACAATTGCACATTCAGTAACCAACAGGATGGTGAAACTGACATTGCTTCAGCCATTCCAAACGTATATCCCGAGAACAGCCGACCACATAGGGCACTGTCACTGACTCCACAGGGAAGAAAATTGAATTAACTATATAATGACCTGAAAAGGATACTTTACTACTTCACTTACCACGAAGATGTTCAGTAGTTCCCTTTTGTCAATAGAACCATTTCCATCTGCATCATGGAGAAGTTTTGCTTCATTTTTCCTTGTACTACTAGATTTACAGCAGCAATACATCCATCCTATGGAAAGCAAGGTGGAAAGGGAAATAAATATTTAAGACCAATTATTTTTTATTTGCAAAGTCATCATTCATGAGCAGGACCATCAGTACAATTTAATACAACCCACAAGATTTTGGCATAAAATTTTCCCTGGCACTTAATTTTTTTAAATGGGTATAAAGTGTACAAAAACAAGTAACTTTAAATAGGTGAGTACATTTTTAGAGAAAATGTCTACTTCTTATGACAAAAAAAAATAAAAAAGGTTCTGAAATGCCATGATGGAAGGCTGAGTCTTCACCACTGAGCACCCTACAGCAGTTGTCTTCTTCTGAATATCTTCAGGTTTTGTCGTCCACTCAGCGAGAAGACCAGGAACGAATTTTTAATTGAAGGGAAACATAGCTAAATTCTGTACTGTTTTAGAGAAACTGGTGGAAGTTTTTGGACTGCTAATCTCCAGGATTCCTTTTAATTGCATCATTTTCAGTATGAATCAAAATTTATTAGCCTTTTTTTTAAAAAAATTTTTGGCCTCACAGGGGAGATCGAAGCTGTGCCCCCTGCATTGGAAGGCGAAGTCTTAACCACTGGATCCCCGGGGAAGTCCCCTTATTAGTCTCTTTTTTTCTGTTTTTTTCTTTTTTCTTTTTTTCTTGAGGAGGGACCAGGATCCTATTTTAATTGCTGCACTATAGTTTCTTGATTGTTCCTCCTTTGTTACTGTATTCCCTCTTTCCTTGATTAGTAGCTGTTTGAATCGGCCCTTTGGAACTCAGGGCAGGTCTAGGAGGCTGAAACCTTTACCCTGGAAATAAGAAATGGGGGACCTGGAAAGGCTTTTGTGCCCAGGAGGGCCCCACAGGGTCTTGCTCGGTTTCAGTAAGAAGTTGAATTCAGCCTTACCTCTCAAATTCTCCAAAAGCATATCAACATGACATTATGACTCCAATAGATTCAAAATTCAGAAACATTTTTGTATTAGACATGGTTTTCAGAGATTGTAACAGCAAGAGGTTTGTGAAGCAGAAAGAGCCTTGAACTTGAAGCCATGGCAGATTTGGTTTAATCTTGGACCTAATGTGCAGTATAGGAAGAAATTTCCCCTGGTCCTGGTGGAAAGAAGAAAAAGAGGAAGAAAGAAAGAGAGAGAGAGAGAGAGAGAGAGAGAAAGAGAAAGAAAGGAAGGAAGAAGGGGGGGAGGGAGGAAAGGAGGGAGGGAGGGAGGGGAGGGAGCAGTATCCCTCAGATAATCACTTTTACATGTTAGCTCATTTCATATTCAATCAAAGTACCTGAAAGGAAATAATGCAGACATATGCCAGTGAAGCCAAAATCTTGGCATCTGTGCACCGGTGCCAAATTGAATCTCAGAGGCAGAGTTTTGGGTGAAGTGGAAAAGAATAACTTTATTGCTTTGCCAGGCAGAGGGGGACACAGTAGGCTTGTGCTTCAAAAACTGTGTGTCCCCTAGCCTCTTTTTTAATAATGATTTTTGTTATATTCAATCTTAGAAAAGATTGTTTAAGGGGTGCAAGCTCAGGTAGTTCCCCTCGTTCTGTTTTAAATCTGTAAAACATTCTCAGTTGAAAACAGAAACAGCCCGTGCCATTCTTAAGAATCATATACTTCAAACCTTGCTCAGCCAAAGGCTCAGCTGTTTTGAGAAAGGTGGCCAGCTCTAGGCAGGTGTCTGATTCACTCTCCACTGTTTCTCCATGTGCTTTCAGCTGCTGATGGTAGCATCTTCAGCCCAGGAAAACATGCTATCTGCTGCATTCTCTTTGGAATATTTGGGATATCAAGTCCTATTTACAAAACAGAATGTGATATAACGTACCCCTTTCCCTTGGAGATAAAGGGCTTTAGGCTTATTGGTCTGTAAAGTGATATGTGTTTGATTTGAGTCTTAAGCTTTTAAGTCTAGTTCCCCCAAGTCTCTAAGAAAAGTAACTGAGAAACCACCAGCAGTTCTGGATGTGAAGCAAGCCTGTTTGGCTGGTTAATGCTTTTTTTTTTTTTTTTTTTTTAAGACAACAACAACATCTCAGATATTGGAAGCCAGTGTGTTAATCACTATAGCATTGTCTTCAAAATGTATTACACTTTAAAATTTTCTACACTGTGGAAAGAAAGAAAAAAAAGAAAATATTTAAAAATCATTTCACTACCTTTGGGTATTAGATTTTTACAACAGGCATCTTTAGCCCATCAATAATTAATATGTCTTTTAAGAGATAAGACATCTGCTAACAGACAGGAGTCCGGTAGAATGGTTTCCTAAAGGAAGTTGGCTCAAGTATCCAAAACGTTAAGTGGTTTTACCTCTTCTCCATCTGCCTTTCTTATTGCTTGCTACCGCTTCACTTATTAATCCCTAGCAGAGCTATGGCTGAGACAAGGGAAATACATTATTATAAAGTTGAAATTTATTTAAGATGAGTATCATCTTCAAGTTATCATCTCCAGATTTGGTGGGACATGATCATTACAGGATGGACAGGTATGGAGGATATAAGCTAGGTGGAACAGTATCTAATCATGGGTATATCTGCTCCTAGGTCTTCTTACTCCTGTGTCTCCAGGGCTGACCAATCAATACAGCCATTTCCTGGGTAGTTATTGTGCATGTTTATCAAAAGGTCACAGAAGCATCTTCCCTGTGAGGACTGAGCTGGCAAGTTGATATTCCAGCGTTTCCACAAAATCATATATTTCATGATGATTCATTTCACATTGAGTCCCGCTTCAGGGATCACAATTTTCTGTGTCACCTGCATGATGAATGGCGACAGGCTAGATTGAGCAATGTTGTCTTTAGAACTTTTGGTATTTTATGATGAGGCACCATGGGTGGGTGGTCCTAACACCTTCCAATCAAGGCTCTGAAAGCTCTAGGTAAACCCTACCAGGAGACAAGCATAAATATTTTCATTGTGTGGTTTACAAATGGGCAACCTGGGTAATCTACAGCCAAAGTTGATTATGGGTGAGGAAACATTTCTACTTAGACAGATGCAGCCTCATTCAAAGGCTCCTGTAAGCAAAACATTTCGTGTTCTCATTGCAGCATTCTGTTATGTAGTCAGGCAAATTAATCCTTACAATCCGCAGCCTACTACTCTGTTTTCCAATTATTGTCCTATTAAGATTTTGTAGAAATTTGCATTGGTGAGACAACCCCGGTGAATGTAATTTAATAGCTTGTGTTCGTGTTGGAGAGGGTTTTAGATAAATGCTTGTTCTGTAAAACAGAAAAAAAACAATTCTTGTCTTCAGTTGATCTATAGATTACAAAGAAGGGTGAGGGGAGATAAAGAGCCCCAGAGAAGGCGAGATGTCTCTGCAAAAATGACTAGGAAGCATGCAATAGAAAACGTCTAGAGACTTTCCTTTGGGCCAATCCAAAGGAACACTGCTAAGCTTATATTTCTGTGGTTGAGCTACAGGAGCCCCCATGGCACACAGAACTCTGGAGAAGACTGACACTTACTGGCCTTGAGCCAGAATGGGGTTCATAAACACTCTGTGTCAGAATCATGTGGGGACAATGAAATATGCAGATTCCTAGACTCGGACCCCAACAAAGCATCAAAACTACTTGGGATGGGGTCCAAGATGTAAAACGATCCTCAGGTGCCTCTTATGTATCCTAAGATCTGCGAACCACGGACCTACGCTGTTTTTCTTATCCGTGTCTCTTCGTAGGCAATGTTAACATCTAACCATCACTCCAAGTGGTTCTTATCATTGTGGCTTAGTCTCACATGAATTTAACCTTATTAAGACTAATTAGAAAAATTATGACCCACATGGTTCAGTCTCAGAATAATGACATAGTCATGAATACAGTCCAGCCATCAAAAATTAATTTCAAAATAACAGCAAGTCTTTCATTTCTGGAAAGAACACAACTTGCAAGACATTTATGGGTTTCTTCACAACACCGCCTTCCTCTCCCATCTGTTCCTCCACGTACACCCTGCTGCTCAGTCTTCAGCGATCTCCACGGCCCTATTCCTTCACTGCCAGCCCTACCATGAGAACATTTCATTCTTTTCTTCCACCAACTTCTCTCTTAATTCTGCATCACAAAATCCTAAAAAATGAGTTTGGCAAGGGCAGGATCCTCCTTTGAGGTTGAAGGAGAGGGGAAACTTGGGTGCAGACAAAGCCATTCTGGTGAGCCTCAGGAAAGGAGAGTTTGGGAGCCTATGTACAAAAATAATTTTACTCCCAACATGTATATAGATTTATATATCTTGTTCTTAGGATGGAGCAGATTACAGGGAAGAGTTAAACAGGGGTCAAAATATGGAAACGTGACAGTTCCTCAGGTTCCTGAAGGAGTTTGGCTCCATTAATATGTTATCATTTTGTAGAGGGGGGTTCAAATGAGAGAAAGAGAAAAAAATGCATGGAAACTTCAAATTTAAGCTTTCTCATGGTCTCTAAAATGTACAGAAAATATAAGGTATACTTTATATCTATAAAGGTTAAAGATTTAAAAACTAAGTTTTTGCTACCAATAAAGAGATGAAATTTTATAAGTCTAATAAAAAATCAGGAAATCAGTCATGTGTTTTTGTCCAACGGGAAAGCCACAGGTGAATGTGTGATCTCCAGGTGATGTTCATGCCCCACCATAAATCACAGTTGTTTTAAGAGTATAATCAATTTGAAATGAAGGTAGAAAGTTAAATTATAAAGCTGATATGCATATGAAGACAACTGTTTTATTATTTATTACTAAGTATAAGAATGACAATTAATATATTTTAAGAAAAGGTCGGGAGTAGCCCACGTCCCAGTGACTGTGCTGGTCACTCTCCATGCATCTCTCTCATTCTAACAGCAGCCTTATAGGTAGCCTTATTCTTATCTTACAGAAGAGAAAACTGATTTTCAGAGACGTTAAATAAACTAGTTAAAGTAGCAAAACTGGGGTGTGGATAGATCCAGGATTTAAGATCCAGTCAGCCTTACTCTAAGACTTTTCTTCATATCATCCAACATTGCCCTCAAAATTCATAACAATTGAATTCTCTTTCTGGAAGAGGTGTTTGTAGACTTGAATAGATGGGACATGTTCAGTGCAGTGGGTTGTTGTGGATTCCTACGTGTGAACTACTTGGTAGTGCAATCATATAAGGTGAGCTAACTCAAGAGCGTCTGAAGATGCTGCACCTTGGAGCCTGTTTCCTTCATACCTGGTGTTGCCCAAGGTAAAGCTGGCCACGTGCTCTAAGCCACTCAGCCTGGGGGAGACTTGTGAGCCTCCACTGCCAGGCCTTCCCTCATCCTGCCACCGTAGGCATCTGGCTCAGCAGGACAGAAGGTGTTCATCCTTCCTCTTGCCCTCTCCTGCTCCCATGTTTGATGAACACTTCTGTCCATTCTGGAATCCTTAGCCCCTCTCTCCTGGCCCATGGTTTAGCCTCCAGCACCCCATAGAGAACAGCCTCTCTCTACTTACAGTTTCCCCTAGGAAATATCCCCAGCTGCTCCTCCAGGATAGCTGATTGGCTGAACCAGCACACAAACTGGTTCTCTTTCAGCCGATCCTGTTCTTAGTCTTCACCCACGCTCTTGGCTGGGAATCTAGAGCCTTCCTTTACTGTGCAGCTGGTCCTTGCTTTGGTTCAGCATTTCCCCCCTCCTCAGGGCTTCACACCTGCATTACATTCTGCATTACAGCCCTCACTCCTCCATTCTCCCCACCCTATAAAACCTTTGGGTAAAATCTCACTGCAGATATCATCTGATAGGCTCAATATGGTCCCACCACCATTGTTTGCCTGAGTGACCTTGAGATACGTATATTGAAAGCTATCTCAGTATATTTGAGACATTCTCTTTAGGGTTTTGTCTCAATGATAGAACCATGAATTTATGAACTGGGTAATATCATTAGGGAAACTTGGCTTCATTTCATTGATTCAAATCATAGAATTTTAGTGGAAACAGTCCTTCATTTTGCAGATGAAAAATGGACTGGACTAGCAATAACAATTATAATAATAATCATGACTGCAGTGACAACTGTTGGTGTTGATGTAATCTTTGCTATACATATAGGGCCAGGCATTGTGCTTTACATATAGGAGCTCATTTAACCCTAACAAGGCCCTAACAGTATTAACCATGAAGCGCAGCATCTGGGTTCTAGTAACATTAAGATCGTGGAAATAGAAATGAGTG
The DNA here is from genome assembly GCF_039906515.1 of Pseudorca crassidens. Lineage (NCBI taxonomy): Eukaryota > Metazoa > Chordata > Mammalia > Artiodactyla > Delphinidae > Pseudorca > Pseudorca crassidens. Next base: position 93,875,723 of record NC_090300.1, on the reverse strand, counting down.
TTATCACAACAACTAGCCATAAAACCCCATTTGTTCTAGTGCATCCTCAGGAAATAATCCAAATCCAACAAAAATCCAAACTTTAGCCCAGATTAAAACTATTCCCTTCAACAGCATTAACTTTCTGCTACTTTTCACAGAATCACTATCTGTGAAAAATTCATGAATCGTCACAGCCTCTAACCTAGAGACATTTTGATGTTTTCATTCTTTTACATGTGACACTTCAGTGACATTTTGCCAGCTGTGGCAGGTCAGTAGCAACATATGAACTGAAATTTCTGCCTGAAAATGGTTACTCAGATGGTCAGAAGGAAACCCAGAGAGCGAGTATAAGCACATTATATTGTTGATCAACAATTGTCAGTGATACTTATGTTGCATTTTAGGAACTGAAAAGAAAGTAGGCAATAAGGGCCATCTCTGTCACATCAAATACATGTGAATACTTTTTAAATACTTTTGTGAATTTTTAAAACCTGTTAAGGGAAACATGACATTTGGCATTTATGACCTAGCTCATTTTCACCTACTGACACTTCTACTAACAGCAAACATAGTCTCTTCCAGCCATGGAATTGCTGGAATGTCCTGAGGAGAACCTTGTCTCTGTGATATGAGAAATATGATGCTGGCCTGGTAAATTGGTTCTATAATGTGATTGTTATGCAGATCAGACATGGTCGTTCTTGTCTTGGCCGTGACTGTACAAAATTTGAGGATTCTAGGACAAAGCCTTGTCAAATAAGATCCTGACTGTTAATAGGTCTCCTGGGTATCAGGGAGCCTTGACCATCTGACCCCAGAATGCAGCCAGCAACGTACCCGGCCCACGGTGAATTAGAAGCCAGTCTCGCATACGTTTGGGAGAAGGCAAGATAATCGTCCGAGTTTGATCACTTGTGCACAAGCTAACTTCAGAAGACCTGCCCCCGACTATAGCAACCGCAGCCTTCCGCAAGGAACTTCTTCAACTAGCCAATGTGGGTTTCTTCTTACGAGCACCTGTCTCCTTCAACTGATACTGCAACAGATAAAATAAAATCCAGCCTCACCCTAACTCAGTCAGCCTGCCTCCTAAGACTGTATTATTTCCCATGGAGAAGGCTGGACCTTAGTTCTTTAGTAACTAGGAGAAGTGGGGATGTGGACGCCAGCAGGCTAGAAGGTGGAAAGTGTGTACCTATATAATTCCTGGCTTCAGCACTTTTTTTTCTTACTATGGCTGTATCTAAAAGAACAGTCAGAGGAACTGTTTCTGAATTAATAGTTTGGGACCCAGAATTCCCTTTTTATATGTATCCATGGTACACAGCTCTTTGTACCAATGGGCCTAGAACCCAGTTTTCTGCCACTCTGCGGTCTTTCTGGTATAACAGCAGCGCTGGCTGCACATTTGAACCCCCTGACAGAGTAAAACAAAACATCATTTTGATTCAGTTGGACTGAGGTGGAGACCCAGCCCCTGGTATTTGTAATACCCCCAGGTGCTTCTGTTACCGAACCAAACTTGGGTCCGCTCAGCTGCGTGCAGTAAGTCCAATTTACCGATACCGGGTTGTGCTGAAGGAAAGTGCAGGGTTTGATTGCAAGGCCAAGCAAGGCGTATTAGCGGCTAATGCTCAAAAGACCTGAACTCCCCAGTGGATTTTAGGAAAAGGTTTTTAAAGACAGGGTGAGGGAGAAGGCTGCTGAGTGCTTGATCAGCTTGTGGACATACTTCTAGTTAGCTGGTGGTGAGGTAATCCGAAGTCAACATCAACCTTCCAGTTCCAACCAGTTTGGGGATCTATGTGCTTGTGGTCAGCAGGCAGTTTAACTTCTTCCACCTGGTGGGCATTTCAGTATCTGCCCAAGAGCTCAAGGGTGTGGTTCAGGAGGAACTAAAGGTCCTTGACTTGAATGGCTAAGCTATTATTTTTGTCTTGCTTGACTGTTTTCCTTTGTTTCTGCGTTTTCTCACTTTTCTGATTAAATTTGCTCTTTGGAATCTGGGGAAGGCCTTAGAGGCTCAAGTTTTCTGTAAGCAAGAGGCAGGCAGAGGACATGGGGTGGTCTCTCCCAGGAAGGTCCCATAGGGTTCTACTCAGTTGCACCTCTAGTATGCAACCAGAATTGAGAACCACCATTCCAACAGATTTTTGTTAACATATGAGTTACAACAGCTTAAGTTTAAATGTACTGTACATCAGCAAGTATGGTTGGTATCTTTAACAGGTAAAAGCCTGAGAGACTCAGCCAAAATGTTAATAATCGGTGGTATATGGGAAAAGGCTCTGTAAATTCTAAAGTGCTAAACAAATGAGGTCTTTTTATTAATCACCAACAAATGTTTCCTAAGAATGTCTGTGCTGGGAGTTCTGAAGTTAGTAGCCTTGGTTTTCACCCTTATTAAGAGATTTTGGCCTAGTTGTTTACAATCGAATAGATGGTCATTTGTTTCCAGTAAGTGTGTCCTATGAATAGCAGCAGTAATTGCAGTCACCTTGTAGGCCAGACAACCAGATACAGTATCACAGGCTGCAGGGCAGCCAGGGGGTTAATGACCAGCAACAATTATGACACAAGTTAAAAAGCCAGCTGGCCTACTGCAATTTTTAAGGGCTCTCACACAAAGAGAAGCTAAGAAACCAGGTAACCAAAGGTCACTTCTGAACGTCAAGTAGAGCTGGGGCTCCCTTTCAGGTGTCCTGGGTTAGATTAAGAAGACAGTCAAAACGCTTAAGATGATTCCCATGTAATAAATTTTGTTCTGTGACTGGCAACCATTACATAGGGCCAGTGTTGCCCCAACCAGCAAGGTGAATGTCTGATGCACTCAGGTCAATAAAAGACAAGAAATTGCAGGAAAGCAACCCCTGCACATGTAGGCATGTCTCGTCGTTTGGAAGTATAACTGGAGCTGATAACAAGGAGAGTTAATCTCTGTTGGGGCCTGAGGTCAGTGCTACCTGCATTTTACAGATAAACATACCCTCCCTTTGTGGGCTGTTTATTACACATATTTTCAAAGTTTTCTCCAACATTATTTCACATGAGCTCAGTGATAATGTAGGCAGTATAGGTTTTGCCTCAGTTTTGGGATTGAAGACTTTGACACAAAGAGGTCATGAGCCTTGTCCACAGCAGTAAGGGTCAGAGGTGAGCCAGGAGCCCAGCAATCCCACTCTTCCCAAGGTACTGCCCCCACTGGCCCTTCGGTGACCGGCCGGTGATTTAAGAGATTCACAGAAGGGCTCCTTAAAAAGAGCAAGGACTTCTGATATGTTAAAGCAAAGATTTGATTTGTGTACATATTATGAGTAAACTATTACATTGTAGTCATCATTAAATCCCACAGCTTGCCCTTCTCACTTTTCTTTCTGTAAACAGGTTAATCACCCATGCTTCTAAAAATTCCTCACCATTCCCTCATGCTTGATTCCCAGGATTTGTCTGAGGTCGCTAATTTAAATAATCTGAGAATTTGTGTTGGCGGTTTTGTTTTATCCTAGTGTTCCAATGTATCCTTGTTGACAATGTTTTCTGGCTCAAACCACTGCTCTATTTATGGTTTTGTAACAAAGAACAGAACACCACATTGAAACTGTTTCCCTCATTCTTTAGCCTATGTATTTTACTACTTTAGCCCTTCAGGTCAAAAGTTAAGCGTTAAAGAAATGTTTCTTGTGACCGAATAGCTCATTAAGTCCCCTTAAGAAAGTCCCCATCCCGTAGTCCTGGGTTAGTTACAGACATTACTTGTAGATAAATTCACTTTTAGCCTAGAAACCTTTCGAATAAGCAGAGATAAGAGTGATAAAGTAAAAGTAACTTAACTACTTGAATTTTTTGCTGGAGCTCTGTGATCCAGCCCACCTGAGCAAGCAGAGAAAGAAATGTGATGCTTTCCTTCAAGCCCAAGTGGCTCTAAGAAGTCTGCAATCCCGCTTTTTCCTTAGCAAAAGAGAGGCCTGAACTGTACCCCGAATTAAGATAGCTCTTTAGGACGTTAGCTCGCCATCTTCTCGGTCTGCTGGCTTTCCAAAAAGTCTGTATTCTGGCCCTAACACTATCCCCTGACTTATTGGCCTGCCGTGCAGCCAGCAAGTTGTACGAGCTGGGACTCGGTAAGAGTTTGAGTTCCAAACCCACAAATTTAGAGAAACTATTCTACCTCCCTTGTAAGCCCTCAGAGTTTTACAGGAGCCAAAGCTTCTGACAAGTCTTTTAGGTCCATTTTCCCCCCACCATTTCTTCTAGACCGGTAATCAGACTTCTGTTACCCCACTTCTGTCTGAGGAAATGGCCTCATCCCTGCCTTCCTGCAGGTCCATAGCTAACAAAAGATTATTCTTAGAGAACCCTGGACTCAGTTTAAGAGCTGACAATGGCACTGCTTGGAGAGCACCAGTTACGGTTTGTTTTGCCCTGACCACAGCAAGCCAAGATGCTGAGATACCGAGATTTGAGGCAGTTATATATATTTGCGGCAAGGCAGTCGGACGAAGACACAGAAAAACAGAACTCAAATCTTCCCCGCAGAAGGCAAGGGGCGGGGGTATTTATGGGATGAGGAATGAAGCAGCAGGGTGGTCTGAGGCGTGGAGAGCATGGAGAGGTGGGGAAAGGTGATTGGAAAAAGGTGTGGTAATCGACATTCTGCGCAGGCGTAACTAGGCTACGGGCCTCCACGTTCAAAAGGTCACTGAGCGACACTCGCGCATGCCCAGTTGGATGGTCGGTGGTCCTATCTCATCTTAATCGACTCAGCTCGAACTAGGCGCAGCTGACTCTGAGTTCCTGGACAACAACTTGGGCAAACATCTTATTATATAGGCTACGTGCAGCTTGGAGGACATGCAAATCTTAAAATGACCTTGATTAGTGAAGGCAGGTGAAATGGATTTAACCCACGGTTTCATCCCCAGATGCCTAGGTGTGGCCCTGAGGGTTGTGCATTGACCTTCACACCTATTACAGCAGCAAGAATGTGGATCAGGAGCCAGAGGAACCGAGGGCTGGTTTTCTGCTTTGAGATTCTCCAGGCAAGTCCCTCCTAGCATCTTGGTTCTTTGAGTGCCTCATTTCTCAGCCACAATGTAAGAATAAATGTAGTCCCAGCAACACACTGGTTGTCTGCATGGAGCAAAAGATATAGGTGAGGCGCCTAGAGTGTGTGCTTCCAAGTTATGCTCTAGCGGTAACCCTCTGCCTTAGTTAGGTCCCCACTGACCCTTCTGTCTCCTACCTTGTACTTTAATTTGAGCTGTTCTCTTTGTTGAAATATTCAACTATTTTGTTAAAGGTGGAATACCATAGCAATTTAGAGTGAAGCCCCTGGAGTCAGACTGCCAGCATTCCAATTCTGCTGTGTAGTTTTAGGCAATTTACTTAACCTCTCTGTGCCTCAGTGTCCTCATCTGTAAAATGGGAATGATAAAAATAGTACCTACTTTTACATTATTGTTGAGGATTCTATAATAAATGTAAAGTGTTTAAGACAGTGACTGGTATAGAAATGTTCAGCAACTGTTACTTTTCTTAGTAATAATTCAATCTCTTAACTTCTTTCAACAGCTCAAAATGTCTCAGCTTCTCCAAAAGCCTTTCCTAACTTGGCAACTTAGTTTTCATTGCATCTTCTGATCCCAGTAGATGTACCTTGAATAGCACAACCCTGCTATAGTTTGTTATATTATACTGCCTTATTTTCTTCTTAAGGCATTTAATCTCGACATGACTTTTATCCAGTAGACTGTAAACTCTTTGGGGGCACAGAAAATCATATCTTCTACCTGCCTGCTCACCCTCATCCCCACACCCCTTCAAAATTTGAGTGTGATTTTTCTATTACCTGCCCTGCTGGGATGGGATTGAAGAGTTCCCCTGGCCCTTCCATCCAGTTTGCCTGTCTAGGCATAGGCTGGACCATTACTCACAATACTGGGCAGGTTTTAAAAGCAGCCCTATAATATCCAAGACTCATCTGGAACCTTGAAGCTAGAGAGTCATTACAATGCTTTTCCCTCTTTCAATCTGACTCTTCATTTACTAACTTTTATTTTTTGAGGATGCATTTGTCATCTCACTAGATTGTAAACTCCTTTGAGTACAGGGATCAATTCCTATATCATCTTTGTGCCTTCCTTCCTTCCACCATGCCTCCCAGGAGCTCAACAAAGTTTTGCAAATGCAGTGGGGTAATAATATTGTGTATCAAGGATGTGACTTTGTTCCTGGTAATCCCTTCTATCATCCAGCCCTCCCACATTCAGTAAAGACATTCATTGTCTGAGAGATAAGTCATTGTAACAGAAAAGCAGAAATCGAGAGTTCATTCTTAGCTCTTGAGTTTCAATAGTTTAAGCCATTTGGGATTCACAGCATAAATTTTATGCCACAAACAAAAGATTTGGAAGAACACATAATTAGAGCCAGTTTCTCCTGGCTACTCTCAAGCTAGATAAAAATTCCATAGGCTGGGGAAGTGTGGAACAGGGAAGGAAAAGAGAATTACAAGACAGTGGGTTAGGGGCACTGCTCTGTGAGGGTCAAGACTAGTTGGGGGGGGCGGGGCGGAGAGAGACACACCAGGTGTGGCTGGCAGATGTAAGAGCAGAAGCACTTGTGATTTACTGGGTAGAAACTCACCAAGTTTCCCTGAACCTAACATAGCTTGGGAGGAAAGTCTGTAAGGAGTATCTAGTCAGACAACCCTGAGCCAGCCTAACAGGCTTCCAAGCCTAGGAGTATAAAGTAACTGAGAGAGAATCTGACTCAGGAGGCCTAGCCGTGCGGAGACAGCAGCCTTCTAAGTGAAGCAGGAGATGAGAGATTCTGTCTCAGGGAATACCAGTGTGGACGGGTGCTCCTCTGACCTGTGTTAATACCTTGAGTTTTAGATGCACCCGTGGGGTGTATTTGCAACCCTGGTAAGTGGAGGGAGAAATCTCCTTGGTAAGATGGGGACTCAAAATATAAATTAATTTTATTATGAAAATCAAAAGTTACATTTTTAAAATGCCTGAGTGTGTGAGCTGAAATTCTTACCAACTACACAAATAAAAAATACATTTAAAAATTTCCCTTCAAATAATCACTCCAGTTGGGCACTAGGTTAAAATTTGGAAGACACAGTAGCCTTCCTTGGTATAAATATGGGGAAAAGGGGGAGTGAAGGAGAGAGAGAGGAATGGAAAGGAAAGAAGTCCATGTATAAAAGATAGGGTACTGGAGCTGTTACTTCCCTTATTATTTTATTTAATGACTCAGTATATATTCGTTCAACATCCACTTTATGCCACTGTGCTAGGTGCGTAGTCTCCGGAAGCCCGTGGGGTTTACAGGGGATGATTAATTCATTTTTATTATTCAGTTTCTGCACTGCTGTTTCATGAGGAGGAATTCATGCACCACTTGCATTTAAAAAGAAAAAAGAGACACGAAGAAGGGCAAACTGAAGGTGTAGTGTGAAGCAAGCAGTGTGGCTGGAATGCAAGGAGTACAGGATGAAGAGCAGTGCTAGGTGCTCCTTCATTGCCAGGCTCTGCCCGAACTTCAGCAGAGCAGAAGTAAGTTCAGTGTCATGCACTCTGGATGCATACAGCCCAGGGTGCAGGGTCATGTCTAGTATAGGAAGTAGTTTCCAGGGAACTGGGCATTTTGCATCCATCTCTAGGTGAAGCATGTGGATACTCAGGTGAGAGCAGTGTAGTCCATGTCCACTTTCACTGCCTTTTAGGAACCAGTATCCAGCAACATCTACAATTTCACAGTGTTTCTTGTTTTTGGAATATTGGTGCTGGCCCAGACCCAGCTCGAATGCTCATCAGCCTTTCATCAGCTTCTCCTTTGGCAGTGAGTCATTAGGAAATGACTCATTTTCCCTAGCAAATCAATGGTGTAAGTGTGGGGGGAGGAGGTGGCCCTGGTCAGTCCTTGGAGCCCACTTAACTTCAAGTCCCACAGTCTCACCCTGTGTGGGTTTAATACTGACCACAAGAGCCACACGCTTTCATCATGTTGTATTTTTTTTTTCAGTTTTTTTTTCTTAATTGGAGTATAGTTGCTTTACCATGTTGTGTTAGTTTCTGCAGTACAGCAAAGTGAATCAGCTATACATATACATATATCCCCTCTTTTTTGGATTTCCTTCCCATTTAGGTCACCTCAGAGCACTGAGTAGAGTTCCCTGTGCTGTACAGTTGGTTCTCATTAGTTATCTATTTTATACATAGTAGTGTATATATGTCAATCCGAATCTCCCAATCAATCCCACTCCGCCCTTTCCCCTCTTGGTAACCATACTAAGAAAGTCAGAAAGAGAAAAACAAATATCATATGTTAACGCATATATGTGGAATCTAGAAAACATCGTGTTGTACTTTTTAATGGAGACTTCATGTTTTGACGAGGTTACTCACTACCAAGTTTGGGCCAGGCTAGACCCTCAGCTTCAAGTCCATAGGATTTCCATATGTTCCATGGACAATTCCTAGTTGTAGAAATGAAGGAATCTATGTTGTTCCTTGCACAGAGACAGACCTTTTTTTTTGAGGAGAGCCATTTCCATCACTGACCTCACCTACAAAGATTTGCTAATATCTTTCGTGTTACCATCATTTTTTCCATTTCTTTTTTGTTATAAAATTTTTAAAAATCAGTTTTAATTTTTTATCATGTACATCATACACATACATATCTAAAATTAAACTAAAAGTCTTATAATTTAAAACTTTGAACTTTGGGGCTATTTTTATTTACATGTTTGCAATTGAGATGCTTATTCTGCTTATGTCTTGATTGATCAATTTTAGACTTTATTCACTTCCTGTTATAGCAAGTGACAAGTATTTAACTCTGTGACTCCTATACATATCCCAGTGGTGTGCTGGAGCTTATTCTACCTGCTGATAGGAGCTGACTGTTACATTTTCAGAAAACTTGCAAGTCAACTATTAAATGATTGGTAGCTTGGAATTGGCCATGGTGGGAGTATTTATGCCATGGAAACCGGCAAATGTTATCAGGGCTATTTTCCCCCAGAAAACTAGTTGTTACACATTTCCCAGCATACCACTGTTCCTCCTGCATACTCTCACAATTGTAGATTAATCTAAAGGTCAGAAGTTTGATTTTAACAACTCTGGTAAATTTTGCTCTCTGCATAGCTCATTGGTATACCAAAATTATTGACTTCCTTATTTTACATGGAGTTAATAATTGCCTCATCGTGCTGACACCTCCTGAAGTTAACGGACAATCCACAAAAAGTAAGGCAACCAGTAATTATGTGCTTATGAAGTATTCTTGCCAAACAAATGAATCTGAATCTATTTAAGCTTCAACAGCTAAATACAGTTTATGGGTGATACAAAGAATAGAAAGCAAATTAGATGACACAAGAAAGCAACCAACTAAATCTAGAATGTAGGATATTCTACAGGACCAACGACTCACTTTTCCTACTAACTCAATAGCATAAATGGAGCAGGGAGGTAGGAAACTACTATTATAGAAAAACCAGACTTAAAAGTCATAACCCCCTGTTTTCATGTATGGACCTTGTTTGGACCCAAACTCAAATCAAGGAAAAATTAAAAAGTATGCTTGAGACAATCAGGAAAATCTGCCCATAGACCAGGTATTAGATGACATTAGGAATTATTGTTGTCTTTGCCATGTATGATAATGGCATAGTAGTTATGGCTAAAAAGTGTCCTTATTGGTAATAGGTGAATAATGAAGTATTTGCAGGTGAAATCCTGCAAAGTCTGAGTAATTTTTTTCTTTTAAAAAACCCTGGGAAAAATATAGGGGGACATGAAACAAAGTGATAAAATTTGGTAACTGTTGAAGATGGATGATGGGTCTATGCAAGATTACTAGATTATTCTACTTAGGTGTAAAATTTTCATAATAAAAGAATGTAATTGCTTCATTCTAAATCTATTCAATAGTTTTCTTTGTGCTTACTGGCCTTGTAACTTTTTTCCAATGTACCACATCAGATTGGTTAAATATCAGTTAATGAATTAATACTGTTTTTGAAATCCTTAAACATAGTAGATAATCCATCAATGTCATTTCTTCAGGTTTTCCTCCCTGAGTCCCCCTTCTTCCTTTTCAAGGAGGAGCAGCACATTGGGCTTTCTGCATAGCTGTTGATCTGCACTGCCCTCCTCCATGACCCTCAACTGCCCACATCTGTTTTCCTATGTTGGATTCATTTTCTCCCTCTTTGTTGATCTAGTCCCTCATTTTGCTGGAGCACCTGCTCCAGTAGCTTCCTAAGAAAAAATAAATGTGAAGTAAAACTTTTCACTCCTTGAATGTTTTTGTTTTTTTCCCCACATTTGATTTGGCCTCATACCTTCCCCCTCAAAATTTTGGAAGATTTTCTCCATTTACTTCTAGTCTCTGGTGTGGGTGTTAAGAAGCTCAATGCTAATTTGATTTCTTTTCCCCCCTTTTATGAAAATTACAAAATTTCTCAGCATATGCTATAGGTTGATCTCTATTTTTGATTGTGCCAGGCCCTTATGAAACAAGTGTCTGATAGTGTCTGATTTTTCTGGTTTGTTATGTCGTCTTACATTTTCTCTGGGCTGTTTTTCCATGACTCTCACTCACAGGATATTAGACCTATCAATCCCAATTTAAGGATTTTATTTGGAAAAACGCTGTGTGGAAGGAAACAAGAAGGAAGTCAGGGAAGGTTGAACGAGCTGCCAGACCAGGATGCTAATCTGACCCAGGTGAAGAGAGCAAGAGAAGGTTGGGTGGAAGTGTCCTTGACACTCCTGAAACTTATGGTTCAACAAAGCCGCCAGGGAATCCTTGAGCCATAGCCAGCTGACAGAGGAGTCCCCTTGTCTTAGGAATGGGCTGACCGTATTATTTCTGCTGCACTCAATCACTGGTCATATTCTAAACCTGGGCACAGACTCAGCTCAAGTGCAGTGATGGATTTCAAAGCGATGCACCTGGGGCCCTGGTCAATTACCTTCCCTGGAGGTCTGGGGTGCTAACATCATGGCCACTATTGTAAAGCAGATTTTATTATCATTATGTTGAGTGTGTTAGTCTATGTACTGTGCCTAGAACAGGGGTAGGCACATCACAAGTGCTCAGAAAGCCTTAACTGTCTTTACTGAGTGCCAAAGAGCAGGCTGCAAATGTGTGTGATTAGCCAAAGAATAGTTATAAACTTTATACTCTAAATTTTGGAATCTATTTACTTTAAGCCCTATTCTAATAGTCTTGGTTAACTTGAGTACAAGCCGAAGCCACTTAGAAATGGCAGAGTAGAAAGAGATTGGAAGCTTTTTGGTATTATAACAACCAGAAAGATGGGTAAAGTGTGTTTGACAGCAGGGAAAGGGACAGAAAAACAGCAAGAGCAAACACAACAAAAGTGCATACTTTCAGGGTTTTTGACATCAGGGAACTTAGCTCCAGCAACTTCAATAGGCATAGGTGCTTCTTGGCATTTCATAAATGAAATAACCAATGTTCATAATAATGACTCTAATATCAAGAAAATGTTTTACCAGCACTTTGAGGAAGCAGGAAAGTGTTTTAGAATGATGTCCATCCAGAATAGTAAAACTGCAGAGGAGCTTCTTAGAGTAAATCCTCCAGGTTTCTGGACAGCTGATAGTTTCATTGATCTAATTAAACATGTGGCTTTTTTGTTTTCCTGTGCATAATTGCATATCATTTCTCGCTATCACCTGATAATGAGCAATCCTTACTATTCTCATTTTACGACCTGATTTTATGTTGAGATCTCCACACCTTTCGTGGCATTAGTCATCACTGCCTGCCTAGGTTTACTTGCTCCCTAAGCAAACATGAAATCTCTATGATAAATCATAAAAAGAAGAACTTCCAAGTCATTTCAGTTGAGCTCCTGAGATGGGTTTGGCCATCCCATGACTGTCACTAAGAGGATTCTCACTCCAGTGGCACACAAGCCCCAGACACTTTGGACACTGTCTGTACCTGCTTCCTCGACAGCATGTTCCTGTTCTTGCATATGAACCACTGACACTCACAGTGCTTCCACAAACATTGGGCTAACAACAAAATTACTGGCCTGGGACATGACATCAACACCTTTGGAGAATAACTAAAGAACTTGATAGTTCATCTTCTAAACTCTCAGGAATGCCACCATCAGAGCCTAATTAGATGTACTGTCTAATCTAGACAGAGCTGCTGTCTAGAGCAACAGACTTCCATTGTGAAATTGGGACGCTCACAGCAGGCACAGTGGGTCAGCAGCTGCCACATGAGTGAGACACAGAATGACAGAGAGGGAGAGAGAGCAGAGAGATACATATACAGGCAGAGACAAAAAGAGACAACATGCCAGTGTGCTCACAGGGTCGTCCTGTTTAGTCCAGGCTGCTACAACAAAAATACCATAGACTGGAAGGTTTAAACACATTGATTTCTCACATTTCTTAGTCTGGGAAGTCCAAGGTCAAAGGCATAGGCAGATTCAGTGTCTGGTGAGGGCCCATTTCCTGGGCCCATAGACAACGCATTTCCCATAGACAACCGTCTTCTCATTGTGTCCTCACATGGAGGAAGGGGCAAGGGAGCTCTCTGGGGCCTCCTTATAAAAGCACTGATCTCATTCATGAATGCTCTGCCCTCATGACCTAATCACCCCCCCAAGACCCCCCACCTCCAAATACCATCATATTGGGGTTTGGATTTCAACATATGATTTGAGAGGGGAACATAAATACTCAGTCTATAGCATATCCAAAACCTTTTTCAGAGTTAAAAGCAGAATCTGCCTCATTTTTCTACTGATTTGTAAGCTCCTCGGGGGCAGAGCTGGGTTTGCTTGCAACTACACTAAGCAAAAATTTATGAGGAGGGAAACAGTCATGATAAGCAGGCAGTCCTTAATTCATATTTTAAAACAAAGAACAAAGGACAGTAATGTCCTAAAAGAAATGTTCCTGACATTGCTACAAGGATTAAAATAGCTGTTAATTTTGCATAGGTTTAATTTTCCCCAGTTCCTGGATGTTACCTCCTTTTAAGTCATCTGGTTTTTTTGGCCTAAGGGCTCAAAAGGCTGTATTAGATTCCATACATACTAATGGACAGCCAGTTGTTTTAACTGTACTGAATTAATTATCCCTTCTTTATCTTCTATTATCATGCACAGCCTTCTAAAGTCATCTATTTTTCTACCAGTAGTATTTCCGGTTCCCTTTTATTCTAGATGGCATCAGCACATTTTGAAATATACAGATCTAGAGGTAAAACAACTGAAATGTACAAGGAAAAGCAGACAGTAGCCTAGTATTTCAGATTGTTACTTTTTTATCTTATTTTTTTCTATTCCATATTTTCTTTTCTCGTTTTTATATATTTTTAAGACATGAAATAAAACGTGCTGCAGCTCAGAAATGAGTAAATTCAAGACAACAGTTGAGTAACAATCTTTAGAAACTAATATTTATCTGAATTTAAAACTGTAAATTAGTTTATCCCCAAAATAAATTGGTCAGATATGAAAAAAAGAAAAGGATTATGAAGCATTCTAACTTTTGATTTGAGTATGAACATGTTGGCTAATTTGTATTTTTATCTGCCAATCTAGATGCAATCACACTTTTAAAAGCAGATTCCTGTAATTTGCTTTTCTATAAAATGTCACCAATGCATTAAGTACTTTGAAATCAGTCTTTGTAAATCAATCTGCATTTATTAGATTTGTTTAAAGGATAGCATTAGAATTCCATGCCAAGATTTAATTTGGTTTTAAAATAACTCCCGGGCTTCCCTGGTGGCGCAGTGGTTGAGAGTCCGCCTGCCGATGCAGGGGACACGAGTTCGTGCCCCGGTCGGGATGATCCCACATGCCCCGGAGCGGCTGGGCCCGTGAGTCATGGCTGCTGAGCCTGCGTGTCCAGAGCCTGTGCTGCGCAACGGGAGAGGCCACAACAGTGAGAGGCCCGCGTACCGCAAAAAATAAACAAATAAATAAAATAAAATAACTCCCTACATGCAGAACATTTCCAAGGGCAGAGAGGCTAGTTCCCAATTATTTTCATGCCGGCAGTGCTAAATGTGTTTAATGACTCACCTACAAGCTGTGAGTTCTCTGAAGACCTCCCCATTCAGTGGAACACACAGTTTTTACCTTAGGCTATTTTACTGAAAAAAGAGGGAAATGGAGAATCATAGCCAAATGATAAGTGAAAGTTCTTACTTTGTTCTTGTCAACGGTATTACAGATTTGATCAACACGTTGACTGGCTTTTTGATTCAGACCTTGCAGAGGCAAGCATGTCTTAAACTCACACAGTGTTTGCACACTGGATGGATATTGCATTTTAAGTTTTCTGTACCACACACAGGTCTCTAGCAGGAGGCGCTGTCTCACCACCAGCTATAGATTCGCTATTCCCCAACATGATTCACAGTCTACAGGTTTTCTCCCGCTGTTTTCATGTAAGGTCTTTCTGGATTTAGTCCCTCACTCTTCACTAAAACTTGAGGTTAACATATGCACTTAGAAACTACGCTAAACCTCTTACGGCTATAGGCTAAATAAGAATAGAAAGCCAGTGAGATTAATTTACCAGTACAATTTTAAGACCAAGGTCACTTACTAGCTGATGGGATTGTTGCTTACTGCCATTCAGAGATAGAGTTTTCTGTAAAGGACAGAAGACAGTATTTTAGAGGGTAACCCTTGCCATATCATTAGCCATAAGTTACGCCTACATTATTGAGTGGTACAGTGGGGTTTAATGGAAGGAACTTAGAGTTGCAATCAGAAAGTCTGGGTTCTAGGCTTTGTTTACCACTTATTAATAACTACATTGAACGATTACTTCAGTTAAGTCTCAGTTTCCCATCTGTAAAATAGTATTAAGAGTATCTGCCTTCTCACATCTGAATATTGTGAAGATAAATTTAGATGACGAACATTGTTTTAAGCCATGGAAAAATTAAACATTCTGAGTATTGTTAAAGGAATTCTATGTACGAGAGGGAAATAGGCAGAGATAACCAGATAAAAGTAGTTAGAAGAGTTGTAGATGTAGTAGGCTGTAAAGTGTGGACTGCAGGTAAAGGAAGATATGGGGCTGTGTCTTCCGGCATTGTACCTGCCACTGCCCGCACCCACCCGCCCCACCCCCACTTTCTGTTCTTGTCTTTTGTCTCTCAAACCTGCATCTAGCCACACCCTCTGCCTGCTGGTTTTATCCCACTCTAGTTCCTGAGCTTATCTGGTCCCAGCCAAGCCCAAATTGCCAATGGACTTCAGAGCTGATCCAATGGGCCTAAGAACTGTATCCATGGTCTAATAATGGAAATGAACTGCCCCGTGTGGTCCCCAAGCCATCTTGCTACCAACCATACTTAGGAGCAACAGAATTATATTATTTCCTCCTGGAGTCATCTGGTCCCAACATGGCTCTCCTCCCCTAAACTTACTCCATTTCCCCCCCTCGATTCCCATGTTGACTCAGTTCATAAGTCTAGTTACTACTTTAGTCCCCATTCCTTAGTCCTAGCTGATTACCTGTTTAAAACCCCAGATCCTCAAAGAACTTGAGGCACTGGGGCCTAAATGAACTGCCTTAACAGGAATCGGAGAGGTTATGATTAATTTTCTGTCAAACATACCAATATAGACTTTCAATAGAAAATTTCTATTTCATAACTAGATTTAAATGAAGTGTTCAATCAGGTCATAGAAATTTAGAACTTATTCATTTGGAAGTATTACTTGAAACCATTAGAGTAGATGAGATTTCTTATGCAGAGTAAAAAGAGAGAAGATGAGATAATGAGGACTCAGCCCTTGGGAATATTCAGTTAGGAAATATGAGGAATATCCTGTAAAAATCTTCAAAAACCATTCTCTGAGGAAGTCCCCCTTCAGACTCTTTCTATATGTCTGCCAGAAGAATGCTCAGAGGCATTGACTTCTTATCGCCATTAATATTCATTAATCACCAATTTTTAGACTAAAGGAAGAATGGATACTGATGTTGGCAGAGGAAGATGATGAAAGTTTTTAAGGGGCCAAGAAAATCCGTTGTGGAAGGAAAACTTCGTATAGATCAACAATGCAAGGACCTGAGATCCAGAAACTGTTTGATCATATAAATTATGCTTTAAAAAAACCTGCATAATGATTACTTGAAATAAAGAGAATTCTTACACTGGATACAATATTTATATCTCAAAATCAGAAATCTTGCTATATAAAATATTAACTAGTCATAAGATAATGGGAAAAAAGATTTATTTTTAATAGGCCATAGAGTACATCTAATTAATTACAAAAAAATAACTATAATATACTAGATATATTTGAAGAAAAATTTTAAATAATAATATAGGTCACTAATGAAGCCCTGAACATATAGAAAAGCATATTTTGGTCTTGGGTAGAAAGACTTATATATATATACATATATATGCAATTCTCCCTAACCACAAACCCAACAAAGTACAAATAAAACTTGAGTGGTAGGTACTGAATTGAAACCTAATTCTAAGTTTGAATAAGAATTATACACACGGCTTCCGGGAAGATGGAGGAAGAGTAAGACGCGGAGATCACCTTCATCCCCACAGATACACCAGAAATACATCTACACGTGGAACAACTCCTACAGAACACCTACTGAAGGCTGGCAGAAGACCTCAGACCTCCCAAAAGGCAAGAAACTCCCCACGTACCTTGGGTAGGGCAAAAGAAAAAAAGAAAAAACAGAGACAAAAGGATAGGGACGGGACCTGCACCAGTGGGAGGGAGCTGTGAAGGACAAAAGGTTTCCAAACACTAGGAAGCCCCTTCGCGGGCGGAGACTGCGGCTGGCGGAGGGGGAAAGCTACGGAGCACCGGCGGAGAGCACAGCAACAGGGGTGCGGAGGGCAAACCGGAGAGATTTCCGCACAGAGGATCAGGGCCGACCGGCACTCACCAGTCCAAGAGGCTTGTCTGCTCACCCACCGGGGCGGGCGGGGCCTGGAATTCAGGCTCTGGCTTCGGTCCGAGCGCCGGGCGAGGACTGGGGTTGGCGGCATGAACACAGCCTGCAGGGAGTTAGTGCGCCACGACTAGCCGGGAGGGAGTCCAGGAAAGTCTGGACCTGCCGAAGAGGTAAGAGACTTTTTCTTCCCTCTTTGTTTCCTGGTGCGCGAGGAGAGGGATTAAGAGCCCTGCTTAAAGGAGCTCCAGAGACGGGCACGAGCCGCGGCTAAAAGCGCGGACCCCAGAGACAGGCATGAGACGCTAAGGCTGCTGCTGCCGCCACCAAGAAGCCTCTGTGCGAGCACAGGTCACTGTCCACAACCCCCTTCCGGGGAGCCTGTGCAGCCCACCACTGCCAGGGTCCCGGGATCCAGGGACAACTCCCCCGGAAGACTGCACGGCGCGCCTCAGGCTGGTGCAACGTCACGGCAGCCTCTGCCGCCGCAGGTCCGCCCCGCCTTCCGTGCCCCGCCCCCCCTCCCCCCCTCCCCCCCCCCCCCCGGCCTGAGTGAGCCAGAGCCCCCGAATCAGTGGCTCCTTTAACCCCGTCCTGTCTGAGCGAAGGACAGACGCCCTCCAACGACCTACACGCAGAGGCTGGGTCAAATCCAAAGCTGAGCCCCCGGGAGCTGTGAGAACAAAGAAGAGAAAGGGAAATCTCTCCCAGGAGCCTCAGAAGCAGCGAATTAAAGCTCCACAATCAACTTGATGTACCCTGCATCTGTGGAATACATGAATAGACGACGAATCATCCTGAATTAAGGAGGTGGACTTTGAGAGGAAGATTTATGGTTTTTTCCCCTTTTCCTCTTTTTGCGAGGGTGTATGCGTATGCTTCTGTGTGAGATTTTGTCTGTATAGCTTTGCTTCCACCATTTGTCCTAGGGTTCTATCCATCCGTTTTTTGTTTGTTTAAAATTTTTTTCTCTTAATAATTATTTTTTTATTTTAATAACTTTATTATATTTTATCTTACTTTATTTTATTTTACTTTATCCTCCTTTTTTTCCTTCCTTCCCTCCTTCCTTCCTTCTTCCCTCCCTCCTTTTTCTTTCTTTCTTTCTTTCTTTCTACTTCTACTAATTCTTTCTTTCTACTTTTTCTCCCTTTTATTCTGAGCCGTGTGGATGAAAGGATCTTGGTGCTTCAGCCAGGAGTCAGTGCTGTGCCTCTGAGATGGGAGAGCCAACTTCAGGACACTGGTCCACAAGAGACCTCCAAGATGCACATAATATCAAATGGCAAAAATCTCCCAGAGATCTCCATCTCAACACCAGCACCCAGCTTCACTCAATAACCAGCAAGCTACAGTGCTGGACATCCTATGCCAAACAACTAGCAAGACAGGAACACAAACCCACCCATTAGCAGAGAGGCTGCCTAAAATCATAATAAGTCCACAGATACCCGAAAACACACCACCAGACGTGGACCTCCCCACCAGAACGACAAGATCCAGCCTTATCCACCAGAACACAGGCACTACTCCCCTCCACCAGGAAGCCTACACAACCCACTGAACCAACCTTAGCCACTGGGGACAGACACCAAAAGCAACGGGAACTACGAACCTGCAGCCTGCGAAAAGGAGACCCCAAACACAGTAAGATAAGCAAACTGAGAAGACAGAAAAACACACAGCAGATGAAGGAGCAAGATAAAAAACCCAGCAGACCTAACAAATGAAGAGGAAATAGGCAGTCTACCTGAAAAAGAATTCAGAATAATGACAGTAAAGATGATCCAAAATCTTGGAAATAGAATAGACAAAATGCAAGAAACGTTTAACAAGGACCTAGAAGAACTAAAGACGAAACAAACAATGATGAACAACACAATAAATGAAATTAAAAATACTCTAGATGGGATCAATAGCAGAATAACTGAGGCAGAAGAACGGATAAGTGACCTGGAAGATAAAATAGTGGAAATAACTACTGCAGAGCAGAATAAAGAAAAAAGAATGAAAAGAACTGAGGACAGTCTCAGAGACCTCTGGGACAATATTAAACACACCAACATTCGAATTATAGGGGTTCCAGAAGAAGAAGAGGAAAAGAAAGGGACTGAGAAAATATTTGAAGAGATTATAGTTGAAAACTTCCCTAATATGGGAAAGGAAATAGTTAATCAAGTCCAGGAAGCACAGAGAGTCCCATACAGGATAAATCCAAGGAGAAATACACCAAGACACATATTAATCAAACTGTCAAAAATTAAATACAAAGAAAACATATTAAAAGCAGCAAGGGAAAAACAACAAATAACACACAAAGGAATCCCCATAAGGCTAACAGCTGATCTTTCAGCAGAAACTCTGCAAGCCAGAAGGGACTCGCAGGACATATTTAAAGTGATGGAGGAGAAAAACCTGCAACCAAGATTACTCTACCCAGCAAGGATCTCATTCAGATTTGATGGAGAAATTAAAACCTTTACAGACAAGCAAAAGCTGAGAGAGTTCAGCACCACCAAACCAGCTTTACAATAAATGGTAAAGGAACTTCTCTAGGCAAGAAACACAAGAGAAGGAAAACACCTCCAATAACGAACCCAAAACAATTAAGAAAATGGGAATAGGAACATACATATGGATAATTACCTTAAATGTAAATGGACTAAATGCTCTCACCAAAAGACAGATTGGCTGAATGGATACAAAAACAAGACCCATATATATGCTGTGTACAAGAGACCCACTTCAGACCTAGGGACACATACAGACTGAAAGTGAGGGGATGGAAAAAGATATTTCATGCAAATGGAAACCAAAAGAAAGCTGGTGTAGCAATTCTCATATCAGACAAAATAGACTTTAAAATAAAGACTTACAAGAGACAAAGAAGGACACTACATAATGATCAAGGGATTGATCCAAGAAGAACATATAACAATTGTAAATATTTATGCACCCAACATAGGGGCACCTCAATACATAAGGCAAATACTAACAGCCATAAAAGGGGAAATCGACAGTAACACATTCATAGTAGGGGACTTTAACACCCCACTTTCAGCAATGGACAGATCATCCAAAATGAAAATAAATAAGGAAACACAAGCTTTAAATGATACATTAAACAGAATGGACTTAATTGATATTTATAGAACATTCCATCCAAAAACAACAGAATACACATTTTCTCAAGCGCTCATGGAACATTCTCCAGGATAGATCATATCTTGGGTCACAAATCAAGCCTTGGTAAATTTAAGAAAATTGAAATTGCATCAAGTATCTGTCCTGACTACAATGCTATGAGACTAGATATCAATTACAGGAAAAGATGTGTAAAAAATACAAACACATGGAGGCTAAACAATACACTACTTAATAACGAAGTGATCACTGAAGAAATCAAAGAGGAAATCAAAAAATCCCTAGACACAAATGAAAATGGAGACACGATGACCCAAACAAAACCTATGGGATGCATCAAAAGCACTTCTAAGAGGGAAGTTTATAGCAGTACAATCCTACCTTAAGAAACAGGAAACATCTCGAATAAACAACCTAACCTTGCACCTAAAGCAATTAGAGAAAGAAGAACAAACAAACCCCAAAGTTAGCAGAAGGAAAGAAATCATAAAAATTAGATCAGAAATAAAGGAAAAAGAAATGAAGAAACGATAGCAAAGATCAATAAAACTAAAAGCTGGTTCTTTGAGAAGATAAACAAAATTGATAAACCATTAGCCAGACTCATCAAGAAAAAAAGGGAGAAAACTCAAATCAATAGAATTAGAAATGAAAAAGGAGAAGTAACAAGTGACACTGCAGAAATACAAAAGATCATGAGAGATTACTACAAGCAACTCTATGCCAATAAAATGGACAACCTGGAAGAAATGGACAAATTCTTAGAAATGCACAACCTGCCAAGACTGAATCAGGAAGAAATAGAAAATATGAACAGACCAATCACAAGCACTGAAACTGAAACTGCGATTAAAAATCTTCCAACAAACAAAAGCCCAGGACCAGATGGCTTCACAGGCGAATTCTATCAAACATTTAGAGAAGAGCTAACACCTATCCTTCTCAAACTCTTCCAAAATATAGCAGAGGGAGGAACACTCCCAAACTCATTCTACGAGGCCACCATCACCCTAATACCAAAACCAGACAAGGATGTCACAAAGAAAGAAAACTACAGGCCAATATCACTGATGAACATAGATGCAAAAATCCTCAACAAAATACTAGCAAACAGAATCCAAGAGCACATTAAATGGATCATACACCATGATCAAGTGGGGTTTATTCCAGGAATGCTAGGATTCTTTAATATATGCAAATCAGTCAATGTGATACACCATATAACAAATTGAAGGAGAAAAACCATATGATCATCTCAATAGATGCAGAGAAGCTTTCGACAAAATTCAACACCCATTTATGATAAAAACTCTGCATAAAGTAGGCATAGAGGGAACTTACTTCAACATAATAAAGGCCATATATGACAAACCCACAGCCAAACATCGTCCTCAATGGTGAAAAACTGAAAGCATTTCCACTAAGATCAGGAACAAGACAAGGTTGCCCACTCTCACCACTCTTATTCTATATAGTTTTGGAAGTTTTAGCCACAGCAATCAGAGAAGAAAAGGAAATAAAAGGAATCCAAATCGGAAAAGAAGAAGTAAAGCTGTCACTGTTTGCAGATGACATGATACTCTACATAGAGAATCCTAAAGATGCTACCAGAAAACTACTAGAACTAATCCATGAATTTTGTAAAGTAGCAGGATACAAAATTAATGCACAGACATCTCTGGCATTCCTATACACTAATGATGATAAATCTGAAAGTGAAATCAAGAAAACACTCCCATTTACCATTGCAACAAAAAGAATAAAATATCTAGGAATAAACCTACCTAAGGAGACAAAAGACCTGTATGCAGAAAATTATAAGACACTGATGAAAGAAATTAAAAATGATACAAATAGATGGAGAGATATACCATGTTCTTGGATTGGAAGAATCAACATTGTGAAAATGACTCTACTACCCAAAGCAATCTACAGATTCAGTGCAATCCGTATCAAACTATCACTGGCATTTTTCACAGAACTAGAACAAAAAACTTCACAATTTGTATGGAAACACAAAAGACCCCAAATAGCCACAGCAATCTTGAGAACGAAAAACGGAGCTGGAGGAATCAGGCTCCCTGACTTCAGACTATACTCCAAAGCTACAGTAATCTTGACAGTATCGTACTGGCACAAAATCAGAAAGATAGATCAATGGAACAGGATAGAAAGCCCAGAGATAAACCCACGCACATATGGTCACCTTATCTTCGATAAAGGAGGCAGGAATGTACAATGGAGAAAGGACAGCCTCTACAATAAGTCGTGCTGGGAAAACTGGACAAGCACATGTAAAAGTATGAGATTACATCACTCCCTAACACCATACACAAAAATAAGCTCAAAATGGATTAGAGACCTAAATGTAAGGCCAGACACTATGAAACCCTTAGAGGAAAACATAGGCAGAACACTCTATGACATAAATCACAGCAAGATCCTTTTTGACCCACCTCCTCGAGGAATGGAAATAAAAACAAAAATAAACAAATGGGACCTAATGAAACTTCAAAGCTTCTGCACAGCAAAGGAAACCATAAACAAGACCAAAAGACAACCCTCAGAGTGGGAGAAAATATTTGCAAATGAAGTAACCGACAAAGGATAATCTCCAAAATTTACAAGCAGCTCATGCAGCTCAATAACAAAAAAACAAACAACCCAATCCAAAAATGGGCAGAAGACCTAAATAGGCATTTCTCCAAAGAAGATATACAGAGTGCCAACAAACACATGAAAGAATGCTCAACATCATTAATCTTTAGAGAAATGCAAATCAAAACTACCATGAGATATCTCACACCAGTCAGAATGGCCATCATCAAAAAATCTAGAAACAATAACTGCTGGAGAGGGTGTGGAGAAAAGGGAACCCTCTTGCACTGTTGGTCGGAATGTAAATTGATACAGCCACTATGGAGAACAGTATGGAGGGTCCTTAAGAAAACTACAAATAGAACTACCATATGACCCAGCAATCCCACTACTGGGCATATACCCTGAGAATACCATAATTCAAAAAGAGTCATGTACCAAAATGTTCATTGCAGCTCTATTTACAATAGCCCAGAGATGAAAACAACCTAAGTGTTCATCATCAGATGAATGGATAAAGAAGATGTGGCACATATATACAATCGAATATTACTCAGCCATAAAAAGAAATGAAATTGAGCTATTTGTAATGAGGTGTATAGACCTAGAGTCTGTCATACAGAGTGAAGTAAATCAGAAAGAGAAAGACAAATACCGTATGCTAACACATATATATATGGAATTTAAGAAAAAAAAAGTGTCATGAAGAACCTAGGGGTAAGACAGGAATAAAGACAGAGACCTACTAGAGAATGGACTGGAGGATATGGGGAGGGGGAAAGGTAAGCTGTGAAAAAGCGAGAGAGAAGCATGGACATATATACACTACCAAACGTAAGGTAGATAACTAGTGGGAAGCAGCTGCATAGCACAGGGAGATCAGCTCGGTGCTTTGTGACCGCCTGGAGGGGTGGGATAGGGAGGGTGGGAGGGAGGGAGACGCAAGAGGGAAGAGATATGGGAACATATGTATATGTATAACTGATTCACTTTGTTATAAAGCAGAGACTAATACACCATTTTAAAGCAATTATACTCCAATAAAGATGTAAAATTATATATATATATATATAAAGAATTATACACGCAAAGATACAGAGGAAATTTTCGAAAAATAAAATTATTAGCTAGCCCTACCAAAACAACATGGATTCAATAAGAGAAAAGATGAGGCAATCAATGGGAAAAAATAGAGATCTTTTTGTGTTTTAGAACTCGGTGCAAATACAAATAGGAATTTAACCTGCAATAAGGTGGTATTGCAGATCATTGGGGAAAAGATTTATTCAACTGATAATTCTGGGACATTATTGTGGAAACACACACACACAACATCAGATCTCTAACTTACTCCTGACAGCAAAATAAATTCTAGATGAATCAAAGATTTAGCAATATGATTATCAAAATCATTAGAGAAAACAATGTAAAATTTCTTTAGAATTTTAGCATTGGAAAGTACTCTCTAAATATGACTAAAAATCTCAGAAGCCATAAATGAAAGGAAATTAAAGCAAACATTTTTGAAAATCTCACATGGCTCAAAACATAATAAAAACATTAAAAAATGAAAAATTATGAGAAAACATTTGTGACACACATCATATAAAGAAGATAATTTCCCTAATATGAAAATAGTTCCTATAAATTAGTAGGAAAATATAACCAAGTTGAAAAATGAACAAAGGCCAAATTTGAAAATTCAAATGAAAAATTTTTTTTTTTTTTTGCAGTACACAGGCCACTTACTGTTGTGGCCTCTCCTGTTGTGGAGTACAGGCTCCGGACGCACAGGCTCAGTGGCCTTGGATCATGGCCCCAGCCGCTCCGCGGCATGTGGGACCCTCCCGGACTGGGGCACAAACCCGTGTCCCCTGCGTTGGCAGGTGGACTCTCAACCACTGCGCTGCCAGGGAAGCCCTCAAATGAATTTTAAACATGAAAAGGTGCTCAGTCTTACTCATAAGAAATGTACATTAAAGCTACAAGTATATACCACTTTTCATCTATTTGATCAATGACATAAGAATGCTTCATAATTCACGAGATAGGTGAAGGTGTGAGAAACAGACTAATATATTGCTGGAGGGTATTTATTAATACAATTTTTATGAAGTGTTATTAGGCAATATCTATTAATAATATCTGTATGTACCCTTTGACCCAGCAATGCATCTTCTGAAGTTTATTTAACAAGTATAATTGCATATATGTGAAATGAACATATTTACAAGAATGTTCACTGTTGTGTGCATGTAAATCCAAAAGGATGAGAACATGTAAACATGAAAAAAAAAAAGAGCACTAAAAATGAAATATCAGAAAGGGAATGTAAAAGAACAATCCGGTTTAAAATTGCATCAAAAAACAATTATTTAGGACTAATCCTGACCAAGGAGGTGAAGACTTATATGCTGAGAACTCTAAAACATTAACAAAGGAAACTGAAGATGATTCAAAGAAATGGAAAGATATTCCATGCACTTGGATTGGAAGAATTAACATTGTTAAAATGGCCACACCACCCAAAGCAATCTACAGACTTAATGTGATCCCTATCAAATTACCCATCACATTTTTCACAGAACTAGAATAATCCTACAATTTATGTGGAACCATAAAAGTCCCAGAATTAGCCAAGAAATCCTGAGGAAAAAGAACAAAGCAGGAGGCATAACCCTCCCAGACTTCAGACGATACTACAAAGCTACAGTAATCACAACAGCATGGTATTGGCACAAAAACAGACATATAGATCAATAGAACAGAATAGAGAGCCCAGAAATAAACCCAAACACCTACAGTCAATTAATCTTTGACAAAGGAGGCAAGAATATACAATGGAGAAAGTGGTGTTGGAAAAGCTGGACAGCTGCATGTCAATCAATGCAGTTAGAACATACCCTCACATCATACAGAAAAATAAATTCAAAATGGCTTAAAGACTTAAATATAAGACATGATACAACAAAACTCCTAGAAGAGAACACAGGCAAAACATTCTCTGACATAAATCATACCAATGTTTTCTTAGGTCAGTCTCCCAAGGCAACAGAAATAAAGCAAAAATAAACAAATGGGACCTAATCATACTTAAAAGCTTTTGCACAGCAAAGGAAACCATAAACAAAATGAAAAGAAAACCTATGGACTGGGAGAAATTATTTGCAAATGATGTGACCAATGAGGGCTTAATTTCCAAAATATATAAACAGCTCATACAACTCAATAACAAAAAATCAAACAATCCAATCAAAAAATGGGCAGAAGACCTAAATAGACATTTCTCCAAAGAAGAAATACATATGGCCAATATGCACATGAAAAGATGCTCAACGTCACTAATCATTAGAGAAATGCAAATCAAAACTACACTGAGGTACCACCTCACACCAGTCAGAACAGCCGTCATTAAAAAGTCTACAAATAACAAATGCTAGAGAGGGTGTGGAGAAAAGGGAACCCTCCTATTGTTGGTGGGAATGTAAATTGGTGCAGCCACTATGGAAAACAGAATGGAGATTCCTCCAAAAACTAAAAATTGAATTGCCATATGATCCAACAATCCCACTCCTGGATATATACACAGACAAAACTATAATTCAAAAAGATACATGCACCCCAATGTTCATAGCAGCATTATTTACAATAGCCAAGACGTGGAAACAATCTAAGTGTCCATCAACAGATGAATGGATAAAGAAGATGTGGTACATATATACACAAGGGAATATTATTCAGCCATAAAAAGGAGTGAAATAATGCCATTTGCAGCAACATGGATGGACTCAGAGATTATCATACTAAGCAAAGTAAGTGAGAAAGAGAAAAAGAAGTACCATATAATATCACTTATACGTAGAATCTAAAATATGACACAAATGAACTTACCTATGAAACAGAAACAGACTCACAGACATAGACAACAGACTTATGGTTGCCAAGAGGGAGGGGGGGAGAGGGAGGGATAAATCGGGAGTTTGGGATTAGCAAATGCAAACTATTATATATATGTATAGCTGAATTACTTTGCTGTACACCAGAAACTA
Source organism: Pseudorca crassidens (assembly GCF_039906515.1). Taxonomy (NCBI): domain Eukaryota; kingdom Metazoa; phylum Chordata; class Mammalia; order Artiodactyla; family Delphinidae; genus Pseudorca; species Pseudorca crassidens. Next base: position 93,848,965 of record NC_090300.1, on the reverse strand, counting down.
ACAAAACACTGTAAATCAACTATACCTTAATAAAATAAATTTTTTAAAAAAGAAAGAAAAGCAAAAGCCTTATAAAAGAGAAAAAAAAAAGAAAAATGTAAATGTCCATCATAAGATGGATATTTACCTAAAATAAATTTGGGTATACCTACAGAGTCGAATAATAAAGAGCAGTTTAAAGACAATGAGACAGCGCTGCATATACTGATCCTGATATGGAATGATCTTGAAGATATATTAAATGGAAAAAAACAAAAGCATATTCTGGATGCTATTACATCCATATTTATATCCACATAATGATTTATATGGTTTTATATACATTGACTGATTTTGGATGAATTCGTAAGTAACTAGTAAAACCATGCCTCTTGAGAAGAGTAATTAAGTAACTAAAGACAAGAACGGGATGAAGACTTTTCACTGTACTGTATTCCATTTCACATGTTCTGCATTTTATACTATGTGCATGTACGTAAAATTAAAATTATACAATTACACAAACATTTATTAAATGTTTTATTGCTTTTGTCCAAAGTTGCAGACATTTCTAAACAAATAAAACAAACAGTTGTCAAGGAAAATGTAAAACACAATTCTTACATATATGTAATATGTATTCATATTATGCTTAGAAGATTGGTTCTTTTACTATAACTCAATAATAAAATTAACATATAAAATATATCTCAAAGTTCTTTTGGGATGTATATTATCTGCTTTACTGAGTACTGGCTGTAGTGGAGAAGGGGTATAATGTCTTTCTTTTTCAACTCAAATTTCAAAAGGAGGTGATTCTGTAGTTCTTTGGCTCTTAAAAACCACTGTTTTCCAGTTTTTACAATATTTTTAGTGAAAACAAAATTTAAGTCTAAATGACATTTCCATCTTTCTTAGCAGCTCACGGGAACTAGAGAACTCTAGAAATGGTTTCTGAAAGAACAGGAAGAGTTAGGGAATAGAACTGGGAAACATACAAATTGTAAACCAGTCTCCATTTCTAAAACATAAAATTTTCTTACTGTTAAACAAGATGAACTTTACAATAACAAGTGCAGAGGAGATATTTTTACAGAATCTTCTTTTTTTCTTATTAGCATTTTAAAAAATGGAATGTCTTTTCTTTTAATTTTGAGAAGTGCTTTCCTTTTTTTTGAAAGGAGACTATGTCCTGTACCTGCAGTCATTTTATTTAAAAGTCTTCTGAAAAAGGAGATTATCTTCTTTAAGCAGAGCTTCTAAATAACTGTCAATTTGCTCCAGGTCTCCTGCTGGACTGCCCTGGAAAAAAGAAGCAACAATCATAGGAGGGGAAGAAGCTACAGGGTTTATTCCTGTAATCTGGGTGGCCTTGGACCAGTCTTCCCTATGATTCATGTAGCAACAAAACCCAGCTTGCATTCGAATAATGCTTTTAACCTTTTGAAATGTTTTTGCATTTAATCTCATTTTATGCTCACAAGTGGTTAGGAACTTGAATCTTTTTTTTTTTTCTTTTCTTCTTCTTTAGTGGAAATTAGTTCAACTGTGCTTTTTGGGTTTTTTTTTTTCCCCCTTCTATATAATTACTTGTCATATTCCTAAAGCCCCCGCCCTCATCTCGTTTTTCTGTTATAGGCTCTCATGAATTTTTAGCCTTAGAGGCAAAACAGACGGGTAGGCAAATTCTAACTTCTCTGTTTCTCCTTTTTCCTCCGCAGCATCTTTTCCCACAACCTTTGGCTTGCTGCCCTGATCTGTCCCCTTTTCTCTTTCCCTCAGTTCTCTATTGGAGTAATCTCAAGCTCTCCTTCCTTGAGCTTCTTGATCCATGAACAGCTGGACAAATGCTCCCTCTTTACTGACCTAAGTCTCACTCCCTCAGGCCCAACCATGGGATCAACTCATTCTCCAACTGCGCTGATGGACAGGAGAATTTTTAGGAAGGACCTTCCAGAAATAATCCCAATGTTATTATTGTTTCCAATAAGTGTCTGGCACTATCATAGTTTCTCCATCCCTCATCTGGTTCCATTAAACGTGTTTTTGCTTTGCTCCCTTTGCCCTAGATTTGCTCAGTCTTCTAACAAGCCTGAATTGTACTGAGTCCCAGCTTTGTAACTAGGACGCTGTTTGGGTTTCCATGATACTGATATTCACTAGAATTTCCAAATATTCACTGACCCTGAGGAATGCCCTGTGTGATCCTTTCTGACACCGACAGCTCTCAGCCTGTTCAGTCTGGTCTAATCCTTTGGCTCCTGCTTTCTACCCTGTAGATTAGACTTCCTGCTAGGACTCCAGGTTGATCCTGTTCCCAGGTTCTTCATGTGCTGCCCCAACCGTCTGTTCCAGGTCCACCGCATCTCATGTGTCTGCTCTACTCCATGGTAGCTGCTCGCGCAATTAAAGGCACTGAAAATGTAAATTTCAAGTGGGGGATGAGAGTAAACATATCTGGGCAGGAGCCTTTTGAGTACCTCTCCAATAATACTGGATAAAACGTTTCACATTCTGTGGGCTAAAGCCCTTCACCTCTTTACTAAAGTTTGTGAATAAAACAAATTAAGTTAGTATAATTACTCTGGCTACTGTGAGGGAAGCCAGGGGTTTGACACAGAAGGAAGAGTAAACTACTATTCTTTCATTTTGTTTTTCCTAGCTGAACAGATTTGCTATTGTGAGAACCAAATAATTTTTATGAACTTTCTTGATAGACAGTGGCATTCCATTACTATGATAAAGAACTTCTTTGGTCTCTCTAGTTGTTCTTGTTAGTGAAACAACAGTCATCACTGAAACCCTACCATGTGTGAGGCTCCACCAGACCTTTCACAGGCAAAAACATTCACCACCCTCTGTAGCCACAAGAACCCAAAGGAGCTCCACTCAAATCCCACTCTCACAAATTGGCTTAGGTAGTACTGTTGACAGAAGGACAAATATAATTACCATTATGTGAAAATCGTTAGCTTTAATCATCCTTTTTATTTTAATAATGAAACATTTTAACTGTTGCCTAGACCACCCAAGAAGAGAGGGATCGTCTCTTTTGGCTATATACTTAATCAAAAATACTTTCTGTGTTTTTATTTTGTATTTTATATAAGAGAAATCCCAGCAAATCCAAAGATGTGTGGTTTTTGAAAGAGCAATGAACTCTCACACTGACTGAAAACCAGACAGTCGGCTTCAAAGTCCATGCTTATCATGTTCAATACTGATGCTCAGCAAGTTTCCTCGTCTGTCTCTCCGCGACCCCCTTCACGGGCAAAGCCGTCCTCCAGGCCTCCAGGCAGGTTTCTCTGGGAGACAGCTCCTGCCCTCTCTCCCTGCATGGCCCAGGAAGGACCTGTCTCCTGTTCCAGACTCAGGGCCTATGTCTGAGTTTTGTCTGGGTCCTGAGACAATTTTCTCCCCGTCAGACCCTATTTCCATATACTTTTTTAAAGCAGGCTAGATGATATCTAAGGAGCTTCCAGTTTACCATGACAATAAACTGAACCAAAGGCTAGTCTTGAGGCAGCCCAGAGAGTGCCCAGGTGTCCATCACCAGTGCTGGGGAAGCAACACAAAGTGCTGGGTGCTGAGTGTATGATGCCAAGTTGCTCCAGACACAGACCTGCCCTTGCGGGCCCCCAGAGAGCTCTCTGACCCCCTCTTAGGGAGCTTTCCTAGGAGTCCCACTGAACAACCTTCGTTTATACCCCAAGGAAAGCTGAGAAACACAGTCATAGTTCCTGGGCTCACTGTTGATTTCTCAATTTATTTCTAGCATCTACAGAAAGACTTTTCAACATTGGATATATATACTTTAATTTTTGATGTTTTCTCCCCAGCATTTGTATATGCTATAGTAGAAGATGGGTATTTCCTCACTGGCTCAATCTATCATAGAAGCCCAATTCTTTATGCATTCAAATATATAAATAAACAAGAAGAACAGTAATTCATAGTTACATGATATTTTCCTCTAAGATTAGAAGAGTCTGTTTTTTTAACCTCTGTATTAGGATAAAAATTAAAATATTTTGTTGTCTGAAAAAATTAGGAAAAATTTCCTACTGGAAATATGCTACTGAGGAGACAGCATGATCGAACTATACCAACAGCACAAGCAAAGCTTCTGATTTTTTAAAGGGAAAATATAATAGGCCTTTAAAACAGTGTTCTAATTTATACTTTCAAAGTTCATTTATTTGTGATTTCAATATCCATTAAGACAGAGTTAGGGCTCGGTTAAGTGACTCGTCCAAAGTCATAAGTGGATGACGACATTAGGAGAGGAAGCTAGCCCAGCGCTCTCTACACAATGTGTGTTCCTATTACTCAAATAAAATTTCATTTCTTACCAGCTGAAGTTTCTGCAATAATACTGTCAGTTTCACACGAAGATTATTCAGTTTGTCTTCAGTGACTTTTCTTTTTTTTTCACATTGTCCCAGGGATACTTCATTAAGCACTCCTCTTCTGTTTGCATCATAGATAATGGATTGCATGGTTTCCTTTAGTTTTTTTTCATATTGGACCATGTAAACATTACGGACCTGGGAATGTTTTAAAAACAGTTTTAGTATATTTTTAAAATATTACTTTCCTCCCTAATAGCAGAATATCATATTCCAATCCTACACATATATACCACGTGTCAACTCTGTACATATGTACTATGGGTGGTCTACATTTAAGATATGTTGATCCCTTAAGGAACTAACAATCTGATGGAAGAGGAAGAGAAAGAAGGAAAAATGCACAATAGTCCAGTAACTATAATATAAAGAGGCACGCCAAGGTCAGCTCAGAAACCCTTGCTTTGGAATAAAGAAGAAACCTAGTAATGCTTGAACTTGTTCTCCTACCAGGGCTACCGTATTCTTCAAGGCACAAAGGGGATAGGTGCCTGTGACTACTCGCCACAGCACCAGTAACTCACAGATGACGACAGAGTGTCCAGCCACTTGGGGCTTTAAATGTGTGATTTATAACTCAAGTCTGTAGCATCTGAAAAGCACAGAAGCTACAGTAAGAGGAATTCCTAGTGTGCCACTCTCCTTGGGTTCCCTAATCTGATGTAAAGAGTACGGTTATATACTAACGCATGTGACCTTTGCTAATTCAAGAGTCTTGGTTATTTTCCAAGAGCTCGTGTTGCACCTGAGACACTCACAGAATAGAAAGAAGTAATGGAGTGGCCAAATGCTTCAATTTCAAAATGACATTAATTGCCTGTATCAACATTTTGAGAGGGCCGGGGGATATTCTGAGAAAAGAGATACAGGGCAAATCCTGTTTTGATAAACATTTGAATGTTTCAGCAATAAGAAGATTTCTGTATTCTAATATGCTGGGTTGCCAGGAAAATTGTAAGGTAGCCTCATTTGTCTTCTGGGTCCACCCTGTCCCCCTTCACCCTCCTCCACTACACTCACTAATACATGCAGGCCCTTCCCCAACACTGCCACATCATCGCCTTTAAGCACTCATTGACCTCACACATTTCTCCTTTTTCTATAAAATTCTTTAAACAAACAAACAAAACCCCCTAAGTATACTGAATTCTGTTTAATAGACGTTCACCAACTACTTCCTAAATTTGAGGCACTGAATTTTATTATAGGTGATGCAGAGATATGTAAGATTCAGTCTTTGCTCTCAAGAAGCTTCTAGTCTACAGAATGAGATAATACAAGTATGCAAATATTGTATCTTTATGGGAGAAAATGTATTGTGCCCCAAGTAAGGCACAGATATTATTAGAGTTGAGAGGCGGGTGTGGAGTCTCCATTAAATAGAAGAGCATTAAAGTCCTGACTTAAGGTATTTGAGTTGGATTGACATCACTAATTTACCTCCAATTATGTATACTATTCATGTGCTACTAACTGAGAGGAATATTTGGGAGCAAGGACCCAAATACCACTCCACAGTAGTAAACAATGGCCATATATGTGTGCGTTTATATATATACACACATACATTCACACATATATATCATGTGTTGTATTAAAGGTGAGACTTAATTGTGAAATCTATAGATTGCCACGTAAAGAAATCTTAGATTTCTTTCGAGACTTACACTGCCTGGATGTTTGTGTGAGGGCACAAGGAATTAGACTCTGAAATCCTTGACCTGGCTCTGCCTCTTCTTACCTCATTTCCTGAGTTCTAGGCCTCGCCCTTCCAGGTATACATCAAGCTCCCTCCTGCCACAGACCCTTTGCCCTTGCTGCTGTCTTTGTTCAGCAGATTCAGCTCCAGATATACACAAGGCTCACTCTTGGTCTCAACCAGTATGAAAACATGGCTCAGATATTCCTTGCTCTCTGTATCTGAAATAGCCTCCCCTTCCCCAACACACCGTCACTGTCTATCCCCTGGCCTTGCACATTTTATGGCACATCACATTGTATGTTTATTTATGTTTTATTTAAGTGTTTGTTATCTATCTTTCCCTCGGGAACGTAACCTCAATGTAAAAAAAAAAATTGGTTTTGTACACCTCTCTATTTCCAACACCTGCCACAGGGCACTAAATAGTGAAGAGTTAGGACAGCAGATGTTCAGAATTAACAGCAAAGGGACTTCAAATACGAGGGCCAAACCTGCCTTGAAATGCAGGCTACATTCTGAGATCTTGGAGGGGCATCCTTTTTTGAACATGCTCAATTCAACCTACAAGAAGTTGATGGCTTAAAACTAAGGCGATAACCACCTCCTCCAAGAAGCTTCACAGGTGCTTCCCGTGGAGGCTTCTGTCAAACCCAGGAAGTGAGATCTCCCACGGCCTGAAGGTAGAGTAGGGTAAATAATTCAACACAGCTGGAATAATGAGGACAGAGTCATGGACAGTTCAGATGTCAGCAGCCAATTATAGTTCTTAGTTTTCAGAACTTCAGAATCTTATAAGCTTTTGCCATCCTAAACAACAGCCAGGAAACACTTTCTTGTAAAAAGCAACAACAATAATAAAACAAACCAAAACAAATAAAATTAAAAATATAAAAAACAATATTACCTAGAAAAATAACAGTATTGCTCATCAGCAATAAAAAGAAACACACGACTGATATACTTAATGGATCTGAAGGACATTAGGTTGAGTGAATAAAGCCAATCATAAAGTGACACCTACTGTATGATACCATTTTGATAACATCCCTCAATAAGTGGTACTGGGAAAAATGGACAGCTACATGTAAAGGAATGAAATTAGAACACTCCCTAACACCATACACAAAAATAAACTCAAAATGGATTAGAGACCTCAATGTAAGACCGGACATTATAAAACTCTTAGAGGAAAACATAGGAAGAACACTCTTTGAGATAAATCACAGCAAGATCTTTTTTGACCCACCTCCTCGAGAAATGGAAATAAAAACAAAAATAAACAAATGGGACGTAATGAAACTTCAAAGCTTTTGCACAGCAAAGGAAACCATAAACAAAACGAAAAGACAACCCTTAGAATGGGAGAAAATATTTGCAAACCAATCAACGGACAAAGGATTGATCTCCAAAATATATAAACAGCTCATGCAGCTCAATATTAAAAAAACAAACAACCCAATCCAAAAATGGGCAGAAGACCTAAATAGACATTTCTCCAGAGACATACAGATGGCCAAGAAGCATATGAAAAGCTGCTCAACATCACTAATTATTAGAGAAATGCAAATCAAAACTACAATAAGGTATCACCCCACACCAGTTAGAATGGGCATCATCAGAAAATCTACAAACAACAAATGCTGGAGAGAGTGTGGAGAAAAGGGAACCCTCTTGCACTGTTGGTGGGAATGTAAATTGATACAGCCATTATGGAGAACGGTATGGACGTTCCTTAAAAAACTAAAAATAGAACTACCATATGACCCATCAATCCCACTACTGGGCATCTACCCAGAGAAAACCCTAATCCAAAAAGACACATGCACCCCAATGTTCATTGCAGTACTATTTACAATAGCCAGGTCATGGAAGCAACCTAAATGCCCATTGACAGACGAATGGATAAAGAAGATGTGGTACATATATACAATGGAATATTACTCTGCCATAAAAAGGAACGAAATTGGGACATTTGTAGAGATGTGGATGGATCCAGAGACTGTCATACAGAGTGAAGTAAGTCAGAAAGAGAAAAACAATTATCGTATATTAACGCATATTTGTGGAACCTAGAAAAATAGTACAGATGCACCAGTTTGCAGGGCAGAAATTGAGACACAGATGTAGAGAACAAATGTATGGACACCAAGGGGGGAAAGCAGCGGGGGTGGTGGTGGTGTTGGTGGGATGAACTGGGAGATTGGGATTGACATGTATACACTAATATGTATAAAATAGATAACTAATAAGAACCTGCTGTATAAGAAAATAAAATAAAATTCAAAAATGAAAAAAAGAATGTTTATACAGCATGCTACATTCAAAATCATATTCAGTCTCTCAACGTTCACTATTTTGTAACCAGCAAACTGTATTTCCTTCAAGCACTAGCGGCCAGTTTAGCCAGTTTCCTGACTTATGCTTCTTGCTTTCTCAGGCTAACATCTCAATGAGGTTTCTAAAAAAGGTAACACTTTTGACAACTTTTAAAGCTCAATATAAAAGGACTTCTGGTTGTTTTAACATTTTAATTAAGGTGAGTATAGAATTGTAACAGGATGAGAGGCTTAGTTCTGCTGGTTAAACTCACTCTTGTAGAGGTATTTGCGGCAGATCAAAAATGGAATTCTTCCAAACCCCATTAATTCAGAATGGAATTAGGATTTGAAAGAAAGAATATTCAACTGAGATTTTAATTTTCTGCCTTGAATTTAAAAAGTCAGAGCTGTGGCAGCTCTGGAGCTCCAGAATCCTAATAAGTTTGCACAAAGTAAGGCAGGACTACAAAATCTATAGATTTTGCACCCTATTTACAAGAATATGCATGTGTTTGTGTGGGCAGACACTACAGCAGAAACAATCAGCTTTGAGTCAATGCACAATAGTAAGGTCCAGATGCATTCAAAGGTACTTATTGATGTTGCTAGGACATGAGAGGATTGCTAATTTCAAGGATTCAATAATCTAGTTGAGGAGAAAATAAAATACAGGAAACTACTGTAATGCAAGGCAGAAAATTTAATTAATGCTAAAGTAGAGTTTTAAGGTCCTCTCAGAACACAGAAGTCAAGATTAATTTCACACGGAGAGACTGAGGTAGGCTTGATGTAGAAGGTAGCATTGATCAGGCTGTACAAAGGGTGGGCAGGATTTCCAGAGGCCAACCGTGGACTGGGAGAGTGGAGAAGAGTATTCGGGGGGACAGCACGGGGAAACGCTCAGAGGCAGGCCAGTCTAGTAGGTTGGAGCAACTCTACTTTGGATGGAGCAGATGGCTTGCAAGAGGAAAGAATAAAAGATGGTGGTTCAGGTTGGGTTGCAAAGGACCACCAATGCTGTCATGAATCATCTGCTACTCTAATAGTTATGGACACTGCTGATGTGGTCAGGGCGGGTGACCAAAAAAGTTTGTGCTTTACAAAGGGTCCTCCCTTTATTAAACGTACACACCTTAAAGCAAGGTGCATAGAGTTAACCCTACATGGATTTCAATAAATGATTTCAATAGTTTTTATAACCATCCACTTAAAGCTACTAATCATTAATAAAGTCCTTAAAACCAGTTTCATGTGAAGAAAATCGTGATTCCAATTGTTCTGTATTTTGCTTGCAACATCTCCATTTCAACAGGAACTCATGGTCTCTTGACTGTTTATCTTGCTTTGATTCTTTGAATTCCATTTGCCCTGAACATTACGAGGATTCTACTCATCATCTATGCTAACACCTTGAATAAACACTTATTCAGTCTGGCCTCCAAGACCCAACAACTTGGCTCCATTACTGAGTGTAGACACTGAAAAAATATCATTTAGAAACAGACATGAAGGACATGTATAAGCTTGGATACGCTGAGATGTATGATAAACTAATTCTTAGCAAATTTCTAAGTTTTTTAGTGTAAATAGTTAAATCAGAGTTCCCTAACCAGTAGATAAGGATGTGTCAAGAGATCCAGGAACCCTACTGGTGATTTGTCAAGCTGGCTGCCACAGAGTTGGGACAATTCCTGGTGGGACAGTAAACAACCTGCCTACCGCATGCCCTCCCCACACCATATTTTACTGTCAGCATCTCCCCATATACATCTCACCATGTAATGTCAAGGTCTCTAGTAAGTAAACAATAATTCTTTTATGCCAATAGGCTGAGAAGCTGTAGTATACCTACTGCAAGTAATACTTGCAAACTTTATCATAAGGATGAAGTATTACAGTCTGGATAAGAATGAGATGGAATAAAGTGAGGTAGTGAAAAGAGCTCTGGAGTGGCACAAATCTGGGTTCCAATCCTGAATCTACTACTTACTTGCATCATGACATTGGAATGTTATCTTTCTGGTTCTCCATTTCCTCATTACTAACATGGAGATAGTGGCAGCTATACATCCCAAAGTTGTGAGAATTAAATGAGGTAACATATATAAAAGGCCTAGTTTAGTGCCTGGAGCTAGTGGCTCTTAATCAATCACAGTGTTAGATTTGCTGATGAAAATAATACTAGTAAAATAATAATAATAATAATAATAGTGCTAGAATAGGGTCAAAAATATGTTGGATAAAAGCTGTCTTTTACTCTAATTAGGAAATGACAACTAAGTCTTCACACCGAAAATGTTCAATTACTGCTTTTTCAACAAAAATGCTACTCAGAAAATAAATTCAATTTTCAGTTGAACAGTGATGAGAAATTAAGAACCACAATATTCCTTCATTTCCAGTTGCTTATCACAGGCCAGTAGGCACTCAGGCAGAAATATCAGAGGCAAATATATCAACAGGGGTATTACATTTAGGCACACCCTAAAATCCAAACACTTTGTGACACAGCCTTTCTAAGAAGAAATCTAGTTTAGGTTCTAATTTTCATTTCAAGTTTGCCTAGTTATATGCTTTGGGGAACTTACTTCCCAATTCTATTTCATTTATAAAACATGAATATTCAAACATATTCCATTCCCCACAAAAGAGATGAGGCGGCGCCTGTGCTTACAGCTGTGCTGTGCACAATTCCAGGAAGCATCATTCACCTCCCAGTCTTGCATATTATTATGAGAGTTTTCCAGAAGATGGCTGTAAGCATAAGCGCTTGGAAGAAGATGCTAGTATATGTGCTAGTGATAGAGCTGGTGCACCTGTTTGAGCAAACACAGGTGAAGTGTCAGCAGAAACCTAAGCATCTCAATATTGATCCTGGTGCCATGAAAAGTTCTAGACTGTTGTGGCCTCCATGAAGTATCTGGGAACCTCAGTGGCTGTACTGGCTCCAGTGCTAATCCCCTGTGTTAGTTGGGCCAGGTTCACATCTTGGAGTCTCAGTTCCCTTGATTGTGATTTAAGGAAGTTGAGGGCATATGATTTTTTGAGATATTTCTCTAGTAGAACTGAAGGACTCTATGGACTCTTCCCTGCCACCACCAAGGAAACCTTTAAGAACTAGATACACAGTATTATAAGAAAACTGTAAAAAAAAACAAAACAACAAAAACAAAAAACCATCTACCCAGAGAGAGAGAAAGGTTGTAATGAAACACACCAAAAAATACCAGTGATCTTGGAATGGTTTGGGACTATGGATGAATTTCTTAAAATTCCTTTTACTTTCTTTTATTAGCATTATTTTATAGCTGCTTTTAAAATAGAAAAATCATAAACTTAAAAAAAACTGTTGATAGAATTTAAAAAACCCAGAGAGATATCGAATTGTCCAAAATAATTAAAGACTTTTATACAAAAGATTTCTGATTTAGCACAGTGTCTCAAGGATCCAGTGAACCTATTGCTTAAAGACTCAGAATGTCATGTTTCCTGTTCAAAATATAGTCCTACTCCAAGTGTTTCATAAGCTTTATGGTTTGGAAACATTTGCATCTTTAAAATTCAAAAAGATGTTGCTTTGTGGCATCTGATATGCTACAGATTAATCTAAGTCTTGATAAGTAAATGCAAATTTGATTTCCTTTCAAACCTAACATTTAGAAATGTATATTATTTCTCCTTTGGAATACAGGATCATTTAGCATATAAATGATTACGTTGAAAGGAAGCTTACCTGGTTGAAACACATTTTCAGCTTCTTGTTTGTCTGTTCTGGGCATTGCTCCAGCTGTTTTCATAAATCATAACAGAACAGGATATTAACTTTTAGGGAATGAGCTGTCTACAGTAGAGTTATAACATGCAAGTACCTAGTATAAAAAAGCATCAAAGCCTAGAACTTGCCAACGTCGGTGCTGTGGGTCTTTTAAGCCAGGGTCTAATTATATTATACAACATGGTTTTAAAATTTTTCAGATGAAAAAGAAAATCAAGGTGAAGGAAAAGTAAATGACAAATAATAAAGCCGTTGGAGTCTAGATATCTTGGATGGGGACGCCACAGAAATAGACCGGGGAGAGTCACTGGCATGTGGGATAGTATTTAAAGTCAGAGACTAGCTGAGGTCACCTAGAAACAACATTTAATAGAGAGAAGAAAGTGGTCCAGGAACAAGCCCTCAGACACACCGACATTTAGAAACCAAATAGAGAAGGAGCTGCCAGCGCAGAGGACGGGAGGGAGGGAAGCAGGAAAATGAGAAGTGTGTTGTCATGGAAGCTACATAAAGAAAGTGCTTCAAGAAAGAAAGAGTGGTCAGCTGGGCTGAAGAGGTCAGGTAAGATAAGTGACTACTGCACTTGTCAGCACAGTGGTCACTGGTGGTTTGACAAGACAGTCCCAGTGACGCTGTTGAGTCAGAAGCCCCATGGGAAAGAATGAGGTGACAGTAGATGGTGAAGCAGCAGAAACAATGATGTAGGACTTCATCCAGGATCAGACGAAGACATATGGCACCTGTGCAAATTAATCTTGTGGTGCTCTTTTCACTGATAGCTTTTCACGTGTACCCATCCCTTCCACAAGCAACACCGAGCATGAGGGTGGCGAAGAAGGCCCCCACCCTCCTGTACCTGGCGGGGCTCTTCCAGTCCCGTGAGCAGCTCTGGCGGCCTGAGGCCTGCACCCCTCACTCAGCTTCACCACAGCCTGCTGTGACTCAGCAGCTCAGGGACCGCCCACTGTGGGCCAGTGCCAGGCTCACCCTGTGCACCCCAGGTAGCTGCTGATCAAAGTTTTCCTTCCCGTCATATATAGTATTGCCTCTGAGAGGAGATTTGGTAAATGCAATTTTCTTCATCTTTCCCTGTGACGTCTTAGTGATTCTAACCCAATCTTCACCTCAGTTCCTCATAAAAGGTAGCTGAGGAAGTGTATCTAAGGGATAGGAACTATTTTTGGTGCAGGGAGAGAAGTTAAGGACTATATCCTGTCTCTTTTCATCTCAGAGACTGACTACTCTCAGTCTGCACAATCTTCCCAGAGTTTATTTAAACCTTGGCCATGCTGGTTTCCCATGCAGCTTTAATTCCGAGTTACCCACTTAGTACAAAGATCCCCATCCTCATTCACTTAAGCTATCCTAGGTCCTCTCATTGGTAACCCTTTACATTTTTCTTCACTGAAGATTCAATTCAGGGTGTTCTGTCATTCCCTCAAAGTTCAAAAAAAGTCAGCTTGCCTCCAAACTTGCTGTAAGTTCCTCCAGAGACGTGTGGCCAAATTCTGATGGTAGACAATACTCAGGGAAAAAATACAGAAGAATCTCCCTAGGAATATAAGCACAGCAGAGATGAGAATATACCAGGAAAAGAGATGCAGCGCTCATGTGTCCGAACTGGCTCTATCTCCTGGGTTTTCTTAAATATCTTGGCAAAGACGAACATTTGTGCCTGCCAAGTAGTTTGTTTTTATAAGTGGCATCAAAGTGTTCTTCAAAGGGCATTGACTGGGGAGAGGGAGGTGGCCATGGCTATAAAAGGGCAACAGGAAGAATCCTTGTGGTGATGGAAGTCTTCTGTATCTTGACTGTGTCAATGTCAATATCCTAATTTCCATATTGTTCTATAGTTTTGCAAAATGTTACCATTGGGAGAAACTGGGTAAAGGGTACAGGGGATATCTCTGTACATTTATCTTAAAATAAAACGTTTATTAAAGCAAGCAAGCGTGAGCTCACAATGCCCGTCCATAACCAAGCAGTCCAGGAAAGCCTTGCACCTACCTGAATTTCTCCTCAGCAGAGAGCTAAGTCAGCATTGCAAAATTCCCGGAGGAAAAGAGGCTGACTACAGGCTTACTGACTTTTTCCCAAAGAAAACCAAAGAACTTAACTCTTCGGAGTAATTCTTTCATCAGGGCCTCCAGGACTACCCCTAGAAATCATACATGGACCCTGCTCTTTCCAGACAGCCATGGTCATTGTTCTGACACGTGCTTCCTTTTGTCAAAAGGCAGGAGCACCCCACCCTTCTAGTGTGATGGCTTTTCTAGGATTAATCCCCTAGATGACATACATTTCACTCCTGGGAGAATATGAAATCTAGAAATTTACAGTTACCACATCTTAAAAGTATATAGAGTGTTTTATGTTGAAGTGTTCCAAGAACTTCATGTATATTACCCAAGGGACTTACAAAATTTTTCAATTATAAAATAACATGGCACACAAAGGATAAGACAGCTATTTCTTATATAATTTACATTCCTAGTATTTTATTATTTGTGGCAATATTCATTTGTAATTTTAAGGAGATTCAATCCAAAAAGTTAAAAATCCTCAGCATTTCACAACATCAAATGTAACACACACACACACACACACACACACACACACACACAGTCCTCAGAATTATTTGCCTGGCTGGTAAGAAGATGAGTAGGGAAGAGGCAGGATGAGAAAGGGCTTCTGGGTATTTGAGCTGAGCAGAAATCAGATGGTATAGAAAGAAAAGCTTCAAGTGGAGTCTCTGGGAAAGGAGGCCTGTGGTCAAGTTTACGGTAGGTTTCGTGGAGGAGAAGTGGTGAGAGGTATTTTTAAATACAAACCACCTCTTTCCTCCCCTAAATCCAGCCTCCCTTCCTCCAATACAGGGTTGAAACCCCTGTACTGGTCCTGAGTATTGGTCCCTTTCATGGTGGGTATAAATTCTGTGGGGTTTAGATTTAGAGCTAATCAGCAATCTTCCAAGGAAGTATTTCTAGAAAAACAAATATTCGGAGGTGGTGGCATTTGGTGGGGAGTGGGAAAGGGTGAAGGGGCAGGTTGGGGAGAGACAAAGCTCTGAATCAGTTCTGGATTATTCTCAGTCTGTGAAATCTCTACATCAAAATTTACATGAAACACCATTATAGTCTGAATAATGTCTCACACGTGTGTACTATTATTTCTAAAGACAGGTAAAGAGACAAAGACACACAGAGAGAAGGAGAGATTATTTTAAAGTGAAACACTTTAGGTAAAGGTTTTATTGGAATCACTTGTCACAAGTAGCTCATCATGTTGTACTTTCTCAATACCCTCAAGCTCATTAATTCCACAGACATTCCCTGAATGCTACTAAAACAAAGCCTTTATCTAGGGCACCTTCCAGAGCCTGGCGTCGTGCCCCATGCTAGGAACCCAATACATTCTTATTACACTGAATTCAGCCTAGTAGGGAACGCAGACAAGGAAGAAAACTATTCCAATACACTGTGACAGAAGCTAGAATGGGAATGCAGCACCATGGCTACCTAGAAGCGGGTCCCAAATTCGTATTTGGGAAACCCCAAAGGAAGGGTAGGAGTCAGCTAGCTGTGTGGGGCAGGGGGGTACAGCCTGTGAAGGAAGAATGCCAGGCCAACTGCACTATATATTGGGGAACTGAGTATTTTCTGACGGTATTGAGCACCCTGGTCAGAGTCATCCATTCTTTATAAAGTGCTGGAAATGTGCTGGGTGTTGCTATAGGCTTCATATACAAAACTTCATGTCATCTTTATGGAAGCTCTCTTTTTTTTTTTTTTTTTTGGCGGTACGCGGGCCTCTCACTGTTGTGGCCTCTCCTGTTGCGGAGCACAGGCTCCGGACATGCAGGCTCAGCGGCCATGGCTCACGGGCCCAGCCGCTCCGCGGCATGTGGGATCCTCCTGGACTGGGGCACGAACCCACGTCCCCTGCATCGGCAGGCGGACTCTCAACCACTGTGCCACCAGGGAAGCCCTATGGAAGCTCTTTGATTAAGGACTTATTCCTATTTTGAACCTCTCTGGTTCCCTAATTGTTAAGGATCCTCATCTCCACGCCCACCTGTACTCTCCTTTGCCCCTCTCCCTCCAAGACCTTAGTATCCACCTTTGTACTCTCTCCTCCATCTCACTTCTTCTAAAAGGCTCTTCCCTTGGGGATTCTGTCCCACGAGACTGACTGGAGAGGAAGACAAATTATCCTGCTCCTGTAGTCTCTAAGCACAAACGCACAGACCTCCGCATTTTCCTTTTCTTGAAAAATTAATCCAGGAAAACTGTTAGATCCTCTTAAAAACTGTAAGCTACCAAAAATCATAAATGTGGGGGCTGAATGTAGATGCTTAAGAACTCTTTAAAAATTCCTTCATTTATTGTCTTGAGTCCCTTTCTTCGATGCAATTCTTCAATGACACCTTCTTTTGTTCCTGAGGAGGGTATATATAATCAAACTTCTCTCCACCCTCAAACTTCAGGTTTCCTTTAAGACAGAAACAGTGATCCTCTAATTCACAAAAGGTCCTTCAACGATGTGCTCAGCACAGAACTATAGGAATAACCTGGTATCTGGAGTATCGAAATGGATACTGTGTATTTTGGAGGGACTCAAGAACCAAGTGCTACCATTCAAGGGGAGTCTTTTCTTACCAAGAACACCCCTTCTTCCCTTGGAGCTTTTATTCATAGTTCCACCTCCAAACTTGCTAATAAAATCAGGAATTTGTCTTTATTAACATTATCTCTCTTCTTGGGGATTCAAGAAATAAGTAACCTGAAGATCTTCCAGAGCTATTGTTTGCACCCAGAACTGTAATAGGTTCTTGGCTATAATGCCCATTTCAGTTGAATTCCTACAGAAACCATATCCGTATCTACAAGTTTGAGTTGGAAATTTTTATAGAGTTCAACTAGTTGAGCTACGACACTAAATCAGCTCTGTCTCCATATATGACGACCAAGCTTTGAAAAGCTCCAGCTAAGGGCCATTTCCTTTTCATTCCATGGTCATATCCTTTCTCAACAGGGTAATTTTTCCTTAAGAAAAATCTTTCTTGCATTAATATAACTCTGCTCTTTCTAGGCATGAGCAGAGATACACAGAGGTTCCTGGTTATCCTGCTGTTCTTTTTAAAGAGTAAACTAGTTAATAATAAGCTTGGTCTTGGCTAAGGAGAAGAGCAAGCCTCCTACCTGAGGTAGAGCGAAACTCTCTCCTTCAACCCAGTGAAAGGCTATGGAAATGGCATGGCTCCACTTTCTAAAACCAGGAGTCAGGTCCTGGTTTTTGATAGACCTCAATTGCTAATTTTTTTGTGTGTGTGTGGTCTTTTCTTTTGCTTCAGTAACTGGCAGCAACCTGTAAAAAGTGACTTTCTTTTTAAAATTTATTTTTGGTATTTTTAAAAGTTAAGATAACATGAAGCATGTTTGCACTTTTGTAGAGGTGAAATAAATGAAGCCTGACTTATATCGAGTTTACATATACAACGATAAACTAAAACAAGGCATTATAGGTTAGTATTTGTGAGTAAGGACTATGAGACCACACTGCCAATATTCAAATCCCAGCTCTACCACGTAAGAGTTATGTAATGCTGGGCAAATTACTTAACCTCTGCATACCTCAATTTTCTCATCTGTAAAATGGGGATAATAAAAGTATCTATTTATAGGGTTGTTGTAAGGTTTAAGTGAGTTAACATATGCAGAGCCCTTAGGACAGTGCCTGGCACATAGTAAGTGCATAAAAAATATTATTATTGTTGTTGTTGTTGTTGAAAGTGATTTGAGATTTGATACTGCTTTAATATTTAGGACCATTTGGTAAAATTTAACAATCTGGATCTCAGTTTACCTTATTTACCTCTGATTTATTCACACAACTCAGTTGCACCCCATTATTTGAAAATACTTTAACATCCAGTAGTACTATTCACTGCTTTTTACATTAATCCCTTTCAATTTAACTAAAATTATTTTTGAAAATCTACTAATACACATTGGACACTGTGGAAAATTCAATCTGTTTTCAAAGGAGTTACTACATTTGGGGATTAAATAAATTAATACACATAAAACAAAACATAATGCAAGACAGGAAAATGTTAAACTGAGCATAATCGGGTGATAAAAAAGGATAATAAGAACGACTATTTTTTATTAATTTATAACATGAAACTAATAGAAGAGGCCCATTTAGCAGTGTAGGAAGGGATAAGGATGATGTCATGTTCAAAGTGAACCAAGTGGAGGGAACACTCCACACACTTCAAAGGGCCTGACTGCTCTCTTATCTGTGACAAGCAAGGCAAGTCTGGTGAACAATCGTGAGTGTAAAGAACATGGTCCCCTCCACACTGTACATGGCCAGCCATAATCTTCATGCCTGGAGGAATTTAAAGTCTAGTAAACACAAGGACTAATATGTGGACCAGACAATAGAATAGTGCAATACAGGGAAGAAAACATAAAGAAGACAAGAAATCTGTTTTCACTGGTGAAATGTGAGAAAACATATGACATGCTGCCAAAGGCAAAAGAGAAAATTGGTAAATGAGGAGCTCCTTTTGTTCCAGTTAAAGCCTTGTGTTGTGTACAATTCTTTTCCCACTGAATATTTTTATAAAACAATCACCACAAAAAAATTCAAGCTGGTACAGAAAGGAGCTTATTTATTAATTCATTTGGCTCTCAGAGTGTTCAGTTGATAACAGTGTGATGATTTCAAGTACTAAAGATTCTACATGTTCATTAGGGAGATGGTTTCTGGGAAATTTAAATTTTCTAGTGATGCCTAATTATAGAGGTGGATGCACCTTAAAGCCTTAGTACACTCAATCAGATTATCTCCTTTTTGATCACATGTAACTCATGAAAATTATTAATGATGATACACTTAGAGGCAGAACAAAAATTAGCCAAGAAAAAATAAAGAAGATGATAATGCACAGTTGTACATCCAAACTCTGCTGCAACACAACCAGGCAAATCTCTCCAGGCTCACAGTGCAGAGAGTAGCAAAGCGTGTGTGGGTGTCTGTGTGTGTGTATATGTAGTGAATATTACAAAAAGTGTGTGTGTATATACGTAAGTATGTACATATGTATGTGTGAGTATATATATACACCGTGATTAAAAGCAAGAGCTTCCAAATCAGGGAGCCCTGTCCTTAGTAGCTGTGTAATTGTCTTTGTGATTTTGAGTGTTACTTAGTTTCTCTTTTTCAGTTTAGCGTTTTAAAAAAAAAAAATTAAAAATAATACCAGCCTTGTAAGTTTGTCTAAGGAGCTAATGTATACAAAGCACTTAGGTGACTGTGTAAAATATAATAGTGACTCATAAATAGTGGCTATTATTATCATCAAGAAGGCCTGGTTCACTTGAAGCAATGTCCCAGTCATTGACATGTCATATCCGTACATTTTTTAATAATATGCACACATTTATTCAGATATACACAGGCATACTGATATATAATTTTTTCCATACTACCATGTCTTAGGGACCAATTGACATGCCTGAATCTCAGAACTAGTGAGTAAGAAACCAGGATTCAAACTTAAGGCTACCCAACATCAAGGATGAGGATCTTACATACTACGTCCGGACGAACACTGATAGAAGGCAAGACGATGGTTGGAGAATCCCATTTTCTAGGGACTATACTGTAGGCCATGGCAGTATGAGACTGACATCCATCCAGATCACTGGATGAATGGCCTTTTCAACCTCATAATATTTGTACAACCCTGAGGTCTGGCTTGCTTCTGTCCCGTTCCCAGGCTCGTGCAAGCTTGCCAACCCAGACACTGTGCAGAGCTGGTAGTCAGAACTTACTGTTCAGGAATGCAGCTCTCTGGCTTCACTCCTTGATCAGTGACTTGTCTCTGGATCCCTAGTGTCATTAGTGAAAATGTGTCCTGATGCAAAGTCCAAGTTGGATCCACCTGAATATAACAAGAGCGTCCTCCTTTCTCCTAGGGCAGGACGGATGTTAGGTGTGTGTTCCTAAAGGATGGTAGGTGGGGCCCTCATCCATGTAAGCACAGCCCCGCAGCCCTAGACACAGAAACTTCCATAAAGCCCAGGGCAACTGCAGAATGCAATTCATGGCTTCCAGTGGTTTGCAGTCTACTGTCACACACAGGAACCTAGACCCTATCCTGGGCCTGCGTAGGGGCCATAGCTCCCTATATATATGCCCCACCTCTAACTTTCTCTTCCTTCCTGTTTCTATCCTTTGCCAACTCCTTTCTTCAGGAAGATTTTGTCAGTCACTGATCAGAAAGTCAAAGTAACATCCTAAGGGAAAATACTGTTCCAGCTAGAGCATGTTGTATTTCCCTCTGCTGAAAGCCTCTTACCTCACCCAGGCCCCTCAAAGCTTGTGAAGCCCAGCCAAACCAACTGGCTGTACTAATTTAGTGGTGCTTCTGCTACTGTCCCCCACCCGCTCATATGACACCTATTTGAGAGCACTCTTCTGTACACTAACTTCTTTGGCTTGACTGTAAAGCCCTCTCCTATCATTGGTCCCTACCTGGAAAAACTCTGAACCTTGGACTTTACCCCCTCCCTATCTCCATCCTTTGAGAACTGAGATCCAGACATTTAAACCCCTCATTAACCATGCCCACAAATGTTAAGATTGTACACTGAACCAAAAAGTAAAACTCAGTTTCTCTCAATAAGTTCAGTATCTAAAGCTACAAAAAGAGACTTTCTAGAAGGCCATAATGTCATGAGGGTCTTCGTGAGGCAGTAAAAAAAAACAAAAGAGAAAGAACGGAAAGAAAGGGAGGGAGGGAAGAAGGAAGGAAGGAAGAAATTCAGTAAGAATTCTTTTTTTTTTTTGCCCCGTTCATTATAAATGGCCCCTATTTGGTTTTGTTTTTGTTTTTTTTTAACATCTTTATTGGAGCATCATTGCTTTACAATGGTGTGTTAGTTTCTGCTTTATAACAAAGTGAATCAGCTATACATATACATATATCCCCATGTCTCCTCCCTCTTGCATCTCCCTCCCACCCTCCCTATCCCACCCCTCTAGGTGGACACAAAGCACTGAGCTGATCTCCCTGTGCTATGCGGCTGCTTCCCACTGTCATACAGAGTGCAGTAAGTCAGAAAGGGAAAAAAAAATACCATATGCTAACACATATATATGGACTCTAAAAAAAAAAAATGGTTCTGAAGAACCTAGGGACAGGACAGGAATAAAGACGCAGACGTAGAGAATGGACTTAAGGACATGGGGAGGGGGAAGGGTAAGCTAGGACGAA
Organism: Pseudorca crassidens; assembly: GCF_039906515.1. Taxonomy (NCBI): domain Eukaryota; kingdom Metazoa; phylum Chordata; class Mammalia; order Artiodactyla; family Delphinidae; genus Pseudorca; species Pseudorca crassidens. Next base: position 93,827,490 of record NC_090300.1, on the reverse strand, counting down.
GTGAGATAGTGGCATGGACATATATACACTACCATTCATCTGTTTTTAAAAGCCCTTTCTGTCCTGTCTTCTATCCTTACAAATCCTGGTTCTTTATTACACTGGAGGGAGGATTAACATCCACCATATTGCTGGACCATGTAACAAGAGGGCAGTTAGTGACAACAGTTCTCTTTCAAAAGACATGTCACCCACGTTATATCTAAATCAGTGCAGTTAGGAGACAAGTCATAAAGTCATTTTATTGAATTTTCTCAATAATATCACCACCCAACAGAGAAAAGAATATCAGGAATTGTCACTGCTTAGAAAATTCAACAAAGCATATGTAGAAATATGCTAGTAAGTATTTTTACCTTAAATTAGATGTCAGTTTTCTTACTGTTTCCTTGACAGATGTGCTTTGAGAAGATGTTGTCAGTGAAGAAGCAACTTTACAACCACCCCTCACAGACACGCTGGCTTCATATCCAGAACTTGAATTTAAATCTTCCACTGGCCTACTGGGCAAAAACAAGCCAAGGTTTATAGTTTCTAAGTAGAAATCACATTAGATACTAATAAATTCAGAAATATTAATACACAACAAATGAGATGTTAATACGCAAAAAATGAAAGCTAGGACATAGATGTAATGCTGAAAACTGTCATTTATGTAGTTATATAAAATCAATTCTCAGGTATAAGAATTACTATTTATTCCTGACAAATCTTGTTGCAAGGTTTTTGGGTAGCCCCAATTAAATAGAATTGGCAGTAATTTATTCTTAATAACAGTAGTCATATACCATTTGTCTCTTATTTGCTGAAAGAAGCTTTTAAACCCAAGTTCTACTTTAGCCTGGGGGAAGGTAAGTACAGAAGGTAGGTCCAGAAATAAAGCAAAGTCAGCTGAAAGAAATATGTAGTCAAGATCTGGTGGAAGGAGAGCATTCCATGTGAAGTGTAATGATCCTGGGGGAGAAACAAGGTAGGGCTGTTGAGAGACACACAAGAAGGCCAGGGCTGCAGGGGGGGAGTGCACAGGAAGAAGAGGCAGAGAGAGGAGGTGAGAGGCACTGGCCATGGGGTGGGGACTGGAGTTTATTTTAAGCAGAGCAGGTGCTACCATTGGAGGGTTTCTTCCATGGGAGTGAGGTGAGCTGATTGATACATGTTTTAAAAAGATAACTGGCTGCAGCGTGGAGAAGAGCTCACAATGAGGATGCAAATAGTAGTGTGTAGTGTGTTAATGAGCCCCAAGGCTTTCAGTACCGGGGGAACAAAAAAGCTCAGGAGGGCTGGGGGACACGCAATATGGGAGGCGAAGCTGGGTAGGCAGGTGGGGGCCAGATCACGTAGGGTCTTATTTGTCAAGTGAAAAGGAGATTTTAGTAATTCCTTCATGCTAACGTCCATGAATTAAGACCGCAACTCTAGAGAGTTTCCTATGTTTACAATGTATGGACCTTTTTTAAAAAATTGGATAATAGCTTATATCAAATGGAACATGTTTCTACTGTCAACAGTTCTTTGTCAGTAATTATACTGCCTAACTTCAGCTGATACTTTATATAAGATTAAGAACACTGTTATAACTAATGCTTAATTGTCTGTTAAAGAACACTCACACAATGTCTGAAGCCTATTAATTATAACCTCTTTTATGCTGAAATTTTATTAAAGAAGTCCTTAAATTTAAATTTTCTTTTTTTTTTTTTTTTACCATTTTTGGGATGCTGGAAATTCATGCTGGGGTGGGAGGTGGAGGGTAAAATGCACTACACCAGAGCACAGAGATCCCTCCCTGAACCTTTGTTTCTTCTTCTGCCAAATAATAATAGTGCCTGCCTCACAGAGCTGTGCTGAGGATTACATAATACATACACAGAATTTAGCTCAATGCCTACTAACAGTAAGTGCTCAGCAGACAGTACCTAGTTATCAATGTTATTATAATCATCTCCACTATTACTACCACTACTAATGAATTTGATAAGATTCTCCCATTAAGATTGTTTTAATTGGATAATAGTTCTAACATTCATATTGTAGTTATGACTCAAAGATTATTTTTAAAAAACACAAGTTCATAAAAGCCTAAAAGTAATATATGAAATAATACACACACAGGCAAAAAAACATGTTTTAGTTTTTGGATGGATTTTAAATTTCAACTCAAATTTTAATAAATAACTTTAGGTTAAAGCATCGTCCATAAAATGACCTAACAACAGCACTGGGGGGGGAAATTACATCATTTATTCAATCAACAAATATTATAGAATGCCAACTCTGAGGCAGGTGCTATTCTGGACACTAAGGACACAGCGGTGAGTAAGATAGCCCCTGTTCTTGTGGAGTGAGTAAGTTTCAAGTGAAAAGACAGAAAATAAGAAAGCTAGAATGTAAAGTGTTAAAAGAAATAGATAATTGAATAAGATACTTTAAAATAATAATAAAGGCTCTGAAAGAAATACAGTGGGATGATACAATTTGATGGTGTGTGTTATCAGAAGGTGGGCTATTTTAGATGGAGTGTTCGGGGAAGATCTGTCAGAGGCCAGAGTTACAAAGAAGAAAAGATATGAGCCCTGTCCTTCATGAAGCTCACATGCAGAGGGAAGACAGATATTCAGATGACAATTCCACCTGACGTGAGGAGTTGTTCACACTGTGTGTCAGAACGTGGTTGGTATTTAACAAATAATTACTGCAGTTGAATGAACTATGATGCAATCTGATCCCCGCAGTGGTGGCTCTGTGAACACCTGAGTCTGCCCAGGAGAATCGGGGCCCCCCAAAGGAGAGAACACTTGAACTGGGACATGAATGAAAGGGTAACAGACCAGTACACAAGAGGGCATTCAAACCCAGGAAGTGGTGTGGGAAAAGAGGTGGAATTTTGTGATATAACAGAATGGGAAGCAATTTTGAAAGTCTGGGAAGCAAAGTGGGAGCTAACCTGGGAGTCATGAGCACAGGGGGCCTGTGCCATGCTCAGGAGTTTCTGCCTTGTGTTAAAAGTGGTGGGGCTATGAAAGGCTTCTGAGTGGAAGAGTGGAGGGATGGGATTTGAGGGTTAGAGTGACTACTCAGTCAGCAAGTGCAGGACAATAACAGCTCCTCTTAGGTTTGGTTTTGTTTTGTTTTTCTTGTACTTAATTCAGTGTGCCCCTCTGCAAAAAGAACACAGGATTCTTCCCAGCAACACTGGGTCTGAATGCTTGGAAAGCAGCTTAGACAAATTTGGAGCAGCGTGAGGATAAGAATCTGTTTCCTTGAAAACATTTTTTTTTTCATTCTATTGGATAACCAAAATATTCAGCTTCTATTTAAAAGTGACAAGAGTCTTATGTCAAGAAAATTCTAGCATACGATGATTATTGCACATATGTATGGCAATAAGATAATGAGCCACACACAAAAAAATCAGCTCATGATTTCATAGTCATACGTATATGTGACATTTTTAGTTCTTTGACTATATTACAATAATTTGAATTGGTTGCTTTCTGTGAGCGGGAAGTTACGCCTGTTCCATTTCATAATTCCCAAATCCTCACAAAAGAAAATGAAAAAGTTTGGGAAAAGGGTAAGAAATCTAGTGTATTCTATTCTTTCCTGTCTCCTTTGTAAAATCTGGTTCCACTCTTCATTGCCTTTGCTTGTTGCTATTATTTTCTTTCTTCTTGTATTTAAACATTGATAATTACTTTTCAACAGTATAATTGTACTCCCTTGGAATTTGTATAATTGCAGTACACTCACCTTTCCCAGTTAGGTGATGAAGGGTTTCTCTTTATTTCTGCAGTATCACTGCACAACTCCTGTGTTTCTTCAAAAGAACATAGACAAAATGAAGAAAGTCAATCACATTTTGGCGATTACACAATGAAGCGAACTGAAAGAAGTGTTAGCAGTTCATTAACAACTTGTATATAATTTGGCTTTGTATTCAAACACTCTTTTGTAAAACTGCACCAATATGTTCTTAAGGTAATTTATAATAACCTCTTAATAAAGAATCCAAGAGCCTCTGTAGCTTGTTTTTTATAATTTCTTTTTAATGATGCTTATTTTTTGCTATTGCTGTGCACGGGATGACTAATGGGAACTGTCCAGTGTCCCTTCTCTCAGCAGCCCCTGTGCAGACAACCACTTGTCTTCCCCCAGTATCTTACTCTCTTCCATTTTGAGTTCAGGTTCAAAGACATCCTGACAGATCCCAATCAGAAATGTGCCTCTAGGAGAGAGCAGAACTTTAAAGCAGAAAGCGACCTACAGTCATCGAGTTAATCTCACTCAGGGAACTTCAGAATCCGAGGTTCAGAGAGGTTAGTGCTTTGTTTACAGTCCATAGAAGAGCAGAAATGCTTTGATCCCCTCGGATTGGTTTCAAGAGTGTCTTGGGGAGCGTGTTAAGGAATAGGTCAATGTGTTCTTCCAGCTAATATCTCTAGAATTCTTTTTGATAACTGTGATCTTGTCCCACCAAGTAAACCCTTGCCAATAAGTTTAGGGCCACTGAAGGCCAAGGGGAACAGGACAGCAACAAGGAAAGTTTTGGATGGTGAGTAAATGGCTGAGGACCTGCCTGACTCCTCTAAGGAAACATAAAAGAGAATAGACAGGTTTTCCAAGCGCACTGCAGGCACAGTTGGTTTTGCTCATGATCTGCATGCAAAGTAAAATTTCTTAACCCATTAGCCAACTAATTCATAACTACAGTCATTTGAAAATATTTCACGATTCGTTCCTTCCAAATCCAGGATGAGTATTTGAAATTAAATATTAATTTTAGGAGCAAAATTGTATTAACAATTTTTTCATTACAATTTGGAAATCCAACAGGCACATACTTGAAGGCATGTTAATAGTTTGAAACTTCTATAAAAGACTGGCTTTAAAATTAAGAGACCCTTACAAAAGAAATCTTGATTGTGGAATAGCTAACTATCCTAGTTATGATGAAAGAGAAAAAGTGTGATTTCTTATGAACCTCACTAATGGGTTCAAATATAAAGATGTGAATGAATGACTGATTAGGTTACCTAAGCAATGAAGTATAAAAGAAGGGAGAGCTTACAACCAAGAGTGAACACGAAATGATGGCATGGATCGACACAAAAACAACTGGAAATTATGGAGTCAAAATGAACTGAGACCTGTTTAGGAGACTAAGAAAGGCTTTAAAACTTATTTCAAAATAAGAAGATGACAATGAAAAGAATGGTCCTGCTGCTTAGGCCCAATGGTATAATTTTACAATAAAGGAGACAATGGTATAATAATAATATAACACATAATAAAAGAATTCTACTAATAATAATGAATGGACACTAAGAAAATAAAATTTTCTGAGTCTAGCTTGTTTCCAGCTTCTCTATGCAGGGAAATTGTCTTTAGATTGAATATTATCAGATGGCAACTTTATGCTTAAAAGAAGCTCAAGTCTCTCACCTAAGACAAATTACATCCCACGGACATGAAGGAACTAATAAATGCGTTTGTTGAAATATTCTTAGTGATCTCAGAGGAATCATGCAAACTAGGGAAAGAACTAAAATGACTGAAAACAGAGGAATGTCATCGTAATATTCAAAAATAGTTTCTGAAAATTATAGGCCTGATATCAGTCGTCAGCAAATTTCTAAGTAGAATTCAATGAGGGGGTGACAGACGTCCACTGTTGGAATTTCAGGCAGTGAGGTAGTACTGGGGGAAGTGCGCTCAGGCAGGAAGTGTCCCCCTGCCCCTCCAAAATGTGTGAGGTTGGCAGCTCACTCTCTACCCACCTCTCCTCCCACTATTGGAAAAACAGATTTAATTTTTTAAAATCCGAACTGCTACCAAACTTCTGATCTATATCCTACATAAGATATGTCGCATAAGTCATACTGAAAAAGACTCAAGACGTTACAGCTAACAGACGTAAACTGAATTCTTTTTTTACCTTTATTCATAAGAGAAACTTCCTTTTCTTCTTGTCTCAGTGAAACATCAGGGTCACTTTTATCTAAAACCTGAAAAACAAGCTCCGTATTTAAAGCTGTACAAAAACAAAGGACATATAGTAAGGTGCAAAACTGACCTTGAACATCAATGCCCATATCAGAGAGAGACCATAAGGTTGCCAGGACAGTTTAGGGACATGTTCTGAAGGGAGACAATCATACGTGTTGTCAAAAATTATACTGGAATGCAGCTCAAGGATGGTTGCATTATAATTGTCATGTTTATGTCTATCATTTCTTTAGTGGGATTTTTACATTTCTACCAATATTTCCATAGAAAACTTACATTTTGGGAATGCGCTTCTTTAGATCAGAGAGACAGACAGAGAGAGAGAGAGAGAGAGAGAGAGAGAGAGATGGAGTTTGTTTATGCCACCCAAGAAAACAGATCCAGAAGCTCCTTTCACGTATTTTTAAGTGTCTGAGAAGGTGGGGCAAAGGCAGTAAAAAAAAGGAATCTGAAGAAGACAGGGGCAAAGCAAAAGCTCTGTCTGCTCCTTGATCTGAAGACCCCTGAACACGTGCTGAGACACACTGGGCTCCTGACTCTGTCACCTGGTGTGAGGTGTACAGCTCTCAGTTTTCTGGAGCTTACCCATTGTGTGTATCCTTCGCCTTTCAATGCCCCCTCTAAACTGCTAAACAAACGTGGGATGGGGAGGCTATCAACCTTCCTTTTCTCCCCTCCCAGGAAACAAAGGCATATATTATACACGGCATTCTGGAAACTGTGCTCTGTCAGGAAGCAGGGTAAATGGACACACATGTAACCTAGCAACGAAAGAACTGAGAGGCCGTCCATCACTGTCATTTTCTATTTTATCCAAATTAAGAGAAAGCAAGCCTTGTAGGTAGGGGGAAATAAATGATTCTAAGTTACTTTGGTCCATTTCAAAATATTTTTATTCTTTTTTTTTTTTTTTTTTTTTTTGCGGTACGCGGGCCTCTCACTGTTGTGGCCTCTCCCGTCGCGGAGCACAGGCTCCGGACGCACAGGCTCAATGGCCATGGCTCACGGGCCCAGCCACTCTGTGGCATGTGGGATCCTCCCGGACCGGGGCATGAACCCGTGTCCCCTGCATCGGCAGGTGGACTCTCAACCACTGCGCCACCAGGGAAGCCCTTTTATTCTTATACTGTAAATAAATTCATGCCCCAGGAAGTAAATAAAATGCATATATATATTTTTTAACATCTTTATTGGAGTATAATTGCTTTACAATGTTGTATTAGTTTCTGCTGTATAACAAAGTGAATCAGCTATATGTATACGTATATCCCCATATCCCCTCCCTCTTGTGTTTCCCTCCCACCCTTCCTATCCCACCCCTCTAGGTGGTCACAAGGCACCGAGCTGATCTCCCTGTGCGATGCAGCTACTTCCCACTAGCTATCCATCTTACATTTGGTAGTGTATACATGTTAATGCTACTCTCTCACTTTGTCCCAGCTTACCTCCCCCTCCCTGTGTCCTCAAGTCGCAGGACAGAAATGCATATATTTTTAAAGTTCATTTTGCAAAATGACTTTAAAATGGTATCTTATTTATTTCTGATGTAACATAAAATCTAAAGTTTTCTCCTGATTTGTTGATATGTAAGGAAGAGCTCCATACTTTGTGTCTTCCCTTTGAAGTGAATATTTTTTGAACAGTTTATAGGCAGCATAGACTATTTCCTACCACAGTTAACAGCAACCACAAGATAAGCTCATGAGAAGAACTACTTAACGCCTTTAGTAATAACCACTTTGTAATAATCTATGATGATCCTACTCAGGATGTGTTCATTTTCTTTGGTAACTTCTCCTTATGATGGAAATCAGACAAGATAAAAGTATCTAAGCTTAACAAAAATGACAGCACTCCCAGCAGGGAACTCCTGGTGGCGGTATTATTAACACAGCCTCTTGAAATTATTTTTACATTTTATTGTTTGGTTCTCTGCTTTGAGCTCTGCCGTGTGAGGGCTGTTTCCATGAAGGTCAGATATGGTCCCCTCACCCCAAAAGTGTTACTTACACGAGGCTTTACCGTCTCTATTGCAGGAGAGATTTCCTTCTTTTCCTTTCCTTTCTTTTATTTCCTTTATTCTTTGGCATAGTAATGTTTAAAATATTTTGGATAAACAATTCACAGCCTACAGTATTTCCTTTTAAATGACACTGTGTAAATATCTGAGTTCATAGGATGCCGCCTTTTTTTTTACAATGTACTTGCAGCTTTGAAGGTCTGGATTTTTTCAAGCTGAGACAAGAAAACATGCAGTTGTCTTTTCAATGACACTATTTGTGTATTTTGATACTTGTGAAGCTCTTTCACATATATTACTTCATTTCAGTATAGAAATGCTCTCCAGCCACTTAGGCTTAACTGTGTCTCATACTCTGCAGTTTGAGGATATCGCTTTCCTAAGATTTTACTTCGGTCATGGAATAGATAATACTTCCCACACAGTAAATGAGATTACAGTTAAGTCTTAACAAGGGGTTTTAGATACCTTAATTAAAATCATGTTAACAATGAGTAGAGTGGGATTTGTCAATTCTCCAAGGCATGCAAAGGATCAGCATAATACCACATGCTCAATTTTGTGAAGTATATATTTAAGAGGATAAATAAATCATAAATAAGTTAGAGAGAGGAAAAAGAGCATAGCATAGTCAACTGTGTAACACTTTTCTCATTCAACCCGCATTAAGGAAGCTTAAGAACTGGTTGATAACACTTTGTCTGGCTTCTTTCCTTCTGCTTCTTTGCCCCTCCACACCGACCCCAAACATTTTATCAAGGACCCATAAAGGCTACCAGTTCTTGCCCTCCTGCCAAGTTCAAAGGCCCTTCCTGTTTTCACTCTTCCATGGTTAACATTATGTTCTAGGCGCCTCCCTTTTGTTCATTAATTTATTCAGTAAAACTGAGTTCCCAGTTTGAGTCAGACACTGTTATGATGAAGACTATGGAGCTTATTTTCTAGTGAGGGAGAAAGATATTAAATAAATAAAAAGATGGATATGTAATAATATAAGTTCTCTGAAGAAAAATATCACAGGTAAGAGAAGGAGAATGACCTGGGTTACCCAACTGCCTCTCTGGGGTCACTGTAATCATCTACACCCTCCTTTCTCCAGGTCTTTGAGTTGCTGTTGATTTGTTTATTCCCCTCAACTTTTTTCTAGTCTTTCCTCAAGCATCTCCCCTCAATTGGGCCTTGCTTGTCCCCTCTATATAAAATTGCTCTCACTCTCACCACACCCACACTGACACTTCCTGTCCCCTTAACTCTGCTCTATTTCTCTCCTTAGCATTTATGATTGCCTACCATGCAACATATTTTCCTTATTTATCTTGTCTATTGTCCGATTTCCCCACTAGAATGGAAGCACCATAAAGACAGGGAGTAGTGCCTAATTTTTTCCTGCTGTATTCCCAATGTCTAGGACAGTAACTGATGCTCCATATACTCACGGAATAAAAGAAAGTTGAAACGCAAGTCAAGAAAATCCATGTATGTTGCTGGGGGTAGGAAGTAGTGGAGTCCAGGCATTATGAACAACAAAGGAAGAGGCTGTGAAGGAAAAATAAGCTTAGGGTGCTGGAGGCCAAGGAAGGTGAGGGTGACTAGAGCGGAGTGAGAGAAGGAATGAATTATAGGCAGTGAGGACAGCAAGGAAGTCAGGCCAGGTCATGTAGGGCCTTGGAGGGCACTATATTTCATTCTAACTGTGAGCAGAAGCCATTGGAGGGTTCACCTCTTACACTGTTGGTGGGAATGTAAATTGTCACAGCCACTATGGAGAACAGTATGGAGGTTCCTCAAAACTCTAAAAATAGAGTTGCCACATGCTCCATGAATCCCACTCCTGGGCATATATCCAGATGAAACTATTATTCGAAAAGATACATGCACCCCTATGTTCATAGCAGCACTATTCACAACAGCCAAGACATGGAAACAACCTAAATGTCTATCGACAGAGGAATGGATAAAGAAGATGTGGTACATATATACAATGGAATATTACTCAGCCATCAAAAAGAATAAAATAATGCCATTTGCAGCAACATGGATGGACCTAGAGATTATCATACTAAGTGAAGTAAGTCAGAAAGAGAAATACAAATACCATATGATAGCACTTATATGTGGGATCTAAAATATGATAAAAATCAACATATCTATGAAACAAAAACAGACTAACAGACATACAGAACAGACTTGTGGTTGTCAAGGGGGAGAGGAGGGAAGGAAAGGGAATTTGGGATCAGCAGATGCAAACTAGTATATACAGGATGGATAAACAACAAGAGCCTATTGTATAGCACAGGGGACTATATTCAATACCCTGTGACAAACCATAATGGAAAAGAATATGAAAAAGAATACATGGGGGGCTTCCCTGGTGGTGCAGTGGTTAAGAATTTGCCTGCCAATGCAGGGGACACAGGTTTGAGCCCTGATTCAGGAAGGTCCCACATGCCACGGAGCAACTAAGCCCGTGTGCCACAACTACTGAACCTGCACTCTAGAGCCCGCGAGCCACAACCACTGAGTCCGCGAGCCACAACTACTGAAGCCCACGTGCCTAGAGCCCGTGCACCACATAAAGGAGTAGCCCCCGCTTGCCATAACTAGAGAAAGCCTGCACACAGTAATGAAGATCCAACGCATCTAAAAATAAATAAATTAAATAAATTAATTAAAAAACGAAGAATATATGTATATATGTATAACTAAGTCACTTTGCTGTACCAAAGAAATTAATACAACATTGTAACTCAATTATACTTCAATAAAGTTTTAAAAAAAGAAGCCAGTGGAGGGTTCTAAGTAGGAGAATAGCATAATCTGACTTATATTTTGGATGGGATACTCAGATTTTTAGACTATGGAGGCCAAAAGCAGTGGAATCATTTATAGGGCTACTGCTATAATCCTGGTAAGAAATGTTAGTGAACTGGCCAGGTGGGTAGCTGTGGAGGGGGTAGAACAGAGTATGTGTTTGAAGGTTGATTCAGCAAGATTGGCTGATGGGTTTAGTGCAGGGTGTGAAAGGAGAGAAATTCAGGTGTCGGCCTGAGCAACTGTGAGTGATGGTATTATTTACTGAGATGGGGAAGCATGAAGAAGTCCCTTGGAATTCTTTCCTCTCTTGATTTTGATAACCTTCTGTGTTCCAACTCTTCCTGGGGTAATTATTATTTTTCCCTCAAAGAAAATTTTCCCTCAAAGAAAATTTCAGGGGGTTAAATTATCACCCTTACGCAAACAATGGCTTCCCAGCATCATCAACCCTAACTTCTCATCTGTGCCCCAGTTATTTCCAACTGACTTCAGGACACTTACCCTTGAATGTCTTGCTGAACTTCAAATCCTCAGTCTCACCTTTGCCCACTTAGATTCCTCTGGTCAAGTCCTCTTTCTATTTATAATAACATTTTCATTTCAGATTGTGCCATCTTAAAACTGCTGTCACTGTTTAGTCTACCATATGCCTTTCCAAGTTGTGCTATTTTCCTTCAAGATGTTTCACTTTGCCTTGTCTTCTTGTACTACAATCTCCAGGCAGCAGCAACCTACTTGGTTTTTTGGTCTTTAGTTTCTCCTCTTTCCAGTACTGCTTCATTATCACAACATTTTCATAACACAAAGAATTAATTCTTTAGACAAAATCTCCATGATTAAATGTTCCTTCTCAAAACTTGCCTACAGGTCCTGACTACTTTCTCCCTCAAGTACAAACCCTTTTCTGGTATTCAAAACTCTTCTCAATGTGATTCTAAGATATCTGGAAATATTAATAAACATTCTCTATAATAACCAAAAAGTTCTCTTCAGAATTCCCTGTAACCACTAGGTAGACTTCTGCCTCCATACCTTTGCCCACATAGTTCTCTCTACCTGAAATACATTCTTTCCTCCTTTTCTTATGTCTTTCCCACTTTTTAAGACAAGTATAAGTCATACTCTTTCCAAAATGTCTATTTTATTTACTCTAGCACATGCTGATTTCTTCCTTTCGCTGAAAAAGTATTAACAGTAAATTACAAAGAGTTTTAATTATTTTTAATAGCCAACCCTCATATCTACGGGATCCAGGTAAGACTGGGATCCTGTAGTAGCCTTGATTCTTGCCATGACACTTCAAAACAGAATTCAACACTTGGGTCCACCTCCCAAAAAGAAATCCAACTGTACAAAGCATTAATAAATATACAGATTTTACTGAAAATTGTGTTGAGAAATGGAGGAAATAGTTACACAAGGCAAAAATCAGCTTAAAATTACCATGAAGCAGGTCTACTTTACTTGGTCAATTGTTAGCCTACTCATCTCTCTCTACAAACCTTCCCCTCCAGACTCTCCGATTCTGCAGCACCAGTGTTTTTCTGCTTGTGTGATTACATCCTTTCTCCTTCCTCCCACCCCTTCCCACAAACACAGGGTCACTCTCTAGCTCTACCTTTTCTTCCACAAAGCAATGTCACTCTCCCAATTTTCATTCTTTACTCCCATCTCCTGGCCTACCCAAAGCTGAATTTTCCTTCTTTGGAATTACAAAGGTGTGTTTTAAAAACTTTTTTTCTGGGGACTTCCCTGGCGGGTCCAGTGGTTAAGACTTCACCTTCCAATGCAGGGGGTGTGGGCTCGATCCCTGGTCAGGGAGCTAAGATCCCACATGCCTCGTGGCCAAAAAAACAAAACATAAAACAGAAGCAATGTGGTAACAAATTCAATAAAGACTTTTAAAAAATGATTCACATCAAAAAAAATCTTTAAAAAACTGTTTCTTGTAACACAAGGAATTCTTTTCATTCTGTCACAAATCATCCCATTAATTCTCATAATAACCTTGAGAGTCAGTAATATTATTATTCCCCTTCTATAGAAAAGAAAACAGAAGACCATAAGTTGATACAACTGACATGTGGCATGCAGGTCTGAATGTGAACCTGGGTCAATCTGTCAGAGTTCAGAGCCTGTCTGCTTTCCATAAAATAATGCTAACTCATGGTTTTGTAGAATTGTCTTCCAATTTTTCTGCTCCTTTAGAGAAGAGATCATGGTGGTTTTTTTTTTTTTGGTGTCCTTCAAAATCTCTAACATAGTCCTGTTCAGTAAATGTGTCTTGAATTGGTGCATGGTTCCTGATAGTTCACACACTAGCACTTGAGTATTTAGATTCATTATAAATTGCCCAGGAGATTTTCCTTTCATAAGTCAGGGGATGTATCACATATTGTCTTTGTGTCTGTAAGTCTGTTGGTGAGTTGATGGATGATGCTATGGAGGGTGAGTATAGACAATTCTTCCTCCAATGCCCTTGGGGCAGCTCTGGTTTATAGCTCATAAGGGGGCGGCTCTGTCTGTGAAAGTTCTGATACTGTTAGCAACAATCACAGGACTATACAGGTTCATATAGAGGCAATGGTAACATCATCACCCAGGAAAACTGACTAATAAATGTCTTGCTTTTGAAATTAAGGCAACTTTAATCATCAGAAATCATGTTATTGCAATATCAATGCAGTTTCCCATTAAAAAGAAATTTCTGTTAGAGGAGTCAGAAAAATTTGCCTATTTAGGGTGGATGCAGCTGATTTAGGTACTGACTATGCAGGTTATTTGCTTTTCTTCTTTCTTCACCTCTTTTGGGTTACTGAGTCACCTTTTCACTTTCATTGTTATATAGTAGTGATGCCAAAACAGGGTACTTACTGTTGTTTTTTGTCTGTTTATTTGTTTGGGGGTTTGGGGTTTTTTTTTTTTTTTTTTGGCTACCACAGAACATAAACCTAGACATTGGAAACTCATCAACTCTTCCAGACATTCCTCAGCTTTTGTAACATACCACAGAGGCCCCATCAATGACCCCAGGGATTCAGAGTGGGTTGATGCCTTTCCTGAGCTGGCATCACCTTCTTTTGAAAGATGCCCTAAAGAGCTAACCAGATGTAGTTGGTAAAGGATTATTAGCTCATGCCAAAACAGGAAGATGGTTCCATCCATTCATTTCTTTATTCATCAATCTTTCTTCAGCCCCAGAAAGTATCACACTCTGGACTATATGCTGGAGGTTACACCTTTCAGAGTAAACCCCAGAGACTCCATTGCCAAACTCTTAAAATACATCTGTCAGTGGTGATCTGGCCGTTGAGTTTCTTAAACGTCTGCAGATTGGGAAAATGAAATGAATCCATCTGCCAGTCCGCTCCTGAGGCCAGGTGAGAGGCAAAAAGACCTAAATGACCACAGAGGACAAAAGGGCCAAAGCCAGTCCAACCAAAAAGGTAGTATGGTTCCTGGTTATTAAACAGGCAGGTCCAACCTGACTTAAAATAACCACACCCATAGATGTTCTTTCACTGCCTTAGCAACTGATATTCAGAGCAGAAACTGAAAGAAGGTTATTATAAAATATGGAAAAACAACAAATACTAGCATAGGAAAAAGGTAAATGTTCCTTCACATGAGAGTCAGAAAATCTGCATAATGTCAACTTGGAGTACATGCTCCACCAAGATGAACAAAAGCATGCCCATGTGTAAGAAAAAGTTAGTACTTCCGTTAGTCTGACTTAACATCTCAGAATATTTTTCCCGCTCAATTTCTCTAACTTACTGTTGGCATTGGTAATTTTATTCCCCTGGTGTTCCTGCATTTTGAAGCATTCTCCCAATTGATCATCTGCTTGCCTGACCATCTGCTGTGGTTTGGCAACCTAATTTTCCCAGTCACCTTTCAGAATAGATCCTCTAGGATGTCTATTCTGTATAGTCATTTCTTACATCTCAACTGGTGACATAACTTGAGACTGCTTACCTCTTTGACAAGATGCTTGGGAATCTAGTCCCATTGCTTCATTTTTATTTTTATTGTTTCTATTAAGCATGGTACAGTGACAGCTGATCAGATTGCATTACTCTGAGGGGCACTGGGGTCCTACGGAGCTCATATGTCAAATTTTTGCCTGGAGTAAAGTTGAAGTGCCAATTTATCACATAGCAGTGCACAAGGAGTTTTTAATTGAACTTAGAAAAACCCTTAATTACAACAGTACCACAGGGCATTGCTCCAGTAAAGCAGAGCTGTAGCAAGCTTCACTTAGATGTTGATTCCCCTGACATCTGTAAGGGGTGCAGAAAAGAATTTCTACTTCCTCCCCATCTGGGGTTAACTGGGACATATTTGAACTTTACACACGGGTTTGTAAATGCTTGAGACAGAAACAGTTCAGAACATCCAGTATTCATTAAAAGAGAGGGCAGGGCATGTGTTTTGAGCTGGAAGATGGGAAATAATAGGATTTTCTGGAGGCCAAGGGTCAGGAGACACCAGCTCATGGGAGGGGTTGGTGCTATGGTTATGACCGCAGCCGTATTACTAGACTCATAATCTTGGACAAGGAGAAGACGCTCCTTCCCAGGAATCATCCCTGAGATGATGATCCTGATGGTGCCTATGTGATTCTAGGTTGACTGGAAAGAAAAGAGTCAGATATTGAGCACAAAAGAACATTACTGTGTAGGTCAGATTTGGAGTGAACAAGGTCAGAAATGGGCTAACGGGAAGTTAGCTTGATCTGGGCAAGGAGTGGATGACAGCTTGATTCTTTTTTTTAATGAATTCAAGACTCCTGGCTGGAGAATGCCCATCTATGAAACTTTGGAAACCTGTCTAACCCAAAACATTCAAATCCTCACCCCTGAGAAAAGTGTATTTGTGCACTCCAACCCACCTGTATGCAATGGGCTGAACTGATATGGGGGTCAGCCCATGCAGATGGGCAATAAAGGGAGAAGTCATAATGAGGAGTGGTTAAGAAAGTGGGAGCTGAGGTTGAACAGCTAGGGTTTAAGGTGACCAGTTCCTGACTGTGATCCTGAGTGAGTTTATTTTCTTCCTCTGTAAAATGGGGATGAAAAGAGAATATACCCCTCAGGTTATTAAAAGGATTAGATGAGATGATACACGTGAAGAATAGCAGCTGAATTTCATCGCAGCCACAGTGAAAAAGGAAAGGCTAACTCCACTAAAACACACATGCATGCACACACAGAGTAGAATTTCAGAAAAATACAATTTTGCAGGAGCTGAGATAATAAATCGGGATCACACTAGTTGTCCTGAAATGGGGGACGGAATGGTAGCTGTGCTAACAAGATGGTGTAAAATAATGAAAGAAGTTTGCTGCAGCGCAGACTGATGGCTCCACACATAATGGCCCCAAGGTCCAATCAAGCAGCTATCTAGGGCATTATGAAGAGGATTAAGAGGTCCTTTAAAAAAAAACTCCTCATTATTTTCATGACAGTTTTTTAATCTCTAAAAAAATGTCTGGAGTTTTAACTGAATCCCAGCTGGAAACTGCCACAGCCACAAACGACATATGCAAGCAAGCTCTTACCAAGAGCACTCTCACTGCATGGACTTTGAAAACAAATGGCCCACCCTGGCTGAAAGGCCAAGCACAAAGTAATATCGAAAAGGAAAAAAATGCCACAGAAGTGACACCCACAAACTATGTGATCAGAAGCAACTGGAGAGACCCTGGGAGGGCTCACGCCAAGGAGTGCTTCCTAGAAATTCTGCTGCCAGTGTCCTCACGGTGACACACAGCCATACCCTGCCTCGGCAGGAGACCCTCCAACACTAACAGTACAGGCTCTTGGTGCTCCAGCCAGGTGTCAGGGCTGTGCCACTGAGGTGGGAGAGCCAACTTCAGTACACTGGTCCACAAGAGACCTCCCAGCTCCACGTAATATCAAACGGAGAAATCTCCCAGACATCTCTATCTCAACACCAAGACCCAGCTTCACTCAACGGCCAGCAAGCTACAGTGCTGGACTCCCTATGCCAAACAACTAGCAAGACATGAACACAGCCCCATCCATTAGCAGAGAGGCCGCCGAAAATCATAATAAGGCCACAGACACCCCAAAACACACCACCAGACGTGGACCTGCCCACCAGAAAGACAAGATCCAGCCTCATTCACCAGAACACAGGCACGAGTCCCCTCCACCAAGAAGCCTACACAACGCACTGAACCAACCTTAGCCACTGGGGACAGACACCAAAAACAATGGGAACTACGAACCTGCAGCCTGCGAAAAGGAGACCCCAAACACAGTAAGATAAGCAAAATGAGAAGACAGAAAAACACACAGCAGATGAAGGAACAAGGTAAAAACCCACCACACCTAACAAATGAAGAGGAAATAGGCAGTCTACCTGAAAAAGAATTCAGAATAATGATAGTAAAGATGATCCAAAATCTTGGAAATAGAATAGAGAAAATGCAAGAAACATTTACCAAGGACCTAGAAGAACTAAAGAGGAAACAAGCAATGAGGAACAACACAATAAATGAAATTAAAAATACTCCAAATGGGATCAATAGCAGAATAACTGAGGCAGAAGAACGGATAAATGACCTGGAAGATAATATAGTGGAAATAACTACTGCAGAGCAGAATAAAGAAAAAAGTATGAAAACAACTGAGGACAGTCTCAGAGACCTCTGGGACAACAGTAAATGCACCAACATTCGAATTACAGGGGTTCCAGAAGAAGAAGAGAAAAAGAAAGAGACTGAGAAAATATTTGAAGAGATTATAGTTGAAAACTTCCCTAATATGGGAAAGGAAATAGTTAATCAAGTCCAGGAAGCACAGAGAGTCCCATACAGGATAAATCCAAGGAGAAACACGCCAAGACACATATTAATCAAACTGTCAAAAATTAAATACAAAGAAAACATATTAAAAGCAGCAAGGGAAAAACAACAAATAACACACAAAGGAATCCCCATAAGGCTAACAGCTAATCTTTCAGCAGAAACTCTGCAAGCCAGAAGGGAGTGGCAGGACATATTTAAAGTGATGAAGGAGAAAAACCTAAAACCAAGATTACTCTACCCTGCAAGAATCTCATTCAGATTTGATGGAGAAATTAAAACCTTTACAGACAAGCAAAAGCTGAGAGAGTTCAGCACCACCAAACCAGCTTTACAACAAATGGTAAAGGAACTTCTCTAGGCAAAAAACACAAGAGAAGGAAAAGACCTACAATAACAAATCCAAAACAATTAAGAAAATGGGAATAGGAACATACATATCGATAATTACCTTAAATGTAAATGGATTAAATGTTCCCACCAAAAGACACAGACTGGCTGAATGGATACAAAAAGAAGACCTGTATATAGGCTGTCTACAAGAGACCCACTTCAGACCTAGGGACACATACAGACTGAAAGTGAGGACATGGAAAAAGATATTCCATGCAAATGGAAATTAGAAGAAAGCTGGAGTAGCAATTCTCATATCAGACAAAATAGACTTTAAAATAATGACTATTACAAGAGACAAAGAAGGACACTACATAATGATCAAGGGATCAATCCAAGAAGAAGATATAACAATTGTAAATATTTATGCACCCACCCAACACAGGAGCACCTCAATACATAAGGCAAATACTAACAGCCATAAAAGGGGAAATCGACAGTAACACATTCATCGTAGGAGACTTTAACACCCCACTTTCACCAATGGACAGCTCATCCAAAATGAAAATAAATAAGGAAACACAAGCTTTAAATGATACATTAAACAAGATGGACTTAATTGATATTTATAGGACATTCCATCCAAAAATAACAGAATACACATTTTTCTCAAGTGCTCATGGAATATTCTCCAAGATAGATCATATCTTGGGTCACAAATCTAGCATTGGTAAATTTAAGAAAATTGAAACCGCATCAAGTACCTCTTCCAACCACAATGCTATGAGACTAGATACCAATTACAGGAAAAGATCTGTAAAAAATACAAACACATGGAGGCTAAACAATACACTACTTAATAATGAAGTGATCACTGAAGAAATCAAAGAGGAAATCAAAAAATACCTAGAAACAAATGACAATGGAGACACGACGACCCAAAACCTATGGGATGCAGCAAAAGCAGTTCTAAGAGGGAAGTTTATAGCAATACAATCCTATCTTAAGAAACAGGAAACAACTCGAATAAACGACCTAACCTTGCACCTAAAGCAATTAGAGAAAGAAGAACAAAAAAATGCCAAAGTTAGCAGCAGGAAAGAAATCATAAAGATCAGATCAGAAATAAATGAAAAAGAAATGAAGAAAACGACAGCAAAGATCAATAAAACAAAAAGCTGGTTCTTTGAGAAGATAAACAAAATTGATAAACCATTAGCCAGACTCATCAAGAAGAAAAGGGAGAAGATTCAAATCAATAGAATTAGAAATGAAAAAGGAGAAATAGGGCTTCCCTGGTGGCGCAGTGGTTGAGAGTCCGCCTGCTGATGCAGGGGACATGGGTTCATGTCCTGGTCTGGGAGGATCCCACATGCCGCGGAGCGGCTAGCCCCGTGAGCCATGGCCGCTGAGCCTAAGCGTCCGGAGCCTGTGCTCCGCAACGGGAGAGGCCACAACAGTGAGAGGCCCGCATACCGCAAAAAAAAAAAAAAAAAAAAAAAAATGGAGAAGTAACGACTGACACTGCAGAAATACAAAGGATCATGAATGATTACTACGAGCAACTCTATGCCAAAAAAATGGACAACCTGGAAGAAATGGACAAATTCTTAGAAATGCACAAACTGCCGAGACTAAACCAGGAAGAAATAGAAAATATGAACAGACCAATCACAAGCGCTGACATTGAAACTGTGATTAAAAATCTTCCAACAAACAAAAGCCCAGGACCAGAAGGCTTCACAGGCGAATTCTATCAAACATTTAGAGAAGAGCTAACACCTATCCTTCTCAAACTCTTCCAAAATATAGCAGAGGGAGGAACACTCCCAAACTCATTCTACGAGGCCATCATCACCCTGATACCAAAACCAGACAAAGATGCCACAAAGAAGGAAAACTACAGGCCAATATCACTGATGAACATAGATGCAAAAATCCTCAACAAAATACTAGCAAACAGAATCCAACAACACATTAGAAGGATCATACACCATGATCAAGTGGGGTTTATCCCAGAAATGCAAGAATTCTTCAATATACGCAAATCAATCAACGTGATACACCATGCTAACAAATTGAAGGAGAAAAACCATATGATCATCTCAGTAGATGCAGAGAAAGCTTTCGACAAAATTCGACACCCATTTATGATAAAAAGCTGCAGAAAGTAGGCATACAGGGAACTTTCCTCAACATGATAAAGGCCATATGACAAACCCACAGCCAACGTCGTCCTCAATGGTGAAATACTGAAACAATTTCCACTAAGATCAGGAACAAGACAAGGTTGCCCACTCTCACCACTATTATTCAACAGAGTTTTGGAAGTTTTAGCCACAGCAATCAGAGAAAAAAAAAAGAAATAAAAGGAATCCAAATTGGAAAAGAAGAAGTAAAGCTGTCACTGTTTGCAGATGACATGATACTCTACATAGAGAATCCTAAAGATGCTACCAGAAAACTACTAGAGCTAATCAGTGAATTTGGTGAAGTAGCAGGATACAAAAATAATGCACAGAAATCTCTGGCATTCTTATACACTGATGATGAAAAATCTGAAAGTGAAATTAAGAAAACACTCCCATTTACCACTGCAACAAAAAGAATAAAATATCTAGGAATAAACCTAGCTAAGGAGACAGAAGACCTATATGCAGAAAATTATAAGACACAGATGAAAGAAATTAAAAATGATACAAATAGATGGAGAGATATACCATGTTCTTGGATTGGAAGAATCAACATTGTGAAAATGACTCTACTACCCAAAGCAATCTACAGATTCAATGCATTCCCTATCAAACTACCACTGGCATTTTTCACAGAACTAGAACAAAAAACTGCACAATTTGTATGGAAACACAAAAGACCCCAAATAGCCAAAGCAATCTTGAGAACGAAAAATGGAGCTGGAGGAATCAGGCTCCCTGATTTCAGACTATACTACAAAGCTACAGTAATCAAGACAGTATGGTACTGGCATAAAAACAGAAATATAGATTAATGGAACAGGATAGAAAGTCCAGAGATAAACCCACGCACATATGGTCACCTTATCTTTGATAAAGGAGGCAAGAATATACAATGGAGAAAAGACAGCCTCTTCAATAAGTGGTGCTGGAAAAACTGGACAGGTACATGTAAAAGTATGAAATTAGAACACTCCGTAACACCATACACAAAAATAAACTCAAAATGGATTAAAGACCTAAATGTAAGGCCAGACACTATGAAACTCTTAGAGGAAAACGTAGGCAGAACACTCTATGACACAAATCACAGCAAGATCCTTTTTGACCCACCTCCTCGAGAAATGGAAATAAAAACAAAAATAAACAAATGGGACCTAATGAAATTTCAAAGCTTTTGCACAGCAAAGGAAACCATAAACAAGACCAAAAGACAACCCTCAGAATGGGAGAAAATATTTGCAAATGAAGCAACTGACAAAGGATTAATCTCCAAAATTTACAAGCAGCTCATGCAGCTCAATAACAAAAAAACAAACAAGCCAATCCAAAAATGGGCAGAAGACCTAAATAGACATTTCTGCAAAGAAGATATACAGACTGCCAACAATTGCATGAAAGAATGCTCAACATCATTAATCATTAGAGAATGCAAATCAAAACCACAATGAGGTATCGCCTCACTCTGGTCTGAACGGCCATCATTAAAAAATCTAGAAACAATAAATGCTGGAGAGGATGAGGAGTAAAGGAACACTCTTGCACTGTTGGTGGGAATGTAAATTGGTATAGCCACTATGGAGAACAGTATGGAGGTTCCTTAAAAAACTACAAATAGAATTACCATATGACCCAGCAATCCCACTACTGGGCATGTACCCTGAGAAAAGCATAATTCAAAAAGAGTCATGTACCAGTATGTTCATTGCAGCTCTATTTACAATAGCCAGGACATGGAAGCAACCTAATTGTCCCTCAACAGATGAACGGATAAAGAAGATGTGGCACAATGGAATATTACTCAGCCATCAAAAGAAACGAAGTTGAGTTATTTGTAGTTATTGAGTTATTTGTAGTATTTTTCAAATGTAAAATAGATAGCTAGTGGGAAGCAGCCACATAGCACAGGGAGGTCAGCTCGGTGCTTTGTAACCACCCAGAGGGGTGGGATAGGGAGGGTGGGAGGGAGGGAGACACAAGAGGGAGGAGACATGGGGATATATGTATATGTATATCTGATTCACTTTGTTATACAGTAGAATCTAACACACTATTGTAAAGCAATTATACTCCAATAAAGATGTTTAAAAAATAAAAATAAAGTAAAACCCTAACTGATTTTTGAAGAGAAGCTCAATTAGAACAAAAATTCAATTTTATTATTGTAATAAAATCTGACACCCCCCCCAATAAAAAAGGAGTAAGGGGAGTAGGAGGAGGAAGAAGTTAGGAAAACAGATCAAACTGTTATAACCCTGAGCCACAGCAGATGAGGTGATCTTGGAGATTATACGACATATAGCTGAAATAATCAGCAGTGGTCAGATTCAATATAAATCTGAAAAGTAATCAATACTCTTATCATTTCACTTGAAATTGCACAACTGTTGGTACAAGAGCCAGAGTGACATGTGCCTGAAACTTGGAAGAGAGGGAAATGAAATGCCCTAATATGAAAAAAAATCCTTTCCAAAGGCAGACTGACAGACATTAACAATACACAGAAGTAAGAACGTGCTGACCGGAATAGAGATGTTCTCCATATAATGTGAAAAAAAACACACTCAGAAGAGCACAGGGAGGCACGGGATGAGGGTGCTGGGCCAGTGCCCTTTTAATGTTACAGTTGCAATTGGTAACATCAACCCTGTGATCCCATGCAGGGAGATGGACACAGTGGGCTGTCTTAGCTGGAAGCCCTTTAAATATTCAGGCACATAGCTCACCAGCACCATCAGACTGTAACTGGCCAACCCATGCAGACTGGTATAAGGGGAAAGAATACACGATGAAAGTCAGAATGTAACTTCCAAGTGGACTGAGGCTGGATTTATATTTTAAATGACTAAACTGCCGTTATGATATAATATGACAGTCTTGGGAGTTTGGATAATGTGAAGTCATTCCTGTGAGACGGACTTTGTTTGTGGAACTGAACATATATTTTGGAGCCTATTACATCTGAAAATAAGATCCTGGGCTGCAGTAGATTCACCAAAATAATAAAAAGCACCTAATTGCAGCAGGTGGTGGGTAGCCAATTGCTCTTCCTTAAGTGATAACCTCTTGCAGCCCTGCATACCCTCCTTCTTTAAATTTGACAGGCGCAGGGTCAGAGTTAAAGCACATGCACACACACATACACAACACAAGCACCACAGTTAGACGATAACTGGGGAGGAGCCCAGGGGTTAAGAACAATCTTTTTTTAATTTCTGAGTTTAAGAAGTCCAGGCAGACAAGCATTCAGAAGCAATTATTTCCTACTTGAACTGCTGCAACCGCAGCCAAACAGAAAAATTAATGGGCATTACTGGATAATGTACAGTATTTATCCAAATTAATCAGATACGATGAATTTGAAAACAGACTTCCTGTCAGGATCATAGGACACAAATAAATCACACCACACACATTCACACAAGTAACATAAGAACCTGAGAAATATGACATAAAGAGACAGCAAAAAATTTAGTATAAATGTCATACCTAATTTGTGAAAAAGCACTTGCTAAAAGCTGCATGCAAAGCTTAGGGAGGTGACAAAGCAATGGCTACATGAAAAACACACAAAGACTTTGAAGATTCTGCAAAGCAGGTCGTGACTAGTAATATTCACAGGTACAGTTATATCACACTTGGCTTCAAAGAGGTAAAGAGGTTATTGACAACACCAGTTGTAGTCTTCTGGCCTCTGATTGAAGTTTGACCCTTTTCCTTTTGGAAACATGTTGGTGCTCACTTTCTTCACATCCTGGATTTAACTGTCAATAAATTCTCATTCACAAATCACTCCTAGAGCTTTTCAACATCCCTTCAGATACCTTCTTAAACCAATTATAATGATGGATGAAATGATATGATGGTTGGGAGTAATGAGGGTGGCAAGGGAGGGAGAGGATACAGATGAAACAAGACCAGCCATGAGTTGATAATTGTTGGAGCTGGGAAATGGGCACATTCAGGTTGACTGTGCTATGTCTGAAATGTTCCATAATGAAAACTTTTAAAAATAAAACCTCCATTACTGTTATATCATGTGCCTTGTGACAATATTGTTTTGCTGAAGAGCACATAAATTAGGCTAAAGTCAGAAGACATTATGCTCCTCATTGGCTCATTTATAATTGAAACTTAATCCACAATCCTAAATAGCATTTTGAGGTAATTTACCTTAAGACATGTATAATGACACAGGCCTTTTTCTGAATACTCTCACTTATATTATTATGTCGGAAAATAACAACAATCATGGCAACTATAGTTATTCTTATTTCAATTGAAATTTAGTTATAAGCTTCTTGGCAACTGAGGTATAAAGAGAAATACAGTGAGTAATAAAATTCATATTCCGATAAAAGAAAATATGAAATTGATTTTTTCCTGATATTAAATTTAAACATTCAAATGAACCTTTTTATTATAACACAAAGGGCTCTCTATAACATAATGGACAGTGTCTTTAACATGGCTTCACAGATGAAGTGTTACTCATATTCCTTGAGTCGATTCTTCCTATACGCTAAGGGCTTTTACACTTGGTTCAGTGAGGGAAGGCAACTCTGCTGGGGTCTAGGGTACAGTAGTCCAGATATGTAGGTCTTTGAAATTGACTACCAAGTTAGAATCAGGGGTACACAATCTACAGATTACAGAAGTAAATGGAAAGTATATCCATATTTCTTGAAAAGACTTCTCTTACCAGGACTTATGGCAGTGGCCTAATTTAAGTCAGATTACAATTATACTTTCTGGTGAGAATCCACACTGTGAATTACAGAAAGTTTCAGAGGCTTTGGATTTGGGCATGCAGGTTTTGAGATGAACTTTCAGTTTTATATATACACACGCACACACATTAACATAATATTAAAGCTTTCTCACCCTGATAACTAAAATGAAAAGCATTATGAACTAGTGGTCAGGAGGTATAAGTCCCAGTTGTATTTTTACTAGTTTCTGTAGCTTTAGGCAAGCAACAAACTTTCTGAGTCTTGTTTCTTCACCTAAAAACTAGGTTATTCAATTAAACGTTTCAGTTACTTGAGGCACTAATGTGAAATGCTTCTTGGATTCCTCTCATCTTTATGGATGTGAATAAATTTCAAGGTGTCATTTAGTCAGTAAAGTTTATCTCACCTGGATTATATCCAAATTGCTGTTGCTGGTTTCAACTTCAATCAGAGCCTTACATTCCTGCACAGGGTTTTGTCTCTGCTTCCTCTTCATTTCCCAGGAAGAGGCCTATAGCAAGGTATTAACAAAAAATATACAAGGATTAGTAGCAATCAGTGGTGCACATTAAACTACCTTCACTCTTTCCTTCTTCAGCCTCTAGTAACTGCTGACTTCTGTAGGATAAACAGAGGAAACTCATTTTTTGATCTTTGCCTTCAAGAAGTATGACTTAGATATTCACATGTGAAGGCTAAATAATAGAAAACAACAACGACATAATATTATAATGCAAGTTAAGTATGAAATGTGTGGTGTAGATTATAGTGCTCAATGGTGAATCAAAGGGCTTGTAGTATTTTGCAAAGAATCTGCATGAATTACTGTCTATATACTGAATATATAATGTCTCATATGGATATATACGTTGTTCTTAAAATTTATGCCGATGTCGCTGGGGGAAATAAGATATATATTCATTTCAAAATATCTATGATGGCTTTCTTTTATTATTTTTTAAATAAATTTATTTATTTTATTTATTTATTTTTGACCGCGTTGGGTCTTCATTGCTGTGAGCAGGCTTTCTCTAGTTGCAGTGAGCAGGGGCTACTCTTCATTGCAGTGTGCAGGCTTCTCATTGCAGTGGCTTCTCTTGTTGCAGAGCACAGGCTCTAGGCGCATGGGCTTCAGTAGTTGTGGCACACAGGCTCAGTAGTTGTGGCTCGCAGGCTCTAGAGCTCAGGCTCAGTAGTTGTGGTGCATGGGCTTAGTTGCTCCACAGCATGTGGGATCTTCCTGGACCAGGGCTTGAACCCGTGTCCCCTGCATTGGCAGGCAGATTCTTAACCACTGTGCCACCAGGGAAGTCCCTATTATATTGTTCTCAATCAGTAGATACTGAATATGCCTAGTATCATGTGAGATGTCTGCAGTCATTTAAAAAAATTTTTTTGACAGTTTCAACATACATTTTATAAAATATTGGCTATATTCCCAGTGTTGTACAATATATCCTTGTAGCTTATTTTATACATTAGTGGTTTGTACCTCTTAATTCCCTACACCTATATTGCCCCCCTTTCCCTTTCCCCACTGATAACCACTAGCTTGTTCTCTATATCTGTGAGTCTGCTTCTTTTTTGATATACTCACTAGTTTGTTGTATTGTTTGATTCCACATATAAGTGATATCATACAGTATTTGTCTTTCTCTGTCTGCCTTATTTCTCATAGCATAATGCTCTCAAAGTCCATTCATGTTGCTGCAAATGGCAACATTTCATTCTTTTTTATGGTGGAGTAGTATTCCATTGTATATATATGAACCACCTCCTCTTTAGCCATTCATCTGTTGATGGACACTTAGGTTGCTTCCATATCTTGGCAATTGTCAATAATGCTGCTATGAACATTGGGGTGGCTTGTATCTTTTCAAAGTAGTGTTTTGGTTTTTTCAAATATATATCCAGGAGTGGAACTGCTGGGTCATGGGGTAGTTCTATTTTTAGTTTTTTGAGAAACCTCCATACTGTTTTCCACAGTGAATGCACCAATTTACATTCCCACCAACAGTGTACAAGCATTCCTTTTTCTCACCAATATTTGTTATTTGTGGGTTTTTTGATGACAGCCATTCTGACAGGTGTAAGGTGATATCTCATTATGGTTTTGATTTGCATTTCCCTAATGTTTAGTGATATTGAGCATCTTTTCATGTACCTGTTGGCTTTCTGTATGTCTACTGTGGAGAAATGTATACAGTAGTTAGATCTTCTGCCATTTTTTGACCGGGTTGTTTGTTTTTTTTGATATTGAGCTGTATAAGCTGCTTTTATATTTTGGAGATTAATCCCTTGTTGGTTGAATCATTTGCAAATATTTTCTCCCATTCTGTAGGCTGTCCCTTCATTTTGTTTACTGTTTCCTTTGCTGTGCAAAAGCTTTTAAGTTTAATTAGGTTCCATTTATTTATTTTTGCTTTTGTTTCCATTACTATAGGGGACAGATCAAAAAAAATATTGCTGTGATTATGTCAAAGAGTGTTCTGCCTATGTTTTCCTCTAGGATTTTTATAGTATCCGGTCTTACATTTAGGTCTTTAATCATTTTGAGTTTATTTTATTATCAATTACAGGAAAAAACTGCAAAAAACAGAAACACGTGGAGGCTAAACAATATGCTACTAAACGGCTAGTGGATCACTGGAGAAATCAAAAAATACCTAGAGATAAATGAAAACAAAAACACAATGATCCAAAACCTATGGGACACAGAAAAAGCAGCTCTAGGAGGGAAGTTTATAGCAATACAAGCTTACCTCAGGAAAGGTAAATCTCAAATAACCTGACTTTCCACCTAAGGGAACTAGAGAAAGAAGAACAAACCAACCCAAGTTTAATAGAAGAAAAGAAATCATAAAGATCAGAGCAGAAATAAATGAAATAGAGACTAAAAGAAAAAAAAATAGAAAAGATAAATGAAACTAAAAGCTGGTTCTTTGAAAAGATAAACAAAATTGATAAACCTTTAGCCAGACTCATCAAGAAAAAAAGGGAGAGGGCCCAAATCAAAAAAATCTGAAATGAAAAAGGAGAAAATAAATGGACACCACAGAAATACAAAGGATTATGAGACTACTATGAACAACTATATACCATTAAAATGAACAACCTAGAAAAAATGGACAAATTCTTAGAAAGGTACAATCTCCCAAGACTGAACCAGGAAGAAATAGAAAATATGAACAGACCAATTACCAGTACTGAAACTGAATCAGTAATTTAAAAAACTCCCAGCAAACAAAAGTCCAGGAACAGATGGCTTCACAGGTGAATTCTATCGAACATTTAAAGAAGAGTTAACACCTATCTTTAGAAACTATTACAAAAAATTACAGAGGAAGGAACACTTCCAAACTCATTCTATGAGGTCAGCATCACTCTGACACCAAAACCAAAGATCTCACAAAACAAAATTACAGTTCCATATCGCTGATGAACATAGATGCAAAAATTCTCAACAAAATACTAGCAAACTGAATCCAACAATAAATTAAAGGGATCATACACCATGATCAACTGGGATTTATCCCAGAGATGCAAGAATTTTCAATATCTGCAAATCAATCAATGTGATACACCCCACATTAACAAATTGAAAACTCAAAACCATATGATCATCTCAATAGATGCAGGAAAAGCTTTGGATAAAATTCAACACCCATTTATGATTAAAAACTCTCCAGAAAGTGGACATAGAGGGAACATACATCAACATAATAAAGGCCAAATATGACAGACACACAGGTAACATCCTACTCAATGGTGAAAACCTGAAAGCATTTCCTCTTAGATCAGGAACAAGACAAGGGTGCCCACTCTCACCATTTTTATTCAACATAGTTTTGGAAGTCCTAGCCACAGCAATCAGAGAAGAAAAAGAAATAAAAGGAATCCAAATTGGAAAGGAAGAAGTAAAACTCACTGTTTGCAGATGGCATGATACTATATAGAGAAAATCCTAAAGACACCACCAGAAAATGACTAGAGCTCATCAATGAATTTGGTAAAGTTGCAGGATACAAAATTAATATACAGTAATCTGCTGCATTTCTATATACTAACAATGAAATATCAAAAAGAGAAATTAAGGAAACAATCCAAATCCAACTTACTGTCACATCAAAAAGAATAAAATACCTAGGAATAAACATACCTAAGCAGGCAAAAGGTCTGTACTCTGTAAACTATTAGACACTGATGAAAGAAACTGAAGGTGACACAAACAAATGGAAAGATATATCATGTTCTTGGATTGGAAGAATCAATACTGTTAAAATGATCATACTACCCAAGGCAATCTACAGATTCAGTGCAATCCCTATCAAATTACCAATGGCATTTTCACAGAACTGGAACAAAAAATGTTTTAATTTGTATGGAAACACAAAAGACCCCAAATAGCCAAAACAATCTTGAGAAAGAACAAAGAGGCTAGAGGAATCATGCTCCCTGACTCCAGACTGTACTACAAAGCTACAGTAATCAAAACAGTATGGTACTGGCACAAGAACAGACACATAGATCAATGCAACAGGATAGAAAGCCCAGAAATAAACCCATGCATTTATGGTCAATTACCGACCAAGGAGGCAAGAATATACAATAGAGAAAAGACAGTCTCTTCAATGAGTGGTGCTGGGAAAACTGGACAGCTACATGTAAAGGAATGAAATTAGCATGTTCTCTAACAACATATACAAAGATAAACTCAAATGGATTAAAGGCCTAAATGCAGTCACTTTTTGATATTGAAAAGTGTTTCTTCATACTTGAAAAGGTGAGAAACCACTGGAATGAAAAACTTATGATACAGGGAAAGGTCTCCTTTGATTGGAATGGCTAGAGGTAGACTCAACTTCTTGAGGGCAAAACCTGTCTTATTTATCTCTGAGTCCACAGCACCCAGCCCAGAGTAAATGCTTAATAAACATTTGTTGAGTGAAATGAATTAATCAAGGAAACTAAGGGAAAATTCAAAGGAATTAAAAGTTGCAGATGTAGGAAACAAATACATTATTTTTGTTGGGAGCCCCATCTTCAGGAAATGGTGGGGGGGGGGATTAGTATAAAAAAAGTGGAATCTTCTGAGAAATTCAAGTATGTGATAAAACAATTCTCTAGGAAGAACAATTAATTAATTACCTGTATTAAGAGAGCTGAATTGTGGTATATATAAGGTTAAACACTGGCTAATTCCAGAGCCATTTTTATCAAGCTTTTGGAACACATAATAAGATTTAGTTGGAGTGTTTAGCCTGTCTTCCTAATTCCATCTACTTAGGCTAATATCAAAATTAATCACACGTCCTGTACTTCCTCTGTATGGAAGTGGTGATGCCTATTGTTGTGTTAACTGGATAGGAGATTAGAATGTACTGCAAATAATCCTCAAGTAATCAAAAGCCTTTTGAATTGCAGTTTAAACCTGACTAAATTCATTTTTCAAGTTCTTATCAAAAATTTCACAGTCTTCTGATCTATCCACTTCACTTCCAGATTTTCTTAGTATAGACTATCTTCTGAGGTAAACTTATCTTCCCAAGAGTTGACATACAACATGTCTTCATTTCTTTACCTTCCACTTGCTAATCAATCCATTCTAATCTGGTTTCTATTCTCTTTAGTCCAACAACAATAAAATTCTTCCTGTGATCATCCCTATTACCACTAAGTCATTAAGTCAATGGACTTTTTAGGCCTTTGCCTGGTTGAGTTAGCCTCTCAACAGAATTCAGCTTCTCTGACCATCTACACCCAATATCTCAACAAACAGGTCAGTGCTCCCTCCTCAAGGCAAACACACAAGGAACAAAGTATCCACTCCTCTTCACTCCACAGGATCACCCTCACCCACACCGTTATTTCCCCACAGGGCCATTGCAATAGCCTTTTAACTGCTCTGCCCACATTCACTCTGCTCTCTACTAATCCATCTTTCATACTCAACCAAAGCAATCTTTTCTAAAGGAAGATAAGATCACACCACTTCCCTGCTTAAAACCCTTCAGTAGTTTCCCATTGCTTTCAGGATAAATACAAAACCACTTATCAAAGCCTATAGGCCTGCATGGTTCTGATCACACCACAGCCCCCTTTTCCCTCTCTGCCCCACCATAGCTTAGTTGTCTTCTTAAGTTACTTTGTATTACATGTTCCCTCATTAGCAAATGATGTTTGCATTGATTGGAAATGCTCTTCCTCCCCTCTTACCCACTTAGCTGGAATTCTATCCTAAAAGTTATATGTCATTGCTTTTTCAGGGAAGACTCCTCTGTCCTCCCAGAGTCAAATCTCATATTACAAGGATTCATGCTACTATTTCATAAAAATTACCACAGTAGCAGTTCACATTTGTCTGTATAATCACTGGATTGTCTGTCTCCACCACTAGACTATAAGTTCAGTGGGGGCTTGGGACCATATGTGATTTTGCTCATAGTTGAATCCCCTGTAGCTGGCTGGCATACTGAATGGCACATAATAGATGATTTTATATATATATACATATAGATATATAGATTCACATATACCTATGTGAATCTCCATATTTAAAGTCTAAAATGTGTTATTCTAACACCTGGGCTCACTTCAACTTTGCGATCACTTGTACGTTGTTTTTGGAGCATGCAATTCACCCACAAAATAGGCCTACAAATCCCAAATCTTGAAATTCCACAGCTAATGAATGGAAATCAGGGGTTAAAGGAGATATAACTATAAAGTAATAGCAGCTACTTTTTATACTATAAGCATGAAGTTTTTTAGACATAGCAGAAGTTGAGTATCTGCTGAACAGATGAATTTTTACATTCAAATAGGATACATAATTTGAAGTAAAATTCTGAAGATTGTAGACAGATTCAGCTTAGCTTCTTCTATAGTCTCAAGAAAAGACTTAGGGCCAAAGTTTCAAAATTATAGGGAACTGGATTTCAAATATTTTAAGAGAATGAGCTACCCAAAAATGAAATGAGAAAGGCTGCCTTAGGAGGTAATGAGTCTCCATCACTAAAGATTTTCAAGAATCCATACCATTTTCCAAAGATATCTCACAAATGTGTGAGATATTTCTGTAATGTAACTATTATTCAGAATAATTCCTTCTGAAAGAACCACGCCTGAAATCTTGTCTCCCACCATGCTTAACACAGTATCTTACACAGGGCTCAGTGGATATTTGCTAATCAAATTAGTTTCTTGCTTTCAGAACCTATGGTAACTCATTTGAATATTTTCCATGTGCCCCATATTCACCCTTTAAGGGTGAATTTAATTTTTGGAAACAGTCAAAAGACATTAGAAGTCAAATTTGATTAAGAAGGCAGATAAACTAGGCAATAAATTTTGGCTTATAAAAGATTTTTTAAAAGGTAGTGAGATAATATCTGTAGTCATTTAACATTGAATCTGGCACAGGGTAAATGCCCACTCAGTTGTAAGTGTTGTTACTGTTATATACTGAATCTGAGGGCAGATTCTCAAAGAGGAATTAAATAAGTGTAACCTTGTAAGAATAAAAGTGTAATGATTCCTTTTAAAAGAAACAAACTCACTTAGATACGTGGAAATTCTAGGGTGGTACATTCTTTAAAATCAAGCTCAGCACTTAGTTCTATTATCAACATCACATCTCATTTTTCCAGAACTCTGACTACAGGGATAACTACTTATGTAAAATTTGGCTAAGCATTTTTGCTATAAAGCACTGAATGCAAAATCCTCAAGATTACAGGTTTATCCTATACAAATATTTCTCTCTTAAATACAGATTAAAATCTTTATCCCACAGAGGTGTTCTTTAGGGGCCCTTTGGTGCTGATATTAGCAACCTGACTTTTGCTCCAAAAGAGAGAATATAGAAAAAAAAAAGAAATTGGAACCTTGTCCAGGAAACTCAGATTACAATGTGTATGCTATAATTAGAGTGCTTTAAAAATGTGAAAATGAAGCAAAACCCTTACAGAATGCTATTCCTGGAAAAGTGAATTACTATACATTTTGTGAATAAGAGAAGAAAAAAAGAAAACACCTGGGATCTCTCAGCTAGTTTGACACTTTCCAGCAGGGCGGCTGGATGTCTCCACTGTTGAGGTTTCACTTTCTTCTGCATAGGCTTCTTCGTAATTTTAGTCTCTGAAACATGCTCTACACCGGAATCCGCCTCTCCTGTGTTACTTTTCCAGTCTCTATGGTTGACCGAAAGCTCAAAGGATGAAAGAGACTCATGCATCAAGTCATCACCGGAAGGCCTGATTCTCTGAATTTTCGTATTTCCCTTAAATAACAAAGAACATGCTTTTAATTTTTGGCAGCTGGCTTATTTATAATTAATTACCATTTCCCTTATAATCTTATGACATTAGATGATATTTATTTCTAATAAAAATTTTAAAAATCAGAAGCTTAGAATTTTGGCAAATGTATGTTGCAAATACATTGGCAAATGTATACAGCTGTAATGGCTCATTCAGAATTTGATTTAGCAGAGCTCAGCTGAGTCAAGAAACTTTCTGATTTTGAGGATGCAAATTGAGAATACACTGTGCTTCCTGACTTCCTCCCCAACAAAGACTTTCTTGCTTTTGGATCCCTGGTGCATATAGGTCAGTAATCTATTCATCTGAAGTTTGGTTGGGGTTTATCAATCCCACCATTTGCCTGTTAAGAAATGTGAAGAAACAAAATTATAAAGAGTTTTCCATAATTTTTTGTGTGTGATTGGTATAACTCTAAAGGTTTGAAAAATTTTAAATTTTAGATAATAACAGACATTTGAGGACTATAATATGACATTTAGCAGAAACAAGAAACAATGTAGAAATTACATATACAACATATTTCTAGGCAAATATATATCCAAGGACAAACACACACTCTCTCTGATTTTAAATGTATAATTTTATATAATACACAAATATATATTTTTCTATGAAATATATCTTGAAATATATTGGAAAGGATATACTGAAAAGATACAATTATAAATACATTAAAATATTTAAAATGGTCAATGTCTCCAGGCAGTAAAACAATGGGTGATTTAAATTTCTTATTTATATTTTATTTTCTGAGTTTTTCCTAATAAACATGTATTACTCTAATAAGAAAAAAATGATGACAGTGAAAAAATATGTAACAGTGCTTCACTTTCTGAACCTATTAAACCATGATGACATTTAGCCCTTGATAAGTCTTATCCTTCATATGGGAAATGTTACAAATGGCTCAATCCCACTTTAATTACTCAC
This sequence comes from Pseudorca crassidens, assembly GCF_039906515.1. NCBI lineage: Eukaryota > Metazoa > Chordata > Mammalia > Artiodactyla > Delphinidae > Pseudorca > Pseudorca crassidens. The sequence goes on along the minus strand of NC_090300.1, from coordinate 93,793,303 downwards.
CTTAGGTGCTGAAGTTTGGCATGTGGTAGTGAACGCAGGGATCCTAATTGTTGGTATAAACTGAGGCTATTATGGAAAAAAATCATTAGACAAACGTAAGTAAAAATAACTTTCAACTGACATATTAAAATAATTCAATATTCTTCATTTCTTAAAGAAGTGCCAAGATCACATATTCTCACCAATCATTACTAAGGAGTCCCTTTCAGTTTAGACACAGAGCAATGATGTCTGACTGGTAGCGACTGGACAGTACAAGACAATCCAATGAAGTATTATAGATCAAATGTCTTAAAAGCAATACAAGGGGCCACTGTATTAAACACTGTCTCCACAGCCCTCATCTCCCCTCTCTGGAGACCCTTTGTCTCCACTTGTAGGTCCCAGCATCTGGAATAAATCTTGACCTTCAGCAACAGCTCTGTATAGTTCAGAGCTCTGGGCCTGAGCTTCAAGGGACTTTTGAGGATAGACTGGCCTTAACTGTGTCCCTAATAACTGAGATGCTGCCTTACCCTCAGCAACCAACTCCTGTCTTGTACTCAGAGGCATAAGTAGAGAGAGAAAGCATTTGTTTTTCCTGAAAAAGAAGCACCTTCTAAGCTAATATTTTGATGTGATAATTGTTACACTAAAATGATGAGATGTTAATGAAATATTCAAAGAGAACATAAAGAGTAACGTGGGCCTGCACCCCAGACCCAGGGTCACTCCCCTTGGAATGAGACCCTGGTTAGGGGATCCGCTTGCACCTCCTTTTTGGTGCACCCACTTTCTTTCGCTGTGCCACAGATGCCATCGTGGTATCTAGCACAGTGTCCACGTTCTCTAGCACAGAAAATTTACCTTGCTCTTGTTAATACCCTAACATCCAAACTGGAGTCCTGACTCCAGTTTGGGTTGGATGTTAAGGGTTGGAGCTGCTGAAAATTTTTCCAGTGTGAATGGCCTGCATAGATGTTGAAATAGGGCCTTTTCCTCTGTCCTGAGATCCAAATGGCCCTTGGTGGCATCTTATAAGTTGTAGGTACCTTTAAGGCAACCCTTCCAAACCTGAATTATTTCACCTGTGTACCTGTACCCACCGCCCCCCCCCCCAATCTGTACTTCCTCGTGCAGTCCCTCTTTTGACTAGTAACATCACCAAACACCCAGACATTCAAGCTAGGCTGTCCTGGGCTAATAATCACTCTCAGTCCACAGGTTTGCACTAGTCTCAAGTCACCTCCCTGTTTAAATGACTTTATCGTCTTTTGCTTGAACTATTTTCTATAACCTCCTCATTTTCTTGCTTCCAGTTCAGAGACTTCTCTAGACCTGTGCCACAACCCCTTTCTACACAATATTATTCACTTCATTAAAATAAGGAAGACAAGAGAGAAGAAGAGGGGGAAAGAGAAGGGGAGGCGGAATTCTCAAACTTGGATGCATTTGCTTAGAATCACCTGGTAAGACTTAAAAAAAACACTATTGATGCCAAGTCCTTACACCCTGACATTCTAATTCAATTATGTGGGGATGGGGCCTGGCATCGGTAGTTATTAAAGCTCTCTGAGTGATTCTCATACGCAGTCAGGACTGAGACCACTAGCTTAGAAGACAGAGTCTCATTTCGGTAGCACCTGCCACATGGTGTGGCACACAGACCACATTCAATTCAAGTTTATTAAATAAAGCCAAACAGCACCTAGCATGACATACAAGCGGCTTTCAAACGGTTGCAACTAACTTTCTAAATTCTTCTTCTGAACCTCTTTCCCTCCATCTGACACCCCTTGTTGCCCTCATACACTAAATGCTCAGTCACATTTACTATTCCTCAGGTTCACTTTCATGTCCCCGTGCCCTTGTATCACCCATTTCCTTTGCCTGGAATGACCTTTCTGATATCCTCCAGTTGTCGAATTTGACTCATCCTTCAAGTCTCAGTTCAAGTATTACCCACGCCGAATTCCTGCTCCTATTCCCCAAAGGAAAATTAATTGCTTTAACTTCTATACTCCCCTGACATTTTTCTGGATGTTTATATAGATATCTCTCACTATACATACAGATTCACATGGAAAAACATATATTTTTAAACGTGTATTTTTAAGTCTCCTTATTACTCCATTCTCTATTTGTCCAGTTCATATTCCACTAACAAGTAACCACTGCTACTTATTTCTTGTTTATTTTTCCAGAGATTTGCTTATACGTCATCTATAATACAAGCATATGTACATAAGGTTTCCCTGCTTTTCTGAGGTGGGGAAAAATGGTAGTATATTATACACACAGTCTGCATCTTTCTTTTTTACTTAAGGATATATCCTACAGATCTTTCTCTATTAGTACTTAAAAAGCTTCTTCATTCCCTTTTTACAGCTGCATTGTATTCCTTCCCCACCTCCAGTTAGTTTTGAGATATAATTGTCATACATCATTAAGTTTAAGGTAATGGCTTGGCTTACATATATTGTGAAATGATTACCACAATAAGTTTAGTTATCATCCATCATCTCATATAGATACAATAAAAAAAGAAAAAAAGTTTTTCCTTGTAATGAGAACTCCTAGGATCTACTCTCTTAATAACTTTCATATATATCATACAGTGTTTGCTATAGTTAACTATGCCCAAAGGTTTCCTTGAGCTCCCTCCCTCTGACCCCTCCCTACACCTCTTCCTACCCCCATCCCATCCATGGGCAACCACTGATCTGCTTTCTCTCAGCATAGATCATCTGCATTTTCTAGAATTTTATCTTAAGTGGAATCATAAATCTTTTTCGTCTGGTTTCTTTCACTAGGAAGAATTATTTTGAAATTAATCCATATTGCTTTGTGGATCAATAGTTCATTCCTTTTTATTGCTGAGTTGTATTCCACTGAACGGACATACCACAATTTGTCCTTTCACCTATTGATAGTCACTTGGGTGACTTCCAGTGTTTGGCTATTACAAACAAAACTACTATGAATCAAGACAGTATGGTACTGGCACAAAAACAGAAATATAGATCAATGGAACAGGATAGAAAGCCCAGAGATAAACCCACACACATATGGTCACCTTATCTTTGGTAAAGGCAAGAATATACAGTGGAGAAAAGACAGCCTCTTCAATAAGTGGCACTGGGAAAACTGGACAGCTACATGTAAAAGAATGAAATTAGAACACTCCCTAACACCATACACAAAAATAAACTCAAAATGGATTAAAGACCTAAATGTAAGGCCAGACACCATCAAACTCTTAGAGGAAAACATAGGCTGTACACTCTATGACATAAATCACAGCAAGACCCTTTTTGACCCACCTCCTCGAGAAATGGAAATAAAAACAAAAACAAACAAATGGGACCTAATGAAACTTCAAAGCTTTTGCACAGCAAAGGAAACCATAAACAAGACCAAAAGACAACCCTCAGAATGGGAGAAAATATTTGCAAATGAAGCAACTGACAAAGGATTAATCTCCAAAATTTACAAGCAACTCATGCAGCTCAACATCAAAAAAACAAACAGCCCAATCCAAAACTGGGCAGAAGACCTAAATAGACATTTCTCCAAAGAAGATATACAGACTGCCAACAAACACATGAAAGAATGCTCAACATCATTAATCATTAGAGAAATGCAAATCAAAACTACAATGAGGTATCACCTCACACCGGTCAGAATTGCCATCATCAAAAAATCTAGAAACAATAAATGCTGGAGAGGGTGTGGAGAAAAGGGAACCCTCTTGCACTGTTGATGGGAATGTAAATTGATACAGCCACTATATAGAACAGTATGGAAGTTCCTTAAAAACTACAAATAGAACTACCATACGACGCAGCAATCCCACTACTGGGCATATACCCTGAGAAAACCACAATTCAAAAAGAGTCATGTACCAAAATGTTCATTGCAGCTCTATTTACAATAGCCAGGACATGGAAGCAACCTAAATGTCCATCGACAGATGAATGGATAAAGTAGATGTGGCACATATATACAATGGAATATTACTCAGCCATAAAAAGAAATGAAACTGAGTTATTTGTAGTGAGGTGGATGGACTTAGAGTCTGTCATACAGAGTGAAGTAAGTCAGAAAGAGAGAAGCAAATACCATATGCTAACACATATATATATATGGAATCTAAAAAAATTAAAAATGGTTCTGATGAACCTAGGGGCAGGACAGGAATAAAAATGCAGACATAGAGAATGGACTTGAGGACACAGGGAGGGGGAAGTGTAAGCTGGGAACAAAGTGAGAGAGTAGCATTGACAAATATACATTGCCAAATGTCAAATAGATAGCTGGTGGGAAGCAGCCACATAGCATAGGATGATCAGCTCGGTGCTTTGTGACCACCTAGAGGGGTGGGATAGGGAGGGTGGGAGGGAGACGCAAGATGGAGGGAATATGGGGACATATGTATATGTATAACTGATTCACTTTGTTATAAAGCAGAAACTGACACACCATTGTAAAGCAATTATACTCTAATAAGATGTTAAAAATTTTTTTAAAAATTTAAAAAACTACTATGAGCATATAAGTTTTTGTGTAGATGTATGCTTACATTCATGTATTTATTTGCTGTCTGTATATCTCCCTTAGTGAAATGTCTGTTCAAATGTTCTTCCCACTCTTTTAGAACAGAAGGAATTTACTACAGTGACTGGTAACAGAAGAGATGGAAGAGGCTAAGAAGACTACCAGCAGATGGAAGGTACCCTAGATGTTAGCAAAAGCAGGAAGTTCTTAGAGCCCTCAGGTTGGAGGGACTAATAGGAAGAACTGATAGTACCAGTTCTACAGGGCAGAAGCCCAAGTACAGTGTGGCTCAGCTGAGTCCTCTGTTTAGAGTCTCAAAACTGCCTACTTTTTAAATGTGTTGTGTGTCTTATTATTGAGTTTTTAAAGTTCTTTATACATTCTAGATATCAGTCCAGATCAGATAGAGTTTTGTAAATATTTTCTCCCAGTCTGTGGCTTGATTTTTTGATTTCTTGTGTCCTTTGAAGAGCAAAGTTTTTAAATTTTGATGGAATCAAATTTGTTAAATTTTCTTTTATAGCTCATGCTTTTGGTATCATATTTAAGAAATCTTTGCCAAACGCTAGGCCACTAAAATTTTTTCCCACACATTCTTCTAGAAGGTTTATAGTTTTAGGTTTTACATTTGGCCTATGCTGCATTTCCCATAATTTTTATTTGGTTTGAGGTAAGAGTCAAGGTTCATTATTTTGAGGTATATATGACTATCCAAGTGTTTTGGTATCATTTGTTGAAAAGATTATTTCTTTCTCCCAATGAAATGTATTGGTCCCGTTGTTGAAAAACAATTGACCACAAATGTATGAGTCTATTTCTGTACTCTTTATTATGTCCCATGGCTCTATTTGTCTCTTTTAACACCAATACCAAATTGTCTTGATTACCATAGGTTTATAATGCCTTGAAATTAGATGGTGTCAACCCCACCAACTTTGTTCTTTTTCAAAGTTATTTTAAATCCTCTGCACTCCATATGAATTTTATACATTTTACAATTTCTACCAAAAAAAAACCCCACAAACAACTAGCTTGGATTTTGATTAACATTGGGTTAAATCTATAGACCTATTAGAGAGAATTGACATCTTAACGATATTGAGTCTTCAAACTCATGAACGTAGGTTACCTCTCTATTTATTTGCTTTATTTAATTTTTTCATCAGTGTTTTGTAGTTTTCAGTGCAGGTCTTACTCATCTTTTGTCAAATTTTTCCTGAAGTATTTCATGTATTTTAATGCTATTGGAAATGGTATTATATTTTAAAATTTCAATTACAATTGTCTGATGCTAGTAAATCAAAATAGTTGATTTTTATATACTGATTTTGAACGCTGCAACTTTGCTAAGCTCATTTTACCAATTCCAGTAACTTTTTAACAGATTCCATTCAATTTCCTACATAGACTATCACATCTGAAAAGAACCAGTTTTACCTCTTCCTTTGCAGTCAGAATGCCTTTTCTTTTCTGTCTTTCTTGTACTTCTAGAACCTCCTGTAAATGCTGAATTGGAGTGATGACAGCAAACCTCCTTGTCTAATTCCCGATCTTAGGGGAGAGATTTTAGTCTTTCACTAGTAAGTACAATTTTTGCTGTAAGGTTTTTGTAGATGTCCTTTATCATACTGAGGGAGTTTTCTTCTGTTCCTGACAAGCTAAGAGTTTTTTTTTTTTTTTATCAGCAACGGATGTAGTTGCTCCTTTTTTGTCATTTATATCTTACTGGATTTTGTTTCCTTTTTGTTTATGATATTTATATGTTATATATTTATATGTTATATATTTATATGGTGCCATATTCATATTTTACTGGATTTTTTTCTTTTTTTTGTAGATATTTAGCTATGCTACTAGTTTGTTTCTTAAATACATCATTATAAGAGTTAGGTTTTCCAGGACTAGCTCTTTCCCAGAATTTTCTATAGGAAGGGTAGGTAGAGGATAAGAGTTTAGGCAAGTTTTTTTTTCCACAAGCAAAACCTCTTTTCTTCTAATCTTTATCCAAAAAACACTGCTTCTGCAAATATGGCTTTTTGGAGTACTTTCATGTGCATTCCACATCTTCTACTTCTGTGAACCAAAGCAGGTCCAGTAAGGTTCCTGTTGCCTCCCAGCTATTGTAGATAAAGGCTATAGCTGTTCCATCTCCAGATGAACCCTTCTTCAGTAAGTGTATTTGTGTTAATTCTTTAGAGGTGCTATTGCTGGTCTCGTCTTTCCATTCCTCTTCCTTTCCTCCTGTGGAGCTCCTGCATTATCTTGACTGCTTTTGGCAGCACTGCAGTATTTTGATATATGTTTCCTAGCTTGACTGAAATTGGAGTTGCATTTTTGTTTTCTGTTTTCCTGTTGCTCTTAGAAGACTCCCAGGAAAAAACAGGAAGATGCTACATCTATATAGCCATATTTATAGCAGAAGCCTCCTATATCTCTTTCTACCTATATTTATCATGGTATGTATCACACTGTCTTATAGTTATGGTAATACGGGTATCTCTCTCAACAGACTGTAAACTCTCAAAGTCATTTTTTATCTGTAGTACCTATCACAATGTTTAGCACTTTATAGGTACTCAATAAAATGTTGGTGATTAACAGATGCTCCCAGGGCCTACTGCTCATCTCTTCCACTGTTGAAACACTGCCACAAGTCTATTCTGCACTCATAATGTGACTAAACTTCTCCACTACCTGTCAGATGTTATCACATATTTGAGATGCTTTATATATATATATATATATATATATATTTGCGGTACACGGGCCTCTCACTGCTGTGGCCTCTCCCGTTGCGGAGCACAGGCTCCAGACATGCAGGATCAGCGGCCATGGCTCACGGGCCTAGCCGCTCCGTGGCACGTGGGATCTTCCAGGACCCGGGCACGAACCCGTGTCCCCTGCATCGGCAGGCGGACTCCCAACCACTACGCCACCAGGGAAGCCCGAGATGCTTTATATTAAATGTCAGTGTCTTATTCCTAATATAGCAAAATGGATTGAGCCTAGCCTAGTTACAATGTATGATACACTTAAATCATTTGGGTTTGTATAATTTTGGTGCTAGCTTAAAGATAATTACTTTTGGCTATAAAATTTTACTGTAATGAGTTTTGACCTGAACTACTAATCTCATCACTAGAGTTGTGAGTAATAAAAAAAAAAATTTTAATTCCATTAGTTTTCCTCTTTTTATATTCATTTCAGAGTTGTGTTTCTACAAAAGAACTTCAGACATCATAGAAAAACACAGCAAAAATGTCTCAACTAGGGACTTCCCTGGTGGTCCAGTGGCTAAGACTCCACACTCCCAATGCAGGGGGCCCAGGTTCATTCCCTGGTCAGGGAACTAGATCCCACATGCCGCAACTAAGACCTGGTGTAGCCAAATAAATAAATAAATACAATATTCAAAAAGAAAACGTCTCAACTACATTTTGAATAGAAAAATATCAATAATGTTGGCACAGCTTTGTATTTCTTTGCAAAACAGAAATCCATGTAACATAGCTAATCCATTTCAAATTCTGTCTCAGTTACTTAATGAGTAGTTGTTTACTAGTGGTATCATCTTTATCATCACCATCACCTTTTCAGATTTCAAAGAATCATCATCACCCTAGAAACCTTTCTAATATCAGTATTTATTTTTATATGACACTCATAAACTCTCCCGGCAAGACTGTTACATTTCTTTACATGTTTGGAAAGTCCTGAAAATCACAGATTCAATAGCAAAAGCTGCATAATATGAAGTATCTCTGGCAGCAGAAAAACTGAAGGATCCTTAACTCAGGAATAAAGAAGAGAAAGTCTGTGGTGCATAAGAATCGTGTGGGGAGCTGTGCAGAAATGCAGATTCTAAGGCTTCTGTCCCACAGATTCTTGTTCAGTCAGTCTGCTGTAGATCTCAGGAATCTGCATTTTTACAAACATGTGACATACTTACACAGATGGCCCAATCATCATAGATTCACAGCCCTGGAAGGCAGGAGATTCTCCCTTTTAATTTTATATCCATGCTTTGTGGGACTGTAGAGAAAATATTTTTATGTTTCTGCACCGTGAAGGCTTTCTGATCAAATTTTACCAAAATTTGAGACCTAGCCTAGAAGAACAAATCTTGGAATTTAATTTATGACTAATTATTAGTGAGAGAGCATCTGAAGAAATCTACCTCCCTGGAGGTATGTGTTTACATTTTAAGGAAGGAATGAGATCTGGGGCCATGGAGACATAGCCGAAGAAGCTAGTCTTACCTTGCCCCCAAGAGATTTATTTATATTCCAAAGGGTAAGAGTAAGAACCCAGAATCCTTCTCAAAGAGCAAGGAAGTGTGCTTGTCTGTCGGGGGGTAGTGTAGGGTTACGGAGATGGCTGTCCCTCTCCTATATAAATATCCAGATTCATTTCTTTCAGAGTTCCATGCTAGTGGTACAAACTCCAGTATATGTAGGATAACATACGATCTGCCTCATCTCATCCGTTGCCCCAGGGGTACAAATTAGGGCAAAAGGGAATCAGCACGATTATTTGCTATAATTAAATAATGATCTGCTCTGCTCCAGAAACCTCATGTTTGCATTCAGAATAAAATTAATATATATAGATATTTTAAACTTAGCCTGTAAATGAAGATGCGCAACTAATACGCATAGGCTCTAAAATTGGATGTGTCTTCATAAATATCTAGTCTAATCCCCTTTTACTGAGCTGGAGGGGGAGAGGTATACTAGGATCAAGGACTAGTGACATCAGACAGACCTGAGGTCACTCAGCTTATAAACAGCAGAGCCAGGACCTGACGTTAGGTATCCTGACAGCAGGCCAGTGTACTGTCCGCCATATTCTGCTTCCACAGCCTCCTTCTTCAAGGAGCCCCTAAGCATCCCTCCCTCTGCACAGCTTTCCAAAATGATCACTGCCCTCCAACTCTGCCTAATATAGTCAGAGCTCCTCAAAAAATAAAAAAATCTGATTACCATTAGTTATTAATTACCCAATTTCTCCCACACTGAAGAGCTATCAATCCAAACTGAAAGCAGGAGAGCAGAGTAGTTCAAACAGCTTTGAACTAAGAATTAATCTCATTTTTAATTTTTTTTTGGCCATGCTGTGTGGCATGTGGGATCTTAGTTCTCCGACCAGGAATCGAACCTGTGCCCCATGCCGTGGAAGCACGGAGTCTCAACCACTGGACCTCCAGGGAAGGCCTTTAATCTCATATTTTTGATCTAGCTCTGTTCCTACCTTGTTTCTGTGACCTCAGCCAGAGAGGCAACATAGTCTAGTAATAGAATGAGGGGTCTGGAGCTTGACTGTGTCAGTTGAAATCACAGTTCTGCAGATTCCTAACCCCACACTTGGCAAGTTACTTCTCTGTGCCTCGGTTTCCTCGTGGATAAAAAAGGACTCATAACAATCACAGGATGGTCATAAGGATTAAATGAGTCAGTATATTTAAAGCACGTCATACTTCCCTGATGACGCAGTGGTTAAGAATCCACCTGCCAATGCAGGGAACACGGGTTCGAGTCCTGGTCCGGGAAGATCCCACATGCCGCGGAGCAACTAAGCCCGTGCACCACAACTACTGAGCCTGTGCTCTAGGGCCTGAGCTACTGAGCTCATGTGCCACAACTACTGAAGCCCGCACACCTAGAGCCCATGCTCCACAACAAGAGAAGCCACCGCAATGAGAAGCCCGCGCACCGCAACGAAGAGTAGCCCCTGCTCGCTGCAACCAGAGAAAGCCCGCGTGCAGCAACAAAGACCCAACACAGCCAAAAATAAATAAATAACTTTAAACAAATAAATAAAGCACCTCTAAGGGTGGCACATTGTAAGTGCTCTTATCATTTAATCCTTCCATTCACCCTTCTCATTTAAGTTTCCACATGTAGGTAATATGTACAGTTAGAGTAATTATTCAGGGTAGTTTTAGAATTCACCAAAATATACATAATTATGGAAATCTTAGGGAAGAAACTGGAGAGGAGAAGGGAATTGGACATACGAAAACTATGCAATTATCTTTTACTACAAAAACGCTGTGGTGATCAAATGGTATAGTATATGCAGAACCACGTGGCAGATAAATCATGAAGCAAATGAAGTGTGAGCTTCAGGACCCCTCCCTTACACAGGGCCCTGTGTCTCACTTCGTGTTTATAATTTTGCACCTTCTTTTTTGAAGGGGATCCCCCAAAATGTATAAACCTCAGACTCCAAAAAACTAGATCTGCCCTTGTTCAGAAGTATTTTAAATAATACTTAGTTATTTTCAAATGCCAGGTATTACTACTAGTGGTCTTGGCTAGAAGACCTTCTTGAGGATTCTCAGAGTAGAGGAAGGATGATTCTAGACCACTGCAAAGCAAAAGTCATGGACAAACATCAGTTATTTCTCTTGGATTGGATTAGAACCCCCCAGTGTGTCAAGAGACTCCATGCCCTTTGTTAGAAGGCTGGGCCCAGCCAAGCAAGACTGACTGGAGGAGTGGGAGGTTAAAGCATATACTGATAAAGGACAAGGTGGAAAATGTAACTCAAGTGAGATTAAGTTTAAATTCTGCTTAAGCCTACAGGACTTAGGACAGAAGAAGGATACAGATTCAGATCAAGAATATGATCAGGAAAAAAAAAAAAGAATATGATCAGGAGACAAAGACTTAACAAGGTTAAATTGAGGGGCACAAGCTATGGGGTTTGAGTTCAAAATCAGAAAAATCATGAGGTACATTTCCTTAAACTGAATTCAAAATGTAAAGTTGGGTCCTGAGTAAGAAGTGAGATTAGGTCTAACAGATGAGAAACAGTACTCAAGCTCAGAGGTACAGGCTCAGACACACAGGGTTCCTTCAGAGGGAACCAGAGAGTAGCCTGCTCTGGAAGGAAGCCAAATACCTGAACCTCACTCTGAGAAGAGTCAGGAAACAGGCCCTGAGGTGCATCTGGGATACGAGGCAGCCTCTGACTGTTCCTGATTAGTACGTGCACTCAGCAAAAACTGGTTGTGGATAGAGTTCAGGTGCTTATGGGCACTGATCAAATAGGTGTATTTGCAGTGAAACCCAAATTAGTATTCGCTGCAGTGAAAATCATTCAGGCAACACACCTAAACCTCTCCTTCTCTCTGCGTCTCTGCAGATGTGACTAAGAATGGCTGATTGACATGCAGAGAGGGACGGAGTGTGGCAAGACTGCCAGCCACTGTCAAAGCTACTTCTGTCCTTCTCAGAGGAAGGATGAGCTCCCTCTGGAGTTCCTACTGTCCCTCAGCAACAACGTTTGGTCACTTATGTGAAAGCCAGGAGCAGACAACAATGGATGGCATTCCTTGGTCCCAACCTCCAGGACAAAACAGGGTGACTTATGAAGCCAGGAGCTGTCATAGACTCCCCACACCACACTGTTCCCTGAAGCAAGGCTGTTCTGATGCTCCTATCACAGGTACTGTCCTGGTCTGTTTAGTAAACTACAGTGCTGTTCTGTCAGGTAGCGTGACATCAGCTCCTCAAGAAATGATGAATAAGAAAATAATTTGACGGACCATTTTCTCATACCATATACAAAAATAAACTCAAAATGGGTTAAAGACTCAAATGTAAGACCTGAAACCATAAAACTCCTAGAAGGGGCTTCCCTGGCGGCACAGTGGTTGAGAGTCCGCCTGCCGATGCAGGGGACACGGGTTTGTGCCCCGGTCCGGGAAGATCCCACATGCTGTGGAGCGGCTAGACCCATGAGCCATGGCCACTGAGCCTGCGCATCCGGGGCCTGTGTCCCGCAACGGGAGAGGCCACAACAGTGAGAGGCCCACATACCGCGAAAAAAAAAACTCCTAGAAGAAAACATATGCAGTAAACTTTTTGACATCAGGCTTAGCAATATTTTTTTGGATCTGTCTCCTCAGACAGGGCAACAAAAGGAAAAATAAACAACTGGGACTACATCAAACTAAAAAGCTTTTGCACAGCACAGGAAACCATCAACAAAAGGAAAGGCAACCTACTGAATGGGAGAAGGTATTTGCAAATCTGACAAGGGGTTGATATCCAAAATATATAAAGAACTTACATAACCTCAGTATCAAAGAAACCCCAAACAACCCAATTAAAAATGGGCAGGGAACCTAAATAGACATTTTCCCAAAGAAGACATAGAGATGGCTGATCAACACATGAAAAGATGCTCAACATCACTAATCATCAGGGAAATGCAAACCAAAACCACAATGAGATTAGATGACACCTCACACCTGTCAGAATGGCTATCATCAAAAAGACAAAAAATAACAAGTGTTGGTGAGGATGTGGAGAAAAGGGAACCCCTGTGCACCACTGGCAGAAATGTCTTGGTGCAGTCACTATGAAAAACAGTATGGATGTTCCCCAGAAAACTAAAAACAGAACTATCATACGATCCAGCAATTCCATTTCTGGATATTTATCCGAAGAAAACAAAAACACTAATTCAAAAAGTATATGTATCCCTATGTTCACTGCAGCACTATTTACAATAGCCAAGACATGGAAACAACTTAAATGCCCATGGACAGATGAATGGATAAAGAAGATGTAGCCTATATATATATATATATATATATATATATATATATATATATATACAATGGAATACTAGTCCACCATAAAAATAGAATGAACTCTTGCCATCTGTGACAACATGGCTATATCTAGAGGGTATTATGCTAAGTGAAATAAGTCAGACAGAGAAAGACAAATACCACATGATCTCACTTATATGTAGAGCATAAAAAAAAAAAAGTGGACAAAGCAAAACAGAAACAGATTCATAGACACAAACTGGTGGCTGCCAGAGGGGAAGGGGATGAGGAAATGGGCAAAATAGGTGAAACTGATTAAGAGATACAAAATTCCAGTTATAAAATAAATAAGTCAGGAGGATGTAGTGTACAGCATAAGGGATACAGTCAATAATATTGTAATAACCCTTTGTGGTAGCAGATGGTAGTTAAACATTGTGGTGATCATTTTGTCACATAAAAAGTATTGAATCACTATGTTATACACCTGAAACTACTATAACACTGTATGTCAATTATAATTCAATAAAAAAAAGAAAAGAATTTGGACAAGTAAATCAAGCTAAGGAGTTGAACAGCTGCAGTTCAACGTCTACTGTGCCCAACAATGAGCCAGATGTGATGGTGAGAGGTACATGAGAAGATGAACACATGATACCTGCTCTCAAGGAACTTCTACATTAGTTCCTCATGAGCAATAACATCTCGTCTGCTATGCTGTGAACACAGGGCCCACCAGGGTGAGTATATCATGCATTATCCTTTTTGGAAAGGCAATGCATCACCATAGAAAAATGGGATCTTTGCAGCAAGAGTAATAAAGTAAAACATTTCAATTACAGGGAGTATATTAGCCTCTTGCTAGACAAGGGTCTTTAGGTGTCATAAATTTTAGATCATGACAGTTTACGTAAGGAGGCTGAAAATTACTCAACGAATAAATATATTTTCTAAGGCATCTGTCTCCATAGTTATACAGATTTGAAATCTCAGCATCCTACACAATAATGACACATTAAAACGATTAAATTCTAAATGGGAAAATGCATCCACATTATTCATTATAAAGTTGTGCTCAGATATGCCATTTCAATTTGAAAAACACAGCTACAAGTTCAGCAAGGCTGCTTTGCTCCACATTTACCGCTAAAACAGCCAATGTGGGAATTGCCAGACTATACGGTTTCAGTTTGTGTGTCCACATGAGCACCGCGAAAGAACAGAATGCTATTGCTGGAGTTCCTTTCCAACAGGCATGGAATTTTACAAAGGCTATTCATTTGATGCAAAAACTATGAATGTGACAAATGAAATCCAAATATAGTCTCTATACTCCCACTCAAATGCAACACTTTATTTTGACCAAGTGTAAGAACATTATGGTCTCCAAGAATATATGCAGAAGATTTTAAGTCTAACCTACATAACTTCAACCAATCCAATGAAAAATATTTACTATCTTTCTACCTATTTGTGAAGAATCCTTTTACCTATTTGTGAAGGAACAAATCAAATTGTTCCTTCAATCCTTCACTCGTTGTTTGGTGAACACCTACTCTGTAAAATGGCCAGGCCTAGGTGTTGTTGGAAACGCAATGAATAAGAATGGTCTCTTCTTTCAAAAACCTTATAGTCGAATATAGGAGACCGATCAGGTACACAACTAACTATAATACCAGGTAGAAAGTGAAACATGCTCTTGAGAAAGACAAACATCAAGGGCAAAGGGGACTGGAAGGAAGGAGATATTTTTACAGGTAGGGAAATGAGAGAAAACTTCATACAGCAATGACACTAGTTTGGGATCTTGAAGGACTAGGGAAGGGGCAGAGGTCATTTCAGAAAAAATGGCAGGAACGAAGGCACTCAGCAGCGTGGAAGTGGAGAAAGCAGATAAGGAACATGGGGCAGCTCAGTGGGAGAATGATGCAGAAGGGAAGAAACTCAGGCCAAAAAAGGAGTAGTGTCAGATTAGAGAGAGCCTGAACTATGGCTCCAGATGAGAAATAAACATTAATCAGAAAAGTTAACCCAGAAAGACCTAGAGAATATATAAGCAATACAGCACATTTGCACAAACATATTGATTATATAAATATACTACCCATTAACTATACTTATGTACAAATGGGTAAATATAGAGCAGGCTTCATTCAGGGAATCAAGTTATCATCTGCCTTATAATGATTTGAAGACATTAAGTGGATTTGAAGTGATACCAAAAATCCCTGAATGAAATGGACCTAAAACTATATTCCGTGTGTTTGATTATGACATAGTTGTCCTGTCGTACAATAGAAGGTAGAAGAGACTGTAAATTGTGAGTTAAAACTGAGAAAGGGGAAAAATTGAGGACTGGAAAGTCCTCAAATGCAGAGGACTTGACTCTGTAACTCTACCTTATGGTTTTAAAATTATTGTCTAGGCTTACTGAAAAACAGAATAACAATTATCTAGATGATAGGTCAATTAGTAGCTAAACAATCACAAGAGACGATGAAAATGAAAATGCTTCATTGCTTGGCCAGCAGGTGGCACTTGTCACTCGATATAGAAGGATGAGGGGAAACGTGGAGTTAGGAATTCATCTATTCAGAAAGGAGAAAAAGAATGGGCTGTTCCAGAAGCACAATTTATAAAGAGCCCTTGGCTTGCTGACACAGCTTATCAATTACATCTTGGATTTGAGCCCTCCTATTAGGTTTACTGAACTTACACATTTCCTTTAACAAATACGATTTGCATTTTATCAGTTTGTTACCTTTGTCAATGTTCTCATATCCTTTTTGTCTGTATTTATCATATGATACTGTGAGCAGATCGGTGCTGGAATTAGGCAAAAAGGAAACAAAGTCCAACTTCACCATTTAAAGATGTTTGGCTGATTCAAGTTATTGAACTTCTCTGAAATTCACTCCCCTTCTGATGCTATAATTGATATAATTAGCTGTAATGTTGTGGGATTAAATATGATAGCATCTGTGGAAATGACAGCTTTGGGCCTAGCTATTTCATTTTCTCCTAGAGGACAAGATCTAATCATTGAGGTACCTCTTCTACCAGAAAAGTTTTCTGAATCACTGTGAATTTTCTGTAACTAGGGCACCCTGTGGGTAGGACACCTAAAATTTAGACTTTTGTCACTCTACATACCAGTAGGGTGTATGAGGGGTGGAAAAGAGGCTGTAGCTGCTGATTTCTGATACTAGTACCATAATACTACCCTTCCTACCATTATTCTATCCCTTTTGGTTGTCAATGACACAAAACCCAGAACCAAAGAATCTAAGATCCAGAAAGGTCTTTGATTTACTAAGTCAACATTTCATTTTCCAGATCAGGATGCCTTCTGCCACTAAAGCTGAAATGCAAGACAGTAAGAAACAGGGTGGGCAGATATACCCAGATTTAATCAATGGATAAGTGAGCATTGGCAGTGGGAGGCAGGAAGAGAGAACAGGAGGTGGGCAAACCATAATTTCATGGCATGCAGCTCATTATTTCCTGATATTGAGAGACTGGGCACCATTAATAGACAGTGGAATCATGGTAATATACTAGCCATTACTTGATTTTCCAGTGGTGCCTACCCTACACCTGAATCACATCTGCCCTGAACCTGAATGGCACCAACGCCCTGTTTGTATAGCTTTCCCACCCTTCCTATGTCATAGTCTAACAGCACTTCTTCTAAAAAGCAGTCAGGAAGAAAGTAAATTCTCACTGAACATTGGATGGTTTTGAGTCTTTTTTCTGGCATCAGGCAGCTATCACCTAATTAGTTTTTGAATACTTTCATGATTTATTTTTGTGAAAGGGGAACTGAGGTCACCTTTCAGAGGTCCTCTATTCATATTTTATAATGAGTTACACAGTTTTTAAAAGACAAATATGTCACACAAATGCTGACTTTATTTTTAAAAATACATAAGTTTAGCATGTAATTTAAAAGATTGGTTCTATGAAGGAACAAGCCCGTGCTCATCTCCAAGTCTACATTTATAATGTTCTTCTCACGTATAATGCCCTGTACTTTCCCTTTATTTACCCTAAATAGACTTCAAGATACAAGTTAAGTGCCACTTCCTCTATGAAGCTTTTTTGAATGAAGCTGCCCTCACTATCTCCTTGTAATAAACTTCTAATTTAGTTTCCACTATGATCAGACAAGTAGTAAACTAGTACTGTCTTACAGTAGTGGCTATCTTTTAAATAGCTGTCAGACTTGGTCCTCAAAGGGACTGTATATTATCTGAGGGCATATTTTATTTCGTGATTCAACAACTATCTGTTGAGTACGTACTACATGCCAGGCAGTGTTTTTGGTAATACAGACAATGAACAAAACCAAAACCAGCCTTGCAGTCACAGGGCTTACATTCTGGTGTTAGAGTCACTCTATTCCCCACCATGCTTAGCATGGGACAGACCCAAGGGCAAGTATGTGTTCAATGACCACATCAAAATCAACTGGTTGCCCGTGGTTAGGTGACCCCTAGCCAAACTTTTCCTTGACTACCGCAAAAACAGGGTCAGTGAAGGGCCCTGCATGCTGGAAGTGTGTTAGAGATACAAGGATTGGGACTTCCCTGGTAGTCCAGTGGTTAAGAACCCACACTTCCACCGCAGGTGGCATGAGTTTGATCCCTGGTCGGGAAACTAAGATTCCACATGCCGAACGATGCGGCCAAAAAAATTAAAAAGAAAAGAAGAAAAAAGATGTGAGGATTATTTTCACAAAACGGGGTAGGGGAGGATGGTGAAGAGTCTTAACGTCCTTTCAACTGGTAGGAGTATGTTTCTATTTAAGTCCTGCCAAAACTTCTTTGTTTATATCTAAAGCAGACTGAATCTATAAACCTGGCTCAAATTTTTTATGAAAAAATCAACTACCAAGAAAGAAAGAATAAGTAGAACAGATGGCCCAAATCTGTTACTCCATCAGCCTCTATCAAAATCTCTACCTCAATGATGAATAAAACATCCAATCCCAAACAAAGAAAAAGTAGTTAAGACTTAGTGATTGGCACTATCACTATCCAAGGGTCAGCTCTGACCTCTGTAAGAAAAGAAATATCCAGAGACTACAATAAAGATAAAATCAATTCAGGATGTTTCAAATGCCTTCACAAAGCTACAAGAAGTGGTAAGCAAAATAAGAAACAAAACAAATTAAGATATTTCACACTGAAAAGATTTGACTTCACCTAATTGTTTATAAAAATAACCACAGGGCTTCCCTGGTGGCGCAGTAGTTGAGAGTCCACCTGCCGAGGCAGGGGACACGGGTTCGTGCCCCGGTCCGGGAAGATCCAACATGCCGCGGGGCGGCCGGGCCCGTGAGCCATGGCCGCTGAGCCTGCGCGCCCAGAGCCTGTGCTCCCATGGCCACTGAGCCTGTGCGTCCGGAGCCTGTGTGGAGAGGCCACAACAGCGAGAGGCCCGGGTACCGCAAAAAAACAAAATAAAATAAATAACCACAGGTGGTGATATTTTTACATCTGACCTGTTCTCAAAACCACAACCAGATGCTCTAAGAATTGTAAAAAGTTGAGCCACTTTTAGGGATTGAAGAATGCTTAGGAGAATATGTTTCTAAATAACTCTCAGTTATCTTCCCAAAAGAAACCCTGAGACTCCAGACTAAAAAGGGAGGGTCAGGTTTTGTTGTCTGTGATCACAGGTGCTGGCTGACCTGCATGGCAGATCCCCAGCAACGTGGGAGTGGTAAGAAGATGAAGCTGGGGTAGAAAAGAAAGTTCATCTTCTAAGAACCCAGGAATACATGTAATAATCAGGTGGTAAGCCTGGATGTCTTAACTCCCACCCAGGAAGGCAGTTTTCTACTCAAATAAGCATCTTATTTCCTGACATCTACACAGGAGTCAACATATTTGGACATAGGCTGCGGACCTCCTCAATTCCTATTTGAGGAGCTCGACAGGCTACACAATTAAAAAATGCTGAAGTTGGGTGCTAAATTTATAAACAGAGATGTAATTAATTTATTAAGAGATTAAAACAATAATTCTGCATGCCACTTTCACTTGCAACTGTCATGGTTACCTACATTTACTGATAGTAATATTTTATTTATTGAATTTTCTTAATAATTAAATACGACTTTAAGTTGCTGTATTAATAGGCTAATATTTTAAAAGAACAACTCTTTATCTCAAAAACCCAGGGAAGAAGCCCAAAGAAATAAAAAGAGCCTAATCTTTGGAGTCATACAGACCAGTGTCCCAAACTTGACCCTGGGCCCTTTGACACGCTGGTTGACTTCTACATCCTAGAGTGGAAATACATTCCCCTGTTCCTCACATGCACTGTTGTGGAGATGGACTTGGATATCACGTACAAAATGTAGTATTATTTGAAGAAGTTCTCTTCCTTTCTGGACCCTTGGAGTACTTGTGATCAACTCTAGAACAGTCCTTAGATCCAAAATTAAAAGGGGGTGACAAAAAAAGATGAAAAAAAGAGGCTACATATTTTACTCGGGTAAACCACATCAGTCAATTTGCACACACAAAATCAACAGCTCAAGACTCTGGGTAGATGTTGGAAAGAATAACTAACGGCTCACCTGTCGATGAGGTTCTTCCAGTCGATTTTGATACCTCTGGACTGACTCTTGAAGTTGCTTGTCTTTCTCATTTTTTGATGGTGATACTGTGCTTGAAGTGCCCAGGGGGATGGAAGGTAGTCGTTGTGTCTGATGACAACTTTTCACAATCAACAAGTACAAGAGATAACATCAGGAGGAAATATAAAACTATTTACTGTCCGTAAAAGATTATTTACTTCTACCAGGAGTAACTCTCTGGCTTATATCCAAAACTCAAATGCAGCATTACTCAAATAGAGCATTATACTGAGAATTTAGGTAATACATGACCTTAAATCTCCAATTTGCTTGAAAAAGAACTTACTGGAAAATGTGGAGGGTAGTATATATCTATGAGAATGGGAGAATATTCATTATTCACTAATGCTTCACTTATCCTGCGTTATCATGAAATGAGGCCTTTTGCAAAAATGTTTTTTAGATAATTGAAGCTTACCTTATTACTACCAAGCGTTCTTTTTCTTCCAAAAAAATTTGGGATTGAAATCTATATGTCTCTGTAAAATACACCAAATAATTCTGCTTCTGAAACACAGAGATCCTTCGTTTGATGACTCAGAATCACTGTGAAGACCAGCAACTACTGCGATGGGAGGCGGTACTCAGGGACCACCTTGGGGGTTACGGAGCCACGTAGTGGAGCCCTTCATCAAGCTGCCCGGTGACCTGATGCAGCACCCTAGCACCCTCCTCTCCCTGCTGCTGTCAGTGCACCTGATGCTGGTGGGCACTCTGCTTCCCAGCCTTACTGATGTGCTGTCTCCAACCACTAGTAGGTTAATACATGTATTATTGTACATAGTCAAGTAGAATTGTGTTTAAATTGCGATAAAAAGGCTGTGCGTGAGGGCGTCCCATCTTTTTTTTTTTTTTTTCTTTTTTTTGGCCCTCTGCGCCCTGCTCTGAGGGCGTCCATCTTTACAGTTACAAAAAGTACTAATGATTTTTGAGACATATGGTTGGAGAGGTTTGAGGCCTTTTTTTTTTTTTTCCTACTTCTGGTTTCATGGCTATGTTTTGGGGAGCTGAGCTAGCCAAACTGTTGAAAAATTGAGATATCATCTTATTCACTTTGGTATGGAGGCTTGGCAGAGACAAGAAGTTCCATTCCCACTGGACATGGCCTCAGTTCAGGGCATGGCTGGGGACATGGTGGGGGGGTGGGAGGAGGGAACAAAATGCTGAGGTCTATTCTTAGAGCCTGCTTTACACAAGAACGATTTTTCATCATTGGTAGGTACCCAAAAGAGGGGGAAGTTCATGTTCTAAACTAAACGGGTATTAAGCTAGGAAAGGGAGGAGGTGGTTGAAAATAGAGAAAAGGACTTCTCCCACCTGAAACAGTGTAGGAAAAGCAAAGCATATCGTACCCACTATATTTCTCTATTTTTCAAGGCTGCAGCATACACTTTTCTTGCTCCCACCAGCAGAGAAGAGTGAGGACTACAATCAAATTCAAATACTACTGTGAAAAAACACTTAATTTCACCCACATATGGTATTTGCTTTTACTGTTATTTTCAAAGAAAGGTGGTAGGTAAACAAACCAGGGGACACCTACCTATATATATATAACCACCTGCAGTGTTCATTTGAAGACATCTGTGAGGTGGTGCCTACACAAGTTTCTATTTCATTTGAGAAAAGAACCTTGTGGCAGCATTAAGTTTTTATTTAGAAAAGAGAAACCTCAGATATTTTATTAAAATGCAATCCATCCAATTGTCCTCAAAGATTTTTAGAAACAAATTAAATTTTAAGATGGAATACAAGCCACAGATACTTTTTAACATCCTTTTCAAAATTCAGACTTTTGGGTTTAGTCAAATGATAGGCATCATTTTTACCCTGCTGGTGAACCCTATTTTCAATACAGAGAAACGTACAGAATGAATGTAATGGAAGCACACTGATGTTTACTTCTTGGGTACTGTGACAAAAAGGCATAGCCTCCCTCTGTGCTTAAGGTGGAAAACAAAAAGGGGCTTCGGTGGTCTGAAAAAGAATGGCTCCTTTTTACCCTGCCTGGGTCACCGACTCTAAATACTACCATTTGTAAAATGGTGTGTTTTGTCACCATAAAGTATTTGTCTGGAATTAGGCTTCCCGAGCTAAGGATCCTTTCGGAGAGTCCATGATATAGTAAGGCAGAAGGAGTACAGGTTTTGCATCAAACTGCTTGGCTTCAAGTTTCAGGTTTAGGGAGGAATCCTGGACAGGTCACTGGACCTCCCTTAGTCTCACTGTTTTCTCCTCTGAGAAACAGAGAAAGCTCACGTGATTACTGTAAAGAGGAAATGACATAACGTGTAATTGCTATGTAAGAGAGAGCTATTATTATGTTTCCTGCCCCAGTTCTGGTTACACGGACATTGTTCACTCAAATGCTATTCAGTGGCATTAACCCTGAGGACAATTGGCAATTAACTGCTGACAATAAACCGTATTTTCTGTAAATACAGACGATGCCACTTTTCGCCCCATTACTCTGTCCTTCCGCTCATCAAATGTTGCCTAATAAATAACTATATTTCACATCTCATCACTTTAACACACTTATTTTATGTGATTCTATCCAAATCCAATAGCACATATGTATCAGGGTTTTGCTATTTCATGGCTTAGTCTCAAATTATGCACGGTCCATCCAAACATACTGAATCAGAGGACTGAGTGAGGTCATCAGATCAACTCCTCTTCCCTTGGGAATCTTCATCTGCATCTCTGTTAACGATCTCCCATAAAGAAGTGTCAGCTCTCAAGAAACTGCCCAGGCTTCCCTGGTGGCGCAATGGTTGAGAGTCCGCCTGCCGATGCAGGGGACACGGGTTCGTGCCCCGGTCCGGGAAGATCCCACATGCCGCGGAGCGGCTGGGCCCGTGAGCCATGGCCGCTGAGCCTGCACGTCTGGAGCCTGTGCTCCACAACGGGAGAGGCCACAACAGTGAGAGGCCCGCATATCACAAAAAAAAAAAATAGTAAAAAAAAAAAGAAACTGCCCTTATAATCAGGAGTTTTTCTCTACAGCTCCCATTTCTAAATCTCTTGCTATCACTTTAAGCATATTTTTTGTCCTAATCTTTTCAGTGGAAATGAAATACAGATGGTCAAAATTATGTCAGTATATTTAAAGAATCAAGGACTTAAGAAATTTTAAATATAAGAAGATTTTTTGCATTTCAGGCTTTTAAGGTCCATCAGTTTTCTGCCAACATGGCAAATTTATCTTGCCTGTTATCACAAGTGGCAGTGTTTTGATGTGTAAAAGAGAATTAATACAGTTCTGAAACTAATTTTATAACGTTCAGTGATGGCACCATCACTTTTCAAGGAGACGAGGGGGCAACCATGCCAATTCAAGGACAATAGTAAGTTTGAGAAAAGGGAAGCTACAGAGGACACATTCCCAGTTCTGTGGGTCCGAGAAGGCCTAAGACTGGGGTGAGAAGTAATGGGTATATGGTTAGAATGTGGGGAGGAATCTAAATTCTCATGGCTTGTTACCAAGGGGCCCCCTGTGACCAGGGACTTAGATTGTCCTTACAAGGGGCTCAGTTGGACCTAGAAAACATGCAGAAGGTCCTATTATTACACTCCATCCTAGGTGATGGGAAGATGATTTAAAGACAGGTTATATCATTTGTCCAAGGCTTCAGAGGCTAATGAAGCCAGGAGTCAAACCCAGGCAGTCTGGACCCAGAGTCTAAACTCTAAACACTATCCTACACTGTATGAAAGTTCTGAGCTCACAGAAAGTGATCAATATTATTAACTTTTTTTTTTTTGACAGTTGCGGGCTTGGACCAATTTTACTTACATTTCCTAGCATAAGGCTTTCTACGCAGAAATTTAAAAATCAAAACCAAAACAACAACAAAAAAACTTCTCTTAAACAACACTTGGGTGAAAATCATGACAATGACAATGAAAACACTACCTATTCTTAATATTGAAACTGAGCCACCACTGTGTTCCTATCTGGGAGATATTTAAGTTACAAGTTAGGACTAGAATCAGGTTGGGAGTTAGAAGACCTGGGCCAGTGGCTTCATGAACAGGCTTCTCACCCCCACATTTTGGGCTTCAATTTCCATTTCTCTAAAATGAAGAAGTGAGACTATATCACTGTTTTATAATCATGCTCCCTGGAGCTCTAAGCTTTTTAGAGAGAGTAGGGACAGAAATGAGAAGTGGATACCTCTGGCCTCCAGATTCTCAACCTCCAATTAAATCAGGACAGTTCTGTTTTTATCTATTTTATATACTTGAGGTCAGAGACAAATTTTATTTGGGGGAGAAAAAAAAAAAGGTTCTGCTGCAAACCAAGAAAGGGAGACTAAAAAACCCCTCGGGCCATGTGAAATCTAAGAGCCCCTGTCACCTCTGACATTTTTTGTTAATCTCTAAATATGATTAACCTGGAGACTCCAGGTGGAAGGGGTTTTAGTAGCAGTTTCTAAATGTTTTCTTCTTTCTAATTTTTATTCAGTTGCTCTTTATTTTTTATTCAGGGCTGGATAAAAATAAACAAGAGTTATTACCCTAATGTCTGTATTAGCAATATTGATCCACTTATCCAGGTCAAAGTACTTAGAATAAACTCCATGGAAAACCGATGCCTCACTTAAGGGTGCCTTTGTTAAAGGGGAGTATTAACTCTTTTGCCCACAAGGAAAAGAAGTAAGTCAAAAAGGGCTTGTAATAACATTGATATTCATCAATATTTAATTGGGTTTTTTTTCCTGTTTTAGTCTGAACTTCTTCCTCCAAAAGCACAAAGCAATGAAATCAATATATGACTTAAACAGGAAAAGCACATAGTCTAACAGTTTAGCGCCTCTAGAGACACGCTCTAGATAAGACTCCTGCAGGATAAGATTGTACATTGCGTGTAAATGAACTGGAAGGCAGAACTCTTAAACACCAGGGTATGTCTCCCGCCAGTGGAAGCACAGAGCTGCACACCAAATGCTGACAAAAAGTTACACCCAGGACTCTCTTAACTTGATGGAAAAGAATACTAACGAAATATCCTTCCAGAGGTGGCAAGGAGCTAGAAAGAGTTAGAAGAAATGACAGCTACTAAGCTAAAAATTATCTATGTATCCAGTTTCACACATATATATTTAAGTAATTAAAAATGAATAAAGAATTTTAGAAAACTATCAAAAACTACCTGTTTTCCAAGAGGTTAGCGTTATTAGCACAAATCCAGATGTCATAAATTTCTTTTTCCTGATAATTAGTAGAGGGAGGCAAGACTCTCCATTTAAGGCAAAGATCTAAAATAATCAAAACAAAACCATGTACATACAAGAAAGACCACAATCAGAAGTGAATCTAACATAGTAAGATGTCAGGTTGCATATACCGAAAGTATGAGGTATTTCAATCCAAAGACAAGTGAATCCTTGATCATATACCATTATATTTGACGGCACAAATAGTTCGAGATTCTATGAGCTACCCTAGGACACCATCAATAAATTATTATTGTTGCTGCTGTTATTATTATTATCGCCATTATTGCTTAAGTTCTTTCCAGTTGGTTTCTACTAGTTTCAGCCAGAAGAATCTTAATAGGTCCCTCTTCACCTCTTCTCAAACCATATGAAGACTTCCAGTGACCTGACTCTCCCATTTTTTCTGACCTATTATCTATCTGCCAACAATACCACTGTTCATCTCCAACCACATGACTAACATAACAAGGAAAATCAAGCTCTCTCTACCATTTACACATAGTTCCTTGCTCTGCATTTTTTTTTTTTTTTACATCTCTTATCCTACTCTCCAGTCTACAGTCTTAACTTCTTTATCTCTTTCTCCCTTTCAGTCCCTCCTGGGTTTTAGGACTAAGGCACTCTACTCTCCCCAGGCTATTCCTCACTTTAATCCTCAGTTCCCTCCAGACCCACTGTTAATGGCTCTTGGGTAAATACTTCCCTCTGCTCATATAAGATGGAGGCAGTTTGCACAGTGGTTAAGAATCTGAATAGCCCAGAAAATTAAAGTTATGGCAAACTCACTCATTTTTGTAATTCCCACAACCAATATCTACATCTCACTGCATCTGGCAACACAACAGCAAGCACCAGTTTTTAATAGAGTAGCCCTCACATTAAATAAAACCATCATAGACTATATTGTACAGTTATGTTGTTAATTTTCCTTTGAAATGTAAAATATTTTAAGCTTTTTTTTTTTGGTCAAAAGTGGTAACATCTTAACATACAAATACAAACCTTTTTGTAGTTGTAAGATTTAGCTTATAAATCGTTCAAATTGAAGTGAAAGATTACCAGGTCATTGTTAATGACTTAGTCTATTACGAATATGTGTATTTTTGTAAAGGAAAAGCACTTGTAGATATTTAATCAGTACTATATGTCTGTTTTGAAGAAATAAAATGCTGCTTAGAGATTCTCTTTAAATATTTTTTATTTTTGTGCTCAAATGTATTTTCTGTTGATCTATGGAATGTTCTGTACAAAGCTGTATGGTTGTACTGTTGGGCTAGACACTTGTGTTTTTTAAAATCTGTACTTAGCCAAATGTATCTGACCATATTAAAATATAGTATCTTTGTTATTAAAAATTTGATTGCAAAAAAGAAAAAAAGAATCTGAATAGTTCCACAATGATTACCTCTATAACTCAGAAAAATTACTGCGCTATGTTTCAGCATCATCATCTGTAAAAAGAGATTAATATTACTACTTACCTAAAAGAGTTCCTGAGGATTATATGATATAAAAACAATGATAAAAGCCAACACTGCTAGGTATTATCTGTGATGGTTACTTTTATGTGTCAATTTGATGGGGCCAAGGGGTGTCTGGATAGTTGGTCAAACATTATTGTGAGTGTATCTGTGAAGATGTTTTGGATGAGATTAACATTTGAGCTGGTAGAATGAGTAAAGCACACTGTCTTCCCTAATATGGGTGGGCCTCAAGAAATCAGTTGAAGGCCTGAATAGAGGGAAAAAAAAAAAAAGCTGACACTCTTGCAAGTAAGAAGAAACCTCTGACTGTCTTGAACTGAGACATCAGTTTTTTCCTGCCTTCAGACTAGAACTAAAACATCGGCTCTTCCTGGGTATTGAGCCTGTCAACATTCAGACTGGAACTACATCATCAGGTCTTCTGGTTCTCAGGCCTTAAGACTCAAACTGGAATTAAACCAATGGCTCTTCTAGGTCTTCAGCTTGCTGACTACAGATCTTGGGAGTTGTCAGCCTCCTTAATCATGTGAGCCAATTTCCTATAATTAATATCTATCTAAGTATCCATTCATCCGTCCATAAATCTATCTATCCTATTGGTTCTCTTTCTCTGGAGAACCCTAATACACTATCCCAGGCACTTAGTAAACTTTACATGTGTGAATTAATTGTATTTTCACAAAACTTCATGATGTAACTACAAATACTAACCTCATTTTATAAATAAGAAAACTGAGGCTTAGAGAAGTTAAGGAATTTACCCAGTTTCACACAGCTCTCAGGTACTGGAGATTGGATTCTGACAGTACCTTGCACATATCAAAAACACTGTCATTTTTAGCCAGTAATATTATCATCCAATAGGCTGTTGCATATAGTCATCAATTTCCTCAGCTATACCTTCTAAGCATCTGTCTGTCATTTGTGTTCCTCTTAAATCTCACTGCCATGCCTTTATTCAGACATTTACAGTTTCTCACCTGGATGCTGGATTATGCCAGTAGTCTCATCAGAGGTCTCACCCAACCTCTGCTCTAGCCCTCCTCCAAATCATCCTGCACTAAGCTGCCAGAGCAACCTTACTACAAGTGACATCTAACCAGTCAGGTCCTCTTTGGACCACCCCAGGCTCAAGGCTGGGGAGGTGTTCCCTTGGCCCTGTGTAAATAGCTACAGGGTGATATTTTGTTTGCTTGACCACCTTCCCCACTGAATGGCCGATTCCCTGCAGACAGTAGAGACACATAATAAGTGTTCAATGCTTCAATGATATCACTCTCCTTCTGAAAAACTTCTGGTGCCTCTCCATTGCTTATTAAAGTAAAAACTCCTTACCCTGGCATTCAAGGCCATTTAACATGTTTACTCAACCTAACAGTTTTGTCTTTTGTTATTTATTCATCATTCATTCAGTCAGTAGTCAATTACTAAGTACCTACTCTTATTTAACATAGTGTTAAGTATTAAAAATAGAAAAATGACTGTTTCTATTATCCACCACAAAAATATTAGCTGAAGTATACACCTGATATTAACACAGATTTCCAGCTACGTCTCTGCCCTTCAAAAGTCTACTTTAAACACCATGGCAAAGCTACCTCTGTCATGAAGCCTTGCTTTAATCTCCTCCTCTCCCCTTTCTTTGAACCCTCAAACAACTTTGGGCCTCTTTTACATCATTTACACTATTTTCACCTCTATTACAATTATTTTCATACTCATCTTAACCTTTCTCCTAGACCCTAATCTCCTTGGAAGCGAAAACCCTGTCTTACCCACCTTTGTCTTCCTCATGCCCTATTTTTTAACAGAACAACTTGCATATTAGGCTCTCACTAAAAGTTTGCTAATTGGAATGAAATTTAACACTCACCACACTGAATAATGAATGGGATGGCCATGGCCTGTCTTCTTTGATATTGAATAGAATCTGAAGATTTCTCCATGTCCTTATTATTCAGGTATCCAAGTTCATTCCAAAACAATGTTAGATTTCTATTACCTAAAAAAAAAGAAAGAAGAAAGCAGGCAAAGAATAATGAAAGAAAATAAAATCAGTAAAATAAAGATGATAAGCAAAGGGAAATTTGGATATAAACACAATGTATATACAATACGATCTTGAACATGTAAAAACTAATACATATACAAAAATAAGTGATTAAAATATTTGACACTGGTTTCCTCTGGGTATGGATGAAATTTGTCTTCTGCTTTACACTTTCTTACATTTTTCCAAACTATATGTAATGAATATGCAACATCTTTATAATAAAACTGAACACAATTGCAGTTATAAAAATAATACGCACTTTTATTGTTGCAATAAAATACATTGACACTTAAAACTTTTTTCTTAAATACTCCTAGGAGAGACTGCACTGATTAAACTTAAAAGCCACCCTTAAGACTATTGATACAAATATTTATCATCTTGTCTCACAGTCAGAGTTTTATTTTATCTCTGGTTCCCTTCTCTTCCAGTCTCTATTGTTTATGCCCTACCCTTGCCCTAGATTCTAAACTTCCTCCTTGCTTAGAACAGTACTTGTCATGGAGGCCCATTCAGGAGTCCTCCTTAAGAGGCTGTATTCTTATCTGTTGATCCAGCAATTGCACTGCTAGGAATCTTCCCTACAAACATATAACACAATGGCCATATATATCATAGCACTGTTTGAATAGAAAACAAAAAAACAAACCCTGGAAACAAGGTAAAAGTCCAGAATAGGGAACTGATAAATCCCATTTTCAAACAAGCGAACATTAGATAAACTTTAAAACACAGAGTTAGAGCTAAATATATTATTGCATCAAGATCTCCAAGACAGAGTTTTAATAATAATTTTTTTAAAAGATGTAAAACAGCAAACCTAGTATAATCAGCTTTTGTAATGTAAAAACAGAGCATATACGTATAAAATTTTGAAGGGCACACTTTTCTTTTCCTAAAAGGACACAAAAGAAAGTTTTAATAGTGGATACCATTGGAGAAAGGACAGAGGTAGAGAGGAAGGCAGGGGAAGGTACTTTCACTTTTCTTTTTTTACTTTCTGAACACTTTGAGTATTTTTACATGTGCATGTATTACTTTAAAAATACTTTTTTGAAAAAAGCACCCACATTTACCGTTCTGTCCAATATGGTAACCAACTGGCCACATGTGGCTACTGAGCATTGAAATGTGGCAGATACAGAACATTTCATCAATGTACAAAGTTCAAAGAGTAATATTCTAAAATATATACCTTGGAAATAAAATATACGAAATAGGGCCAGCCTTACATCAACCTTAACAATTGACTGTGTAATCCAGGCAAAATACCAATAAACGTCTTTACACCTTCCTGTACCTTTTAAAATTTAGGTTCAGAATGCTATGTGCCTTTAAGACCAGCAGGGAAGGAACTCAGTGTTCAAAAGGGGCTTTGCAATTGAGCTGGGCTGACAGCTACCCTCACAAATTCCTGGGTCTCTTACCTTGTTCCTTCACAAAATCCCTACCAGCTCTTGCCTCAGATTTCCCTTTGGATTCTGCTTCTTGGGCTTCTCTCAACTCAGACTTTTGGTTTTCTGCTCTTGGCTCAGCATTTGGTATTGGCCCAGCCCAGACTCCACTTTTTCGCTGCACACCAGATCCTGAAACACTCTTTAGTGTCTGGAGAGGGCTCGTGAGACCTTGTTCTCTGATTTCCACATGAACTACTCAGTTCTTATTATGTCAAGGCAGGAAGTGCTGTAGATTAAAGTCAGGTGACTTTGAGTGCTGTCTACCACAGATTTATTGTTGTAATTGCGGGAAAGCCGTAAATTTTCTTATCCATAAAGTGAGTGTTAACAATAACTTGCCTTACATGGTTATCACTAAGAATAAATATGAAGGTGCATTAAAAACAGTAGTGCTGTGCAGAAATTTAAGTTACTGCTGTTCTGTATTTGTTCTCTCTCTAAATGTTACTTCCCCAAGAAGACCTCACCTTTGCAAACAAGGAACTGTGCTTTAACACTATGCATGCCCTCAACTCAGAGCTCAGCAACCTGCACCTAATAAGCCCTCAAAAAATCTTGCTGCCATTCTTGATAAAATAGCTCATTAATGTTTTGTTTGGATAAAATGGAAGCGAAATAGCATCTCTCCCTGAAAATATTGACTAATCACAGTTAACACAACCCAGCAAACTTATAAAACGAACATCAACTGTGAATCCCAAAATAAACATTTTAAGAGCGATAAAACTACTAGCATGTTAGAAACACAGACACATGCCTCTCAAGGGTGGGGTGATACCTGCTCTGTGGTCACACCACTCTTACAATGCTTACACGTTACATTTCAGTTCACTTTATGTCTATTTTCCCTCTAGAAAGCGAAATCCTTGAAGACAATGGCTATATTTAGGATCTTGCTTTCAGTAGCTGACGCTCAGAGCTTAATGTTTATTTATAAGACTAAATAATACTAAAGAATTACTGGCTATCAAAGATATAAATGAGAACACTCAGTAGCCCAACATCTAATGACCAGGACTGATAGAAGATATTATACTATTCAAAGTAGATATCAGGACAAAGGAAATAAATAACCAGAGATATTCAATCTGGGAATCAGAAATTGCTTTTCCTAACTGCCAATGGAACTTTTTTTTCCTTCAGATAGCAGCTACTCCAATATGCATAATTTATAATATGTTATTAAAACAAATTTCCATGGAGTGGACCCTGAAGACTAGGTAGATGCTTCAGCAAGTGGATAAGTAAGTTGGCCAGACCAGAGAAACGGCAGTAGGAGGAAACATATCACACCAGTGTCTGTTTTCTTTCATGTGTTACTCAGTCTCTAGAGATTTATACAACTAACCTGAGAAAAAAATTCCTCCCATACAAGGGAACCCCCAAAAGTCTATCAGTGGATTTTTCAGCAGAAACCTTATAGATCAGGCAAGAGTGGGATAATATAATCAAAGTGCTGAAAGAAAAAAATAACCTGCCAACCATGAATACATTACCTGTATTGAAGCTATCCTTCAGAAATGAGGGAGAAATAAAGAATTTCCCAAACAAAAGCTGAGGGAGTTCATTACTAGACCTGCCTTACAAGAAATGCTAAAGGGAGTTCTTCAAGCTGAAATGAAAGGAAACTAATTAGTAACTTAAAAATGTTAAAATATAAAACTCACTGGTAAGGGTAAGTATATAGTCAAATTCAGAATACTCTAATTCTATAATGATGGTATATAAATCACTTAACTCTAGTATAAAGGTTAAAAGACAAAGTATTAAAACCATAGCTACAATATTTATTAATGAATACACAATATTAAAATATGTAAATTGTGAAATAAAGAACATAAAATGCTTGTGGGGGGAGGGAGTAAAACAGTTGAGTTTTATATGTGATAGAAGTTAAGTTGTTGTAAACTTAAAATTGACTGTTATAACTATAACATGTTTTATGTATGCCTCATAACCACAAAGCAAAAACCTATAGCAGATGTACAAAAGATAGAGAAAGGATTCAAAGTATAATACTACAGAAAATTATCATATCACAAAGGAAGAGACCAAGAGAGGAAGAAAGAAACAAAGGAACTACAGAATAGCCAGAAAACAATTAATAAGATGGCAATAGTAAATCCTTATCTATCAATAATTACTTCAAATATAAGTGGATTAAATTCTCCAATCAAAAGATGTAAAGTGACTGAATAGATAAAAACCAAGACCCAACTACATGATGTCTATAAAAGACTCACATCAGTTTTAAGGCCACACATAGGCTCAAATTGAAGTGATGGAAAAAAGATACCATGCAAATGGAAACCAAAAGAGAGCATGGGTAGCTATACTTATATCAGACAAAACATACTTTAAGTCAAAAACTGTAGGAAGAGAAAACGAAGGTTATTATTTAACGATAAAGAAGCTGATTCATCAAGAGGCTATTAATAATTGTAAATACATACACCCAACATCAGAGCACCTAAATACATTAAGCAAATATTAACAGATCTAAAGGGAGAAATAGACCACAATGCAATAATAGTAGGAGTCTGCATTACCCTTCTTTTAACAATGGATAGGTCATCCAGAGATAAAATTATAAGAAAAAATGGACTTGAACTATACATTAGATAAAATGGACCTAACAGACATACACACAATATTTCATCCAATAGCAACAAAATAAACATTCTTCTCAAATGCATATGGAATATTCTCCAGGATAGATCATATGTTAGGTCACAAAATAAATCTTAACAAATTTACAAGGATTGAATCATATCAAGTATCTTTTCTGACCATAATGAAACTAAAATAATCAACAAGAGGAAGAAAGCTGGAAAATTCACAAATAGGTGGAAATTAAATAATGGACTACTGAACAACCAAGGAGTCAAAGAGGAAATCAAAAGGGCAAAGGAAACAACCCATTTACCATCACATCAAAAAGAATAAAATATCTAGGAATAAATCTACCTAAGGAGGCAAAAGACTTATACTCTGAAAACTATAAGACACTGATGAAAGAAACTGAAGATGACACAAACAAATGGAAAGATATACCATGTTCTTGGATTGGAAGAATCAATATTGTTAAAATGACCATACTACCCAAGGCAACCTAAAGATTCCATACAGTCCCTATCAAATTACCAATGGGGTTTTTCATAGAACTAAACAAATAATTTAAAAATTTGTATAGAAATACAAAAGACCCTGAAGAGCCAAAGCAATCTTGAGAAAGAAGAACAGAGCTGGAGGAATCAGGTTGCCTGATTTCAGACTATACTACAAAGCTACAGTCATCAAAACAGTATGGCAGTGGAACAAAAACAGAAATAGAGATCAATGCAATAGAACAGAAAGCCCATAAATAAACCCATGCATAGCGATAAACACCTACATTAAGAAACAAGAAAGATCTCAAATAGCCTAATTTTATACCTCAAGGAGGTAGAAAAAGAACTAAGCCCAAGTTAGCAGAAGGAAAAAAAGAGCAAAGATCAGAACAGAAATAAATGAAATAGAGAACAGAAAACAATAGAAAAGATCAATGAAACTAAGAGCTGCTTTTTGAAAAGATAAACAAAAATGTTAAACTGTTAATAAGACTAGCTAAGAAAAACAGTGAAGACTCAAATAAAGTCAGAAATGAAAGAGGGGACATTACAGCTGATACAACAGAACTATCAATACAAAGGATCTTAAGAGACTGCTATGAACAATTATATGCCAACAAATTATATAACCAAGAAGAAATGGGTAAATTCCTAGAAACATACAAACTACCAAGACTGAATCATGAAGAAATAGAAAATATGAACAGACCAAGAGTGAGTAAAAAGATTGAATCAGTAATCAAAAATCTCCCAGCATTTTTTGATTGGGTTTTTTTTTTTTTGATATTGAACTGGATGAGCTGTTTGTATATTTTGGAGATTAATCTCTTGTTGGTTGCTTCATTTGCAAATATTTTCTCCCATTCTGAGGGTTGTCTTTTTGTTTTCTTTATGGTTTCCTTTTCTGTGCAAAAGCTTTTAAGTTTAATTAGATCTCATTTGTTTATTTTTGTTTTTATTTCCATTACTCTAGTTGGTGAATGAAAAAAGATCTTGCTGCTATTTCAAAGAGTGTTATGCCAAAGTTTTCCTCTAAGAGTTTTATAGGGCCTGGCCTTACATTTAGGTCTTTAATCCATTTTGAGTTTATTTTTGTGTATGGTGTTAAGGAGTGTTCTAATTTCATTCTTTTACATGTAGCTGTCCAGTTTTCCCAGCATCACTTATTGAAGAGACTGTCTTTTTCTCCATTATATATTCTTGCCACCTTTGTCATAGATTAGGTGACCATAGGTGCATGGGTTTATCTCTGGGCTTTCTATCCTGTTCCATTGATCTATATTTCTGTTTCTGTGCCAGTACCATACTGTTTTGATGACTGTAGCTTTGTAGTACAGTCTGAAGTCAGGAAGTCTGATTCCTCAGCTCCATTTTTCTTTCTCAAGATTGCTTTGGTTATTTGGGGTCTTTTGTGTTTCTGTACAAAAAATGGGCATAAGAGCTAAATAGACATTTCTCCAAAGAAGACATACAGATGGCCAAATAGCACATGAAAAGATGCTCAACATCACTAATTATTAGAGAAATGCAAACCAAAACTACAATGAGGTATCACCTCACACCAGTCAGAATGGCCATCACCAAAAAATCTACCAACAGTAAACGCTGGAGAGGGTGTGGAGAAAAGGGAACCCTCCTACACTGTTGATGGGAATGTAAATTGGTGTAGCCACTATGGAGAACAGTATGGAGGTTCCTTAAAAAACTAAAAATAGAACCACCATATGACCTAGCAATTCCACTCCTGGGCATATACCCAGAGAAACCCATAATTTGAAAAGATACATGCACCCCAATGTTCATTGCAGCACTATTTACAGTAGCCAGGACATCTAAGCAACCTAAATGTCCACCAACAGAGGAATGGATAAAGAAGATGTGGTACATACATACAACGGAATATTACTTGCCATAAAAAAGAATGAAATAATGCCATTTACAGTAACATGGATGGACCTAGAGATTGTCATACTGAGTGAAGTAAGTCAGACACAGAAAGACAAACATCATATGATATCACTTATATGTGGAATCTAATAAAAAGGGTACAAATGAACTTATTTATAAAACAGAAGTAGAATCACAGATGTAGAAAACCAACTTATAGTTACCAGGGGATAAGGGGCAGGAGGAATAAATTGGGAGACTGGGATTGACATATACACACTACCATATATAAAATAGGTAACTAATAAGAACCTGCTGTATAGCACAGGGAACTCTACTCGATACTCTGTAATGGCCTATATGGGAAAAGAATCAAAAAAAAAAGTGGATATATGTATATGTATAACTGATTCACTTTGCTGTACACCTGAAACTAACACAACATTGTAAATCAACTATATGTCAATAAAACATTTTCTTAAAAATCTCCCAACAAATAAGAAGCCCAGGACCAGATGGCTTCAGTGGTGAATTTTATCAAACATTAAAGAAATGAATACGTATCCTTCTCTATCTCTTCTGAAAAACTGAAGAGGAGGACACCCTTCCAAACTCATTTTATGAGGTCTGTATCACCCTGATTCCAAAACCTGGTAAGGACATTATAAGGAAAGAAAAGTATAGGCTAATATCACTGGTGAACATAGATGCAAAAATCCTCAACGAAACAAAGCAAACCAAATTCAACAGAACAATAAAAGGATCATGCGGTATTTATCCCTGGATGCAAAAACAGTTCAACATACATAAATCAATAAATATGACACACTACATTAATGGAATGAAGACTAAAAATCATATGATCATCTCAATAGGTACAGAAAGAGCATTTGACAAAATTCAACACCACTTTATGATAAAAACTCTCAACAAATGAATTATAGAAACTATGTACCTCAACATAATGAAGGCCATAGACAACAAGCCCACAGCCAACATCATACTCAACAGTGAAAAGTTAAAGTTTTTCTTCAAGATCAGGAATAAGACAAGGATATCCAATTTTGCCACTTCTATTCAACATAGTACTGGAAGTCCTAACCAGAGCAATTAGTCATGGAAAAAGAAATAAAAGGCAACCAAATCAGAAAGGAAGAAGTTAAAATTTTCTCTGTTTGCAGATGACATAATAGTATATATGCAAAACCTAAAGACTCCACCAAAAAACTAAACAAGGAATTCAGTAAAGTTGCAAGATTCAAAATCAACATACAAAAATCAGTTGCATCTCTGTCACTAACAATGAACTATCTGACAGAGAAATTAAGAAAGCAATTTCATTTACAATAGTATCAAAAACAATAAAATACTTAGGATTAAATTTAACCACGGAGATGAAAGACCTGTACACTGAAATGTATTGACTGACGAAAAACACTGAAGACATAAATAAATGGAAAGATATCCTGTGTTCTTTGATTGAGAGAATATTTGATTGACCAGTGGAATAGAATAGAAAGCCTAGAAATAAACCTACACATATATAGCCAACTAATCTCTGACAAGGGTGCCAAGAACATACATAAAGAACATTCTTTTCAATAAATGGTGGGAAAACTGGATATACTCACAAAAGAATGAAACTATTTTATACCACTCATAAATATTAACCCAAAATGAATTAAAGACTTAATTGTAAGACCTGAAACCATAAAGTTCCTAGAAGAAAACATACAGAAAGCTCTCCTTAACATTGGTCTGGGTGATGATTTTTTTTTGATATGATACTAAAAGCACAAGCAAAAAAAAAAAAAAGTGGGACTATATCAAACTGCAGTCTCTATATAGCAAATGAAACAATCAAAAAAATGAAAAGGTAACATACAGAAGGGGAGAAAATATCTGCAAGTAATTTATATGATAAGGGGTTAATACCTAAAATGTACAAAGAACTCACACAACTGAATAACAACAAAAAAACTCTTACTGAAAAATGGGCAAAAGACCTGAATAGACAGTTTTCCAAAAAAGACATACAAATGGCCAACAGGTACATGAAAAGGTACTCAACATCACGAATAATCAGGGAAGTGTAAATCAAAACCACAATAAGATATCACTTCATACCTGTTAGGATGGCTATTATCAAAAAGAGAAGATAAAACAAATGTTGGGGATGTGGAGAAAAGGGAAGCCTTGTGCACTGTTGGTGGGAATGTAAATTGGTATGAGCATTATGGAAAACAGTATGGAGTTTCCTCAAAAATTAAAAATATAACTATTATATGATCCAGAAACCCACTTCTGGGTATACATCTGAAGAAAATGGAATCGGTATCTTGAGAAGATATTTGCACTCCCATGTTCATTGCAACATTAGTCACTACAGGCAAGATATGGAAATATGGAAACCATCTAAGTGTCCAACGATGGTTGAATGGTTGAAGAAAATGGTGTGTGTGTCTGTGCACATGTGCGCTAGAGAGAGAATAAAATATTATTTAGCCAAAAATGTTGAAGATCCTGCCATTTGCTATAAGAATGAATGTGGAGGTCATTACTACTAAATGAAATAAGCCAGACAACAATATATGATATGACTTATATGTGGAATCTAAAAATAATAATAATAAAGTTGAACTCATAAAAACAAAAAGTAGAATGGTGGTTGCTGGCAACTGTGGGCCAGAGGTAATGGGGAGAGGTTGGTCAAAGGGTACAAGCTTTTAGTTATAAACTCAGTAAGTTCTGAGGATCTAATGTACAGCATGGTGGCTATAGTTAATAATACCATATTGCATTACCTGAAATTTGCTAAGAGGGTAGATCTTAAGCATTCTTACCCCCCACACATGCAACAAGGTAACTGTGTGACGTGACAGATGTTTTAATTAACTTGACTGTGGTAAATATTTCACAAATATTTCATGAATTGTCATGTTGTTCACTTTATAAACATACATGATTTTTTTTTTGTCAATTATAGCCCAATAAACCTGGAAAAAAATTCTTGTCTATCCTAGTCTAGCAAGAAATAGTAAAATTAATAATAAAATTTATTAAACTAGGTTGGCCTTAACATATGAAGTGGTATACAATTATGGATATTTTTAATATATGGTTTTAATAAACTATTTTTTGTTAATGTGTATTAATGAAGGTTTTTAAATTGCCCTTTCATCAAGAAGAAAATTAAGAGCAAAAAAGTGAAATTTCAAAATATGAAAAAGTACTTGACTTTTAAAAATACATCTTAAATATTTCCACCCAATGGAGAATGTTATGTAGGTAACACAAAATTTATTAATTTCATAATTATATTATTTTAACAACCTC